>NC_080836.1:41450030-42083919 GCF_030435755.1 Ochotona princeps
TGTTAGAGCCACTGAGGCATTTCTGATGGAATGGGATGCATGTCACCTAAAAGTTAGTGAAAGTTTCGTTTTTCAGGAAAGTGGCTTACATGGGGCATCCCAAACTAAGATAATCGTTGTCAACGTCACCAAGGAGCCTTTCTGCATGTCTCTGCCCATTTACCCAGCTAGTCAGAGTCCCTTTGGTGCTCTGCACCACTGCCAACCGCCCCTAAAAAACAAAAACAAAAGCAAAACACAGCGTAGGAAGGGACTGTGCCAAGTCTGAGGTAATTCCAGATGAAGTTACTTGGGGAATGGCCCAACTGGATTGCTGAACTCAGACCCTGGCCACAGTGCAAAACTCACAGGATCACAGGATGTGTAGTCCTACCTTGAAGTACATGTACTAGGACTGGGCCTCCTCAGCTGATGTTGCCTGTACAGTGGAAAGCATGTCCAGATGCACACGGGGGACATGACAGCCAGCTCATCTAGGCTAGCAGGGGCTATCCACTGCCTTGTCAGAGGCTGGAGAGCAGAACAGGTTGGACAACTCCTCTGGCCAAGCTGGGTCTGGATGCACTGAGATGGACTTTGTCAGCCAGTAGTCCTTGGAATGATTTTCTCAATCTTGGAGTAATGAAACTGGCATCTGAGGGCTTTCAAAAACACCTCAGTAACACCCTCAGAACACTCTTCCCCGTAATGGAGTCTCTCAGGCATCACCAAAGGACCATCCCATCCCCACTGATATAGTGCTGATACAGTTTGACAGCAAGGAGAACTCCGTCTCCTTCCTCTCTTGCAGACAACAGGAGGGCCCATCCTAATCAGAGGCCCCCATAGGTGTGCTTCCCTCTCAACTATGTAAGCAATATTAGAAATAAAATTTAAAAAAGAGGGAACTCCGCCTGCTGCCTCAACAGAATGAAGCCTGGCTTCTAACCCCTTCCCTGTGTCCTGGCAGGCTGAACCCCCGTAATCTGCCCCTCAGCCACAGAGCCTCTTCTGCTTATACTAACAGCCTCCTCTCCTTGGAGCCCCAAAACCTTACAACTAGGAATTTAATTTGTTTCTGTGGTTTTATTTCTGCATATTGGCTTTATTCACATTTATTGTTACCAAAAAATGGGACAATTTATTCATCAAAGGCTAGAAACCCCAGCCTTTAAAACTAACACTGATGGATTAAATTAAAAATTTAGTGTGTATGTCAAACAGCCCTGGCCTAAAATCTGAAATCTCAAATGTTTTGAAATCATATTTCATATCTCAGATCTTTGGAGTAGGCAAGCTCACTTTAAAAAGTTGGCAAATATCCCCAGATTCAGCAAGCTTCAAATCTAAAGGTCTTCTGTTCCCAAGTGATGTGGGATAGCTATGTTAAAGTAAGAGCCTCCCACTGCCCCCACTCCATGCCATGTAATCCCATCTGCCCATCTGTTGGTCAAATAGCTCCTTTCCCGGGTTGGAGCTCTGCTCAGCTGGGATCTGAGATGGGAGGTCTCACTTAACCACTCTTCCAACCTGATCAGGGCTCTGCACCTGGGAGGGGCTCTTTGGCAGCTAGGAAGAGAAGTGCCCCCCTACTTTCTTCCCTGAGCCCCTTTTTCCCATTCTACTCCTCAGCAATGTCCATGTATGTGTCTTTATCTTTTCACCTTTTGAACAAAATGTACCACTTTGTGCACCATACATATTCCTGTGCTTAGAATGATTCTCTAAGTAAAAGGCAAGGACCTGGGTTCAGGTTGCTAGAGTGACATTGTCTGTACCAGCAATGTTGGGGCACACTTAAATAACAGACTGATGGAATTGTGACCCCTTATGAAGGACTATAGTATTGTAGCAACATGAGGAAAATCAGTTGGGGGTGGAATTTGGTGGGGAGGAATCCCAGTCTCTGAAATTGTACCATAAAATTTAAAAAATTCAAAATAAAAAAATTTTTAAAATTCAGAAAAAACCCACCTTTTCTACTTCACAAGAGTTTTAGATATGTAATAGTTTATTTTTCTAGTGAATCACCAGATTCGGTGATTTCTTTGTAACAACTTTCTTAAGGTACAAATTAAAATAATACATTCTTCCTTAAGCTCTTCCCACTCCAAGCCCAACCAGTTATTGAGCTGCTTTCTGTCACTACAGAATGATTTGCAGTTTCCAGAAATTTATATAAATGAGCTCTTATGGGTCACACTCTTTTTGGGTCTTCTTCTACTCAGGAGATTTTGAGATATAACTGTTTTATGTAATCAGTAGTTTGTTTTAAAATAGTTGGATTCACTGACAAAGAAAATTGAGTATTTCTTATCTAAAATGCTTGGGACCAGAAAATTTATAAGAAAATACCAAACCGTTTTCCAAAACAATTGTGTCATTTTGTATTCCTATCAGTATTACAGTTGTGGGTTGAATTGTGTACTTCGAAATTTGCTCAAGATCTAACTCCTAGGACATGTAAATGTATCAATATTTAGAAATAGGGCCTTTTAAAGATGATTGTGCCAACATGAAGCTATTCGAGTGAGCCATCCACCCATATATCTGGTGTCTTTATAAAAAAGAGGGAATAATCACACAGGGAGAGCCTTATGTGAAGAAGATGGTAAAGTTGGAGGGATGCATTTGTAAGTCCAGAAATACCAACGACTCTAAGTAAAGCACCAGAAGCTATGCAATGCCATAGTCGGTATTATTTTCCATGTGGTAGCAGTGCAATCCACTGAGCTCAGTGAGTTCTCACCAAGCTCAACTCATGCACAGCTCACTGTTGTCCCCTGCAGTCTTAAATTTTTTGCCACACTGTAAGAAATGGCACCTGATGTGCCACTACTAGAGTTCTTGATCTGCTGGCCGTCAGATCTGAGGGCTACCCAGACCTATCTTGGGTGGAACCTGTAGAACGCCATGTTGTTGCAGTTCACTGAGTTAGAAATGAGTTCACTCCCAGCTCCGTATAGCCCTGCCCCATAGCCCTTGCCTCTTTAAACAAAATAGCACCTAAATCGGCTCTGGGAGGCTGACTGAGCTGTGAAGTTCACCCTGTTCCCACACCGCCCATGTGGGACCTGCCACTGTGTCTCTGCTCCTGGTAAAATCAAACAGACCAGGAGGTCGAGCAGTTGTTTGTCTGGGCTCACCTCTGGAGCTCCCAGTAAACGTCCCTTCCCACCTTGTTGCTGGTGGAGTTCCAGCTGCCGGTGGAGTTCAGATTGCTGCGGGCTGAATGCCGCTGGGGTATCAGTCACTGCAACACCACACCGTTGTTTTTGCTGCTTTCCTATGTCTGTCAGTCCAGAGACCCCTCTGCTGTTGTTCTGTCCTCTCCTATTTCCTGGAATGTTTCCTCTCTGCTTCACACTGGCTAATATTTCTCCATCTGTTTAAATGTGTCCTTACCCTATTGTGCCATCTTGATTCTCCAGATAAAAATACTTTTCTTTTAAAATTTTATTTATTTATTTATTTTTTGGAAAGACAGATCAAATTTATTGAGAGAAGGAGAGACAGAAAGATCTTCCCTTCACGGATTCACTCCCCAAATGACTGCAGCAGCTGCAGCTGAGCTGATCTGAAGCCAGGAACTTCTTCCAGGTCTCCCACACGGGTGCAGGGTCCCAAGGCTTTGGGCCGTCCTCGACTGCTTTCCCAGGCCACAAGCAGGGAGCTGGATGGGAAGAAGAGGAGCTGGGACATGAACTGACATCCATATGGGATCACAGTGCTTATAAAGTGATGTCTTAATGATTGAGATATCACACCAGGCCCCCAATTTAGATAAAATTCTGCTGGGATTTTGACTATGATTCATTGAGTTGAAGAAAAATTTTGGAGAAATTGACATGTCAATGTTGAATCTTTTGATCTCACAAAAAGGCTAGAGTCAATTTATTTATGCTCCTTAATTTTTCTCAGCTATTTCTTGTAGTTTTTAATACATAGGTTTTACATATTTATCAGATTCATTCCCAAATATTCCATCATTTTAATAGGTTTTTACACTCCTTAATTTCCAGTATTTTGTTGCCAGTGTATAAAGTCCCAGTTAACTTTTGTATAGTGATCTTGCATCCTGCAATCTTGCAAATTCCCTTATTAATTTTGGTAGCTATCGATAGATATCCCTAAATTTTCTCCATAGGCAATAATGCATTGTGTAAACAGGACTGTTTCGCTTCTTTCCATGCCTTTTTTAAAATTTTTGTCCTGTTTGAGCTAGCTACAATTTCCAGGATTAGAAGTGTTGTGCTAAATGGAAGGGGTTAAGAAGCACATAGCCTTGTCATGGTCTTCATCTTTTCGGGAACTCACTGAGTTTCTACGATTAAGTTAACCATGGGGCTTCAGATTTTTTTTTTCAGAAATGGCTATTGGAAGTTATAAAACTTGACATAAAATAATTGCATTTTTTAAATTGGAAAGTGAAACATACAGAGAGGAGAGGAGACAGAGAGGAAAATCTTCCATTAATGATTCACTCCCTAAATGGCCAGAGCTGTGCTGATCCAAAGCCGGGAGCCAGGAGCTTCTTCCAGGTCTCTTATGTGGGTGCAGGGTCCCAAGGCTTTGGGCTGTCCTTGACTGCTTTCCCAGGCCACAAGCAGGGAGCTGGATGGGAAGTGGGACTTCCAGGATTAGAACCAACACCCATATGGGATCCTAGTATGCGAGGCAAGGACTTTAGCCACTAGGCTACTGTGCCGGGCCCTAATTGTACATTTTTATGGGATACAGAGTAATCAGTTTCTCTGTCATCTGTTTCTTTATGTTAGAGACTTTCAGAATCTTTTCTAGGTATCCTGAAACATGTAATGAACCATTAGTTTTTATCATCTTACTGTGCCATAGAACACCAGAAACTTGTCATCATCTGACACAATCACATGCTTTTTTCTTCTGTTAGCACATTAGGTTATTTCCTGATTTTGTATTTTCAGCAAACCTTGCATTTCTGGAATAAACTCCATTTAGGCGTCTGGCACAGTGGTAAAGAAGGCTAATTCACAGCTTGCAGCATTGGCAGCTCATATGGGAGCTAGTTCTTGTCCCAGCTGCTCAGCTTCCAATCCAGCTCTCTGCCTGAGAAAGCAGAGGAGGATAGCCCAAAATCTTGGGACCCTTTACTCATGTGGGAGACCTGAAGGAAGCTCCTGGCTCCCAGCTTTGGATCAGCTTAGCTCTAACCATTGTGGCTTTTGGGAGCGTGAACCAGCAAATGGAAGATCTCTGTCTGCTTTTCCTTCTCTCTTTGTAAAATGTGCCTTTCAAATAAAAATAAGCAAATCTTAAAAAATATTAGTCCAGGTCCTGCCTTATTTCCTTTCCTGGGCTTCTGGAAGACTGTCTTTCCCTACACCAGACAGAAGGAAATGCCACCAATTTTCTTGGAGCATTTTTGCAGAAACCACATCTCAATCCCATTCTAGATGCCTTACATCTGCTTGTAGGTTTCCTAATCTCCCTGAATCATTAATCTGAAAATAATTTATTGGGTTATTTCAACAAAGCCTAATGACTTTTCATCTCTGGGTAATTTTGCCTTCCAAATAATTGAATTTCCAAATCAGTAGGATGTGCGCGGGATCTGGGCACTTAGACCAATTCACCTGGGCAGTCTGGCATGACTTCCTAACCATCTCATTCCCTTGATGTGATAAAATTATCCACCTTCTGGAATTTTCCACAGTCTTTTGTGTTTGTCTTCCCTGAGGGGTTTATGTGACTCACTTGGGTGCCCTACATCAAACCTGTGTGTCCCTTGTAACTGTATCTTTCAACGTTTTAACTTGCGCATTCTATTCCAGTAAGTTGCTGTTTGATAGTAAGGGTCATTTTAAGGAAGGCTACACTTGAATCTGAACTGGTTCTGGCTTCTTTGCTTGAGTTTCTTAAAACTCTGAAATCTGCCCCTGGTGCTTCTTACTTAGCATGAATCATTGTAGCTTTGTCCCCCCCATCAGTATTCTTACTTTTGCCAGAGGTCCTCATGACCTAAACCATTCCTCACATTGTGCCCCACATTTCCCAGTACCATCTTATTTCTCAGAAAAGTCTGCCATCTCTTTAGGGAAAGGACCAAGTACAGTACATTGTCGTGAAATTACTTGGAACTGACCTTTAAGGGTCTGTAGATGTTGATTTGAGAAATGTTGCTTTAAACTGTTTTTCCTGTGTTTACCTTTGTATTAAATATGTCTGCCCTCTGAGGCCAGATCTTTGCAAATGTCAGCACCCAGGGGGTATGAGCAAAGTCTTTTTAACTTTTACGCCTGAATTTGATGAACTGCAACCCTCACCATGGTACCTGCCACATCTGAGTGGCCCCCTTCTGAAGTTCACATGTACCTCCAGTGTCTGGGAATCCTTTAAAGGCACCCCACGTACACCATGACAAGCTGTTGGTGCACCCTTATGTGGCTGCTCCCATTCAAACCCTACAGCCCCAAGCCCAGGCCCAGAATGCTGCCCTGCATTCCACTGCTTGTGCTGGGTGCCAGGCTCTGGTCCCCATTGAAGTTCCCATCACCCACTGTGTTCCACACTGCTGTTGGTCTCCAGATGCCATTAAGCCTGTAGTGGGAGAAATCCAACCTCCCATAGCAAAATGCTGCTTCTGACCCAGCGGAGGCATTTATGCCATTTGGAAATAGCTGTTCTATGTTCTGCTTCACTTGGGTCCCATGTAGTTAGATCAGATCTATGATTACGGTACCCATTTACAGTGTAAGGATCTGTAACCACACTTGCCCAGACCAGCATTTTCCCTACAATTCCCTACAATTCACTAAGTTTGTGGGGCTTTGGTGGTTTTTTTTTTTTTTTTTTTTTTGAAGATGTCAGGGGGATGGCGCAGTAGCCTAGTGGCTAAAGTCCTCACCTTGCATCCACTGGGATCCCTTATGGGCACTGTTTCATATCCCAACTGCTCCATTTCCCTTCCAGCTCTCTGTTTATGGCCTGGGAAAGCAATAGAAAATGACCCAAGGCCTTGAGATCCTGCACCTGCATGGGAGACCCAGAAGAAGTTCCTGGCTCCTGACTTTGAATCAGCTCAGCTGCAGCCACTGGGGCCACTTGGGGAGTGAACCAGTGGATGGAAAATCTTTCTCTGTGTCTCTCCTTCTCTCTGGAGATCTGACTTTCCAATAGAAAAATTAATGAATCTTTAAAAAAAATTAAACATTTATTTTATTTTTATTTGAAAGGTAGGATTAAAGAGAGAAGAGAGAATAAAGGAGAAAGAAATAAATCTTCAATCTGCTGGCTTATTCTCCAAATGGCTACAATGTTTGGAGCTGAGCCCATATGAAGTTGGGAGACAAGGAGTTTCTTCTGGATCTCTCATGTGGATGCAGGGACCCAAGGACTTGAACCAGCCTCCACTGCTCTCCCAGGCCATAAGCAGAGAACTGGATCAGAAGTTAGTCTGCTAGGATATAAACTGGGGCCCATATGGGATACGAGCTCAACAGGCAGAGGCTTAGCCTACAACGCCACCATGCCAACCCCAAACACTGGATTTTTGTAATAGAGGCATTTCTTAGAGACATTTCTCTTTTTTTTTTTTTTTTTTTAATTTTTTTTCTTTTTATTGTATTGTTGTTGACAATCTTTACATAGTTAATTACAGTTATAGGAAAAAGAAGGAAAAAAAAAGGTTTAGGGGGATAGGAAAGTGGGTAATGCTATTATGTCCATATTGTTTCCATCACGTATCTGAGGTAAAGGGGAATATTGAGGGAGAAGCCCCACCCGGTTTCCCGCCCACCCTAAGTCCCGGATGTGGGGCATGCTCTGAGATATGTGCTCGAGTGGTGTTAATAGTTCTCCAGTTATGAATCGCTGCCAGTTTCGCTCGATGAGGTCGTCCACCAACTGATATGGTCCATCATAAAGTCTCCATTTGCCCCATAATTTGCTGCCAACATATAGCTGAGATGAATGATTGTCCTGTTCTGTCTTCTGTCTTTTCTTGGTTAGAGTTCTGAGTCCAGCAGTTCGATTGGGGAGATCTCCAAAGATACTTTGAGGTATTCCCAGACTAGTTTCTTGCATGTTCTAGCAAGCACAGGGCCCGGCACAGTCCATCACCCCGATCAGCTGGTGGTTGCAATTGCTGGGTTGGTTCTGTTTTCAGTCCCGAGTTGCACTGGAACCAATGGGTGTTGCAGTCCAGTCTGGTTCGGCCCTTACATCAACCAGTGGGAGCTGCAGCCTAGTAGGGGCGACCCACAATAACCCCCTCCAAGCCCGCCCCCTACCCTGGTTTGCCAGTATGTGTAGCAGAAGACCAGTCTGTCCCCCATCCCATTTGGCTCTGGTACTTGTCAATGGGTATTAAAGCTTAGTTCTATCTAACCAACTCAACCATCCAGCCCTCACAGATGTTGTTGAGTGCCTCTCTATCTAGTTTTCATGCCCTCCCACGGGAATAGTGACCCAAGAAGGGGGAACCCACTTTTCCCTCCCAGGTCTCTCTGTCCCGGTTTATGCACTCTTTAGGTGGTCCTGAGATTTGACTCGACAGAATTAGTTTCTCTGGCATTTTCAGGTGGAGTTTTCATTGTTCTTTGCAATTGCCTGCTGCTGTACCCTAGTTCATACTTATAGTTCAACCTTGCTGTTTTTCCAAGAAGGTGCTTATCACAAGCATTGTTTCATGAACACAGCTGCTTTTGAGGAAGAGCACTATGACCAATGCTTTCATATGTTATTTCACTGAATTCCCACAAGAACGGTAGGGAAAATATGGGGCTAGATGCAGTAGAAATGTAGACAGAACTGGGTTGAGTGTAAGTCAGGCATCAGCATGCTCTCTTTTCTCTATGACTTTCCAGTGTGTGAAGTCAAGGCACAATTAAGTTTGCACAACTTGCTACTGACTCTTTCTACACTAAGATATGAAAGGATAGATTTGCATGCAGAGAAAGTTACTTTGCAACCACAACATAAAAATGAGAACGCGTGGTTTTCAGTGTCCTTGTGGAACCAAAAGCATTTTTAGAATTTTGAACGAATCATAAACTTTTATTAAGGTATAGGTTGATTATCTCTTAAAATGAATATTAGGTTTGATTAAATCAATGAATGAACTTGATACAGCTGGAACATTGCAGATTTTCTTTGTTTCTGTGACAAGTTCAGATCTTTTATTATGCTCAGTGTTTTCAATTGTATTTATATTGTTTTCTTGCCATCTCAGCAAAACAGGTTCCAAAAATGGCATGCTTTTGGAATCAACGTAATATATTGAAGTCAAGCAAAATGCTTTTGACAGCCTATTTAATTTAAATTTTCATGATCCCACAGCAATGGCTATAAAACTAGTGGTAGTGTGCCTGGGATGTAGTATAATATATTACAGGAGAAAGATAAACAAAACAGGCATAACTTTTTTTGCTTAAAAAAGAATATAAAGGAAAATAGTTATTAGAGGATTATTAAATAACTGACATTTATTAGTGGTGTTATAGTGTGTGGGATTTTGGTGGGAGGGGCAAGTCATTCCATAAGCTTTAATTCAGGGCACTGAAAACAAGATGGACCACGAAAATCTCTGAAAACATTAGTAATCATCTTTGTTTTGAAGAACTAATCCTCATTTATGTCTCCAATAGCTTGTTCATAAACTATAAAGGAAGGAAGTTAGAGATGAGGGCTTCTGAATAACTGGCGTTGGAAAACTTGGCATGCCAAATCATTACCAGTTTCTCTAAAAAGAGATGTGTTTTTTTTTAAAGATTTATTATTTTTATTACAAAGTCAGATATACAGAGAGGAGGAGAGACAGAGAGGAAGATCTTCCGTCCGATGATTCACTCCCCAAGTGAGCCGCAACGGGCCAGTGCACGCTGATCCAATGCCGGGAACCAGGAACCTCCTCCAGGTCTCCGATGTGGGTGCAGTGTCCCAATGCATTGGGCCGTCCTCGACTGCTTTCCCAGGCCACAAGCAGGGAGCTGGATGGGAAGTGTAGCTGCCGGGATTAGAACCGGTGCCCATATGGGATCCCGGGGTGTTCAAGGCGAGACTTTAGCCGCTAGGCCACGCCGCCAGGCCCAAAAAGAGATGTGCTTATTTGAAAGGCCAAGTGAGACAGAGAGACTGACGTTTGCTTCTCCTGGTGCTCCCCACCACCTGCAAGTGGCCAGAACAGCCAGAACTGTTGGGTGACAGGGACTCAAGTGCCTGAGCCACTTCATGTGTCCCAGACACATTAGCAGAAGGTGGATCCGACTGGAACAGCCAAGACATGAATCTGGGCATCCCAAGCAACAGTTTAACGTGCAACACCACAATGCCTGTCCCAGGTCATTATCATTTTATAGTTTCCTCTGTCACCTACACTTCATTCCTCACCCTTCCTTGTCTCTCTAATTAATCCGGTGGCGAAGGGGAGCATTCCCAGCTTTGACAAACTGTCCGCTTTTCCCTGGAAGTTCTCATTCCTGCCAAGCAGGCTGGGCTCCTTTGGCTGGGCGCTTACTTATATGGTACTAGGCCCAAAGGGCTGCAGAGTTGCCTTCAGGACAGCAGTTTGCAGGCTCTGCAGTAACAGTATGGGAAGGGGTCTCCTGGCAGCCAGCCAGTGCCACTCATTTGAACCTCAAACAACTTTCCCAGACAATTCTAGCTGAGAGTGTGAAAGTCTGTTCCTGGTAACAGATTCCTTGGTACGTTAAGATCTCTTACCTCTAACCCAACTTGCAAGTATTCCCCAGGATATAAAGAGAAAAACTTGACATGTAAGTGCTTAGTAACAGGGCTGGCAGGCAGGGGTAGTGACTAGAGATATAAAATGGCAGCAAGTGGGCCAGCGTGGTAGCCTAGTGCCTTAAAACTTGGCCTTGCATCCACCAGGATCCCATATGGGCACGGGTTCATGTCCTGGCTGCTCCACTTCTCCAGCTTCCTGCTTGTGGCCTGGGAGAGCAGTCAAGGACGGCCCAAAGCCTTGGGACCCTGCACCGATGTGGGATACCCGGAAGAAACTCCTGGCTCATGACTTCGGATTGGCTCTGGATTGGCTCAGCTCTGGCCGTTGTGGCCACTTGGGGAATGAACCAGCACATGTAAGATTTTTCTCTCTGTTTCTCCTTCTCTCTATAAATCTGCCTTTCCAATACAAAAATAAATCTTAAAGAAAAAAGAATGTAAAGGGTGGCAGGCAGGCTATAGAAGGAAAACTCAGCAGGTTAAGTTCTAGACTTTTTTCTCAGTCTTACTAACTTGCTGAATTACAGTGTAATTTGTTGTAAGACCCATTATTTTACAGAAGAATTGTTTCTAAGGCAATATTGCTTCAAAATACAAAAGAAATAAATACATACAGAGGTGAACAAGTCATATGTATAGTCTCATAAATGAACTGTATAACGGAGACCAGCATACCAGAAAGCGAAGATACCTTTCAGTATACACCCGTACTCCTGAATAAAAGGAGGACTCCTAGTGAAACAGTTAAACATCTCTACATATGATACTAGATTTTCTACCTTTGTCTATACCTGTGATACCATGATGCACATAAATAGCAGAGTGTTCAAGTTGTAACTGTTATTAAAGGACTATGCAACTGTAATAATATGAGGAAAATGGTGGGAGGGAAAAGAGGAGAGGGAAAAATGGGATGGAAAGGAAATGAATCCCTATGCCTACAAAATTATATCATAGAAAAATAATAAAAATTTTGAAAAATAAAAAATGAAATGTATTTGAGAAGAAACGACAGACCTTCCATCCACTGGTTCATTCCCAGATGCTTACCAAGGCTGGTTTAGGCCGGGGCTAAAGCCAGGATCCAGGAGCTCAATCCAGGTTCCTCACACGTATGGTAAGAATGCCATGACTTGAGCTGTCGTTGCTGTGAACATGTGTGGACATTAGCAAGAAGCTAGAGTCGAGAGCTGTGCCAGGTGTCAAGCCCGGATACTCTGATATGGAATGTAGGTAGCTTCTTCATAGTTTATCACTATTTCTTTTTCTTTCACTTTTTTTATTAATCATTTTGCATTATGTGACAGTTTCATAGGCTCTGGGAATCCCCCCACCCTTCCCCACGCCCCTCCCCCCTGGTGGATTCCTCCACCTTGATGCAGTATTACAGTTCAAATTCAATCAAGATTCTTTCCTTGCAAATGTATACCAAGCATAGAGTCCAGCTACTTATTGTCCAGATGGGTTGAACAGTTTCCTGGGGAGACCATTTCTGGTCCGAAGTTAGAGCTGGTAGAATATCATCACAGTCAATTAAGAGTCATTGCAACAGCAATTTGCAACATTATGGAATTGACATGGTTTTGCGTAACCAGTATGTTAAAAAAAAAAAAAAAGCAAGTTCTTAACCACAACCTATGATTAGCTCATTATTTCATTGACATTTCAATTTTAGTTTATATACAGGACTGGCTGCTATATATGTTAAAATGGCAATAAGGTACCATTCAGCTGTCTCGTGTCTATTTCATTTTAGTATTTAGCCATTTGTTGTGTTGAAGTATAATTTTGCTGATCTTGGCAGATTTTAGGATAATCTAGACTGGCTTGTAACTCTAACAAGACATTTGTCGACAATTAAGGTGCAGAACATTTTTTTTGGCGGGGGTGTGCAGGAAAATCCTCAACACCATGGCGAGGAGTGACTAATCTTTGTGTCCCACCCAGCGAGGCATGAGCCAATCCACGCCAGCTCTTTCCTGTCAGATTCCAAGCTCTACTTTCTGTTGTTTGTCTATTTATTTTAGGTTTTTTTAGTTTGTATGATTGTTTGTTTGCTGTGAGGGGTTTTCGAAGCGATCCCGATGGTCATTGCGAGGGAGGGTGGGGGTCCAGAGGTGGAGCCAGGCTGGGACCAGAGAAAGCTCTCTTCCCTGGTCCTGAAGGACGTTTATTGTTCTTCTGTTTCTGCACTGCTCAGAGCTTCTGGTTGTCTTTCCGATGACGTTGGTTTCTGCACGGTAGTGTCTGGACTTCTTCCATCCCCTGCGGAAGCTCCGGTTGGGGGTGGGTGACCTCAGAGTACTCGACCTCTGAGGGCATCCAATTCCCTGTGGCCTCTTTGGCAGTTGGGATATAGTCCTTGTTGCTCATATTAATAGTTTGTGGTGAAGGTCTGGGAGTCTTCATATCACTATTTTTCTTAAAGATTTATCCCTTTTTATTTGAAAGGCAGAACTACACAGAAAGGGATAGATCTTCTGTCAGCTGGCTCACTCCCCAAATGGTAGCCATGACTGGAGCTGAGCCAATCCAAATCCAGACACCGAGAGCTTCCTCCTTGTCTTCCACATGGGTGCAGAGTTCCAAGGCTTTGGGCCATCCTCAACTGCTGCTTTCTCAGTTGCTTCAGCAGGGAGCTGGATGGGAAGTTTGGAACAGCTGGACTGGGTCTGGTGCCAAGGTGATGCTGGCTTTACCTGCTGAGCCACAAACATAGGTATCTTAACCACTAGACTGAACACTGGCTCCTATAGATAGATTTCATCACAATGCTATTATACGACTGCATCTGGAAAACCACTGAGACATGTCCTGCTAGGGCAGATGAATGGTGGCACCTTCTCTGGTTTACAGAATGAGCACAGTGACAGTGAACTGTCCTGAGTACTATCAGGGTGGCATAGAGTTCAAGGCTGAGGACATTGGAGTAAAATGTAAATGTTACTATGATTGACCTGAAACAAGAGCTCACTGATGTCATATACAGTCTCAGCAACTTTAGAAAAATCCCTCCAGCTTCATGGAGTGGGAACAAACAATATGAGGCTCTCAAAAATAAATGTGATAAATACATGCTGTACTTTTCCTACTGCCAATTATAGCAGCTCATCACTATGTGGAGCTTTGTGATTATTGCGTGCTTACTTGGGATTTATCAGATAATCTAGCATTGTGGTTAAAAGCATGCTTTCCAGGGCGTGGCACAAAGCCTAGTGGCTAAATCAATGCCTTGTATCCACCAGGATCCCATGTTGGGTGCCTGTTCATATCCTGGCTGTACCACTTCCCATCCAGCTCCCTGCTTGTGGCATGGGAAAGCAGTGGAGGATGGCCCAAAGCCTTGGGACCCTGTACCCTCATGGGGGACCCAGAAGAAGCTCCAGGCTCCTGGCTTTGGATTGGTTCAGCTCCAGCTGTTGCGGCCACTTGGGGAGTGAACCAGCAGCAGACTGAAGATGTCTATCCTCTCTGTATATGTGCCTTTCCAATTAAAAAAAAATCTTTAAAAAACATGCTTTCCAGATCTAGGTTATGTGTTTTTGTTTTTAAATCTATTTTTTATGATACAGTTCCCCAGGCTCAGGGATTTCCCCTTCCATCTTTGCCATCTCCCTTCCCCCACTGTGCTCTTCTATGTTATAATGAGAGTATAGTCCTTCAGCAACAGTCACAATTCCATCTTTCTTTTATGTAAGTGTATCATGACATTATAGGTATAGACAATGGTAGAAAGTCCAGCATTATATTGTCAGAACATATTTAACAGTTTCATTGTGAGCCCATCTTTTGTTCAGAAGTAGAGATGAATAGGCTGTGTGGTTTTAAATACTAGCCCCTGACGATGGTTCTTACCTTGATCAAACTCCACACAGTCTCATCTGAGCTGCAAGAATACCTTACAGGTTCCTGGGGAAGAGATGCGACTGAGAAGAAAAGGGGGGTTGTGCTTTCCTGGGCAACTGACAAAATTTATTTCCAGGGTTACAGTTCTTATACACTTAGCAAAACAGTAGTTCAAACATAACTCAAAACTAGATCATGTCTGGGAACAGAGAGTTCAAGGAAGCTAACAAGGTGATGTGGTCAAAGCATTATTGAAATAAGGAATAGATAAAGAGTACTGTTTGTCCTTGGTTGACCAGACAGAGCACAGATGTTTACCTAACATCAAGGAGAGCACAAAGGCACATTCAAGGACTCACTGGGGGCAAGAGTGCACTCTGGGTGAGAGGCCCTCCTCCTCCTCTTTTCTGGAGCCTCTTCTCAGTAGGATTCCATAGGCCTGTGCTGGCCCAGCTATCCTGTTGGATGTATTCTGACACTGAGCCCTCTGCTCAATTGGACCTCACTGTTAGCCTAGAAAGACTTAAAAAGCTAAAGACCCCATATGCTTGATTAACTTAGCCCCTAGTGAAGTGCCTGCTGGAGAAAACTCAAGGCTACCTGAAGAATGCACTGCCTGTCCCAGCCAGTACCTGAAGGTGGGGACCCTGTCTGCCAGTGTGGGTGGCAAGCAGGAGCCTACCATCCCTAGCAAACCAAGGTGGGTTTTTCCCATGATTCAATACCTTCTTGCCTTTTTTTTTTTTTTTTTTTGGTAATTGTTTTTCAGTTCCTCAACTTTACTGAGTCCTCACTCTTTGTCTAGTCATCCATTCTCTATTTAAAATGTTCATTAGGGCCAGATGTTGTGGCTCCGCATGTTAAGCTGCTGTGTGCAACACCCACGTCCCACTTCTGTACCAGTTCTCTGTGCATCTGGGAGGTAACGGATGATGGCTGAAGTACCTGGGTTCCTTGTACCCATGTGGGGAATCTAGACGGGGTTCCTGGTTCCTCTCTCTTGCTTAGCTGTTGTGGCCATTTGAACAGTGAACCAGTGGGTAGAAGACTGATCAGTTTCTCTGCCTTTCAAATAAATCAATCTTACAAAAATAAATTACTGTCATCCCAGTGAAAGTTGAGTTCATTTCATGATGGATTCTTTTTCTAATTGCAATATCACATTATTGATTAAAATATGTTCTTACTGCTTTGTTCACCATGCAGCTTTGTTTATATGTAACACTTTTCAAAGCTGGCTAGGTGGGTGAGTGACCTGGGGAAGTTGCTTACCATCTCTATCCCTTAGTTTCCCCATTTGTGAAATTAGCTGTGAGTGCTTGATGATTTGGTATATATAAAATTCTGAGAACATTAGGGGTTATCTATTTTTATTAACATTACAAGCTAGTTAATGCTAGTGAAATATAGCTATTAAAATCTTTGGAACTTTGGAGTTCTTATCATCCATTTGCTTAGAAAATATGTGAAAGATATTGTGAACTGTAGTCACTCTACTCTGCTATGTAATACTAGGAACTTCCTCTTCCTAGCTAACTCTGATTTTATACCTTTTATCTATCCCTCTGACCCCCTTTACTGCTCACACCTTCTAGTAATTATTCTTTTATATCTGGGTTGATATTTTAAACTTCTACATGTGAGGGAGAACATGTAACATCTCTCTTTCCATGTCTGGCTTATTTTACTTAACACAATGGCGTTCTCTTCCTCTCAAATCTTGCTGCAAATGTCAGAGTTTCATTTTTTTAATGGCATAATCATATTTTACTATATACATACATGACTGTTTTGAAAATTCATCCATTCAGTTTTGCTGAGTTGTTGGTTGATTATATGTCTTTGCTATTCTGAATAATGCCCCAAGAAATGTAATGAAATAGCTCTTTGATGCAGCAATTTCACATTTTTTGCATATATACTAAGTAGGAGGATTGCTAGCCCATTTAGCAGTTCTGTTTCTAATGTTTTAAGGTATCTCCATATATTTACTTAGTGACTGTAGTAATTTATGTCACCCGCAATAGAATATAAGAGTTCCCTGTGATCTTTTTTGTCTTTTGTATAATTGTTCTAAGTGGGATGAAGTAATATCTCATTGTAATTTTCATTTGCACTTCTCTCTTGGCTGGTGATCCTGAACATTTTTTCATAATTTGTTGGCAATTTGTATTTCTTCTTTTGAGAAGTCCCTATTTTGTTGCCTTCCTTATACATTCTGGATTTTTTTGTTGTTAAGTGTCTCCTTAACTGATTATTTGTTTTGTTATAGGGAAGCTTCTTAATTTGCTAATAAATTTTTGATTTATGTAGTTTTGCTTCCGTCATCTGTGCTTTTAGAATCTTATCCAAAACATTTTTGCCTACACCAATGTCTTAAAATGTTTTCCCTATGTTTCCTTATGTTATCTTACAAAATTCAGGTTTTACATCTGGGTCTTTGACCCATTTTTGGTTTATTTTTTAGTATGGTGAGAGCTGGGTATCTATTTTTCCTTCTTTCTACATCTGTATATTTAGTTTTGCCGGGACAGTTTATTAAATAGACTGCTGTTTCTTCAATGTATGCTATATTGTTTGTCAGAAAAACAATGTGATGGTATAATGTGGACTAACTTATAGTTTCTACACTTTGTTCCATCAATTCATGTCCATTTTCATGCCAGTACTACAGTGTTTTCATTACCATAGCGTTGTAGTTTGCTTCAAAGTCAAATACAGTGAGGCTCCAGCTATCTTGCTGACTTGTTTGGTTGTTGTCTGTTCAGGATCACACTGGCTATTCTACATCTATTGTGGTTCCATATACATCTTAAACTTTTTTTTCTGTAAAGAATCTCATTGATATGTTGGTGGAATTGGTAATTCCTTGAGGGGCAGGGTTGGACAGTTTAGCAATGTTAATTATTTTAATCAATGAACATGGAATACATGTATTATACTTTGCACTCTCCATGATTCCTTTCTTGAGTGTTTTATGATTTAATTATAGAGATCTATCACTTGTATGGTTAAATTTATTCTAAAGTATTTTGTAACTGTTTTGAATACTCTATCTTTTCCTTTCAAGAAGATCATTGTTGGTCTGTAGAAATACTACTATTTTGGTACATTGTTTTTATATCCAAACTTTATCAGTTTTAATAGTTAGAACCCTAACCCTAATCCTAACCCCAACCCCAACCTTAATCCCAACCCTAACCCAACCCCAACCCTAATCCTAACCATAACCACAATCCCAACCCTAATCCTAATCCTAACCATAATCCCAACCCTAACCCCAGCCCCAGTCTCAGTCCCAACCAACCCCAACCCTAATCCTAACCCTAACTCTCATGTATAAAATCACATTGTCTGCAAACATGGATACATTGGCTTCCTCCTGTCCAATTTAGATGGCCTCCTTGTTTTCTTTTTTCTAATTACTGTTGTTAACACTCCCAATACCATGTTGAAAGAGAGTGGTGAAAAAAGGGCATCCTTTTGCTGTTCCAGGTGATAGCAGAAATGTTTTTTTTTATTTTTCCTACATTCAGTATGATGTTATTTGTGAGTTTGCCTTACATAAACTTTGTTATTTTGAGGTATGTTCCTTCTCTTATTAATATGTTGATAGTTTTGCCTTCAATGGGTGTTGAACTTTATTATACACATTTTCTGCATCTATTGAGATGATCATACAATTTTTGTTTTAGTCTGTTGCTATGATTCATTATGTTTATTGATTTGTGAATACTGAACTATTCTTACATCCCTGGGATCTCACTTGATCAAGGTATGTGAATTGTTGAGAATTTTTGCATCTATATTCATCAAGGATATTAGCATGTAGTTTTCTATTATGTTATGTGGTTTTGGTGTAAAAGTGATACTGACTTTGTAAATAGAACTTGACAAAATGCCAAATGGTTTTGAACAGTATGAGGAGTGTTTAAGTTAATTGTTCAATTCTTTACAGGATTTGTTTGTAAAGTCATCAGGTCCTGGATTTTTCTTTGAATGAGTACTTTTGATTAGTTCCAATCTTATGTTTAGAATATGTATATATATTTGAAAGGCAGAGTTCACACAGCAAGATCTTCTGTCAACAGTTCACTTTCCAAATGGCAGCAGCAGCCACAGCCTTGTCCACCTCTAGCCAGAAGTCAGAAGCTTCAAATGGGTTTCCACCTTGGTGCAGGGGCTCATGTACTAGACCATCTTCTCATGCTTTTTCCCAGGCTATTGGCAGGAAACTGAATCAAAAGTGGAGCAGCAAGTGCTGTGGTCTAGATTTGGGTTGAATATTTATTTCCTAGGTTCTTGTCTGTTACTTAAAAGGCATTTTAAGTTCGGGCACCAACATGACTTCAGAAAATGATAGGGTTTATTCATTGGGTGACGAATACAGACATGGGCCATGGTCAGGAAGAGTGAGCCAGGAAGGGAAAGGGGTAAGAGGGATTGCCACCTTCCATCTTCGAAATCCATCCATGGAGAAGCAAGAGACAAAGAGGGCATGTGGGAGGCCAGGAGCCTGTGCACATGAGCGAAGAAGACAGAAAAAGAGCAAGCCACAAGCAGCGAAACACCAGAGGAAGAAAGCAAGCTGTTTCTCAACATGGGCTTTGTAAGGGGCTTACAAAAGGAGTGGTTACACAACACCGCCCCCTTCAGGTTACAGGTAATGATAGGTAAGCATCCTTTGACTCACAGGTGAGCACAAAGGATTACTTAGGTAGGGGAGGAGAGGACTCCAAACTTTTGTGACCCTGAACTAGCTGCTTGCCTATAACCATATCACAGAAATACCAGTGTCACAGGCCATGGCTATACTTGATATGCCATATTTCCATCCATGTATTCTTGATTTGATTATGGTGAGTTCATATGTCAAGAGATTAAATCATTTACTCAGTGTTGTCCAATGAGTTGTCGTATAGCTCATAGTTTCATAGATCCTTTTTTATTTTGGTAATATCAGTTTTTCATCTTTAATTTTATGTTTTTCTCCTTTCTCTTTGTTAGTCTGGCTGAAAGTTTGTGCACTTTATCTTTTTTCTTAAACTGCATATTTGTTTTGTTGATCCTTTTGTAATTGTTTTCAGTTGAATTGCATTTATTTCTGCCCTGTTCCTTGTTGTTACTGGCCTCCTACTAATTTGAGGTTTGGCTTCTTTTTGCTTTTCTAAGTCCTTGAGGTGCAAGGTTATATTGTTTAACTGAAATCTGTTTTCTTAAAAATTTTTATTTATTTGAAAGACAGAGAGGAGATAAAGGAGAGAGAGATAAAGACCATTGAGATTGAGAGTGATCTTCTTGTTACCAAATTACCAGATCCATGCTGCTTGCTGCTTGCTGCTTGGATGCCCAACTCACCGGTTAGGAGTGTTGGGGAGAGGAAAGATTTCACAAGGTAGCATCTTGGGGAAAGAGAGATTTCTTGATTCAAAATGTGTTCTTTCAAACAAACTAGCAAGACAGGGAGAGTTGCAGAGAAATAAAATGCTAGGGTCCAGAATGATTGGTTCACCTTCTAAGTTCTGGGATCCCGTATGGGCACCAGTTCAAGCTCCGGCTGCTTCATTTCCCATCCAGCTCCCTGCTTGTGGCCTGGGAAAGCAGTGGAGGATGGCTCAAAGCCTTGGACCTTCAATACACATGGGAGACCTGGAAGAATCTCCTGGCTACTGAAGCCACTTGGGGAGTGAACCTGTGAATGGAAGAACTTTCTCTGTGTCTCTCCTTCTCTCTGTAAGTCTGCCTTTCCAATAAAGAGGAATAATCTTTATAAATAAATAAATAAAGCACTGGGTCTGTTCCTTTGACCATTATGTAGGCTTTATTCTGATTGGGGGCCCATTTATCTCCTGTAGGAATCCAGGCATCAGTCAGGTGGAGGCAATGGGGCTCAACATCAGTGGCTTGGAAGCTTGCTTATCAGCTGGGTCAAACTCCACCATTCCTGATCTTCTCGCTTCAGGAGGCTCTTGAAGGTCTTAGGCAAGTGCTGCTGTGACCCGATTAGGCATAGGTAATTTACAAGATCAATAGCTGGTTTTTTGGAATATGGAATATGAAAAGAAGGGAAAAGAAAGAAAGATGCATTTCTTAGGACTACATGTCATCTGCTGGTTCACTCCCAAGATGGCCCAAAACCAGGAGACTGAAACTCTGAGTTTCCCAAGTGTGTAGCAGGGACCCAGTCACTGCAGCCATCTTCCACTGCTTTTCCACTTCTTGGCAGGGAGCCCAATTAGAAATAGAGCTCCTGGGACTTGAATCAGTGCATGGCTGACAGTGACTTAACTCACTACACCACTGTGCTGACCCCAAGGTTTCTGCTTTCTAAGCTTTCTGCTTTTTTGGTTTCATAGTATTTGCTTTGGGTTTTCTGGTATCAGATGTATGTATCTACAATTATTTTATCTTATTATTCTTTTATTAATATGTAAGTACCTGCTTTGTTCCTTTAATTTTTTTGTTTAAAGTTTTTTTTAATGATTACAATGTATTCTTGCTTGGAATATCTTTGGCTAGCCTTTCAATTCCAATATATTGTTATATTTATGAAGTGAGTTTCTTGCAAAATAACATAAAGTTGGGTGTTTTGCTTTTTAAAAAAATTTGAAAGAGAGAGAGGAAGAGCGAGATCTTCCATCTGCTGTTTCACTCCCCAAATGTTTGCAATGACTAGAACTGGGATGATCTGAAGGTGGGAGCTAGGAGCTTCTTCCAAGTCTCCAACATGGGTACAGGGGCCCAAGTGGGTTATCCTCTGCTGTTTTCCCAGGCCACAAATAGGGAATTGAATCAGAAGTAGAGCACCTGGGACTCAAACTAGTGCCCATGTGGGATCCCAGCCCTGGAAGCAGGGCATTAACCTGGTATGCCACAGTGCTAACTCTTATCCTGGTACTTTTGATTGAAGACAGAGTTCAGTTGGAACTACCTCAGCAGATGATCCTTGGGCTTAATAAGGGGAGAGGGAGGTGATACGCCTCACTTCACAGAGCAAAGTAGTCGCCCAGTCACCCAGTCTCCCAGCAGCTCCCCAGGCTGGACTCACTTCAAAGAGGACCATGGAATTTTCCCTCAGCCCAATTACCAGTGCCTGGGACTATGGTAACCCCCTGTCACCTTGCACTGGAAAGATGATCTTTCCCAGCCCAGAGCCAGGAGTGAACATACAGTAGTGGCTGTTGGTAGTGTCGGGTTCTCTCCTTACTATTCCCTTGAGTCTTTTTTGTTCTGTTCTGCCCATTGTCCACTGAAAATGTCTCTCACTCAGTCCCCTGGGAACATTTTTTTCCTTTTTTTTCCTGGTAACCTTCTCCAGATGGCCACAAAGGTCCAGTTTGGCCTATCTGAAGCCATGAGCCAGGAGCTCCTTCTGGGTGGGTTGGAGGGCTCAAGCATGTTGACCATCTTCCACTGCCTTCCCAAATCATTAACAGGGAGCTGAATCAGAAGTGGAGCAGTTGGGACTTGAACCAGCACTCATATAGGATGCCAGCACTGCAGGCAGAGACTTAACTTAATATGCCACAGTGGCAGCCCCATTTCCTTCATTTATAAGGATTATCAACTTGTGTTCTCTTGTAGTCATTATTTCTTTATAATAATTATTTTCATTACTTTTTCCTTTTTTTCAGGAATTTTATCATTTTTTGAAAGATTGAGCTACTTTATTTATTTATTGAAAAGGGAAAGGGAGAGAAAGAAATATAGAGAGGGATTTTCCAACTTAAGTCACTCCCTAAATTCCCTCATTAGCTTGTGCTGGGCCAGGCTGAAGCAGGAGACTGGAACTCCATCCAGGTCTCCTGCATGTCCCAATTACTTGGGTCGTCATCTGCTGTATTCCCAGGTGCGTTAGCCAGACGCTAGATTACAAGTGGAGGATCCAGGACTCCAACTGTCATGCTATTAGGGGATATTGGCATTCCAAGTGGCAACTTAAACTATCATACCACAGCACCTGCTCTGTATTTCATAGATTTCATTCAGCTTGGAACCTTTGCTGGAGAATTACTATGTTTCTTTCAAGGTCCCATGCTTTTGTGCTGCTTCATATGTGTGTGCCTATGTTGATGGTCTGTGTATCTGATGAAATGATTGCTTTTTGCTTATAGACTAACTTCGACTGCAAAACACTCATTCAGTAGATGCCTTGTGAGGGAGGTAGTTGTTTTGGCTTTGGTTCTAAGTGATCCCAGAAGTATCACCCATATGCCTTTTCTTCACTTTAATCAGTGGCAGCAATGTCTGTGAGTGCTACAGTCATCTAGTCTGTAACAATTCGTAGAAGTAGTGGTATAAATATGTAGTGGCTGTGGACTTGCAAAGGAATCGGGTACCAGTGATACTGGGGTCTTTGATAGGAGTAGTCATGTCCTTGGGACTTTGAGATACAATGGAAGCTATTCCCCGGACCTGCTCTGTGATCATGAGTGATGCCAAGACTGAGGCACTGACAGCTGTGGCCCTGGAACTCCAAAGTGTGGATGGGCCCTCCTCCAGGTCCTGTTGGGTAAGAATGGGTGATTCTGGGGCTTGTAGACAATATATATCACTTTTGCTCATGATCCTGGCCCTAGGAAATCTTGGAGACTTCACTTTGGTCCCATAGTGTGAATGTGAGTGATGTTGGCACAGACAAATATAGGCCTGGATCACTGGAATGCACACAACATCTTCACCAGCAGTGACAGATCGATCGATCTATCTATCTATCTATCTATCTATCTATCTATCTATCTATCTATCTTGGGGATTGTAGTACCAATAGCCACAGTCTCAGAGACGCAGGACATAGAAGAAACTGCCCTCAGGTCACATGGAATGTGCAAGGGTGATGCTGGGGTTGGTGCCCTTTCTACACAGAATTCTTAACCATGAGACATTGAGGGGCAGTTCCTCAGCTGAGGCCAGGACTTGTCTATTAGCTGTTGCCCGTTTGGAGCCCAAGAAGCAGAGAAGAATTTCTGCATATAGCACATAGCAAGTATGCTGGTCCTGGGTACGTGTGCATGGCATGCTGCAGCTGCAAGGTGCAGATAGCCTTCTCCTTGCCCTGTGACGTATACTTCTTCCAGGAGTTCTTGGAGGCAACAGGGCTGCCTGTTTGCCTCTCAGGTAGAATAGTTTATCAGTGACTATGCTGTAGCTGCTCATAGCCACTTTTATCTGGGACCTGGAAGCTGTGGCATGGTCATGATGGAGGTGGTGACCAGGCAACATGGGATAGAATAAAGCAACCACCAGGTTCAGGCTGGACAACAAGCCAGTGAGACTGGAATTTTCCTTTAGTTGGGGGTGCAGGTGTGCACTGATGATGCTTCCCTTTTTCTGGCAAGTGGGTGGGAGTTGTGGTGTACTTCATTTCTCTCTGTGTGCTGGCGTCCCAGCTATTTGGAATTCCTACTGGCTCTCTCCTAGAGTTTTCTCTGTTTCAATCTCCTGGGAGCATAGTCCTTCCTTTGTTATGGTTCTTTTTTTGTGGTGGAGACCAATACAAAGAACCCCTGTTCAGACGCCTTCTATTGAAGGGTTTTGAACAGGGAAGCTGAGCCAGGTAATTCTCTTAAGTGAAATTGCCAGAGCTAGGTCTTCTTGCTCTTATCTTGAGGCCAACACCTATGGATGATGCTAGGAGTGCTAGGCAGGGACCAAGTCTCGGCAGGATGAACACATTGAAACTGAACAGCCACCTGCCTCCACTCTTGTCTGAGGGACATGGAAAAGTTCATGGAAAATGGAATTGAAAGTAGAAGCTTGCCTTGGTGCAAATCTTTTGAAAAATCATGCACATAATAAATAATTTATTTTTCAAAATAAATCTCCGTGAAGACCTCTGCACACATGGATTTAAAACATTTTTGCATCAAAATCAACTTTCAGTTTCATTTTCTTCTAAGTTTTAGAAACTACATTTGCATATAGTGGCTGCCCCAAAGACCTTTTCTCTTCTCAAACTGCCATTCTTTCCTCAAAACCCAGCCAGGTCGGCTTTATGTTTTCCCCAACCCTCCTCACAATGTTAATGCTTTTTAGTTCACATCATCATGGCTTTGCACTTGTCCTTTAAAACTTGTATTTTATTACATAGGTCCTTTACAATAAAAAAATATCTGCAGTTGTCACAACCAAACCCTCCCACCGCACCAGAAGACCATAAAACTTGTCTTTCCCTAAAGGTAAAGGAAAGGAAAAAAAAGGCTGTAAATGCTTGTGTGTTAGTGTTTTGTTTTTGTTTGTTTTTTGGTTTTTTTTGAGACTGTCACATGTCCTTCAATAATTTGCTACTGAGTGCAAGCATGAATAGCAGTCAGGACACCTAATGTGGGAAGAATCATATCTAAATAAAAATCCTGAATGTTTCTCAGCAAGTTACCGGCAGTTTATGTGAACTGCGCAGCTATGGATCATTAAATAGTGATATTTGAAATTACAAAGCTTTTCTCACAGTAACATTAAAAATATGTTTTTGTCCTAATGATTCTTCTTCATTCAATTTCATTTTTAACAAATATTAATTCCTTTCCGTCCCAATTAACTTTTTTGCTGCTTCTTAAATGTAAACAGCCTTACAAAAAACTTTGCAGAATATTGCAATTAGAAGCCAATTTATTTTGATGCAAAGACATTTTTTAATCCCATGCATAGTTTTTTTCGTAATGTGTATTTTCCATGAACTCTTTGAAGACCTTGTGTATGCATGGATTTAAAAAATTTTTCCATCAATAAAAACTTTATTTCCTATAAAATTTTAAAAATAGACTTATTTATTTTTATTGGAAAGATAGATCAGATTTATGGAGAGAAGGAAAGATGGGCAGAAAGATCTTTCATTCACGGGTTCACTCTCTAGATGGCTGCAAGAACCGGAGATCCAAAGCAGATCCAAAGCCAGGAGCCAGAAGGTTCTTCCGGATTTCACATGCGAGTGCAGGTTCTCAAAGCTTTGAACCATCCTCTATTGTTTTCCCTAGCCACAAGCAGGCAGCTGGATAGAAAGTGGAACATCTGGGACATGAACCAGAGCCCATATAGGATCCCATGAGGATTTAGCCATTGAACCATTGCACAGGACCCATTCCATAAATTGTTTGGAGTTTCCTCACATGATAATGTTTCCTCTTGGGGCTTTTGCATTTCCTTATTTTTCTTTCTTAAGCAGATCTCTATTAAAAAGTTCAAGTCCATCTAAGGATATGCTCTTGCAGGGCATAGTGTGACTTTTGTCTTGCTTTATGTTCTGGACAGTATTTGGGACTGCTGAGCAGACTTAGTCTAGGATCCCTGTAAATAAGAACCTGAAACACATTTATACGCTAGTGTTTTATATGGAAGTGCCATCCCAGGAGAAAAGAGCAGGGAGTTAGGAAATTAGGGACAGTAGACACAAGATGACACAATGGGAAACTGGCAACTGATTCTCCAGAGAACGTTTCCTTCCTAAGCCTCCTTGCTTGCCTTATACATGGCTGTCCTCCCCTTATGTCTTCATGTGGTCTCCCCTCAGCCCACAGCTGTGTCCTAATCTCCTCTTATAATACATCAGTAATATTGGGGTAGGACTCATTCCTGTGGCCTCATTTTAACTCCATAAATCCCATTAAGGACCACCCATTTCCAACCACACAGTGACATCCCAAGATACTGTGGGTAAGACATGTGTTTGGGATGGGGATTAAAGAGGTTCCATTTCAGTGCATAATATTAACCCTCAAACAGTTGATTTAACCGAATGTGGGTCATGTCCAGACCTGCTATGCATAGTCTCAAGCAGCAAGTCACAGCCTCTTCGCTGTTGCCTCCTGCCTCTGTGCCTGTCTCTGCTCCCTTCCCTGGCTCCACGCGGAGGCCAGCTACGCGGAGGCCAGCTAGGCAGTCAGGGCAGGTCACGGCAGGATCCAGAAATCCAAGAAGAGGGTTTTGTCCCCAGTTAATAAAGGAAGATATCACTCATCTACAGTCAGTTGTTTAAATTACCATGTTTATTTATGTTGACACAAAATACAATAAAACAACCTGCACAAAAACTATTTTATCTTCATGTAACATAACTCTTCAGTGAACAGAAGTACTACTGTTAATGTTTTGGCCTTTCCAAGGTCCCGCCTGGGGTCAAAACAGTATTCAGAGAAAGAACAGATTTTTCTCTACCTTCCCTAAAACACACACAAAGGAGGCGTCTATTTTCTAAGTCTCACCCCAATAACAATAATAATAACAATAACATAATAATAAAATAGTACACAAGAAGTATCATATGAAGGTGAATTCACTGCTGTGTCATCAGTGTTGGAATCTGTATGTTGCTCTAGATTTTCACAGGTTCTAGGTGCAGCATAGGGGGTACACCAGTCCTCACATTTTCAAGGTGATCAATTCTTTTTGAACAGCATGTCCACCTTGAATGTTTGATTTACCTGAGTTATTTAAAAGGAGAGAGAGAGAGAATTTCCAAATGCCTCTATATGTGTATCCAGTAGAGTTGAAGAAATGCACCGATGTTACTGTGACAATTCAATGGATACCCACACAGCCTCCACTACCTAGTTGTCATCACCAAGTTGTCATCACATTCTAGTTTCATTTAGTCATAGGTAATTAACTTTGCACCAAAGTACAAGATCTCACCCTGCATTCCAGTAGCTTAAATGCCATTTGTTTTAGTCTAAGTATGCTTTAAAAACACATGCTAGCTTAGCTAGTATCGTTTGTTGGTTCACTCACAAATGAGGCAGTCTTGGGCAGTGGAACAGAAGACACGGCTTGGAATTAGAATATGTAGATTTTGAACCCAGTTCTGCTGACTCTCTAAGCCTTAGTTTCCAATGAGGATCAAATCAAATGAAAGTGCCTTATAAAGCTGTAGTGACCATAGAGAATATTCTATGGAATCCATCTCCTCAGACAACTCCCTAATTCTGTGCATGTATTTTGCAAGTAAAATTTACTTCTTAAAATAAATATTTCATGCATATATATTGTATGCAGCTGAGATGTACAAGTTTGGTTACACAGATTAGAAAAGAATATAGACTACAAAGCTGGAACAGTTCATGAGGAATTTGCAAATTCCTGATGTGTTTATTTCAAATTTTATTTCAGTTAGATCATGCTCTTTTTCATATTACTGGATCTTTCTTTGAATAAGCTGATCATTTAAAGTAAACGTGTTTAAAAAATGAAAAATTTGATTACAAGCCACAGGATTTTAAAGGATTTTGAGTAAAATGGCTTGAGAAATTTGGGCAAAATCATAGTTTGAAAACTTAGAATCAAAAAGGAAAATGAGTCAGAATATTAATTTTTTCCAGGTAACTTTACAATAAGCTAGATGACAAGATGATATTTTGTTCTTTACTGCTAACCTCTTCATTTATAAATTACTTCTTTAATTGCAAAATAAAATATTAAGATACTTGACATTTAGGTACATGCTGATACATAGTCATTAACAAAACTTAATTCTTAGTCTTGTATTTGGGACACCTATGGGAGAAGTGCATCCTTCAGGCTTAAATGGAATCAATCTCATTTATCATGGAGTTGTTTTGTTTGTTTTTAAGAATCCCTGTTTAAGAAAACGCAGATTTGCAACAAGTTGAGAATTAATTGACAAGTGTGGGTATACAATATGAGCATATGGGCTTTGTGACTTTGCTAAGACAAAGACTTCAGCTAGCTGTATTTCTGAAACAAATGAGATTCTAATTTCAAACATTTTTCAAATGCAAATCAGGCCCCCATGAATCATCTTGATGATTTTTTTAAGCATTAATGCGACAGAGTTAGTATTCCTCAAATGCTCCCCAAAGTCACCTCTTTGTTAGGGATATTCCTCTTCCTGATTATTTTTGAACCTGCCAAGGTAGTGTCTCACCTTCACACAGAGAATGATTGATCTCCGAATGACCTATTGTTATCTTAAACCAACCTCCTTTGGAAGCAACAAAGAAATAAAAATACAGTAGTGCATTGACATTTCCTGTCAGTGGAATAGACTTCTCTCACGCAGAAAAGCAGTTCTATCCATCTGTGGAAAAGTCCGCCTTTTGTTTTTCTCGGTGTTTATAGGTTACGTTTTTAAAAGTACTAGTGGAGCCTCTGTACAGTGGATTGGTTCCCTGAAAAAAAAAAGTTCCAATGAAAATATAAATGTTTTGTTATTATTTTTAATGTCTCTAAACAATTTAATGTTAGTTCAAATTGGAAGAATCAAGTTCAATTTTGGAGACCATTTGGGTAGTTTTGTATTCATCTGCTATTTTATGCTTCAGCAGTTTACAATTTACATGTCTTCACTCTTTTTTTAAAAAATGCAGAACCAGTTCTCTACGTGTGTTTTTAAAAATTGTACCCTTTTTGGAAGTGTACTAATTTGTGGAGAGAAAATAAGACTTTAATGTTTTGTTTATTGTGGTTTTCCTATCCCTGAGAAGAGTGGTTGCCTCCTCGTAGGCACTCGATATTTATCACATGAGCAGAATGAATGCTGGTGGAGGAACCAAAGTGAAATGTAGAGAACAGTGTCACACTGGCAGGCAGTGCTCAAAACTGAGCTACGTAGTACCTGCCTTCAAGAAATAATACTGTGCAAAATCACTCAAATGTAGCATCGTGGATGTTGAATGTTCTGATTGTAAAGATACTGCAGATGTTTAAGGTGATGGACATGCTAGCCACACAGATTTGGTCATTACACATATCAAGATATTATGCACATTTTGTGTCTCATAAACACGTACAATTATTATGTGTCAATCAAAATAAAATAGAGACCAAAAAAATTAAAAAGGAAATGTGTGGTTGGTGAGCATCATCAAACAGGTACACAAGTAATCTTGTGAAACCAAGATCAAGGCTCAGAGTGAGTAGTAACTAGCTGCTTTGGAGGAGAGCAAGAAGGACCCTTTGGACAGCTCACACCTGCTTCAGATAGCGAAAGAGCTGGTTAGCTTTACTATGTAAAGTAAGAGCAGTGCAAGAGTGTGGGCTCTGGGTTTTTGAAAGAGCAGAGGTCCCGAGGCAAGCTGGGCAAATGGCTTTGCCTTAGGCAGAGGAAAGGTTGTGTGTCAGTGCCTGGTGAGCTCAGCTGGGCTGTGGATATGTTTCCAGGTGCTAATGAGTGTGGTACTGTGGCCCCAGTTCTGTGCTCCTCTAGATGTTGTAGACAGGCATAAGGTGATGGGGAAGGGACAATTTCTCCTCTTCTGCTTTTCAGTTTTGGTCACACAGGCTTTGGCATCAGGCAGGTTGAGTTCAAACCCAGCTAGCTGCACAACATGAGCTTCCTTTAGCAGTTCCACCCTTATCTGTGAGGTTGCTCACAGAGTCCCTGTGTCCCCTGAGATGTAAAGGCCTGTAACACTGTGTCTGGCACACAGGAAATGCCCACTAAGTGTTTCTCATGTCATTTGTATTTATATTTTTCTTCACATGTGGGATGTCTTTCTCTTTTAGTTCTAGAAAGGGCAGGAAAATGTTTCTCCTAAGGCTTTTAGTGCTATTAGTATTTCCAAGCTCATTTCAGAGTCTGTCTGGAGTCCAACCTCCCCCAGTGACCTTCTGTTACGAGATTTTAACACTTTGCTCTTCTTAGCCCAAGAATTGTACTGATGATAGCAATTTGTCAACATACCATTCAATTTGTTTCCTCAGTACATTTGTTTCAGCATTCAGAACTGAAAAACATTTGCTGGAGTCTCCTGCTCACTGAGCTTAGATTTGCCATAGTGTCTTCATCATGAGTAGGTATCACACCTGCACCTGTTCATGTTGCCTAAAGCCAGTGGCCTGACCTCTGACAGAGTGACATGTTACCTCTGAATAGAGATTCTATCTGTACCATGACAGCAGGTGGAAAATTGTTCCTTGACTGGTGGTGGCTGGAGGCTGAAGAAATCAGCCTGGATAGATTGGAGGAAACTCAGCCCTGTTGCGATAAAAATGTAGGGGTTTGAGGGTAAAAGGCAGAATGATGTCACCTTAAATGTCTGGATGCATATGTGAAGTTTTGTCAAGAGACAACATGTTAATTGGTTCAAGAATACGAGTGGAATTGAAACAAATGAACGAAGGAGAGATGTCGTCTGTGGATGATGGGTAGAGCTGGTCCTGGAGGAAGAGAGGCTTAGGGAAGAGCGAAGATGTTAAATGAGGCAATCGGCTATGGGTAGGGCCAGCTTAGATATTTATAGGACCAGATACTTGTTAGCAGACCTGATGCAACATCCTGTCAAACACATTAAAATGCATTCCATATCCTTTATATGCATGGTGAAAGGGGGTGATGTGAGTTTCAATGAACAGGAGGGGACACATTGTCATTTAACAAAAATATATATTTCATTGAATGTTCCCTTTTGATCATGTAGTTTCTGTTCTGTGTTTTAAAGTGACTTCATTTAATGAAGTCTTCAATATTTAGCAGGGGTTGGGGATGGGACAGAACAGTTACAGGACCAAGGCATTGCTGATAGGATGATGGATAAAGCAAATTCTGGAAGGAGGCTAAGGTGGAGAGATGTAAACAGGAAAGAATAGCAAGTGCATGTTGCCATTGGGACTGTATGCAGAAGGGTGTTTCCTATCCTCATCTGATGATCAGACCTCACAAGAAAACTTTCAAATCAGATTTTGTTGGCAGGAGGAAGCATGGGATGTCCAAAAGTGCCCCCTGTAGTGCCAAGGGGGAGGCAAGTTCCTATGTAGGATTTGCAGCTGAGACACAGGCGCTCCCATGCTATTCTGGACAACTCTGTGATCAGCTGTTCAGACAAGGTCAGTTTTGCCCTAACTATCTGGGGGACCAGGTTAATCACACCCCAGGGGTCTACGGATGCTAATTTAGACCGTGGATTCGGTAAATGCAATGGTGCATTTTTCAAGCTTGAAAAAGTGATAATAGGAACATTCTCTGTCATGACCCACAGCTTCCTTAATGATTGCCTAACTGCCAAATGCAGACCTGATTTGCTTAGCACAGTACAAAATCAATCCACGACAGCAAGAAATGTCAGGCTGAACACTTTTTGCCTCAAGTTAATGACTTGTCATTCCAGAAAAAAAATGTCTAATCAAATATGAATTTAAATATCTTCCATTTGTGTTTTCATAAAGAATATGCAGAGGGAGGGGGTATTTCTTAAAGCAGAATATAAAGGTAGTCATTCCTTCCAGCCCTGATGGTCCCTAATGCCCTGGAAGTCCCTTGGGTTTTGAAGACCAAATTCATCTCTTGAGGAAGAGGTTTTAGATAAAAACTGAATTAAACAGAAGACTCCTAAATGTATGCACTGAGCAACATTTTTTCTCAGTCTGAAAAAAAATTATATTGGTGAAATTTGAACTGAATTATTTGAATTAAACCTCTTTTGCATCCAAGTGAATAATTATTACCCAGTCATTATCTAGTCAGGAACATCAAACATTTATTATGCAAAGAAACTCAATTTAACAAGAGAATAATATTTTTCATTTATGCTTTTATCTGTTTAATGCATGTTTTTGTCCCATTTTAGAAGAAGAATGAGCAAAAATTCAGCATTTGAATTTCAGTCATGTTCTACCTCCTGAGGGAGAACAATTCATGTTTTGGGGGAAATTAACTGTTAATTAAAATGTTATTTTAAAGATATTAATCATTTGTCAGCACTCCTGCCTTTGTAGGAGAACATTAAAATGTGCTGGTTGTTAGACATCACATAATTGCCCAAGTGCTTGTTTGTGGAACACCTACTTATTAATTCTAAGAGAGTCAACTGAAGATTGTGCTAAAAACAGCATTTAACAATTAGGGTTTATGCCCACCATGTACCCCATGTTTTGGAAACCCCTTTACTTTCTGAACTTCAGTTTCCCTGCCTTCATAATAGGAATACCAAGACCATTTCACAGAACTCAGGATACTTCATCTATTTGCTGTCATTGCTTTGCACCACCACAACCAGTTTTTAGCCTGGTGGCCTTCCGACTATTGCTAGGCAGTTGTTTGACAGCTGGCCGAAGTTAAAAATAACATCTCTGGCCATGGGATCAGGTGAAGTTACTGCCACACAATTTTGACCTCATTAGCACTATTTACCAAGTCACTGAGCTAGCCCGTCAGGCTACATTTCTTATGATTGGCAAAGGATCAGTTATATCCTCATGGGAAACCTGCAGCTTACTTTCCTAAAGACCTTTGCTTAATATGAAAAGCTAATACACACCACACACACACACACACACACACGAGGGAAGCTGTGTGACAAACCTCCATAAAGCTGTCACCCAGATTCAACAAGTACTAGGATTTCACCATACCTGTTTGAACTCTCTCTCCCTCCTACTGCATCTTTTGACTGAATTGTTTCAAAGCAAACCTTCAGCCTTCATTTATCCCATTCCTATATAATTCAGTATGCATCTCTAAAACATATGGGGTGTTTTCTATCAAAGTCATAACATCCTTGTCATTCCTACTCACACTAACCACACTTCATGCTTCATTGCTATTGTCTTAAAACCCAATGCATATTAATAGTTTTCCAGTTATCTCACAACTGCATTTTTGATGTTAGACTGAACAAATCAGGATCCAACCAAGATCTACCCAATACATTTGATGATTGGGTCTAAAGGCATTTTTAATGGGAAGATAAAATAGGTGAAAATCTTTCTTGGCCATTGTCCTATATCATATATATATATATATGTATGTGTATTTCAGACTATATATATATATTTCAGACTATATATATATAGTCTGAAATATACATACAAATGCACATATATATAGTCCAAATGCACATATATATAGTCTGAAATAGCTGCATTAAATAGAAACATTTCATCAAGATAAATATATCAAACAGAAAATCTCATTTGCTTTATGAATTAAAGATATCACTACAGATTTAGAGAAAAACCCATTAACACCAATTTATTGGGGCAGACAAACCTGCAGGAACACTATATCTGCCCATGTTTTCTCTAGTGATAACACTGTTTTTGGAATCAGCAATGCAAGATAATTGCTATTAGATAGCTGGGCAACCATTAGAGACACAGACATGAAATTAAAACCATGAAATTGCTTCTATGGGTCTCTAGAAATGTAATTATCTCTCCTGTGGAAAAGAAAGAGAAAACTGTTGTTCTGTTTTCTCTTTGCCTACTGAGAAGAGGAGACATTTAACAATTATATTTATTCAACATATATAGTTAAAGGTTAATGCTTTTTTCAAGAAGCTGTTTAAAATTTAGGTCATTGAGAAAACTGCCTGTTTTCTCAAACTTTTTTGTAATATTATATCAGTAACATGCATTTCTGCAGAAATTGGCATGAATTGTCATACTAGTCATGAGCCAATAGTTCACAGGCTAAAGCATACTGATTTAAGGAAGTGTTAGATACAGCACCTAAGTGTGATCATGTGGGATCCTTTGGTGGTAAGGAAGAAGTGAATGAAATATTTTTCTTTGATACTCCTAAGTAGCTACAGAATGAGTTTTGTGAGACCCTTCTGAGTGGTAGAAATTCTTGCTGCACTGATGGACAAATGTATGTCACCAATCTGGGCCCAGATTTCTGTTCTCCAAGCAGAACAGAAATGAAAGCTGCTGGGATTTTGGTGAACATGATAGAGAAAGAACCTAATATTTGAACTCTATTAGGTTAGAATAGAGCTGAGCCCTCGCCCTCTCCCTCGCACCAGGCTCTTTCTGCCTGGACGAGGAACAGCCCCCAGTGTTTATATACCGTTTGCCACTTGGCCTTTGATCGTTCTGCTTCAAATTTGGCAACTTCTTTACGATCATGAAATGACACCAAGAGCTTCCAAATGCACAGTAGGACAACACCGATGAGAAGGATCGCCAGGGAAACCCCCAACATGATCATGGGAATGTTGGGAGGTTTGGGACAATCTAAAGAAAGAAAAAAAAATTACATTAAAAAGGTAGTACAGTCAACATTTTGAAATAGGAAAGGCATTTCTCACTGGATTTTCATCCCTGCTTTTTCTGTAGAACAGATGACATGTTTTTGTCTTGCTGTATTAAAGACAAATGAGGTCTGGTCAGATAGCTTAACATCACTTCCCTTAAGATAAAGAAGGAATTCAGTTACTAGGGGTTGGTGGTTACATATTTGGTGACTAATTTTTAAAGAATTAGAACCTAAAAGAATGGCAATGAATGAACATAAAGTATCTAAGGATCATCAGAAGTGCTTTGGCTTAATTCCTAAGGTGATCTCTTCTGAGTTTATGACAGTATGTGTGTGGGTTGGATAGTAAGTTGGTTGGGTTGAACTAGGCTTCAATGCCCATTGACATGTACGAGAGCTAAATGGGATGTGGGATAGACTGAACAAGCTTGTGGTACATACTGGCATGCATGGGAACCAGGGTAGGGAGCAGGGCTGTTGGGGGTTATGGGGAGTCACCCCAGCTAGGCTGCAGCTCCCATTGGTTTGCGTGAGGACCGAGTGTGAAGTGGGTAGAATTGGGCTGGACTACAACACCCATTGGTTTGCGTGGAAGACAGGGCTGGAAACAGAACTGACCCAGCAATTGCAACCACCAGCATGTGCATAAGCTGATTGGGGCGACGGACTGTGCCAGACCCTGTACTGGCAAACTCACACAAGAATCAGGTTTGGGATCATCACAGATGAAGTTTCTTTGGAGATCCCTCCAACTGAACTGCTGATCTCAGAAGCCCAACCATAAAGAGACTATGTCAGACAGTGGATTCTGAATAGGTTTCATTGCGATTGGAATGGTGAGATTGGCAGCAATTCAGACCTGTTGAACTATCAAAACTGCTTGAGCAGGATCCTCAAAGCATGCCTCACATCAGGGACCTGGGATGGGTGAGAGGCTTGGTGGGGCTTTTCCCTTTGTTTCTCCCCTGACCCAAAAACAGGGGAAAAAATATTAGTGTGGAAACAATGGTATTACCCACTTTCCTGTAGCCCTTGATCCTTTGTACCCTAATCAACTAAGTAAGATTATTTTAAAAATAAATAAATTAAAAAGTGGTTTAAAAAAAGAAGAATATGTGTAGGTTTGGTGCCTATAGTTAATTTCTCAGGGATCTTCTTGAACCCTGAGCAATCCAGGAATTATATTAGAAACTATTCAAAAGAAACCCCACCTCCTGAAAAGTTTAGTATTCCCTTCTGATGTAGGTGTGCAAATTCTATCAGGCCCCATTTCCTCATTGGTTACCACAAAATTACCTTGAATATCCCGGTAATAGTAAGCTGAGATGTTCGTGCCTGTCAGGCCCACAGCTTCATGGCTCTTCCCAGCTTTCTGATTCAGCAGCTCTAATGTGAGGCTCTGTTGTGATTATTGAAGTGTTCCAAGTCATCCTATCTTTAGAAAGTTTGCAAAAGTAGATGTTCTGTTTGGTCTTTTCAACCTGAATAGTCTACACAATGTTCTTTTCTCTCTACTGGTAGTATGCATGTAATTGTGCCAGGATACATTATGTTCCCTCATTGACAGCAGAATAACTGATCATCCTTGCAGTACACCTAGGAGATGATGCATTTCTTAATGAAACATTATAATTAAGCTCTCCTCCAGACTTTCAAGGGGAAAAATGCCACAAAAATTATCATTAAATATTTGCATCTCTCAGCTAGAGATGAGGCAAAATTCATGGTATCTAGGGAGGAAATGAATCATGCTCAGCTTCCCCTAACTCTCACTGCTTCTATGTATCTAATAAGAAGGGTTATTTGCACAGGACAAGTGATGCTGGATTTATGATTAGAATGTGTGGCCCATCTGAATTTGAGTGGGACTAATGACCCCTTAATAGCATAATGCCAGGCTTCACAGACTTCTGTTTTTTGGCTAAAAAAACACATAAGGAGAATATGTAGAAATAAGAAAAGGAGCTAATGACACAGCTACTACACTGTGGAGATGTGAATACTGTTTCCTGGCATAGCAAATAAAGTATAGCTGCCTCTAATCGGTTAGTAACACTCCTGCAATGAAAGCAGCAGGCTTGTGTCAGTTAAGACTCAGATATACTGTTCTGCCACCCTCTTTGGCTAAGAAATATCTGGGATGGGCATAGCAGATGCCTGCCCAAAACAAGAGGAAGCTTACTAAGACCTTGCCATCAGGACATGAATGAAGAGGGCTCTCCAGTTGGAAATAAAGGAGGAACAGGCTGGACAGTGGGAATCATCCAGTTCTCAGGGAAATATTTTGGCTCAAATTCTAGCAGGTGTTACACAGTGATCTTCACTTGCATACTCTCTGTACTTTCTTGAGCTGACTCTGAATACACATTTTGAGGTGGGAGAAGAGGCTTGCTTCTGTCCCTTTGTGCAGTGTAACCCATCACGCCTGGGTGGGGCCTCACCTATTTCTAAGTATGACACATTGCATTGTGGTACAGCCTGGAAGTTCTACTGTGTGTGGCTTTGGAGTGCTTGGAATGTAACTTTTCCAAGTGAGGTTGAGCTCACACAGTAAATGTAAAACACACAGTATTCAGAAACTTGATTTGAAAAAAAAATAAGATGTATCATTACCTATTTGAAATATTGATTACATGCTGAAAAAAATAAAATTCATTTCTTCTATTTTCACTTTTTATGTGGTGACAAGAAAATTTGAAATGACATCTATGACTTGTGGAACAGTTCTACAGATCTAACGTTTTGTGCAGTCCAGGTATTTATCATGATAGTGTAGCCAGTGGGAGGCAGTATAGCACAGTGGTTCCAAGCCAGACTACCTAAGCCCGCTGTGGCACTTCTATCCTGGAAAACCTAGCAGAGGATTTAATGTCTCTGTGCATCATTGTCCTTACCTGTAAAATGAAAATAATGCTAGAATAACACCTGACAAATGGTATGAGTAAGGGCTCCATAAATGAGAGCTGTTATATCATCATTACGGTTACCCGCTTTATAACAAATGCACTCTTCCCCCTTCTGTATTCTTGTCACTCCAGGGCCTGGAGTTCCCTGGCTGGAGCCTTCTGGTACCCTGAGCTAGGGACGGCTCCGGGCCAACTTGCCTTGACTCGATGTGGCTTTTAGGCCCTTGAATTCTCCAAGAAGCTAGAAAGTAGATGAAAGACAGGATGCTTTGCCTGTGTCCACAAACATCCAGGTGGTGATTCTTCACCTGGCTCCTTTTCCAATTTGCCTGGAGCATGCTGGGACTCACCAACCTTCCCGCCTTCTCATTTTGCCTCTGTCAAGTCTCTGACTGGCTGCCTTGGAATTCTCTGGCCTTCAAGTTGTTAGAGGGAGAGGAACTGCTGATTTCCTGGGGACTAGTTCTATTCCCCAGGTGCTTGGAAGTGCCAGGCCTGCCCAGGAATCCTACTGTTGTGGAAGAAAAGGTGTCCTTGGAGCTGTAAGGTGGCTTCTGTTACAGCTCAGACAGGTCATTTCCCTGCTACAAAAGCATGGGAGTAAGCACACACCACAGCAAGAAAGCAGCAGGGCTCCTGGGTGTCAGCTCTAGAGTATGTTGCTGTGTGTGCCACTCATGAGATATGGAAGGGTTAAAGTAGTGAGAGGGCGTTTATCATCCAAAAGTACTTTTCACCAAAAGTAAAGTAAAACAAAATACGGGCAGATGGAAGCAAATCCAACCAACTAGACCCTGAGATTTAAAAAGGGCCTGTTCTGCAAACTTGCTTTTGTTGTTTAGAGCTCATTTTTCCAGCAGAGTCAATATTGTAAAGGATGAGGTGGTTTCTGAGTGTGTTTTCTAGATTGGCTTATAATTTTTGAAGCCTGCTTTGGGTTATCTTGGTATTGCTTTGTTGCCTTCAATTTTATACTCTTAAGTGATGCCAATTTGACACCCTTTATTTCAGACTCAGGACTTGATATTTGATAAGCACATTGACAAGCATACCAGCCACAGAGTCCATTCTTGCTGCAAAGGGAGAAGCACTTCAGCTTCAAGCTATTGGAAGAGAAGGGGGTTGCTGACAAGATCTGATGCAAGTGTCACCTGCACACATTGCTCAGGGAGGGACATGTCATTGGTGAGAGGAAATGGGAAGCACATAGGAGTTTCTGAGCACACAGGGCTGTTGGTACCCTCTTTGTCAAGGTTGCAAAGGGTAATTGTTGAACTTGCAGAGTCTTGGGCCACACATCAGGCCTGCCAAGTCAGGATTTGGCACACTTTAACAGGTTCCCCAGTGCATGTGTGATATGCACTAAAATTTTGGGAACTCCATAAAGATGCTGGCTCCCATACTTTCTTCTGTAACTAATGTGAATTTTTCTTTGAGGGTGCCCTAAGTCTCAAACTAATCCCACAAAGTGATGAGGATGAAAATCTACAGGGCAACTAGTCCTGACATCTTTTACAGATCCCACCCTTCCTTGCATGTCATTCCTGGTTCAGCATTATCATCTAAGAACCCATGACTGGAACTTACTCATTGCCACTTAGAAGTTCATCTTCTGATGACAGAGTAGTGATTCAGAGAGGGAAGTGTCTTCTGGAACATCAAGCAATGATTGAATGGCAGAACAGGATTTGAACTCAAGTCTGCCCAGTCCAACTTTATTTTTATTATTATTACTGTTTATTATTATTAGAAAGGCAGATCTACAGAGAGAAGGAGAGGTAGAAGTATCCTCAACGGCCAGAGCTGAGCCAGTCAGAAGTCAGGAACCCAGAGCTTCTTCCATGTCTCCAACATGGGTGCAGGTTCCCAAGGGGCCATCCTCCACTGTCTTTCCATGCCACAAGTAGGGAACTGAATGGGAAGTGGGGCAGCCAGCACATAAACTGGCACCCATATGGGATCCTGGTGCATATAAGGAAAGGATTTTGGCCACTAGGCAACTATGCTGGGCCACTTCAACTCTATTTTTAAAAACTGCTTTATTCTTCCCTGTTAAGTTGCCCAGAAGACACACCCATTGTGATTATGCTTCATTTAATCAGTTGGCCTTTCCTCAAATCATCAGCCCACTGTCAGGTCATGATTGGTGCAAATACCAGCTAGCTTTCGTCTGGTTTTAATAAGACATTTGGAACATAGCAAACCTTTTAATGGGTATCTTTCAATTCATAGAAAAGTAGAAAAACTTCCCATCAGAAGTTTGGGGATGTCTTTCCTGGCAAGTGACCCAGAGTAATGGGCTGATGGTGTTCTGTTCTACCTAGTGTCACTTGCCACTGACAGGCAAGGCAAGCTACCCACCTGTTTCATCGATGCTGTGAATGATGGATCTCCCCTCGTTATCTGTAGTTATTAGGAATGTAATAAGACACTCATTTTCTCCTTGCAGAGAGCAGGAAACAGAACTATCCTTTGAGAAATCTGTAGATAAAAGAGTCATTCATTAGGTTAAGTGAGATGCCAGGAGATTATTTTTACAGCAAAGGAGCATTGAGTTTTAATATGCAAATAAGAATCTTCATATTGTAGAATGGGAGTGGTAAAGCTTTTTCCTACCAGGTGGGAAGAACAATGCCAGATGTGGCCAGTCAGGCCTGACCATCAGTGTACTTCTCAACTGGATGTGTGCAGGATTTCAGCAGGATGAAAGGATCACCAGGCAGGTGCCCACTGCTGGCTCATGCCTGGACGGACCCTGACTGTGGTCATGAGGAGGTTGGTCATAGGTTCTTCACTGACTGCAATGGGAAAGATGTCCAAGCAGACATCTTTTTCTTCTGAGGGGCGGAAGCAGAGATCTTTGTGCTGCTGTACTCCTCCAAATGCCTCAAGAGCTGGGGTTGGGCCAGGCCAAAGCCAGTTGGCTATGGAAGTGGTAGAGATCCAACTACTGGAGCCATCACTTGCTGCTTCCCAGGATGTGAGTGACCAGGAAGCTGAAAAGGGAAGTAGAGTTGGAATTCCAACCCACGCATTCTGCTATGGGATCTGGGCATCCCAGCTACTGTCTGAAACAGAGACCAGTGCCTACCCCAAATGCTGCTCCTTTAAAATAGACATAGTCAGGATGCTGGTCATATATTGTCACAGCAGTAAACAAAATTGGTATCAGGAAGCTGAGATGGGGTGTTATTTAGCTCAGGGGCCAGCAGGATAAAGATAACACTCAGATTGAGAGGAATTCAGACTGACAGTCTGTCTATCATTCTGGAATGCTCCTTTCTTAATGAAAATAAAAATCACTTTTTTTCAAATATGTTTCAAATAAAATTTCTTGTCAAGCCTATTCAAGAAGTAGAAAATGAATGTCATGGCAAGAGTTGAAAACAAAGTAAAATGGCCAATCTGAGATGTCAGTACTATTTATCAGATATTCTGATATTCTAACAAATATTCTAATAAATATTTAGCTCCTATGCCAAAATGGTGTAGTGTTTTCCTACTTAAAACACAAACTTGCTTAACTGTTCTCTTATCTTTTAAGTTGTAGGCTTTTCAATGATACTGTTATAAACACTGTTTAAGCAGAATGAGGATTTTCTCTTAATGCAATTTAGAAGACATGATATGACCTGTCATTAGCATGTAGTGATAGGATAATGTGGCATGCAGGAATATTAAAACTGGGACTGACCCAGGTTAGCTTGGACATACTCTTCCACAATTTATAATCTCTTATCAACATGAAAATTTTTTTAAATGCCAGTAAAACAATCTATTTGAGTTTATATGACAAAAAAATCTAAATAATAACCTGTTTTAGGTGTAAAAATACCACAGTCATACTGAGATAGAAACATTAAATTATTGTTTGCTGTTGTCTTTGCATTTAATGTAGAAGCCTGTCTTATCCATGAGAAAATAGTAAAACATTTAGCACTATAAATAAGGCTTTAGATGATAGATTTAAGTGCTCAAGGTATTTTTAACTGCTAGAGGTATTGTTTTATGTGAGAATGTAAAGAAATCTAATCATTACTATTCTCATCTGGTCTTTCCCAGATGTCTACAACCATCCAAATGACCAGGAGCTTTGATCAAGTCGATTCTGGGGACACACCCCTAGATGTTCTCGTTTGAAAATCTGGCTGTTTGCATAGGAACTTGGACTTCTGGCCAACTGTTTAATGAGTATTTTTAATAAGGTGATTCCAATTAAGACGTTTGGGAATCTCTAGGCAGTATTTAATTAGTAAAATTTGTTATGTTATGGATGGGTTGCAAATGACATTGCGTATGTCATTGCAGTTTGGTCATTTTTAGATGGTCTTCATTATATTTCTTTCAGCCATACATTCCAATTAACTAGCATTCCTGAAGTTTAAGGGAATGTGGGTTTTTTTTTTATTGGAATGTTCCTTTCTCCCTCTCCACCATGATAGCCCAGGCCCACTTTGCTCCTCTTGAAAATACTTGGCAGAATACTTTGTTCTCAGGTAGAAAATATGTGGACAGCTTATCATACCCCTTTCAGTAATATTAATTTTGTGTTCTTATTCTCTTTTAAGCAGTGGCACCGAAGCAGAGGGAGGCGTACTTCATGTGGCTAGGATTATTTAAGTTTTAATGGAACTGCGAATATGATCTTTGAGTCACAACTGCTGTCTTGGTTTAATTACTTCCACACTCCTTTACATGACTATTATAGCTATAGCTGCAGCCTGTTTTGTGGTGTTTGAGCATTGAAATTGTATTATTGAATAGGCAATGGAAGTTTTGCATAATTAGCTCCTAAGACTTTCTTTTGTTGTTCATAAAAAAAAGGACCTTTCTTTTCTACCCTCCTGTGTGAGTGCTCACAGTACTGTTGTAGAATAAAACTCTGAAAATGAGATCCCAGGCGGTCTGTAAAATCATACTTAAAGAAGAAAAGCAAGAGCAGAGGGCAAGGAGGTGGAGTCTGGGAAGGAACAGGAAAGACGCAGGAAATAACTCAGTTGTATCAGGACAACCACGTGCTTTAAGACAACTCACATCAGTTAGAAAGAAAACAGATTTTCCCAGGGATTAAAAAAAATTCTCTGACCAATCACATTGGGAATCCCTTCTTTACTGTAATTCCTCCTCTGGCCTTTCCTGGTGATTTGCAATGCACATTTAATCTGGTGCCCAAGACAAACCAACCAGAAAACAAAAAAACTTTGTTTCCCATTTCCAACGTATATAGGACCATGTGTACATTTTTCCATTTAATGCTTTTCCATTTAATGAAGTTTCATGGAACAAAATTTGAATAATGAGGCTTTGAGTACATAATGTCAGGGTAGATTAAAAGTAACTCTTTCAGGACCAAGCACAGTAATGTATTGGCTAAATCCTTGCTGCCTTGCACCTGCCGGCATCCCATATGGGTGCCAATTCTAATCCCGGCTGCTCTGCTTCCCAGTCAGCTACTTCCTGTGGCCTGGGAAAGCAGTAGAAGACAGCATAAACGCTTGATACCCTCTACCCGTCTCAGAGACCTGGAAGAAGCTCCAGGCTCCTGACTTTGGATTGACTCAGCTCTACCCATCTTGGCCACTTGGGGAGTGAATCAGTGGATGGAAGATCTTTCTCTCTGTCTCTCCCATTTTTTGCCTCTCCACTTTCTGCAAATCTGACTTTCCTATAAGAAATAAACAAATCTTTAAAAAGGTATTTATTTCCTTAAAACAAAAATAAGAAGAGTATACTACAGGTGCTGAGATTTGCCCACAGCAAAACTGACAGTTTACCTTCCTCCCACAGTCTTATAAGACCTTGGGGATGTACAACAATGATGTACTCATTTCAGGGTGGTCTGATCCATTACAGAGGTGGGTGAATAACTTGAAACATATACAAAGGCTCATTAGAAAGGTGTTTGTAAAAGTCACAGTCTAACATATGCGTATTTTTACACAATAACATCAGTCTTTTAAATGCCACTTACCTAGTATCCCTTGAAATCCGAACATTTATGATATACTTAGAAAATTGTGAATTTAATATAGTAACTGCCATCATGATTGACATATTTCTGAGGTTTTCCCCTATTTTGCTCAGCACATTAGAGGTCCCATGTTGCTAAGGAATTGGGTTCTAGTCATTTATAAAGGTGTTTTTTGTTTGTTTGTTTGTTTGTTTTTTTGCTATTTTTACTCATTTCTCAGAAATCAGTGGTAAATATACTCACTGTTTGCTGTGAAGTGAGCCTAGAAAGATATGCTGAGACTTTGGACTATTTACTAACGTGGGCCACTTCACTTAGCACCTTAGTGCACCTTACTTTCCATGGTAAGGAACACACCATCTCAGCCCTTTTACTGTTATTTGGCAGGTTTATTTTTGGTCACCAGAAATGTATGGATGAGATGTTTTATGTCACTAGTCATGTCTGCTTATAGTAATCCCACTGAGCACAGTTTTGAAACCAGGTCAACAATTTTCACACAACTACAAATGTTATTAACTTACTCCATTCTGGGAAGGATTTAATTTCCATATTCTAATTTCCAGCTAGTCAGGTATATAGTCTACAGCATCATAAATTATTATCTTGATAATTTCACCTCACTTGCAATATGTCTTGTTTACATCTCTGCAGCACATGAGTAGTAATTCCACATGAACAGCTTGACAAAGCAGAGCTTGAAATGATCGCATGCCAAATTACCCCAGAGTGTCCCTTTAGGAAGAGTTAGCCTTCTTTTTTTGTGTGTTTCAAAGTTCATAAGTCATTTTCTAGATGATCTTTCCATCTAAAACATAGTCAGAATATTTGAGATGAAATTTGATCATTAGGAAGAGTTTGATTTTAAGTAATTAAATTTACTATAATAGATGAAAGCCAGCACAGAGTTTGCTGAGCAGCTAACATAATTGGCCCTTATATTTTGAGAGTAAGGCAATAGGAAGTCAGGAGGGGCACGTAAGGCCTCACCGGGGAGGTCAGGAGTGAACATATATGGAGCAAAATGGCCACTGATCAGAAACAGTCCAGTATCAGGCAGTTACTATCAGTAACACCATCTTACAGCCGGTTTTATCTTATCTTTAAGGCAATCAGATGTTAGGATGATTTCCAGTTTGAGGTCAAACATATAGCCATGTCTTCAATTTCTCCATTTCTATTTTGGGTGATAGAGCATTCTGGAATCCTCTGCAGTGGTATTTGTTAAGCAGAATGAACTTGTCAACAGAGCTGTAACCAAATGGAATTGCTATGACTAAATTGCTTGTATGTCAAGCTATCAAGGTTTTAGCCTCATAGAAGGCAGTGACTCAAGAAACCAAAAAAAGAATGTGAGGCAGCTAATGCGTTAGTGCGTATGCGCTGGACCTATTGAGAAGCCCTTAATTCAAAGAGTTTCTGTCCCTTGAGAACCATGGGAGGGAAATGAGAACCATTTAAGACAAAGAGGACCTTTTTCTTCACTGATGGTTGCACCTGCCAGTTTGCATTTGTCCACACATTCTTCTTGGCTCTGGCCATCTGCAGACAAGTGGCATTCAAGGCAGCTCCTGTGGACAATAGGTAACAATTGGTCAGGTCAGGCTTGTGGAAAATTGCTAGAATATTGCTTTACTATTGCAGTAGCAGTTCGTACTAATAGGAGTGTTTCATACACAGCACTGTCTTTTGTTCCTTTCAAAAAGGCAGTTGAATGATATTTGGACATTGACTTTCTGAATTCCACTCAATAATCGATGTTCTTGTGCCGGCCTAGATAATAACTACTGTGCTTACTTATCTTTAGTGATTGCTTCTGATTGGTTAAGCCACAATAAGTATTTAGTTTTTGATATTTGATTTAGCTATTCTTTGATTTTATTTTTCCCTAGCAAGAACTTATATTCCTGAAATACAATTAAAGACTAGGAGAAGCTTTGAATTTCTTAACAGAAATTGTCTATATAGTGACAAGAATGCCACAAATGATTAATGCTTTTCCAAGTGATAGGCAAATGAAATATAATCATTTTAAAATTTTGCTTTTGAATAAGTTGAAACCTTGATGGGGGTATTTCCAAAAGCTGCAGATTGGGACCTGGATTCTCTTGTCTGCAAGCATCTTTTATTAAGATTGCTTCTTATATAGAAAGGGTTTCAATTCTGAGAACATGTTGTAGAATACAGCAGAGTAAAATTGAGACTCTGAATTAATCTCAAGCTGAGAATCCCTTGCCAAGTAGACTGTGGAGTAACTTGAAACAGGAAGCTTGGCTTACTACAGGTGGGTGCATGACAATTGCACTCTCTTCCGCTGCCATGGAAACACATTCCTCTCCGTGCTGGGGACACTCCACCATGCCTTGCCCAGTCTCAGCTCCCACTGCCCCTCCTTGGCTAACCTTCTCTTGCTGTTGGGCCTGTGAGTCCTCTTACAACAGAAACCCCAGAATTCCACTACAGAAGGCTCAGGAGGGAAATAGAGGTTTCCCTTACAGGTGACCTTTGCATTGCAAGTAGAGTACATTTGTATAGATAGGTCTTTATCTGGAGTAGCTTTGCAGGGGTTTGATGGAGAATATGGAAGCCCTCAAATAGCCATTCCTTTTGGGCATCTCACTGATGCCTGCAGCAGCTTGTTTGACAGCCCTGTCTTGGAAAGTGTAGCTCCGTTGTATTTTCCATATGCCATATTCTATTGCCAGCCTAGATATCACTGTAAATACTTTTGTAAGCCTATCTTTCTCACCAGGCTCTTAGCACCTATAAAGGCAGGAATGATATCCATTTCAGTCTTTTCTGCATATCCATAGGTCTAACCTGATTCTTGGCATACAGTAGGAAGCTACTACCAGTTTAATCAATGAAAGAATAGCCTAGTCTCAAAATGAGTATAAACACCAAGGAGGTCTCTCTACCTCATTTCCAAATCCAACTACTTTGCTAATTTCATGTCTTGTAAATCTGATTTAAGATTGAGCCATGTTTACAAAGAAGAGGAAATAAATGATAGAAACATTTTAAAGGATATTTTACATCAGAATCTATGTTAATCATTCCAATCTTGTTCCAAGGCTCTTCCTGGCATATGTCCTACTTAGGGGCAATGACAGACATTTTGGCACCTGAATGATGAATAACCAGTGAGTGAAAAATTGAGCTTCTCACTCTGTTTACATCAGCAATGCAAATGTCACCATTTTGGAGTTAATAAAAATAGGAAGTACATATTTGCTACCTAGTAGATTCGTCACAGCCATGATCCAGCACAGCTGCTTTGAGGATTTGTTCCCTGTGATCTACACCCCCCCCCCATTTCTATAAAGACATTAGCAGCCAACCACAGAAATCATTTTCTTACTGGAAAACAAGACCATATGAGGTTTTGTTGTTGTTGTTGTCTGCTTTAAAAGCAAATAGACACAAAGAAAGTTGCCAAAGAGTGGGGGTGACTGAGAGGAGGGAAAGGGCTGGGGGCTAAGATGGTCTTCCTGCCACTGTCCTCCCTGCTGTCTGTGGAAAGCGGTGACTCTGTAAGGTCAGTCTATAAAGAAGAAGGCAGCTTGTCTGCTTTCCCTGAAAAGGTTACTGGCTGGTGAGGGAGGGTCATCAGTTTCCCTCCAGGACATTCCTTCTGTGTAGCTAGTGTTGTAACCCAGAGGCCATCTGATGTTATCAGTGTGGGACACAGCACCAATGTCTCCAAGCCAGTGTCCCAGAGAAAGGAGGCATCTGGGTGATGTGGGGGGTGATCAGCACTGAGCAAGAGGCAGCAGGAGAGCCTGGTGTTCCGGGCTGAGGAGCACAGGGGCCATGCAGTTTGTGTGTTTTGGTGGATGCTGAGAACCCAAACTCCATACAGGCCGTCTGCAGTGTAAGTTTACAAGATAACATTCTGACTTTGATCACCGTGAACCCTGTCTGCAAAGGAATCTGAAGACAGTACAGATATTACCGTTTTGAGTTACAGGGGTCACCGCAGGTTGGACACCTCTCACAGGTGGGGCCTGAGGCTCCAGGGTTGGTGCAGACACACTTGCCGCAGACGCAGTCCCCTCGCCCACTGCAGAGCACTCCGTCTTCAGCGACACACGACTCTGTGTGTGTGGTACAGTTGCAGTACTCGCCCGTCCAGCCGCTGCGGCACACGCACTCACCACACTCGCAGTCGCCATTATCTGCAAAACATTAAGCCCTGGATCCTTTAAGGCCAGAACCACTTAAAGATGTGTATGTTGTGTGCGTGGGTGTGAGTGCGTGTGTATGAGTGTGTGTGTCTAGGATCCTGTCTCTGTCTTTACCACCAAAAAGGCTAAAGGAAAAATGAGCAAAAAGTCTTAATTGGGGTGGGGAGTGTAGATATATTTTTATTGAATGTGTTTTGTTGATTTTATTTACTGACCTGGTCTCTTAATGGAAGATCCACATATTACCTGCTCTATCAAATAGAATTTATGACCGGCTCAGATGGTAAAAGGCAGTAAACCCATAATAGCCACTCTGTGTGTCTATGTGCAGCCATATGCATATATGAAAGGCTTGTTTAAAGTGTAGGAAAATTAGAATTAAGAGATATATCTCTTTTGTTTGAAAAATTTAGAAATGCATCCATTGCTTTTTCCATAATGTGCGGTTTTTGAATTTTTGGAGGATGTCTTTTATGAATGGGTTTCAAAAATTTTTGCACTAAAATAAAGTTATCTATGGATTCCATTTTCCCATAACCTGTTTGAAGTACCCTTGTATATGTAATTGTTCTTGAACTTTTAATGGAGCTGTCACTGGACAGATCCCGTCCTTCTGTGTCACTCAAGATAAGCATTCATCTATGAGACAGAGGGAGTGAAAGGTGCTTCACTTCATTGTAGTCAGATGAAGTAATCCGTGAGTTTCCCAAGTTTGCCTCACCAGGAATGATGTCCCCACAGACTTGTGGTGAGTGTTCTACAAATTCATTATGCAACAAACTTTAACTGAGCATATACTACCTGCCAAAATTTGTTTTAATCATGGGTATATTACATTTAACAAGACAAGGTCACTGAGTTGATAATTTAGTGTAAGTGTCAGGCCAACATATACTACCACTGAACTAAGACATGTAGGATAGTGTGAAAAGGGCTATATGCACAGAGAAAGAATGCATGAAGTAGACTGGAGATCTGAGGATGTTTCTAGAGAAATGAGGCACTTGAGATGAATTTATAAGATAAATATAAAGGGTAAATAACAAAAGCAAGGTCTCATGCATTTCAGGCAGAGAATAAAAGTTTAGATACGTGATGGCAGTGTGAGCTTACGTGACCTGTTTAATAACCCTGATAGTTTCATAGGGCTGGTTCCTTCCTCTGGGAAGGGCCCTGGCAGGGGATGAAGGAAAAGTTAACAAAAGTAGAAATCAGATTATGAAAAGGCTTATTGGTTGAAGTAGGACTTTTTATCTGAATAGTTATGGGATTTTAACTAAGGGAGAGGTGTGAACAGATAGATGCATTTTTAGGGATATCCTGGCATCAGCAGAGAGGGTTGAATGGAAGACAAGACAGCCAGTCAGGAGGCTCCTGCAGCAGCAGAAACCAGAAGATATGACACTGAACTATACAAGCACCCATGGGAGTGGAGCAGAAGGAAATACAATTTGGTGTTGGCATGCTCAGGCCATGGGTGTGACTGGTGCCAGAGGCAGAGTTTATGAAGAGAGAGGCAGAGATGGGATTCTCAACTGGGCAGCTAGCGGATGGCATGGTTTCTCACTGACGCAGAATTGAAGGTAGCACATGGTCACTATTATAATCTCCAGACCCAATCTAGACTAGAGCTCAGCTGTTGAAATGAGCAGACGGAAGAAGGGGAGGAAAAACAGCTTTGGGAGAAGAAGCTAAGTTCACTTGTGGCTTTGTTTTGGAAGGGTCCGTGGGATATCTTGGTGGTTGATGAAGACATGTATGCCTGAAGCTGTGGGTTTCAGAGTCATCAGAGAAAGATGTCATGGATCAGGCCATTTAGGAAAAATATGCACAGTGAGAAATTTCTGGAGAGCATCAGTATTTAAAGCATGGTAGTATGATTAGACATTTAGCAGGCAGCTAAGATGCCCACATCTTATACAGTAGTCTCTAGGTTTGGTTCCTGGCTCTGGCTCCAACTTCCTAGCAGTGCAGATCTTGAGAGGCTCATGAACATGGGTTCCTGCCATCCACATGGGAAACCTGGATTTTGTTGTTAGCTGCAGTCCTGGCTCAGCCTAGTGGTTGCAGAACTGGACGCTTAAACCAGAGGACAGGATCTCTCTTTCATAAAACAAACAGTAACTAAATAATAGCAAAAAATATGTGAACAAGGAAAAGGGTTCTTACAAGACCAGCTGAGAGCTTGAAGGAGAATTGGAATGATGATGCTGACGGCTAGGGAAGAGACAGACTGAAAAAAGGAGGCACATGGGTCTTGTGCTGTGTTAGAGTGGGCAGAGCTGCTGTTTTCAAGGCCAGCATCCCATATGGGTACCAGTTCATGTCTTGGCTGATCCACTTTTGGTCCAGTTCCTTGCTAATGGCCTGGGAAAATCAGCAGATGTCCCAACTGCTTGGACCCCTGCTACCTACGTGAGAGATCTGAATGAAGCTCCTGGCTCCTAACTTTAGGATGGCTCAGATCTGGCCACTTGCAGCCCTCTGGGAAGGAACTGGCAAATGGAAAATATTCTCTCTCTCTTCCTGCCTCCCTGCCTTTCTGTTACTCTTCTAAATAAATAAATACATATTAAAACATACAAAAACAGGGCTTGGCAGCGTGGCCTAGTGGCTAAGGTCCTCGCCTTGATCCCATATGGCCGCTGGTTCTAATCCCGGCAGCTCAACTTCCTCTCTATCTCTCCTCCTCTCAGTATATCTGACTTTGTAATAAAAATAAAATAAATCTTTAAAAAAAAAACATACAAAAACAACAAACAAAAATCCAGGAGGCAAGACACTTGTTGCAGACAAGTATCTTGTCTAATTTCAAAGGGCACATTTTCTATCTTATCACCTAATGTCATACAAAACATTCTGAAATTGTTAACTGTTTAAGATAATGTACTTGTGCATTCTTTTTATCCTAATTTTTGGATGTCTTCCCTTCCCAAAATACTGAAATAGGCACTTGATATTCTGAACAAACCACATTTATTTACAAACTCTGGTAATTGTTATTTTTCTTCAGAAGAAAAAAATGTGCTTTTAAGCATTCTGCCTCTCAGAATTTGTTCTTCCAGAACAATTTAGGATTAATCAAGATGCTATATGAATTCAACAATGTTTGTAACTGTACCTGGTTGTAAGTAAATACTGCATATGTGGCGGTTATTAGACTTACTTTCAAAACTTACCCAGTGGGAAGAATTTGTAAATAAAATTATCCATTAAAATTCCTACTGTTTTGCTGAAAACAAAGCAGAAGTAAAAATAATCACAAATGAGGCAGGTTTCCATTTGGAGGAGACATTGCTGAGTTCATCGTTGAAGGAAGATTCTAGATTTTCTCTTGTCATTGGTGGTCTAATTACTGATTACTTTCCTGTGTTCATGAGTGAACCTTATTGGGCTTGGGCTGGGAGAGTGCTTGGCCCAATCCTCTGATTGGTTTAAAAAAATCATAGGACACAGCAGATAATCACAAAGAATTTGAAGTTGAATTTTAATTACTTCTGGTATGTGTCTTAGAGCAATAAAATTGAAACCCATGCATAGTTTTTTCTTTTTATAATATGTATTTTCCATTAGTATTTTGAAAACCCTATTATATACATGGATTTCAGGGAGGTTATTGTTTGCACCAAAACAAGCTTATTTTAAAGTTCCATTTTCCACCAACTGTTTGAGGCATGTGTGCGTGCACTAAAAAGACATGCTTAGCTAATGAAAGAAGAATGAAGTTTATCTGGATTCATCAAGACACATTCCAACTGCTTTTCAGAACCTGTGCCATTCATAACTGAACTAATTGATTCAAAGTCAAGAATAATGAAGGCATTTGGGCCAAAGCCATTAATTTAGCTTTTATATATAGGCAATCTTCTAAGATGGTGTCTTTTTTTTCCTTCCCTAGCAAAGGAGAAACTTTTATGACCTAAGCTTCTATATTATAGTCTATTTGGAGGTTTTAATATAATTTATAAATATTTTTAAATGAACATTTCCAAATGTTTTGTGAATGCCCCAGTTTGTAATTGCCTGTCAGAATTACTTGGAAGAAATTTAGAAACTCTCCTTGTAGAGTAGAGAGGGACCATATATGGCCCATGTATTGAAGGACTCCTTTTTCAGAATAGAGAAATCTTCCTCTTTGCTGGCCTTCCAGAACCATTAACATGATTACAAAAGTGGCCAGTTGATGTCTTCAAGCAATCAATTATCTGACACACCTGTTCACACAGCAGCAAAACCTTGTTGGTTTCATGTAAAGGCAAGATGATAACCAAATAGCAAGAAAAGATTTACCCAACTCTTTAGAAGGATGGATCTCTCCGGGATGCATTTGACAATAGCTGTAAGTGCCTAATGGCAGGAAATTTCTTCTCTAATGTCATTTGCCTGTTAGAGCTTCCAGGCTCCTTGAATCAAAATATAAGACATTAATGGAATTTGGGCAAGGAAAAAACAAAATCAATGGAGCCCTATATTTTTGAGTACTTACAGGTGGATGAAAGAAATGGTATGAAGAAGAACACTGTGATAACAGACCTTCAGAAAAGTGGCCTATGCTGTCTGCTGGTTTTAAAAAAAGTGAGATCCACACAAGTTATAAAGCAGTAGCCTAGTTAGCCCTGCTGCTGAAAACAGTAACTGCAGCAGAACATGGTGTCCACAATGGCAGGCAGTTTTCATCGCTGTCCTAAGCCGAAAGCTAGGCATATGGTAGGTCCCCATAACTATATGTTGAATCTCAATAATTGTACTTTCTTTTCCTGTAACTTTAGAGAAATGGTTCCTCATTATAACACAATATTGTTTTCTGGTACTGCTAAGAAACAGAACAAAGCTTTGGGGAGACAGTATGATTGAGGATCATAAAGCATCCCACAGTAAGGAAGAAATTGGTCGAGTGAAGTTTGAGAGTCCAGCTGAAGAAATCATTGTGGTTTCCAAATGGAATTCCTTAGCAATCACTGCAACTGATTCAAAGAAAGGCTCTATTGTTAGACCTTCCTAACTACAATGCACGGACTAACTTATCTCTTTTTAAATTTATATTTTTCTTTCATGGCATGAAATAGAGTGAAAGGCTGCCAGGAAATACCTTGCTGCTAAACACAGTTTAGCAACTTACGCGCCTTAGATTGGTTTCATCTAAGATTTAAAGGGTGAAATTTAGATGGTGTTAATAACACTCTTTTGTTATTGGATTCCACTTATGTTTTCTTAGAAACTTGTGCTAGAAATGCATGGTGGGACTTTGCCACATAGATTTTTCCTGTAGTGTGGGGGTGGCTGTAGCTGGCCATAGCTGACCTCTGTTTGGGTCCTGTTTGCATTAGGAGAGAGGAGGGGTATGTCTCCATTGAGACACGCCCTACTTTTGTTGGTCTTTTGCTGGGCACAGGGTAGGCAGGGAAGCAGATTTTACTCAGAACAACCCACACCTTGACCACTGCAACAGCAGTAGTAAAGAAATCAGAGAGGACCTGGTGATTTTCAAAAGGCTGGCAGTTCTTTAAGGTTCTGCCTCTCACATCTTTCTTTTCGGAAAATGACTCTTTCATATACTCCTGATGTTGATTTAGAAACTTGACTCACTTAGTTTTTCTGTAGAGATAATGGCTTTCTGCGTTTGAAGATCTGTTTGCTTCCATACTGTGAAAAACTGACATGTTAGAGCTTCAATTCAACAGTCAGTGAATATTTCAATCGTAGCAACAATGTCTATCAATTATAAGTGGGAAGTTGGGCCCGGCGGCGTGGCCTAGCGGCTAAAGTCCTCGCCTTGAACACCCCGGGATCCCATATGGGCGCCGGTTCTAATCCTACAGGCCCAGTTTCCCATCCAGCTCCCTGCTTGTGGCCTGGGAAAGCAGTCGAGGACGGCCCAAAGATTTGGGACCCTGCACCCGTGTGGGAGACCTGGAAGAGGTTCCTGGTTCCCAGCATCGGATTGGTGCACACCGGCCCGTTGTGGCTCACTTGGGGAGTGAAACATCGGATGGAAGATCTTCCTCTCTGTCTCTCCTCCTCTCTGTATATCCGGCTTTCCAATAGTAATAAATCTTTAAAAAAAAAAAAAAAGTGGGAAGTAGGGTTGATGCAGTGTGTGAAATTATTCTCTCTATGGTAATAATTTAAGTGTTAATATGCATATAATATTTGCTTTAATAGACCGTGCATAAATATATCATGTATATACCAGAATGATGGTACATCATGCTATATGTAACATGAGGATGCTTCAGAAAGTTAAAGAAACTGTGTTAAAAGAAACTAAAAATTTGTTGCTAAAACATTTTTGATTTAATGTTTCCATGTGCTTTTTGAAGTTTCCTCTTATATCCTTGAACTATAGTGGCTTTACATCTACCAGGAATTTTAACACATAAATATTCCTATTTTTAGGTCTTCTCAAATTTCTCAAGAAGCACCAGGTAGATTTTCATCTCCTCCTTCACATCTGTCCTCACTTTCTTAGACCCCGTGCATAGTCTAGGATCTGGCACAGTGAAGAGTCAAGGTCCTCAAGGCTGTGCTCCATGTTGGCCTTGGCAGTATGTGTGTTTAGCAGCCTAGCTGTTGGGTATTTCTAAAGTAATGGGCTTTTAAGGATTGGGACAGAGCCAGGAGCTTGATCCAGAAAAGTGTGGGTTCACATCCCAGGCATTTTGACTGAGTCTGGGGTTTCATTGCCATCTTTTGGCTAACCACAAATTCAGTAGGCAGAGATTCCACCCAGAGTAAATGGTAAGGCTGGGGGGGGGGGGGAAGATTCAAGAAGTCTCAACCTAAACATGAAGTCATTCAGTTGAGTAGCACACATTTGCTGAATAGCTCCTGTGCCCAGGAAGCTGTGTAGCCCGTGTCTGATATGGACTGAGAGCATTGCCTACCTCCACAAAGCAGTCCTCTGTGTCTCACGCAGGAGAAATTGTCACACTGACAGTACGGCCCGTAAATACTTCCGTAGGGAGAGAGGTGGCAGACGCACTGGCCGCAGTAGCAGTCACCCCTGCCGCTGCATGAGGGAAGATCAGGGGCCTCCTTGCAGGAATCCGTGCTCAGCACATCCTCGCCACACTCACAGTGAGGACCCATGTGGCCTGGGTGGCAGGCACACACTCCACACTGGAAGGAGCCATTGCCATTGTGACATTTGGAGCTGTTTACTTCCACTTCTTGCTCACAGTCGCAGTTGCACTGGGGACTGACCAGGATATCCAGGGTGTCTCCCAGGCCCACAGGTTTTATGATAATGTGCTGGTTTCTCTTCTCACAGTTTGTTACACTTACAGACACATTGAATGATGCCTGCAAGAAAACATAACAAATGCACCTGTTTCCTCCAGCCAACAAGAGGCAGGAGAGACCAAAGCTGCAAGGCAATCTGCTCTGCAAAAAAAAGTTCTTAGGAGATCTGTGAAATTCATGAAAGAACCCAAAACTTCAGTGAGCTAAGCTAGGGTCTGATCCACTGGCTTATTTATTTCAGAGGGCCTGTAGGTTCTCTACTTACTGTGTCTCCCACCTTCATGTGAGAGCATTTCTTCTGGTGTGGGAAGAGGGTGCTGTTGTTACAGATAGCTGTGAACGACAAGTTGACTCCTTCCGTGTCTCCTAGTACTTCCAGCTCCACTTCAGACCGCAGTTCCTTTAGTTAAGGCATTAAGAGTTAAATGAGGTCACAGCAAAATACAGCCACGAGAAGCAACTCTGAATCATGCTCATTAAACTAAGAATGAATAATGCCAAATAGGGCTTGAAATAAATTCACTGTATCATCAATCAAGCAAGAAAGTGTGCAATCAGTGTATTTCATATGTAATCAAATTGAAGATGCCATCAGTTATAAGATATGCTATTATTTTATGACAATTAAATTATGACAGATACCTGGGGACAGTTTGGCAGAATATATGAATTATTCCCATCAGTCTCAAGCAATTTGGCTTTGAAAATAATTTTATTCACTCTGAGGGTTTTGGCAAATTCTCCTTCCCTGAGTTGCGCAGCTTGGCATATAAAAGACAATTCTTTTGCTTATGTCTCAATGATAACATAAAACAACAGCTTCCTTTGCTTGTAAGTATCACTATGTCTTGGGTCCCATAAGAGCAACTGGCTGTTGCTTTGGAAAGGCTACAGAATTGCAGTAACTCTTTCAACAGTGAATATCTTCCCACTGATATCAAATTTGCACCCTGCTGCTATGTTTTGGTACATATCTGCATACTTAACTTCAAATCATAGCAGACACTTTTTGAATGTATTTTAAGTGGCAATTAAACTAACTTTTATAGTAGCAATAATGTATTTAACAAATGGAAATGATGACAGTGGCTGTCATGAATGAAAGCTACTCGTGATTGTCAACTCTCAGAACGTGGCAGTATACCTTGCTAACTCTAAGATGGACCTGATTGTACAGAGGTTGAAACCTAGGTGAAAATGGTGCTGTAAAGTCAATACTTGTACATTAGTGTTCAGACAGCTCTGGGGAGTTACAAGATTGAATTTCTCCCATCATAAAACTGACCTTTTTTTGTTGTTGTTCTTTGTTGACTTATAGGATAAAAGTATATTTTGAGGAGAAAATAGCCAAAGTTAAATACAAAATAAAGCAGAGTAAGTATTAGAATATTATTATGTTACTCTTCAGCTAATTCAGAAAATTTTGAGTACATATACCCATTGTGCAGTTAACATGTTAAAAGCACATTCAGCTTTAAACATTCAATGTGATCTGGCCAACACTATAAGAAGAAGACCCTGACATCCTCTAAATTTTACTCAGACTAAAACCATCAAGAGTTAAGACAGGAGTGTTGGGGGCCATGGAACAGCACATTCTAAGCTTAAAGAGAAAAGTGGAAAATGACCTGAAAATCTGTGGATGGCAGCACTAATGAGGACCAGTGAGTGACATAATCTAACATGGAGGACATTTCAGCACACAGAGAATCGAATTCCAAATTTGACCAGGATCATTTTGATATAAAGTCCTCCAGGAAAGCATAGAAATGTTCATTTGTATTTGTCATCATTTCACTTAGGCACTCATTGAGCATCTCCGATATGTCAGGCAAAACCGACCAATCAATGCCCTCGTGGATGTAAATGTCAACAGCAGAGCTTACCCTGGACATCTGAGGTGTTGAACACCTTTTATTACACACTTAGACAAAGAAGGCAGTTAATGGGAGAATACACATCCAGTACTGGAGGTTTTTAAAAATATTGCCACTGTACTGTAAAATTCTGACAGTTTGTAGCTCCACATTATCAGTACAGATTATCTTTCTGCCTTAGTAGAAACCAGAAGGATTTGGGCCCAGCATGATAACCTAGTGGCTGAAGGCCTTGCATTGTATGTGTTAAGATCCCATATGAACACTGGTTCATGTCCTGGCAGCCCCACTTCCCATCCAGCTCCCTGTTTGTGGCCTGGAAAAGCAGTCAAGGACAGCCCAAGTCCTTAGGACCCTATACCCATGTGGAAGACCTTGAAGAAGCTCCTGACTTCAGGTCAGCTTAGCTGTAGCCATTGTGGCCATTTGGGTAGTAAATTGGCAGATAGAAGATCTCTCTCTCTGTCTCTCCTCTCTCTGTAAATCTTCCTTTTCAATAAAAATAAATGAATCTTTTTTTAAAAAATGAAGCATTTTAGATGTCTTCTCAATGTATTATCTTCCCCATTCTCTTTGTTAACTAGAAAGGAATTCACTCAATGGGTTCCCATTTTTTTCAAGTCTTCTTAGAATACATTTAAAACTATTGGAAGAAAAATATATCATCACAGTCTATTGCATATTTTGCTATTTGAGTCATCAAGCTCCAATAATTTATAGAGCAACATTGTGTAAAACTGAGAGATACTTCTATAGAATTTTTGTTTAAGTAAATCTAGTCATTTATTATTTCAGAGGGGGAGAGAGACAGAGACAGGAAAGTCTTCATCTGTTGCTTGATTCCCCAGTTGCCCACAATGGCCAGATCTGGATTAGGTGGAAGACAGAGCAAGGAGTTCAGTCTACATGTCATTCTACATGTCACACAGAGGTAGAACCCAACCACTTGAGCAGTTCCATGGTGCATGTCAGCAGGGAGCTGGAGTTGGTAGCAGAACTCAGGCACTCTTACTTGGCATGTGTGCATCCCAACATGTGTCTGAATTGCGAGAGCAAATGCCTGCCCTTAATACTCTTTTTTTTGTGATGGAAAATAAGGTCACAAGATCTGATTCAAATATGTAGTGCCTTGATTTTTAACTACCCTGTCGTTGTGTGAGTGATTGGGGGCCATCAACTGAGCCACAACCTCTGACAGTGCAAGCAGGTGGTCAGATTGGGCTCACCTATCAGGAAGGGCAGATATTTTTGATGATGCGTTTGCTTGCTCTCTTTGAAAATGCTAGTGACCCATACTTTTCCAGAGTATCGGATTAAAGAAAAGGAGTGTGTTCTGATTCAGTGATTCTACACATTAGACCTTTAATTACTGCATGTGAGGGAGGAAGGTTTTCACAGTGTTTTCTTGACAAACTCCCCGGTCTGGAAGAATTTTAAGCATGAGGCAATGTGGATTGTTACTTTTTGATGTGACCTGAGAAAACTGAAATTTCTGAGGGTATCAGTGACATAAAAGACCCCATCCTATAATTTTAGTGGGCACATACGCAGTTCATTATTTAAGGAAATGAAATACTTGTGAAGGAAAACCTTGCTTTTCCTCTTCGGGTGATGATGGGAAAATTGATGATGTCAATCAGAGTCATTAGAGAGTTTTTCTTTTCTCCAAAAATATAACTCCAGTTTCCCCTAACGTTCATAAAAGGCATCTGTGAGAGTAATCTGGATGTGCCTGTTTATTTATTTATTTGTTTATTTATAAAATTATTTGAGAGAGAGAGGTGGTATGGGGGCAGAGATAAAATATAGAGAGCTACTATCTGTTGGTCCACTCCCAAACGCCTTCAATGACCAGAGCTGAGCCATGAGTTGAGAAGTAAATCCAGGTCTTCGCCATGGAAGCCAACAACTTGAGCCATTACCACTGCCTCTCAGGCACATTCCAACATGTGAACTACATGTCCTAACACACATGTCAACCAGTAGGTAGAATGTCCCTTTCTTCCTCCATGCCTGTTTTTGAAAGGATTCCCAGTGCCAGGCATTGTGATGCAGTGAGTTAAGCTGCCACCTGTAATGCTGGCATCTCATGTGAGTGCCAGGTTGAGTCCAAGCTGCTCTGTTTCCAATCCAGTTCCCTGCTAATGTGCCTGGGAAGGGCAATGGAGAATGCCCTGGGTGCTTGGGTCTCTTCCTATATAGGAGACCCAGATGGAGTTACAGGCTCCTGGCTTTAGCTGATCAAGGCACAACTGTTGCAGCCATTTGGGAGGTCAATTAGCAGATGACAGACCCCTTCTCCCTTTGTCTCTTTCTTGCTTTCTTGCTGTTGCTCTCTCTCTCTCCCTGTCACTTCTGCCTCTCAGCAAACTAAATGAATTTGGGGAAGAAACTCTTTTCCTGATGATTTTGATGTCATTTAGGGAACACTGTTGCAGTATATGCTAAGTATTGGCATCTGTAGCGTGTGGATCTCTGATTTGTAATTTTAAAACATATTGGGACAAGGTGGAGGAACCCACCATGTGGGGAGGGTGTGGGGAGGGGTGCGGAGAATCCCAGTTCCTACGAAATTACAACACAATGTAATTAATGAATAAACTTTAAAAAAAAACATATTGGGAGGATTTCACTCATGATTAGATAATATGTAAATAGCAAATGCTAAGAGTTTATTGCTTTATGAAAATTTACTTCTTCATGCCTTTCCTAATTCAGAATTTCATTTTTATCTGTGTGTGTGTGTGTGTGTGTGTGTGTGTGGTTGTTTGTATTTTTATGTATTTAGTAAACAAAGAGTTGATAGTTGGCCCTCCTTCAGTGATAACTGAGTTATGTAATGGGGATAAGAAATAGTCACTTGCAATTATGGATCTTATTTTAAGGGAGTAATTCTGTCCTGGGGTATTAATTTGCCAAATCAAGGCAAAAGATTGTATAAATACTAATAAAACCAAGGGAAAAATTCCCGGTTTCCCCAAAGTAGAGATCCCGAGACATGGTGTGCCTGGTATGCTGTAAGGATTTTGGTGCATAGCCAATGCTTGTGTTTTTGCTTTCATTAAGGTCTCTTCTCATTAAGCCTGCAGAGTTAGTGCTCCATATAACTCTGTTACTCACTGGTAATTTAAACTTAATTTTTTTCAGACAGAGGGCTTAATTGTATGACTCATGGAGCCTTTTCAGTCAAATTAGCATTTGCCGGGGACAGTCCTGCGGTTGGTTCTTATTATAAAAACAATTTGCATTGAAGCTCAGATTTGTGATTTTTTTTTACCTTTTGTTTGCTCTACCTGTCAGGTGGAAGATCTACAAATGATGTAAGCATAGAGTATAATTTATATTTTGGCTGCATTAACACAGAGGCATTTTTCTTTGGATAAACACTGTACCAACAAAGGAGAATGCCTCTCACTGCCTGAAATATGTCTTAGTTTTTGAAAGCCATAGGAACATGAGAAAAGAGTACCCTGTGAAACTCCATACCTCGTAGGCTGCGATGATGAGCTGGAGAACATTTCCGGAGTCCTTCTGCAGTAGCCCCACCGTAGCACCAGGAATGAGCTTCGCATAGTTCTGTGAACCAAAAGGGAGAAGGAGTCAGTGTTTGTGGTGGCAATTAAGATACGTTAGTGAGGGTTCATCCTGCTGTCTGGCATCATCTCTGTTTTCCTGGCCAGGCTAGGGGGTGCAATGGGGAAAATGGCTTCTGATAATAATAGGGCCTTTTTCCTGAAGTGGACACCACACATCATGCTACTTCTTGCCTCAAGTGGGAAATGGGTTGGCCATAGTGGCCACTAGAGAGATTGAGGGTCTGTATTTGCCTTTGTCTAGGATTGAGGTGTGCATCCCAACAGAAGTCTTAGATTTGTATGGCATCTTTGCTTCAAAACACTGTGAGCCTATATCCAGACACTTTTTTTTTCTTTTCTTTTTTAACATTGGAACCATGCATTGGCATGCATGAGCAGTGAGGGAATCAGGGTATTCTTTAGGTCATGGAGTTTGGGGGCCTTAAGTAGTAATATTGGTGGTAAAAGGGAGTGAGTGATGGAATGCTTGCTGTTAACACTTCTCTTCCTACCAGGAAGGTTGGCACTGTGCTGCGGTTGTTTAGAATGCTCCCACTTTTCATGAGGAAGTGAGTCACAATCTGATTCTAAACCTTCCATATTCTCCAGGCTTGTGGACTGTATCAGTTCAACTCCCAGTATCAGTTCAACACTCTTGGTATTGAGCCTGTTGTAAGAATGAACCATTGGAAAGAATGGGAATTTTCAGGCAGCTAAATATCACCTGTCTCTTAAACTAGACTTTTTTTTTACTTTTATTTTTGATGATGTTTATATAGTTGATTAGGGTAGGAAGGGTCAAGGATTAGAGGAAAGTGGGTGACACCTTTGATTCCAAATTTTCTCTTTCTTTTTCCTGTATCTGGGGACAGGGAAGAGACAAGGGTACAGCTGCACCTAGCCTCCCAACCACTTCAGAACACGGGGTGGGGAACCGCCACCAAATGTCATCCCAGGGTCCCCAGTGTGGAGCATGCTCCAAGGATTCTGCTCAAGCGGTTTCGATAATTCTGAAATGATGTTATCTTACCAATGCAAGAATGAGGAAATCTTTCCAAGGTCTGTTGGCTGACATAGTCCACCTTGGAGTCTCCATTCATGCAGATATTTGCTGTCAACACTTGGCTGGAGTAGCTGACCAATTTATTCTGCTTTCCTTCCTTTGGTATGATACTCAATGTCCTCTACAGGCCCCAATGTACTGCCATATTCTCTATGTGCATCTGGGCATGCTGTCTACTGCCCCATCTAAGCTACTGAGGAGGCACAGTTCTGACACATGCACTCCACAGTCAGACCACATAGCCTGTGATTTTCACCGTGGTAGGAGTTCTGAGTCTAGTGATCCAGCCGAGGGAATTCCCAAAGAAACCTCATTTGAGGTGATCCCAGACCTGACTCTTGTGTGTGCTTGCCAGTATGGGGTCCAGCTCTGTTACCCGCATTGGCCTACACACATAGTGGTAGTTAAAATTACTGGGTTAGTTCTGTCCCCAATCCTGTCTTTTACATAAAACAATCCTGCCCATAATACACCCAGCCCTCACGTATACCAGCAAAAATTGCGGCCTAGTCAGAGCAACCCCCAATAACCCTCACTAGGCCCACCTGCAGCCTGGTTTCTGTGCTTTCCAATATGCGAAGCAGAATGGTCTAGTCTGTCCCACATCCCATTCAGCTACTATATATGTCAATAGGCATTGAAGCCTAGCTCAGTCCAACTAACTCCTCTGTCCAACCCATACCCATGTTGGCAGGTGTCACCACCTGCCTTACCAGGTCCACTTCCAGCTCTGGCTATCCTGCTCACCAGTGGGAGTTGCAGCCCATCAAAGTGCCCACAGTTTCCCTACTAGGCCTATTCCCAATCCCAGAACTTGTACTCTCCAGGTGGTACTGCAGTCTAGCTTAACAGGATTTGCTCCGAGTACCACCACTTGCCAGCTGATGCCGTGGCAAAGCCCAACCATCTTGCACTAACTCTAGCTCATGAATGCACAAGTCATTTAGCCTAGCCTGGCCCTCCCCCTAACCCAGCTCATGTGCAGGCTAACAGATGTTATAGTCCTACTTGGCTAGGTCGGTCCCCAGTCCCAGTTTTCATGCTCACCAGTGGGAGCAGCTCCAAGAAGGGGAGCCCTAACAGCCCCTCTACTGGGCTTGAACCACCCCCTCTACCCCAGTCTCACATGGGTGGGTGCTGTGGTCAAGTCTGGCCTGGTGGATGCTGTGGTCAAGTGGGTACTGTGGTCAAGTCTGGCCTGGCCTGCTTCACCTTGGCATTGGCCTGCAGGTTCTGTAACCTAGCCCAGCCCAGGCAGCCCCCGGTTCCAGCTCATGCTGGTGGGTGTTATAGCACAGCCCAGTCCAGCCAGCTCGCAGTCCCAGTCCTAATGTTAATTGGCTGGTGTTGTGACCTGACTTGGCCTGTCCTGTACCCCATCCTGGTTCTCAAATCCGCTGGTGATTATCATGAATTGACCCAGCGGCCTGCTCGCAGATCTGACCCACACATATGTCAGCAGGTACCATAACCTGGCCTGGACTGTACTGCTCTTTGCCTTGGTTCTTGCACTCACCTGTAGGAACAGAGGAATTCCCCAAGCTCCTCTAACAGTTCTCTTCCCAGTGGCAGATATCGCACACACTAGTGGGTTCGTGGCCCAGCCTGACCTGGTCTACCTCCTGTCTCACAGGAGCTTGCCCAACCAGCTTGCACTAATTCTGGTTCTTACTGTTGGGTGCTACAGACCAGCTATACCTGAACCACACCCAGACCCAGCTCTCACATAGCTTATCGGAAGCCAAGACCTAGCCCAGCCTGTACCATATGCACCCTGGCTCTCACAAGCACCAGTGGGTGCTGGAGTCTAGCCCAGTCTTGCACACCACAGACACAGTCCACATCCATGCCAAGGAACACTGCAGTCATGTCCAGCCCAGATCACTGCACCCATTCTGGCTCTTGTAGTTACCAGTAGGAACTAAAACCCAGCTGCGGCATCCTCTTAGTTTCCAAACCAGGTTTGTTTCCAGCTACAGATCTTGCACGTGCCAGTGGTTGCTCTGACCCAGCTTGGCATAGCCTATCCTCTGTCATGAACTTTGCCATTGGATGCTACAGCCTGACCAGGCCAAACTCTGCCTGCAACTCCCACCCCAAGTCCCAACTCCTGCTGGCAGGTGAATTCAGCCTAGCTCTGCCCAGTCTGCTGCCTTCCCTGGCTCATGCAAACTGATAGGTAGAATAACCTAGTCCAGCATGACCCACACTCTAGCCTGGCTCCTGCATATACCAGTGGGCTAAGGTTGGCCTGACCTTTCCCAGTCCACACCCCTCCAGAACCAACCCACACACTTACTGGCGAGTAGACTGCCTTGCCTGGCCTGACCAACACCCAGGCCTAAAGCACATGCCTACCAGCAGGAGCTACATCCCAGCAGTGGAGTTTCCCAAGTCCCCCCACCAGGCCCACTTCTATACCCAGATCTCACATGTGTTGGTGGGTACTAGACCCTTAGCCAGCATAGTCTGCCCCCTTCGTCCCAACCTTTGTATGAGCTGGTGGATGTTGTGGTCTGGCATGCCCCATCCCCTATTCTTGGATGCACCTGCAGATGTTGTAGCTTGGACTAGCCTAATCTGATCCAAACTCCAGTACCCATTATTGGGGAGGACTCCATGATCATGCCTAGCTCAGCACATCACCACTCCTAGCTCTTAAGCAAGCCAGTGGAAATTGCAGTTCATGGGGTGGGCCCATATATCTCCAACAAGATATTCCCCAGACTTGGTTCTCTCATATACTGGTTAGTATTGTGGCCCAGCCTAATGTGACCCATGCCCTGTTCCAACTCTCATTGGTATGTACTGTGATCTAGCCCTGCCAGCTAGGCCCCCAGCCCTAGCTTTAGTGTGCACCACAATGTGTTCTGCAGTAGTCAATGCTAACTGGCCCAGCTCAGGTCTCCCACGTGAGCTGGTGCATCATTCTGACCCAGAAAGGGCCTCCAGCTTCCCCCTCTAAACCACTCAGTCTCATCCCCTTTGCTTATGGGCAAGTAGAGTGGCCTTGTCAATAGAAATCCTTCTGAAGCCATTACTTACCTGTAACATACTCCCTCAGTGGTCTTCCCTCCCACCTATCTCCTTGCCCCTTTCACTGATCAACCCACAGTCCTGGTGCCCAAGAGCACATGGGTTCTGCAGCCCAGCCTTCTTAGCTGATCTTCCAGTGAAGTGGTGTGCTGGGCTGGAGCTCTGCCCACCCACTAGGATCCCAAGCTCCTGGCATGTGTGCTGGCCTTGGGACCTTACCCCTCCATGCATCCAAGGTCCAGGCCCTTTCAAAGTTCCCCAAGCCCGGCACACCAGTACACCAGGCCAGCATGCTAATCTAGGATCCTCCCCTTCCCAACCATTCTGGGACCATGCACGTGGAAAATCCCCAGGCTCCACTCCACCTGCCTGTAGTGAGCCCCGGTCACCCCTGCCACCATCCCCCATCCTCCCTTCCACCCCCACAATTCTGCATCCCCCAAGAGCTGACTTCTGGGTATCCGGGCACAAAAGGTGGTAGTGGTAGGCCTGGCAGCAAAACATTTTCAAGTGACAAGTTATGTAAGTGTGTGAGCCACAATCCACATCCCAGTCTTGTTAAACAAAGACTCTCAAGAACACTTTTTTTGTTTCCTTGAAGGCACAGAGCTATACTTATCAATGTTCACTATTATTCTATAATGATCAAAGGCTGTTCAAAGCCAAGGAGAGATCACACCTGTACCAAGTGGCCCCTGATGGCTATGCTTTTCTTTCTTGCATTTGTTTTTAAATACGTTTAACTTTCTCCTTGTTAAGTGCTAAGGTGTCACTGCCCACTAATTACTCATTTATTCATTTACCGTTGCATTCAACAACATCCATTAAGTAGGCTTAATGTGTTGTGCTGCATCGACAAGACACAATGGCTTTTTCTGTCAGCTCTGGTCTTCTAAGTTTCTGTGTATTGTGAAATTGCATGAATGAGTTTATTAAAATTGTATGTAGAAATAGGTTTCAACTAAAGGATTCAGGGCATCTTGAGCAGTTCAAATGGAATTTTGATGTTCTATCTTATTCCAAAGATTTAAGTAGCTTAGAAAACTCACACACTCAAGTAGCATTAATACTTATCATTAATTGCCATAGTGATACAAAGTAATTAGATCATGATAAGGGATGCCAAGAGGAAGAACCAATGCTGCCAGGAGTACTTTGGTGCCATCGGAATATAAGGTGCAGGCTGAAGTTCCTGGTCACTTGCTGGAGGTGGGCATCTGGATAAATCCAAGCCTTTTAATTCATCTTGTATGAAAAAAAAATGAGCTTCAGTTTTGATGGGTAGGTTGTGCAGTGTTCTTCCTATTTCAGTGTTAATAATCCTGTGAAAGTTTGAAGTTGCTGGAATCTGAACTCTTAAATGAGTCAGATGTTGCTTTGCTTTGGCACTGTGTTTTATCATGTAGAGGGCTTGCAGGCAGTAATCCAAGTACCTTTCCTCACATTATTCCATACTCCACTTCATGGCCTGCTGACACAGAACCCTTCTGTTGTCGTGAGCCAGAACTTGAACAGTCTGAGGGAGACTTGGTTCACTGACTTACCTCTTCGAATAAACACATGTCATGAAGGGCTGTGAAGCATGCAACCTGCGGTTAACAGTGAATACCTAAAGAGGAACTTCAATTTCACTCAAGTGGAGCTGGAATGTGTGTGTAAATTTGACTGATCTCACAAGGGAAAGTAGAGGGAACCTTCGGAGTTTGAAAAAGAAAAGTTGAGACCCTTTTGAGAAAGAATTTCCAGGCTCTTGGTTTTGTGTGAAACAATCATCCTTGAAAACCTTGCTGGTATCCCCAAGGATGAGACATGATGGGATTTTCTGCAAGTGTTAGTTCAAGTGGCCTCCAAACTTGGGGTTAATTATTGGCTAACAAAGCCGACCCCATCCACTTCCTCAGACATAATTATGATCCTGCATGTGGTATGACATTTGGCATTTGGCTATTAGGATAAGTGGTTAACATTAATTGCATTTGATGATTGCCACTAGAGTGAGGGTATAAAGGAATTGGCAGCCAGTAGCAGTAACCAGTTGTAGCACTGACAATTGTGGGGAGGAAAGCTATTAATTAATTTCTGGATGTTGATTCCTCCTCCCCCACCAAAAAAGCTTTTCAGATAATTAGCTAAGAACGCAAGCAGTTTGGCTCCCTGGTTGAACACTGGTAAGAAAATTATACTTTAAATCTTGTATTATGATTACTGTAAATATCATGTATCAAATGCCTTCCTTTCATTAAAGTTCTAAAGTGCTATTAGAAATGGCCATGATTAAACATGTTGAACATTAGAAAAAGGATGATTTTGCTAACCTGGATGGAATGAATGAGAGCATTGTAAGTCTAAAAGATGATGCTTGGATGTTAAAAATCAGAAACACTGCAAAGATGCTGCTACATGAGCCAATGAAAACGGTAAGCTCCTGTGCTTGGGCTTGACTTCTGTTATCTTTATGTGATTATCCTCATTAGGGATTTTCTCCCCTGCTCCTTGCCATGCCACCCAGGAGTTCCTGAGGTTGCTTTTCTCACTCTCTTTCTGACGACCTTCATTTTCAGAACCTCCTTCTTTAAGCCCTAGTTATTGGCTCATTCTGTCCCATCTCAAAAGTGATCACTCTGTCATCCAGCAGTCGGCATTTGCTCCCTGGAAACTTCCCTGTGAAGGAGAAAGGGCCAGAAACAGAGCAGGCATTCATGGAATAGGCAAGCAGGGAAGGACACAGAGGAGAATGCCTGAATTCACATTGCACCTTTTGGGCTCCTCCCAGGGAGTCTCCAGGTGCCTGCAGCGCTGGGTCGGGTTGCCAGAGCCAGATGTCAGGTGTGCGCTCATGCTATGCAGACGGCTGGGGATCCTGCAGTCATGCGCACCTGCTGCTCCCTCCCCACCACCACTCCATACTTGTGTTGGTTGGCTTGCTCCTCCAAACTACTCTGGCTGAGGACCTTGGCAAATTCTTTCTGGCTTTTGTGTTATCTTGGCATCCTCACCCCAGGAAGGGACAGCCCCTGCCATGACCTCTTTCCTATTGGAACTTCTTAGAACTCTGATTCGTATTAACCATGTGATTGCTGAGGATCTTTTCTTGGTTTCTGCCTTGGATGGTGACTCTAATCTGAACCTGTGAGTCCTGCTCTTGTGGCATTTCTACTGCAGTCTCATACTTAGATTCTGTGCCTCCTTGCGGGCCCATCAGCCTATAGAGACCACACTACCCTGGCTCCTCGATAGAAGCTGGGCTAGCAGAATTTGAGTTGCCACATAGCAGATAATGCTGTTTTTCTTTTAAACAATTTTTACAATTTCCTTTTAAAATTTTTAAATTTTATCTGAAAGCCAAAGAGGTGAGGGAGGGGTTAAGGGAAGAAGGGAGAGAGAGAGAGACAGGGAGAGAGAGAGACAGATAGGGAGAGAGATAATTTCCCTCTGCTGGTTCATTCCCAAAATACCCATAAACTGACACGTGGAACTCAAACAAAATACCCATAAGCCTAACACCTGGAACTCAAACAAGGGCTCCTGTATAAGCAGCGGGGATCCAAGTCTTTGAGCATCACCTGCTACTCCTTGAGGTGTGCATGAGTAGGAAGCTGGATCCGAGGATAAAAGGGCTGAGATTCAAATCCAGCATTCTGCTATGGGTTGGGAAAGTCCCGGGTAGCAGCTTAACTGCTGCATCAAATATATGTTCCCAATAGTGTGTTTAAATGAAGAATTTGGAAAATCAAATGCTTAGAGCAATCAATCGCTTCTCTTTAGATCTTGTGCTTACTTAGCTCTTTCTCTGTTGATTCACTAATGTAATGCTGATATCAGTAGTTTTTATTGTTAAGTTTTTATTTATAAATACATAGCAGATTTCATGAATTTCATAAAATGCAATGAAAAGACATATCTGATAAAAGATTGTGATCTGAAATATATAAAGATTTCTTAAAACCCAACAATAGGGCCCGGCGGCATGGCCTAGCGGCTAAAGTCCTCGCCTTGAACGCACCGGGATCCCATATGGGCGCCAATTCTAATCCCGGCAGCTCCACTTCCCATCCAGCTCCCTGCTTGTGGCCTGGGAAAGCAGTCGAGGATGGCCCAAAGCTTTGGGACCCTGCACCCATGTGGGAGACCCGGAAGAGGTTCCTGGTTCCCGGCATCGGATTGGTGCACACCGGCCCATTGCAGCTCACTTGGGGAGTGAATCATCGGACGGAAGATCTTCCTCTCTGTCTCTCCTCCTCTCTCTGTATGTCTGACTTTGTAATAAAAATAAATAAATCTTAAAAAAAAACTCAACAATAAAAAAGAAACCAGCAGCAGCAATAATAATTGAATTAAAACCGAGTCAAAGACTTTGACAACTCAGCAAAGAAAATATAATGATGACAAATAGGCATGTGAAAAGACACTTTTCATGTCTTTAGAACATGCCAGTTAAACAAAATGAGGTACCATAGCACACTTACTAATGAAAGGCCAAACTCCAAGTGACTGACAATGCCAGAATGCTGGGAAGGATGTAGAAAAAAAGGAACTCTTATGCATTGCTAATGGGAATGCAAAATGACAAAGCCACTGAGGAAAACAACTGGCAATTTCTTTCAAAACTAAACATATACTTATTATACGACCCAGCAATCAAACTCCTTGGTATTAACCCAAAGGATTTAAAAACTTATGTCTATACAACAGCCTGCCTACAAATGTTTGCAACCATCTTATTTGTAATTGACAAATCCTGGAAGCAACTAAGAGGCTCTTCAGTAAATGAATGGACACATAAGCTGTGATACATTGCCACACTGGAATGTTTTTTAGTACCAAAAGTAAATGAGCTCTCCAGCAAGAAAAAGACATGAAGATAACTTACATGCACATTACTAAGTAAAAACCTGATCTGGAAATGCTCCATGTTCTAAAATGCCAATTGTCTGACAAAAGCAAAGGCTATGAAAATAGTAAAAATAACAGTAATAGTCCAAGACTGAAGTGGAAGGGAGTGGGGAACAACAGGTGCATTATGTCTAGGACAGTGGAAATACTCTCTGTGACACTATAATGGTGTACACATATCATTTTACCTTTGTCCAAATACACAGGAAGGGTAGTATTATGAGTGAACCCTAATGCAAACTATGGACTTTGGGTGATAAAGCTGTATTAACATGGGATCATTACCTGTAACAAACGTTAATGCTCTGCAGAGGTCATTGATAATGACAGTGGCTATACCTGTACAGGGGTATTTGGGATAGCTCTATACCTTCCATTGAAATTTGTTGACAGTATCTATGTGTTAAAAAAGAGTCTACTAAGAATTCCTGTCCCAAAGGATATGATTGTGACAGTGTAGAAGGAATTACTGAATAGGAGGAAGTATTCATGGCATGTATCTAAATATCTAAACAACCCTCACATACCAGGAAAAAGGTGTCAAGAAAATGGTTATACAGGAGGACAGGAGGAGGCTTGTTTCCTAACCCTGGAGACTACCGGTACCTCACCAAGTACTATCAGTATGGGCACCAAGGACTATATCCCAAAAGCCAAGTAGATCACAGGGAATTGGAGTGCCCTTGTAGGCCGAGAACTCTGAGGTCAACCATTCCCTATTGAATCTCTCACACGGGATAGAAGAAGCCCAGATCCTTCCTCACAGGAACTAATGTCATTGGAACAACAGTCAGGAGCCCTGAGCAGTCCTCAGAAACAGAAGAACAGCAAACTTCCTTCGGGACTTGGGAGAGGAGCTTTCTCTGGTCCTTACTTAGTTCCAATTTTGGCTCCCCACCCTCTCTTGCAATGATGATCAGGGTTGCTCCGGAACCCTCAAAATTAGATCAGATAGACAGAGAGAGACCTAAGGAAAGCTTAGAACAGACAAGAAAAAGTCAGCTTGGACCCCCATATACCTTACTATGTAGGACACAAAGTTACTCCCAAGGTATTGATTTCTCTGCACACCCCTCCTAAAACTGTTCTGCTCCTCAACCATTAACATATGGCTTGTTAGAGTTATAAGTCTGTTTGGACTATCCTAAAATTTGCGAAGTTCAGTAAAAATCATGCTTGAAATACTATAAGCTGTTAAATATAAAAATGAAAATAGACACAAGACAGCTGGATAGTACCCTTTAACCATTTTAAGGTTTATAGCAGCCAGTTGTGTATAAACTAAAATTGAGATGTCAGTGAAGTAGTTACAGGATGTAGTTAAGAACTTGCATTTTCTAACATATTGATCATTCAATACCATATGGTTAACTTCATGATATTGTAAATTTCCATGTTTCTTTCTGTTGTTGAAGTTGTATAGTGGCTTTTCATTGGAGGGAATGATATTCTGCCAGGTCTACTTTCAGACCAAGGATAGTCTCCCAATGAAACTGTTGAATTTATCTTGACAATAAGATGCTGGACTCTGCATGGCTCATGCCCGCAATGAGAGAATCATGACTGGTTATGAACTGTACTACTGTAACAATATGGAGGAATTCAATATGGGGGGAGGGCTTGGGGAGGGGCTGAGGGAATCGCAGAGCCAATGAAACTGTGTCATAAAATGAAATAATATAAAAAAAGAAAATGGTTATGAAGTAACAAGCAAGTATGGGAAAATAAAAAAATCATGAATCATTATAGAACTAATATAAATTAAAACCACAATGACATCCCAGGAAGTACTCATTAGAATGGCTAAATTTTTTAAATCACATGGTTTTACTGCATTTGTAGTGATAGAACCATTTTGGAAAAACAGTTGATCTGCTACAGCTGAACATTAGCATGCCATGGCGAGATATGTGCACCCAGCTGAAATGGACCCGTGCTATGAGACTGCTCTGACCAATGCATAGAGAGGCAACTATTTTCCATGGAATGCTTCTGGGTAATCTGGATGTCACTCAAACTGCACGAAGGTGTGGGCATTCTGGAAGAAATGCCAAGATGCTGGATATCCCACAGGGAATCATGGGCTTCTACTTGCATTCTTCCTACCTGAGGATGGAGTCAAGGGAAGGGTTCCCTCTCATAGGCATCTCACCTGCTTCCTGCTGTATTGCTGCTCTTTCTTTGGAGCTGGTACTAGGATTGTACAGTTTGAATATTATTTGGCTTCAGAACTCATGCAGGATTTTATATCCCCAAATTCTTACACTAGTGATATTGTAAAGGTAGGAACTTAATCTGATTATGATATTGCAGAGATGAGGCCTTTGGGAATGGATTAGACTGTATTAGGGTGCTAGGAAAACCAGTAATGGCACTTTAGGTTAAACCGTTCTCTGAAATACCAGCATCCCATATAAATGCCATTTCAAGTCCTAGCTGTGTCACTTTCCATCCATCTCTTTGTTAATGTGCCTGAGGAAACACTGAAGTTGGCCCAAGTAGTTACAGCCCTGCCACCCACATGGGAGACCAGTTGGAGTTCCAGACTCCTGGTTTTAGCTTGGCCCAGAGGTGGTCATTGTTGCCAACTGGAGAGTGAAACAAGATGGAAGAACTCTGTTCTCTCTTGCTCTATCTGTCTTTCAGATAAATAGAATAAATCTTTTTTTTTTTTTTAAGAACAAACTGTCTCTCTATATTGAGAGAGGTCACATAGACAAACACAAATTCCTCATCTCTTGCTATGTAGTACTCTGTGCTACTTTAGGACTCTGCCAAAAGAAATGCTGAAGCTAGAAGCTGATCTAATGGGACTTACTGATCTTGCACTGTGAACCTCCACAACTGTGAAGCAAATTTAATCCCCATTCTTTATAAGCAAAACCTGCCTCAAATATTTTGCTTGAGTGACAAAAAGCTGATGAATACTCAGCACTAAGCCCCCATGAACTGCAATTTCCAATTCAGAGGGCCTTGCAACAGCATTGAAAGATTCTCAGAATCACAGGAGATACTTGGAGTCCACAGTGACCCAAGTCTGCTGGCGGGACAAGAGGCTGCCTTACTCTGTCTTCTTGGGTTCTCCTCAGCTCACTGTGCTGCTGCAGAGTGCAGAAGGTAAACATGGGTAGGGCTGCTCAGAGCCCGGCACCTAACTCACCAGAAAAAGAATAACCAGGGCTAACATCCATGCTCGGCTGACCAGTCCTTTTGTTCTTAACAGATTCTAGTATTTCAGTACCATTGTTACCCCTGTTTTGCTGAGTTTCACTAACTTGCTGGAGTTCATTTTCCCATGAAGTGGTAGAGTGGTATCCTTGTCCCTGACTCTAGAGTTCTCAACCAGACCCCTTGCATTGGAGGCCTGGCAATGGCTATGTGGCTCTCCTGATGATATCACTGTTGAGCCTGAGAGAGGTTCACGAGGGAGTCAGATACTGAGAATGTTCCTTATCTTGGGTACCACAAGCTGGGTAGTTTAAAACAACAGAAGTACATTGTTTCACTAGCTAGAGACCCAAAGTCTGCCACCGGGATGTCGGCAGAACTATAATGCTCCTTCCATAACCCACTGGGGAGATACCATCCTTGCTTCTTCCTCGTTTTCCATGATACCAGCAATCCTTGGTGTCGTTCCATTTGCCTGAGCACCACTCCAATCTGCTTCTATGTCACACATGTAGCTGTGTTTCTTTTCCTCTTTGTACAAAGGCATCAGTCCTAGGGGACTTCTACTCCAGTAAGACCTCATATTAATGAATTTATATCCACAACAACAAATTCTATGATTCTAGATGTTATGTCTCCACCCTATCTTTTGGGAGGACATGATTCAATGTGCAACCCTGGCTAGGCATCTTTTGGTTTCTTTAACCTTCATCCCTTAACGAGGCAAGTGAGTACCTTGCCTAGTAACAGAAGGTGTAAGTGGTTAAAGCAGGTCTTGACTAAAGCCAGTACTCACTTTGTCCCACTAGGCCATTGTAGAGGAGCTGGTACAGATGCCAACAGCAGGTGAGGGTCACAATCTCATTAGAAAGTTAAGATGATAATGCCATAATGTGGTTGGAAAGTGAAGATGATAATGTCATATGAATATATGTATGTACACACAGAGATCTATATAAGGGCAGTTCAAAAAAATTTATGGGCATGGAATTAAAAGACAAGGATAATTTGGAGTCAAATTTTCAAAATTCTTGCACTGTTATTTGTTCATAATACATATTTTTCCATTAAATTTCTAATACTCTCTTACAGGGACCTTCCTACCCAAAGCAAAAAAGAGAGAAAGAAACAGGTTTGTGTCTGTAATGACTTTCAAACTCAGAGGCTGCATCTTGAAAGAAATGTAGGAAGTAGTAAAAACATAAAAAAATTCCCAGGGGACCATAGCATGCTATTTATCTGGTCAAAAGAAAACAGCTCTTTGCTGGCGAAAACTCACTTTGGTGAGGTTGGGTGTGCATCCTACAGAGCTAGGGGAGGGCTATGTCTGCTGAAATCAGTCTTCCTTCTGAAGGCAATCAGAAAAGGCTTTCTACCCGTGAGGTCTTTCATTCTTGTGGGGTTTTATTCTGCTGGTTCTCATGTTCATTATCCATAAATGCAGGGCTCCAAGTATTATGCAAAAGTTTACCCTTAGGCTCAACTGTGTTACTGGGACATCTAGGATTCCAAAAAGATCATGTAATTGTTTCTGGCACAAGGATAGCTGAAATGTCGGTCTCTGCGTTGCATGAGACCTGCTCTGCCTTCCAGCTTTTAGTTGTCAGCAGTCAGCAGCCAGGCAGGTAGCGATGGGAGTGTGCTAATTAAATCAGCTGCTTGATCTCGAAGTCTGTACCAGCGATGACTAGGTCCTCAGCCTAGGAACTTTTGAGCACTACCTGTCTTTCTCCCTGCCTGCTTGGAATGTAATTATCTTGTCAGCCAAAAAAAAAAAAAAAAAAAAAAAAAAACCACAGCTGAATGAGTGCTTGGCAGCACTTACAGAAGTGATAAGGAAAGACGAATGGACCCATAGTGCGTGACTGTTCTGAGACAAACAAATGCACAGGGAGGCATTGGAGAATGGAAACCAGGAGAACAAAGAGACTGCGTTGAGTATCTGCTGCTGAGGACGCTTCAGATCTTCTCTTAATGAGATTAGCCTGCCTTTGGAGAGCAGGTGGCAGGGGAGCATGAGCCCCACGGCTTTAGAGAGCTCTTGTAAAATGGCAAGCAGTGTGGGGTTCAGGAGCAGCCCCTTGTGTCCTGCAGACCAAACGGCAGGTAATAAAACTTTGAAGGATGACTAGCAGGAAGGCAACAAAGGGGACAAGGAAATAGCAGACAGGCGGTTGTGTAAGGACTGCTAAAGAGGAGTCTCTTGGGGTCTGGAAAGTAGACTGGCAGCAAAGGCATCCGGGAGCTTGTCAGCAATGCAGATTCTCAGACCCTGGCCCAGACCTTCTGAATCATTGTCTGCATTTCAACAGGAACCCAGGTGACCCCACACGCCAGACAAAATTTTAAACACCACTGGTGCCTGGATCTCCGTCCCAGAGAAACCAGATTGACCCCCTTAGGCTACAGCCTGGGCTATTTTGTTTTTTTTTTGTTTTTTTTTTTTTTTTTCTCCAAATGTTTCTAGGCGAATCCAATAGGCATCAGTGTCTGAGCACCACTGCTGGAAGGGCATCCAGGAGGGGCTGTGGCCATTTGGTAAGGAGAAGTGTTATGGTTTTAAACCTTTATGACCATTATTCATATTGGATTTTCTGCCTGCTGTACACTGGAGACGCATATACTTAGTATTGAAAGTGATAGTTTAAAATAAAAAACTTTTAAATAACTGTTAGACAAAAGCCTAGGATTCTGTTGTGCTTAATGGCTTGTTTGTTTTTGGTTTGAGATGCAGACAGAGACTATATTCTCATGTACTTTTTCACTCACCCAGAGGCCTCTCATGGCTAGACTGCTTTAGGCTCAAGTCCAGTTCTCCCAGGAGAGTGGCAAGGACCCACCCACCGGGGCCATCTCCACTGCCCCCCAGGCCCTGAAGGAACAGGAGCTGGAGTTGGAAGCAGAGCCTTGAGCGGAACTCAGGCCTCTGACGGGGAACAGTGAGCATTTGAATTGGCATCGTAACTGCTTAGGTCACATTGCCCACCCACATGTGGTACTTTTCAAGTCCTCCTTCCTTGGAGTGGCACTAGGAGCACTTGAACAATCTGTGTCATCTACTTCTCACACTCTGCGCCCCAGCAAGCTGCAAGGTACCTGGCCTCTTTGCAGTTTCTCCGACATACTGTGAGCACTGAGTCTTTTACGGCCTGAGTTGGATTTAAATTTCAGAAAACAAAGCAAATGTCCTGAAAGAAGTATCTCCCAAATGTCACCTGGGTTATGCTTGTACTAAAAACTTTTGTTTATTTGCAATTCAAATTTAATTAGACATCCTGTATTTTTATGTATAAAATCTGGCAACCCAGTAGAATTCATAAATGAAGTTTGCCCAAACTACTCAATTTCAACAACTCATTTCCAACATTGTTTGCTTTCTGAAGATTTAATATTGCAGGGGCAATTAAATATTTGAAGCTTGCAATTAATAGTAATAGTAATAGTCTTGCAATTAATAGTAGCCACCATAGTAGTATATTTTAGACTCTCTGAGATAATAAAACATTAAATTAACATATATAATAGTCTCCAAATCTTGTGTCCTGTGGCTGTTTTTGTAACTCATCCCTTGTGCCTTGATGCCACATGTAAGTGTTTGAAAATCTGTGCCATGAAGAAAATGCTAGATTGCTATTCTGCTCTGTATGGTGAGCCAAGCTGGGGTGAGGATAGCTGTAATCTGGGCCATCATCAGAGACACCAATGCTGAGTGGCCAACTTGCATCTGGTGCCAGGTGAGTGTCTGAAAAAACAGGACTCCTCTAGGGGTGAGGCCAGAGAAAGCATCCAGCAGGTTGCACAACTCTGAATGTTTTGCAGTCCAAAGAGGAATGTTGTTCAGAAATACATAGTGCTTCCCAAGGGGGTGCTTTCGGGAATATGAAAATGCATTCTAGAAATTATGTGTGGATCTTATTAAAATCATAACATGAAAATGTAAGATAATAAATAAAATGCAAAACAACCCAGCAGGTTGTAAGGTAGTAGCCTTGGCAGGTTTAGGGGCTCCTGGTGGGGATGGTTAAGTTACTTTTATTTTGAAGCAGACATCCTATTAATATGACAACCAGAGACTCAGAATTTTATAGGTTGATCTTGCTTTCATCTAACATTATTTTTGTCAGTAAAAGTGACTGGTGCATAACTACATGCAATTTAATTTTTCTGCCTTTATAAGATTGTAAAAAAATAAACAAATCTAAAAGTTTTTGAACATACTTAATATGTATAGTATGATGCCAATTATGCTAAAAGATGTAAATGTATGCAAAGAAAAAAGGCTGAGGAGACTTCATGCTCAAATGTCAACGGTGGTTAGCAATGATGTCTGAGTGATGAGATTATGATCTTTCATTTCTTCGTTGTGTTTTTCTGAAACTGCCCCCACTCCTTTTAATAAATAACATGTACTCTAATTTTATAACCAGAAAAAGAATAATTCAAAGTTTTGTTTTGATCACACTTCAGCACAGTATTGTTGTTAGGAGCTTAGTGGGTACAACTACATAGGACGACAACCTGTACAAACGCAGGAACATGGAACGTGCCATGTGCCTAAGATCCAGGGCTGCACTTCCTCACAGGGCTCTGTAGCTCCTTGCACAGTGGAGAGTTCATGTGCAAGGAGCTGCAGAGCTGCAATGTCTGGAGGTGGCACAATCAGGTGTCAGCTGGTGCCCATGAGTTCAGAATGCACACAGGGCCAAACAGAAGGGCATTTTCACAAACGAATGGGGAAATTCAATTTAAATGATTAATATGCATTCTATAGCCAAAAAAAGAGAATTGCATGCATATAGGGGGTTTTTTTGGTTAAAAAAAATCTCAAGCAAAAAATCATGAAAAACTATGCATGAGTTATGATTTTTTGGCACCCAAATGTAGATTTTAATCTCATTTTCCATGAACTTTTTTGAACCATTCTCATTATTTAAAAGTGTATCATTATAATAAACCGTGGTCTGTGTTAGAGCTCCTGCCCCACAATTCTGCTTTGGTGGGCATTGGAGACAATGATTGCCATGGTCCGTGGCTGGCCAAGGGCATCATGCTTGTGGATCAGCGGGGGGTCTATTCTGGGCACTGTGAGATTTTCAGTAATCCACAAAATCCAAATGTCTCTTTTTCCTCAAACCTACACATCTTTATTTTAAATTTATTTGAAAGAGAATGAAAGTGAAAAAAAGAGAGGAGATTTCTGGGTTCATTGTTTCATTCCCCAGATGCCTGCCAGGGCCGAGACTGGCCCAGGCTCAATTGAGGTCTCCCACTAACTACTTGAGCCGTCACCTGCTGTCTTCCAGGAAACTATCTTCAAGAACAGAGCTAGCACTAGAGCTCAAGAGCTCTGACATGCAATTCAGGCATCCCAAGCAGCATCCTAGTCTCTACCCTAAGTGACCAACCCTATGTATCATAAAATTGTTCTAGTCTTCTGAACTAACCCAACTAAAGAGCAGCAATAAAGACGTCTGTGTCAACGGCTTCCTGGCCTTGAAAGATCTTGTCATTTATAAGGATTCCTGTATTAGTTCACATGACAGTCAGCTTTGTTCCACCCTTGGGCTCTGTGCTGTCAAAGGCATTTTTAAAATGGGTTACTTCTTTAATTTTTTTTCCTCTGGTGCCCTAATGGCTAGCAATTGACATATTCTTTCATGATAGAAACCCACGACCCACTTATCTTGATGTTGAGGCTATAGACCTAGGTTATCAGAATTCAGATCCTGCTTCTCAGAAGCAACTTGGCCTTCCTGAGTTCTTAGCCCTAAGATGGAAATCATGTGATACAAGCACTAAGTATTTAAGCCTTAATCCCTACATTGTCACCCAACAAGCTCTTAGCTGACATTCCTTGCTACCCCATTGCTGTCATTGTCATGGGTGTACACCCTCATAGCCCTAAGTTTTCACCCCTGTGAATTGAAAGACTTGGCACTGTAATACTGTTGCAAATTGGTGTGCAAATTAATTCACTGTTCCCTCTCACAAAAAATGTTGACTACAAATGAGTAAAAGCACCAAAAGACATGGAAATGCTGGCCCCTCAGCAAAACTCTAGATTTTGACCAGGAGCACAATCTCTAGATTGCTATCACTGTTTTTTAGGCAAATTATTTGTTTATAAATGTTTGAATGCTCCATGAGACTTTGGGAAGAAAGTATTGTCTTATTCTGTCTCATGATCCAAACTGGCCTGGCATATAGGTGTTGCTTATGAAATGTTTGGTGAGTGAATGGATGACTATGCAGTCAGTAGTATTTTGGTTCAATGTGACACTAACCTTTCCTGTGGTTGTGTAACTTTTGAAACATGTAGATCTTGTACTAATGAAACCCCATTTTATATTTCTGCTTTTGTTGACCCGACAGATATCTCATTAAGGCCTTGTTTTCCTTTGTGTTTGTTTTCTCAATCATGAGGCTTCATATTCTTTTTGTAAGTATTTATATTTTTAATTTATTTTAAAATTGGAGCTACAGAGAGAGGAAAGACAAAGAACCTTCTATCTACCGCTTCACTCCCCAGATGGCTGGGTCAGGCCAAAGCCAGGAACCAGACGCCTCTCCCAGGTCTCCCATATGGATATTGCAGGGAACCAAACATTTGAGCCATCTTCTGCTGCTATTCCTAGGGATATTAGCAGGGAGCTGGATTGGAAGTAGAGCAGCCAGAACATGACCAGTGCCCATACGGATTACCATTATGGCAGGTAGTGACCTTACATGCTGTGCCACAATGTTGACCCTGAAATTTTGTATTCTTTAGAAGAATGCTGTGGGAGATCTATGGGATAACCACTGATGATTTTTTTCATAGTTGGGATTTCTTCTTTACTCCGGAAACAACTGCTTAACAACCCTGCCTGATGTTCTGAGGTCAGGGGTTTTATTTCCAAATCTTGCCTCTCCAAGGCATATTTCTATTAATAAGGAACATGTAGGGAGCAGGTTCTCTTGCCTTTGTTCTGAGATATTATCAGTTAAGGAGCAATTGAAATCTTTTCCATTACACTTGAATTAAAATAATCAGTTTGCTAAGTCCATACAGATGCCTTGTAATTTAGAAGTAGTCTTTTTAAGTCATAAAAGATTTTATATTCACAAAAAATCATGAGTTAAGAATATCCCATTAGCAGATGGGATAGACAGCACAAAGAACAACTTTCTAGGCCATGCCCTGCATTTAGCTATGTGGCAGCTAGCTGAACATTGTCTGTGGAGACCCTCCAGGCTCTCAGACACTAGAGGTTCTGGATTGAGTTCCTAACGCCCAGCTTCAGCCTGATCAAGCTGGATTGGTGTGGGCATCTGAGGAGCAAACCAGTAGAATGGAACGCTCTCAAACAAACAAATGATGTGAAATAAAGCAATGAGAGAAGAGCAAAGGTCTTCAATTTTTACTCTTCCCTCTCTTATTTTCTCTGTCTCCTTTTCCGACTTGCTGTAGTAAAAGGCTGTAAATATCAAGAAGGAAGAAGAGGCAAACTAAAAACTGAGTTATGGAGTCCAGAAACACTGAAACTTGCACATGGCAGAAGATTTTCACAAGCCACCCAAGAACATCAGGCTTATTTTCACAAGCCACCGAAGAACATCAGGCTTATTGCATATGAGGAAACTTCAGACAGGTCAATTGCCTAGTCTCTGGAATTTCTTCACCAAAATAAACAGAGTTTGATTTTATTTTTCCACCAACGTTTTGAAGCTCCTTCATGCTCTTTATGCTTGTTTTTAGATCAAACATTTATCAATGAGATGAACAAGTAGTTAGGGGTTTCCTTCCATGGGCTCCTCAGAAGGTTGTGGATCTTCTCCAAAAGACTGGTTCAACACCAGAGCAGAGGGGGCTGGTGTCATGGTGACTGGGTGAAGCTGAAGCCTGCATCACTGGTACCCCATATGAACAACTGTTATTAAGTCTCAGCTGCTCTGCTTCTACTCTACTGGCTCACCGTAAATGGTCTTCCTCAGCCCTAAATAGTACTTGTAAGTCAGACTCCAAGTCCTTGTTTAGAATATCAAGTTTAGAAAAGAAGAGGTGCTTTTATTGTGTTTTTATTCATTCAATAAATATTAGGACAGGCATTTGACATGATAGTTTAGATACCATAGGAGACACTTGCGTCCCACACTGGAGGGACTGGGTTTAACTCTCAGCCCCACTTCGGATTCCAGCTTCCTGACAATGTGGACCTGGGAGGTATGAGGGGATAACTCCTGTATGTGGGTCCCTGACCCCACTGTGGGAGATCTGCAGGGAGTTCCAAGCTGCTGGCTTTAGACTGACCTGGCTGTTGCAGGCATTTTGGAAAATGGATGAAAGATTTTTCCTTTTTTTTTATTTGCTTCTCTCTATTTTTTTTAACTTTCCAGATAAATGAATAAATATTAAAATTTTAAATTTAAGTGACTAAAAATATTCAATGGGAATTTATTGTGATTCAGTAATTGGCTCAAAAGATGAAAGATGAGCAAAACCCACCGATCTAAAAACCCAAAGAGCTAATAATTGAGGCTGTTCATCTCTAAGTGTAAAATCCTGCTTTGGCCCTGGTCTGAATGCTGTCAGACATCACTCAGTGGTCACAGACACTGACTGCAAGAATCTCCTGTGGGTCTTGTTCTTGTCTTTCTAAGTGCTGTGTTTCAGCATGACATCATAAATACCAGGTCTTATCATAATTATTGTAATTAACTTCACAAAAGTTGTCTTCTCCAGCCAGATGTAAACATTTTTAAAAGATACAGGGTATTTTAAAGTTTTGCAAATAACCCAAGGTGATTAATAATAGGGTTTGACAATGTGGTGAGGAACACTGCTTTTCATCTCACTGTCTCTAAGGCTAGTCGAATTAGACAATGGGGGTTTAGCAGCCTGATACTATCTTAATGTAAATTAACAGTAAACTCTTAAAAACAACAGAGGAGCTACAAATTTTTTTATCTTGCGTAATTGAATCCTGATTCAAAATGATATTTAGCTCTACAGTGTAATATGCTACCCACTGCTCTGTCAATTATCTATCATTATCTTTTGAACCCTGTAATTGGACAAACAGGAAACTATTCATAATAATAAGTTTGTTCAAAATCATCTCTTTGCTGGAGGCTGGTGTGCACACTGCAGCCGCACTGAACTGAAGCAAAACTGCTTACCTTATCCATCTCTGTTACAACATGTATAGCTACACAACACATCTGGGCAGTCTACAGCATCTTACCAAGATTACTTAAAAAAAAAAAAAACACCTCAGTTTTCTTGAATGCCATGAGTGTGTCAAACAGATCTTATTTGCTGCTATTTGGGGCTGCCATTGAATGCAACCTATCTACTGCCTGCTGTGCAGGTCCGTAACTGTACTCAACATATAACTCTGCTGAATCATTTTCCTTCTAGAATTCCCATTAGGGCTAACCACTCTGTTGTTTTATTCTTCCTATCAGCAGTTTTATTTTGTGATGATTCTTCAGCAGTTATGTTCTCTATCTTACAGCTCTCCCAACATCAGGTTGCATGGGATTCTAGCACCCCACGGGCTCCTTCTAAGAAATTTAAATGGAAAGGCGACACCAGCCATTATTGGTCTATTTTCAGTTTTCATTATCAATGGTACAAGAGCTCAGCACTTCCAGGCCGTGTAAAGCCTTGGGGAAATGCACTGTTGCTGTCCTTATGTTTAGACTGGGTTGCTGCCTGCTCTCACCGTCACAGGTAGAATGATAAACCCATCAGTAGAAAAATAAAATGACAAGAAGACCAGAGGCAGAGAGGGCCTGCTGACCCACTCTCCGTTGTGTCTTCTGCAAAAATGTCCCTTGGAAATGAATTGGGCTTGCAAAGGAAAACCACAGATCATGACAGAACATAGATTTGCCTCCTAATGAGATTAGTAGACAGGCAAAATGAATGTCCTGCTGTTACATTCCAGGCAGGCTTTACTCTGGCGTTTTCCTTGGAAATGAACCTTTCTTTTGCAACAGGGGGTTGCTGCGGATGCAGTGGCTAACATTCAACAGATTCTGTTTTGCCGCAGTTATTTTTCATCCTCTGTCTTTTTCATAGCAGTTTGGAGGAGGCGTATAAATGAGTTGTGAGCCTTAAAGACTATTACAAAGTGAGTTATGGGAGTGTGTGTGTTCCTGATCATCATGATCATTGCTGGGGTTCCCCAGGCTGCCCTTTGAAAAAAAGTTTCAGTTTATTACCCTGCCTCCTCCAAGCCAGAGTCCTGCTGAGGAGGAGGTGTTGTGGCCCCCAGTGCTCTCTCTAGCCTTAAGAATCAAAGGCAAAATAGACTCATTATTATACTTGGGAGTAATTTTTAATTTTAATTTTTCCTGTGACTCTACTGCTTCAAAACTACTGGAAGCAAGTACCACAGACCAACAAGCCTTCAGAAAATGCCCCAATCAGGTGAACCCTCAAGAGCTCTGGGTGGAACAAAGTCGTCAAGTATGAAGCTTGATTGCAAGGCACTTGGTTGGCTGCAGCAAAAGGCAGTTTCACCAGGTGTAAAATACCCTCCTCTCAGTAAACATGTACGATAACATCCCCTCCTGGACCCTTTCTGCAGAACCTGATTTAGGTTCATGAGTTGCACCATTCTCACTAGTAAGTGGTATTTAATCAAAACCTCCAGTCAAATGATCTGAGTTTCATGAGTACTGTATCAGTCCTGAAGTAAAGAGGTCCTTTCCAAAGGAAATTGAGCGCACACTCTGCGTTGAGAATTTGAAGCATTTATTAGGAACACAGACTGCTTAGTTCCTCGACATTCTGTAGGGCTCATGCTAATGACACCTTATCTATGCGTGTACTGCAGGTGAGGAGGTGGGTTACTTGTGAGGAGCCCAGCTGGAGACATTTTGATGTGTTCTTTTTGATAGAAGGAAACCACAGAAGTCTTCTGTGTTTGCATGTAGGCTGCAAGTTCATGCACTTTATTTCATGGAACAGTCCTCACTGGATAATGAGTGTTTCCTTTCAGAGTCTTAAACTCTAATGGAGAAATTGGTTCTTTTGGCTCAATTTATCAAGAATTTCCTAATTGCTTGAATTGTGTCTCTATTTGCATCTTTTTAAATATATTTTATTTGCGGCGTGTCAGAGAATTTCAGATCCATTCTACCCCCACCCTTAAGGTTTTCACTGTGCTCAATCAGTTCCCTTTTCATCAGAGGAAATAATTCAAGGGGAAGTAAAGCTACTTTTTCTTGAAGTAGATGGCATCCTGTTTATTGATGCTTTCTTCTAACTTACCTTCTTTATTGCCATAATAATTCTTCCTATTCCACCATTTCTGTCTCTCCATTCTCCACTCCACATTCGTGATTATGAGAAGTTGCAAACAGTGAATGAATTCCACTTTGCCAAGTGCCCAGTGCATCTGATACATGTTAATGATTATCTAAAGGCCTTCCTATGTGTTCAGCTCAGAGAATTAATCATAAAATTTCATGACACATAATCTCCCTATAAGGATGACTCAAGTCATGTCTGCTTACCTCGTATAGAGGAACTTGTTCTTGGGTTACAGCAAAGATCAGCAGCACATTGTTTTGTACCAGTTTATCAATGAGTTGTCCAATGGTTGGATATTCCTAAAGTAAACATGGATTTTAAGTATCATCTTTATAAAATAATATAAAATAAAGAAATATAATTTATTTCCAAGATTTTTTTGTTGAGTTGGCATCTCAGTGCACACAGGCATTACTGTATTTATCACTTATAAGTAAACAAAATAAAGAATTATCATTATTCATTTATCTGGTTTAATCTTTGTTCCCTGAAACTAGTAAATCCAACTGATCTCAAGAGGCAGTTCCTGATCAAGTAGTGTATTAAGCTCTGTCACCTCTAGACAGATGACTCAAAATTTATTTAAGGACTTAGAGTGTGTCATATTTTCAAGGGTATAGGAACATTTTTTCTTCTAAGTGTCATTTACCAGCAGACTAGAAATGATGGGGTCAAGGGAGGGGCAGTTAGACTATGATGTATGTGATGAAGTGACTCTGTAACTGGTACTGAAATTGGAAAGTGGCAGAAGGGACAGTGTAGTGTGGAATGGCAGTGCTACAATTCCCATTGTCTGTCCAGTTCCAGAAATTTCTGTATTGGTTCTTGAGTTTGGCCTTATCACTTTTTTAATATTTCAAATTGCTTATATAGGACCCTGAAATATTTTCATGGTATATTTGAAAACACTTTGCACTTCTATTCCATTGGCATATTTGTACCAAGTGAAAGGAATTAAAAAGTAAAAGTCATCGATTATCACATCTCAAGTTGGGCTTCACGTCCCAGGTCTAGAAAACACATAGCACATTTGTAATCATTTGAGTTCAAATGTGACTAATGTATAAAAAGGAAGCTCAAATGAGAGGTCAGGGTGCACATGATTAAACTATAAATTTGTCAGTTAGGACTGAAAGCAGCCAAGATGAAGGGACATTGATAAAGAAGGCTTTCTGTACATTAATGTGATGTGTTCACAGCTTCTCAGCACTATTGGGTACAAAGTTCAAGTAGAGAGATAAACATAGTTTTGCCTAACATACTCAGGGAAGTTATCCAACTGCAAATGTGGCTGAGTAATACATGCTTTCTAACACATTCTGATTGTATTAGCAGAGATATCAGCTACTATAAATCTTCCTGAGCCTGATGTGCTCGGCTGTCTCTGCCTTTCAACTGTTCAAACAATAAACATCTTTCATTCAAAGCCTAAATCCCTCCAATTCTGCCCCCTCCTCATTGTCACCTGTTCCTGTAACTTCAGCTGCTGGGTGTGTGTGGTCCAGATTGCACCCTATGGACTACTTAACATTTGGGTTTTTTGTTTGAATCAGACCTTTGTATTTAATTCCTGCAATTATAGTCTAACTGCAAGACCAGGAACCTTGTCCTATTATTTGCTTGTCCCAGGAATCCAGCCTCATTTTGAGTACACAGGAAATGTTCAAAGAACCTCAGAGAAGCACAGAAATGGTTCAAGGGCCCTCTCCCTTAGTGACAACTGTGATTTGTTCACTAGATAAGATGATCGCATAAGAAAACAGTGGAGATGTTTGCTTCTGTCAACTTGCTGCTTTCAAGGTGTCTTTTATGGAATCTTTGAGAAGTTGCAAAAAGAAGTCATGAAAAAGCAATTTATTTCTCAGCTTTTTACCCCTTTTGGACTAAAAAAAAATTACTGATGTTGTAATCCAAAAAGGCAGATTATGTAAAGAACGTTATTTTGGGGAAATACTACTGATGAAAACCTAAGAGGAAATTTTATGGTGGAAGCTTAGAAATTTAGGTCAAGGAATGACAGTGAGTAACATAAGAACTCATAGAGTTTGAAGAGTACTTTTTCTAGTTGGTGTTAGAATTCCAACTCTCTTTCCCTCCTATATATGTGTCTACAAGAGTGTCATTTTAGGAAGTCACAAATTCTATGAACCATATTTTTCCTAATGTTATGTAAGGATAATAGAACCATCCCAGGTGGCTGCTTCATAATTCAATTGTTCCAAATGCTAATGGACACTCATTGCACCCCAGGCACTCTCCTTTCAAGAAACAGGAATGATATACCAGTCCTGGCCTTAAGGAGTGTGCAGTAGAAAAACACAGATGCTGTAACAAACATACTCGCTTGTAGAGATTTTCAAGCAGACAGCTATGTAAGAATGTGAAGACACATTGCTTTGGGGCCTGGCAGAGACGGAGGAGGACTTTCTGCAGACAATAATGATGGAGCTGGATTTTAAATGATAGGAGTCTCCTAGCAGGTGGTATATCAGCAGCGGGTGGGGGTGGTTGGAGGGTTGGCATTCCAGGCAGATGAATTAAAGGTGCACCAGCCCATGACTTCCAGACCTGCTTGGGGAAGCATGGCTATATGGTTTTTGTTAAGGATCAGATAAGATCTGAAAGAGTTCTGAGCATTGTATGGTGTTTGACAAGTCAGGTGAGGTTTTTTTTTTCTTTGAATGTCATTAGTGTTTTCTTAAATGATAGCAAGCCTAGTGCTTCTGAGTAACAATCAAGGAGTATCTGACTGATGGTTTCTCATGAAGTTTTGTTGTCAGCAGAAGCACAGTATGAATGCAGGAGTATCATTCACAGCAACCCGTTGGGAGCCCAGTCCTGACCAGTACCTGCCTTCACTGGACTGTGGTGGAGACAGAATGAACTGCCTGTCCTGCTAATTACCAGTCCTAGGACCTCTGAGAAGTTTTGCAGGCTCTGAGATTACATGTGCCAGACAAGATCAAAAGTTCTCATCTCCTCACCTTCCACCTGGGCTCAGGGAGCAACCTTTACTGATAATAAACATGGAGGAGGTGATTTGGTCTTCCCCAGTTATAAAAGTGACCTGCCTTCGCTACGTGTGAGCTATTTCTGATTGAATTTCAGCAATGATTGCTTCGTTTGCCTCCTCGTCCCCCCAGCCCCCTCCTCCCCTCCCCCAAGAGCCCGCAGCACAGGTTATACACACCAAGACAGTTGACATGGAGTATTCATTCTTGCTGTCCAGGTGACAGAGCCCATCATTAGGAATGACAATCCCTGCCAGCTTGCTGTCCATTCCAAAATGAGAATCAGCGTCACTTACAAACACCAGGAGATGGAGAGAGTCATTCCGCCAGCCAATTTTCTCCTACAGTTAGAAAAAACATTCAGGTTGTATTGAGAAGAGGCAGATCTTTGCTGAGCATGGATCAGTTGTGCTTGGACACTCAGATGATTAAAAAAAATCCCGTCTATTTAGGCCTTTTGTCTACTATGAGTTGACAATAAAATTATATTTAAAAAAATAGGAAATTCTGTGACATTTGCTTTTTCCTGGCCAACATTTTCAGATGATTTCTGTTTCAGAATAAAACAGCTCCACTATAATCAGTATTCAGGTGATCCTGACTTTCGCAAAGTTAATTATTTCTATGGTCCAGCTTTCATTTCACCAGAAAAATGAGAGGAGGCGGTAAGGAGGTTATAGATGAATCTTAATCCAAGCTAAAACCAAACAAGTCAAAATGCAACATGAAATAAACACAGAGGAAGCTTGCTTCATTAAAATGTCGCCCAACATTTAGGCATACATTTCTCTTTCTAACAATGTCATCGAAGAATTACAAACCTAATACAAGGATAAGGATTGCTTATCAAAGGATGGCTCCAGGGTCGTGCTAATTAAGATTGTCTGCCGTCTGTGTCTCAGCAGAGCTTTCCCTTTAATTAAGATTAGTCCAGGAACTACTTGGGCAGAAGTTCATCCTGGCTGCTCTATCCCACCTTATCCTTTTCCTTCCTCCTCTAAGTCTTCTTCCCTCGCACCTTCCTGGAGCTTTTGCTCCATTTCCTGATATTAACTATGGAAAGCTGCTATTTAAAGATAAGGAAATTATTTCTGTGGATACTTGTTAAATAGTCAAGGAGAAGCGAATTCCTGGGATGTTGTAGAGACAATATGACTTCTGATGTTTACTTCTTTGGTTCAAACATCAATAAATCATTATCTGTAGAGGTTATGCTAACTCCAGGCATTTTAGTGTTTTTTTTTTTATCAATGTTCTACCCTCACCTTTTTTTGAACCAGATATAAGTGAAGAAATAATCTGTTCTGTGTCTTTAAATATTAATAGAAGAACAGTTTGCCCAACACCATTGCAAGTACAGACTATTACAATTTTAGAACAATAAGCATTGATCTCTATTTCAAAATGATTGCATATAAAATTTTATAGAAACTGCGAAGCCTTTTGTTTTTAAAAGCTGTGTCTTTATTGGAAAAAACAGGTGGAACTCTCTTTTGCTACTTTGCTCCCCAAATGCTTGTAACACCCTCAAAAAAGAAGATTCAGTGAAAGATTTCAAAGACTAAGGGCCGAGGATTCAATCTAGGTCTCTTAAGTGCTGACAGAGGACTACCTCCTTGAGTTGTTGTCTGTTGCGCCCTTGAGTCTACATTGTCAGGAAGCTGGCATCAGTAGCCGGAGCTGGGAATACAGCTCAGACACCCCAAGGTGGAACAGGGGTGGCATGTCTTAACCTCTAAGCCAAATGCTTGCTCTGAAATTTTGTGTTTCAAGAAAAACAATGAATGCAGAAATATAGCGATTTGGGGCTGGTGTGATGGTACATTAAGCTAATCTTCCACCTGCAAGCATCAGCATCCCATTGGGTATCAGTTCGAGTCCTAGCTGCTCTACTTTGATCAAAATTCCTGTCTGTGGCTTGGGAAAGCAGAGAAGTATGACCCAAGGCCATGTGGGAGACCCAGAAGAAGCTCCTGGCTCCCACATTCATCTCAGCGTAGTTATGGCTATTGCAACCATTTGGGAAGTGAACTGGTGGAATGTCTCTCGCTATTTCTGTAAAAAAATCTGTCTTTCAAATAAAAAAAAAACCTCTAATAAAAATGAAATGTAGTGATTAAAGATAGTAAATGTACTATATTTTTCAAAGTAGTTTTGTTAATAAGAGATGAAATTTATGTTACAACATGAAAGTGCTACTCAGCATACCTTACACACAGCAGCTTGCATGATTGCATCAAATCCACCTTCAGGTGTATCAATGTTAGCAGAAATTTTCTGATTCTTCACAATTTCATTAAATCTTTCAGCATCATTGGTCAATGGCAAAATGTGCTTGAATCCAAATGTAGGTAAGCAGAAATATGGTATACTACTGCAAAAGCAAGATGTAAAAATGTTCTTGATAAAATATGAGGAAGCACATAGCTGGTGGATCTGATGGGCTGGCAATAGTTTCTTAAATGAAGATTAATTCCTTTAATTCCTTCCATGTTGACTGTACTAGAAACACTTATCCACAGCTACTTCTTTTTAAAAAATTATTTTTATAATTTTCCATTATATATTTCTGATAGTATAGGGATCCCCACTTGCCCACCCCTTCCTCCCTCCTGTATGTGTTGTGTGTGTGTGTAATCATCATTTCCTATTACGTAACAAACAAATTCTGCCATTAAATTTTCATGAGGATAACAATGTCTTTGTACTCTGATACTTCAAGCTGTCATCAAGAGTGAGTCACCTTGTAGTAAGATAAGAAAGGAAACTGCTTTCTTCCTGCTATATGCCCAGCCCTACCTGTCAAGGCATCAAAGCAGGGCTCTTGGTTCTAAAGTCTAACACTATTGGAATTAGGAACTTCATCTAGATCTTCCACATGAATGGCAAAGGCCCAAATACTTGGACCATTCTCTGTTGCTTTTCCCAGGCTGTTAGCAGGGGCGCAGATCAGAAGTGGAGCAGCTGGGACATGTACTGGTGCCCCTGTGGTATGTGAACAAAACAGGCTGTGGCTTAATTGCTAAGCTACAACACCAGCCCCCATTTTTCTGTTTTTGTTGTTGTTAGTTGATCACTGATAGAATGGTCTCCTAGGATAATGCTGAAGTGCTCTTTAGCATCCCTAAGTGCAAGAAGTCTTTGATGTGCCTTTATGGAGAAGATACAGGTGGGATGAGTGTCCTTCAGGCATGATGAATAGTGCTCTGGTCTGAGTGTACAATGTGAATTAATGAGCCATATATATTGATAAAGTACTTAGAAACACATACAAAACAAGGTTGTATCTGGATTGAATAAAAAACAATGTGCCCATAGACTGGCAGGAGCCTTATCCTGCACTTCGCCTAGGAGTGATGGTTCAGCATGACTGTGTTTTCTTCCACATGGAGTGACATGATCTCGCTGAGGCCAGAATCCTGATGCCAGTGAGGGCAGTCCTTTCCTTCATGTCAGGTCAGAATCCGGACTGTCCCCAGGCTTCAGCCCTAAGGAAGTTGGAGGACCCAAGCCTGAAGCTCACTCAGAGAGCCATCTCGCAAAGGCATGCTGAGAGTCATAGCTGGTCACCCCAGCCCCATCTGCAGATGGCTTCCTCAGTAAACCAAAGTTTATGGGATAACAAGTCGAGAAACTCTGGAAGCACCTTAGCTAGGGCTCCTGGGTAAATGCATCCCACATTGTGCTACCCTTCATTTTTGCCCCCCTCCCAGTCCACCTGGCCTACTTTTTAGCTGTTCACAAGTCTGATGTAGTCAGTGCAGGAACTAACCTGTCACTTTCAGGTCACTTTTCATATTTCCTGTCTGATTCATTATGCATAACTGTAACTCTCAGAAGGCAATCTTATTCTATTATTTTTAATGTCAGGCATCAAGTTTCACTGAAACTTGAAAGTGCCGACCACAGATAGGATCTACCAAGTATGGTTATTGTGAAGCTTGAATGAGATTAAATATGCAAAGCACAGAGTGTAATGAGCTTTTCAGAGTAAATGCTTAATAAATGTTAGTGTGCTTTCTTACATAATTCACTTCACACAGAGTCTAACACAGACGTGAGAACAGATAATGGATTTGGCTAATGATATCCCAGAAATCATATTTTTTATTAAAATAATAATGTGTGTTCATTAAAGAAAATTTGGGTTTCATATGAAAAGTATAAAGGAGAAGATTAACATGCCCATTGTAATAATTGTGAGATATATTGTTGTTAATTAACTTAATCATCTATTACTGAAAATTAGTTTGAAAATCTTTAATTAATTAATGTGCTGACCCGTCTATATAAGTCTTTGAAAGTATTTCATATATTTGCTTAGAATAAACTCTTTGGAGATGATCAAGTTACTATTTTATCACATTAACAAAAAACTTTTTATGCAAATTTTTTCCATCTTCAAATATAACCGCTGTTTTAAAGCATGATATAGAGGAAGAGATCTTAAGTTTTTTCAAAATAGCTGCCCTATTAAATGACAAAAACTTTGTATGTTTGTTCTACTTATCCCTATAGTGCTTAAAGATGATATAGAGTGGAAAAAAATCATTATGATTAGAATAAAGGGACTAAATGTTTTCTATCCCTGGACAAGTGAATTAACACTGTTGGACTTCAGTGGCCTCATCCATAGAACTGGGCATAGCAATAGTACTTACTTCACAAAGTTGCTATGAAAAGTATATGAGATGAAAAGTGTGTATTGGCATTCAGGATGCCATTGTCCCTGTCCCCCAAATATTCTTAGAAATTGTCTGTTTCATCTCCTCTTTGGGACTGCTTGTTCACATATCAGAATATCATTGAGCATCTTTTAGAATCAAAGAACTAGCATTCCTATGTTTCATAAGAAATTTGCATTATTATTGGTTAGAATTATACATGAATGCGAAAATTAGCATATGTTAATATCATATAAACAATTATATATTAACATAATGTATACATATGACTTAATGCTTTTGAAAGTGAAATGAAAGAGTAATGAACGTGTGATGGGAGACCACAGCTAGACACAGCCAAATGAGGGGAGTCACAGCAGGCATTTCGGATGGCAACTGCTCCTGCTTTGGTCGGAGTTTTTTCCCAGCACATGCTCACATTTGGCTAAGGTTGTCTCAGTACAGCAATGGGAAGAAGTAAACATTTCTCACAAAGTGATTTGATGTTGAGTCCCTGGGCAATAGATTTGCATTTGGAATGTAGGATATGTGTAAAACATAATGTAAAGGACTGCTACTTTTAGTTTTTGTTTCAAACATTTAAATAAATATAAAAACAAATATAAAATAAAACTTAAAAAGATATATAGGACCAAAATTAACATCATCTTCTAAGCAGGGTTAGAAATGACTTGTATTTTCTTCTTTCTATATTTTCCTATGGATGTATTAGCTGTCCAATAGAAACTAGAGCTTATTTATATTTTTAATTGTACATGTAGGAAATCCATTTAAACATCTGGTTGTTCATTTTCTTCTTTTGTAAAGTTACAGTAGATCCCTCACTGTGGGCATCAAATTCAAAACAAACCCAATACATATGGAATGAAGTTCTTAAATTTCTCAAAATGTTAGAAGAATAAAATTTAATTTTTATTCTGTTAAATATTTTTAAAGGCATATTACAGCTCATGTATAAATATAAAAGCAAAGAGAAATGTTTTGTGTTTCCTTGGCACATCAGCAAAAATATACTTTTTTATGGGGTGAAATCAATTTTTAGTAACTCACTATGCAATGAAAATAAAAGGCTATTCCAAAAGCATTAGAGATTAGATTAAAAGGGTGGTTTTTAAGGGGCAGTGCACAGAATTGTGGGGTTTGAGACCACCCTGGAAGCAGGTAAGTCCAAACCAATTCGCAGTAATGTAAAGGTGTCATTTCCCGTGCTGATGCTTGCACTAATCATGGAAAAGCAACATTGAGGAAAGCTGTTGGTGCTTCAGCACAGACCAAGACAGGAGTCCTAAAATGTACTAGCACAAAACTGCAATGTTCATCCTCATTTTCGTGTTTTGTTTTGCCAGACAGAATTCACCATAATCATAAACACAAACTCTAGTTGCACTTCTTCCTTGATGAAGCAGTGAAGGACATTTATTGTGTGTAGGTTTTCTTCAATTCATGGTGGGAAATGCTCAGAATATTTCTACTGTACACTAAAACACAGTGTTTCAAGCGAAAAAGTACTTGTGTGAGTGCCTGAGTTTAACTGGTTCTGATGAGATTTGTGATATTAATAAATCTGAGCTTTTAATATTTGGTCATGAAATTAGGACATTCTGACTTTTGAGCCAATATTTTCCAAATGATTAATGCATGATATTACAAAATCAAACACTGGTGAAAGAACCGTGCAAAGACTCATGTCACCGAGTATGAAACATCCACTGCTACTGTCTCCAATTCCACATTGAAAATCACTTTCACCTGTCTTTCTGTTTCAACATGGTATCAAAGATGTCCTTAGTCACTGGGAAAAACTATTAGATGCTTTTCTCTTTTCCAATTATGTTTCTATGTGAGATTTAACTTTCTGCACAAAATCCAAGTAAAACCAATCTTATCAGATTAAGTACAGCAGCTAATGTAAGATCCAGTTATCTTTTAAGCCAGATGGAATAGCTTTTTATTTTCATTGCATGGGGAGTTACTAAAAGATGTTTAAAAAGATTTGTAAAAATATGTGAGTGCAACTATATTTTAGAACAGAAGACTTTCTAAGTTGTGCTTTGTTTAGGAAATACTTATTTTTCACTGAAAGCATGGTCTAGGCATGTACGGTAAGTTTATTTTAATTGCTCAAGAAATCTATAAATGGTTAATTATGTTTTCACTTTTACTGTCTAATAGAGTGATTATTGTGGTTATACTCAAATATAACTTATGTAAATTCAAGCTTTGGAGGCCTTCATTTTTAAGTGTAAGGAATCTAGATATTTGATTGTTTCAGGATCACTGGCTTTACCAATTCAAGAAACAGTAATAAGCATTAGTGAGAGAAAGAAGAAAACTAATACTTGTTCTGAACTTCAGATACATCCTGAGCTCATTTGGTTCAGTGATCTCTGTGCGTCTCACTATTATGGAACATTTATGAGTGAAAAGACAGCACTAAGAGAGTAAGTTGTTTGTTCAAGGTGATGACCAAAAGGCATATAGATTAGATAAAACTGTGCTGCTCTTCTGTCTTACTTCTGATTACTGTCTCATTGCCTATGCTATCGTTGTCAGGCTTGGTCTTTTGGGGTTTAGTTTGATAAGAGGATGAACCTGCCATCTTGGTAGGTGCATGCATGAGAGAAGTGGTGCTTTCTGGACAGAGAAGCAGAGAGGGAAGGCAGGGAAAGGGAAACAACCAGGCAACAGCATCGGCAACAAAACCCACAGAAACACAAACTTGTGCTTTAACAACTTCCAGGGTAAATTTTTTTCCCAGCAAGAATAAGAGCACCCATGGAAAATGGGTTCACTGACCCTTCGAGAGATCAAATGTGTGATCTTTTGGGTCTCCACGTGCTGCATTCTGGACAAGGCTCTGCTCTTTTCTCACGTATACGTTGTGGTTGCTAAAACACCTGGTATTTGTTGAGAATTGATCACTCATGGTCAGGCTGTGTCCTGTGATTCTGTTTATTATCTCAGTCAATCCTTGCAGTCATTTTGTGAGATCAGCATAGATATTCAAAAAATATAAAGGAAGAAATTGCAGATTTGAAAGGTGACATAATCCACTGAAAGTTGCACAATGAGTAATTAAGTGAATCAATGCCCACCCCAGCACTGACTCTGTAGGCTCTGCATCTTACCACCTTGCCATGTCAAGTGCCAGCTCGCTCATAGCACTTCTGCCCTCTGAGGACAGGGTCCAGATCTTTTTTCTTCCTGCTATTTTCACATCTAGCACAAGGCTTTTCTCTGACAAAATTTCTACTCATTGTTCTCCATGGCATCATTGTACCTTGTGATGCTACATCTTACCTGCCCTGTGAGAGGAAGAAAGATTTTAAATATACCCCCAGGGCAGAGGCAGCTCTTTGTAATCCTGGAAGAAAGTTTGCTGCTTAACTGTACTGTAGGTTGTTGCAGGAGGAGCACATGGGCTAAGTAAAAGAACTGAGGACACATCTTAGATTGGACACGTATTACACTACTTCATGCTTTAATAAAGGTTAAGATACCATAGAAGTGTTTTTATAAAAGACAGCAAGGAGACTGTTAGAATCAAACTTATTTCCTTTTACAAATGAATGAAATACTTGATAGTCATCAAGCCTTATTATCTATTGCACAGCATTTCTAGGGAGTACAAATTATTAAAAGACCTGATGGGAATTTGAGTTCAGTGGTGTAGGGACTGTTAGAGACCATTCTAGCATCGTCCTTTATTCTTCAGTAACAGAACCCTGATTTTTTGAAGGGCATGTGCTTCCTTTGTCTCTAGCTGTGGTCAGGTGTGTTCAGATCACCATAAGGCTTGTTTGAGAATCTGGGGAGACTTTTTGGCAAGACCACTAGAACTGGGAAAACAGAATTCAATATTCATGAATAATTTCTTAAACAAACAAAAAGCCTTTACCAAAATGAGGAATAGAAGGAAATCTCCTTGATCATTACAAAGGGGATCCAAAATAATCACTAGTTTGCAGCATATTTGATGGTCAAAACTAAAGCTTAGTGAACTTAATACCATGAACAGGACAAGGCTATCCTCTCCCACCACTTCTATTTAAAATTACACTGAAGGTCCTAACCAGAGTAATGAGGCAAGAAAAAAAAACGTAGTCATACACATAAGAGAGAAATAGATTGTTGTTCTCAGAGAGCATGATCTAGAACTTAGAAAACAGCAAAGAGCCTCCAAAAATTACAGGCAAGTGTTGTGATACAGTGGGTTAAGCCACTGCCTGGGTTGTCAGCATCTTGTAGGGGTGCTGGTTCAAGTCCTGGCTGCTCCACTTCTGACTCAGCTCTCTGCTAATGGCCTGCAAAAGCCGTGGAAGATGGCCAAATTGCTTGGACTCCTGCATGGGAGACCCAGAAGAAGAAAAAAAAACTACGAAAATCAGACTAGAATTCATGAGAACTTTTTCAACTTTGCAAGATATAAAGCAAACATTAAATCTATTTTTTTCATATTGTCAGCAAGCCAATGAAAATGAAATTTTAAGAAACCACAGGAATAAGGAAAGCAAAAGATATGCTAGAACTTTACTTTGGAAACAATAAAATTTAGGTAGTGTAAATCAAGCAAGATCTAACAAAATGGAATTGCTTATCATGTGAAATATCAGGAAGCTGCAGTATGTTTTAAGATGCCCAATCTCCCCACATTGGCCTCCAGTTTCAATGGAATCACAATCCAAACCTCAGCTTTTCTCTGGAAGAAATTGCCAGTATGAACCTAATGGGAATGCAAGTGATCTCAGTTCATTGTAGGATATATGTACTGCTGATCTCAGACAGAAGAGAATGGCCAGAATTACACACACTTATAAACATGCAATTGCTGTTTAACAAAGACATAAAGATAATTCAGAGTGGGAAGAAAATTCTTCCTTAACAAATAGTACTAGAGCACCAGAACAGCCACATGGAAATGGAAGATGAAATAGACCTGTTTTTCATTCCAAATAGAAAACAGTGGGATCATGAGCCTAAAAGTAAGAGCTGTAACCATCAGCTTCTAGAATAATATGTGGGAGAGATCTTTAAGACCTTAGGCAAAAGATTTTCTAGAACAAAAAATTTACTAAGCATAAAGTTAAACATTTATAAATTGTAGCTTGTCAAAATTGAAAATATTTACTTGACCAAAGACTTTGCTAGCAAAATAAAAATATGAGACATAAACTGGAAGGAAATATTTATCAATCATATTTAAAGAATATACCCAGAATATATGTGTATAAATCCTCTTGACATATGAAGAAAAAAAGCCAAAATTTTTTAAATGGGTGAAAAATGCTTCATAAAATAGGAAATATTGAGAAATAAACATTTGAGAAGATGCTTAAACCCATCTGTGATTAACAAAAGGCAAATTAAAAATATAATAACATACTACTATATCTCAATGCAAATGGCTAAAATTAATAAGACTAATAGCACCAGGCTGTGTAAAAGAATATGGAAGGTCTGGAATCTTCTCACATGGCTGATGAAAATACAAAATTATAGACCCACTTTGGAAAACAGATAGCTTCTTGAAAATGTAAAGGACACTTATATACTTCAGCAATCCCAGTGCAAGTATCCATGTAGGAAAGATTAAATACACATTCATAGGAAAACTTACGAGCAAATAATCACAGCAACATTTTTCATAATAGCAATTAGGAAACACCCAAATGTTCATCAATGGAAGAATGCATAGACAAAATGTAGTAAATCCCTATAATAATATATTAATTTAAAACAAAAGGGTTAGGGCCTGGTGGAGTGGTGGCCTAGTGGCTGAAGTCCTTGCCTTGAATGTACAGGGATCCCATATGGGCGCCGGTGCTAATCCCGGCAGCTCCGCTTCCCATCCAGCTCCCTGCTTGTGGCCTGGGAAAGCAGTCGAGGACGGCCCAATGCATTGGGACACTGCACCCGCGTGGGAGACCCGGAAGAGGTTCCAGGTTCCCGGTTCCCGGCTTCGGATCGGCGCGCATCGGCCCGTTGCGGCTCACTTGGGGAGTGAATCATCAGAGAGAAGATCTTCCTCTCTATCCCTTCTCCTCTCTGTATATCTGACTTTGTAATAAAAATAAATAAATCTTGAAAAAAAAAAAAGCACGACCCTGGGTAAGGGTCAAGAAACAAAATGGTGAGCAAAAGAAATCAGATACAGAAGGTATTATACACCGAATGATTCCATTTGTGTGAAATCCAAGGACAGGCAAATTCAGTCTGAAGTATAGGAAGCAGAAAGTAATGGCCTCTGAAGAAGCAGAAGCAACTGTCATAGGGGCATGAGGGAGCTTCCCAAGGGGATGGGAATGCTTGTGTCACATTTGAGTGAGCAAGGGGAGCAGGTTAGGGCCCCTAGTCTGGTTTGTACTCCTCTTGCCTCCGTTCTTCTTGCCAGGAATGAAAAAATAATAATAGCAGCCCAGCAGACTTCTTGGATCATAAAGATGACGTTTGAATGCCAACACTGGCTGAGCACAAAGTAAAAATGTCTCCACCAGTGTCGGGCATTTAGATTTTATCTTTATGGTCCAGGAAGGCTGCTGAATTGCCAGTCCTGAATTGCCTTTCTGTGGATTTAATTGGTATAAAGGATGGAGGAAAAATTCTGTTTCTATTAAAGCACCTGTGTCTGATACTTGTGACCAAACAGAATACTTAAGAGTTAAAATTGGTGAAAAACCCCTTTCCTCATTATTTTCAGTCATTTTAGATTATAGAGTTGGGAACTACATTGAAATGTTTTTAAATGACATTGTAAAACTCTTCTTTTTGTTATGTAGATAGATGCTTTTGACAGATGAAAGTATGAATATCATTTCATATACAATGACACATAATAGGATTGGTTTGGACCAAACCAAATCTTGGTATAGTTCATTGATGAGTCATGTGGCCTTGTGTGAATTATTGAACTCTCGAACTTTTATACTTTTGTTACTTCCTGAGGATGTAGAGTTCATGTGACCTGCTGTTACATGAAGACTGAATGAGGTCATGTTAAGCAGTGCCTTCCACACAGGGTCTGCCACAGAGCAAATGGCAGTTCTTTTTCAACAAAAAGATATTAAATAAGTTGATTTGGAACCTGTCATTGATGTACAGGTAAGCCATCACAAAGCAATTTTCCTCTGCCATCACCTGCATAATACATGGTTTTAATAGCTGATAATAGCATATTATAATGGAGCAAATGCCTCATTTCCTTCTGAATTTAATAGCAGTGAAGGCTGCAAAGACCTTTTCCAAGCAATAGGAGAAACCTACATTTCCTAAAATATGTCAGAGAAATGTGCACCAAGTATTGTTTTGGCAGAAGTCATAATAGTGGAAAAAGACTCTGAGAAAAGTGTAGGTTACTGTCAAGTAGCCTCAGAAAGTATAGTTATTACAGGTAGAACACATCTGTGGGCTTTAGGACTGGGCACAAGCCAATGCACCTACAGAAGAAGGTTGAGTTAGTTCCTTACCACAGAGGGCAAACCCTACTTCACCGCCACCACAACCAGCACAGGAAGTAGACACTGAAGATCCTGGGCGAACCAAGGGTAGAACTGTGGAGTTAAAATAACTTCACCTTGACTGCAAAGAACTACTGAAACCCAAACAAATGAGGGAAAGGTAAGAGAGGCAGCAAGTTGCTGGCAAGTGCACTCAGAGCAGGCTATCTCATAGAAAATCAGTACATGGAGATGCCAAGGAATCATTTACTTACCTGCAAGGGTTGGCGATTTCTTCGGGTGTTGTTTTCATGAAGGGGGAGACAGGTTTTTCCACAAAAGAGCCAAAGCCCAGTCTAAAGTTGCTGGTTAATTTAGACATCTCCTTGGAAAGCAGGGAGCCCAGCTCTTTGATTGTGTTGAGGTCATCGTCCATGGAGGCAGAGAGGTCCATGAGGTAATACAAGTCCACTGGGTAATCCTCGGTCTGGCGGACATGCACCTGCAGGGTCTGTTCACTACCTGCAAAGCCCCAGCAGGAAAAGCAGATCCATAAAAACACACTGAAATATATTTGTGAATAGCCAATTGCTGGGCCAGCTGGCTGTCTCATTGCAATTAGAACTTAGTGGGAAAAAACTGCACTTTTATAAACTATGTGAAGAAGTTTTTATGTGAATAGGCAGCAGTAAGTTTAGGACACCTGAAGGAGGTATAAGTTAGGATATTTTATATCTCCTTGGGAGAATTAGCATCCATTTAGATGGGAGATAAGCTGAATTTGTGTGTGTGTGTGTAGTTTGAGAAAAAACCAGACAAAGGAAAGTTAAAATCTGCATTACAGAGCTTGAAGAAAGTAAGGCAAGCCTTAACAGTATTTCAGTAATTCAAACAGTTCCTAGGAGACAAGACAGCTTTAGTCACGTATTTGGATGCCAGTGGCCATTATGAATTTTCAAAAAAGTGTTTTTCAAATTTTCTGTTTCCATAGGATGAGAAATTTGTGTGACAATAATCATTGTTATGTAATATGGTACAAGATATGTTGGTATAATACCAAAAAGTATTAACATAAGGGGCCACTTGATTTATTTACATAAGTCAACACAAAATAGAGCCCCCCTCTCTTCTGTTACAAAATCATGACATACCTGGTCTCAATTTAAGAATCAAACTCTGTGGTGCAATCTGAACGATGTCAGAGCTATTTTGCTGTCTGCCTACGCTGAGAGGCTTGTTTTTAAGTATTTCAACTTGGGAGACAGGGTTCTCAATGAAGCTTAATTGACATCCTTTAGCTAACAGATTTGCTGAAATGTCACACCTTTCACCGACTCCAGATGGATGAGTAAAATTCTAAAAAAGAAAAAGAAAAAAAAAAAAAGCAAAACAGGAGATAGAAAAAGAATACCAGTAACTAAGTACACATGATCTTCCAGTTAACATCTTGCCACATTAGCATATCCTCCTATGACTGACATTGATTGTAGGGCCAAGGTTAAATTATGGCTGAATAATCAGGGAATTATGCCAGTGAAATTCTGAGTAAAACCAGAGTCACCTTTTAATTAGAAAATCTGTCCCATGCCATGACCAGATCTGTGAAACTGCTGGTTTCATATTGTTGGTGTCATCCTGTGAATGTCTGTTCAGGGTAACCTATGGATTATTGAAATCCTGACTATCTGAGCTCTGGTAACAAAGAGATTTTTGTCACAAATCCTGTGACAAAGGGAATTTTCCTTGTATTCCTACAGGGGAAGGATTGCAACATGTCCCCATTGAGCTCTCTGAACCAGTTTTGTTCATTGGTGTGTTACCTTTAATATGACAGTTATACTACACTAAGATCGACTTCTTGGGGGTTTTAAACTCAGTTGTAAAGTGTTCTGAAAGGACAGAAGAGAAGTAAAAGAGAAGATGATTTAAAAGCTGACTTTTCTAGATAGGACCAAGGATTTTCCCAGCCCCTTTCTGATCCACATGGGTAGCAGAGTCGTGAAATACAGTGTTTCTGAAAGGAGATGTGCTTATTCCAGTCCAGTCTGGAATTCCCATACCAGAGAGATGAAGCTGCAGCAAACTTGTCTGGTAGCAGGGCTGTTTTAGGCTAGCAGAAGGCAAAGTTGAACTTGGAGTCTCATGCCCAGAGAGAACCAAAACCGACATGTGTGTTTTTTGCTTGCCTGTTAGAATTCTAAGCCAATTGCTTCTTGGCCTATGGGCTAAGATCTGCTGTAGAATTCTAAGCCACTCCTGTCCACCAACTACAGAAGTACATCCCTTCTTGAATTTGATTTTTGAGACTAAAATATTTTTGTTAGTTATATATATATATATACACATACATATATATATATATACACATACATACTCGAGGATCTGGGGCAGAAATGGCAAATTCCAACTTTCCATGGTGGTAGCTGAGGAAAAAAGCAGCTGTTCACGGCCTCAGAATCACCCTTACCACTGACGTTGCTGTGACTTATCCTCATAGCCTATTCCAAAATACCAGCTGTGATGTCAGCCGAGGAACTTGCTTTCTTTCTGCTGCAAACAAAAGCCTAAACTGGCTTTTGCTCCAGTTGCCTCAATGAATATCCTGATAAATACTTCAACTGTTAGAGTGACTTCATACAATAATCTGGCCTTAAGTTTTGACAATCAAAATGGCTGCCAAGTATCAGCCGTAAGTAAAGCTATTATAGCAACTCAAGAAACTCTCTTAAGGTAATGCTAAAACTGTGCTTAAAATAGAAATCCTAGACTGATTGCAGCATGTCTCCAACATTGTTCTTTTTCAGGGGATCATTATTTTGCAAAATGTGAAATTTGCCTTCTCATTATTTAAGTCTTGTTATATATGATTCACAAAACATGCTTCCTTTGAATTTTGTGGCTGTATCAGTCAAGACGATGGTGAGGTATGAGCTGGCTCTGGACAGTCTTGTCTATGAGGTTCCCCTCGGTGGATGTCCATTCACCTTGGAACTGCACTCTTCACAATCACAGCTCAGTTCTGATGTGGGTGTCAAGGTTTGCATCCCATTAGGCATGCTACTCAGCTCTTGCTGAACTTGGCGTTTGTATGGTTTGATTTATGTTTCAATTGTGTTTATGACATCCAGTGGGCAGAGGCTTGTTTTAAAATCCAGAAAGCTAACACGTATCCCTCTTATATGAGTCATTTACAGATTGCTCTGCAGATTTACAGGACAGGCAGTGACTTTGGATGTCTTGTTATAAATTCCCCAATCAACCTTCAAACTACATTCACAGTTTTCAGTTTGACCAGATAAGGAATATGTGTTTGGGGCTTTGTCATCCATGTGATATAAAGTCACTGAGTTTGTGAAAATGTAATTTTTAAAGGAACCAGACCATATCTGAACTGTATTCTTAATCCTAAATTTAGAGACGTTCTCTTAGAATTTAGCAGTGGTTTGAAAAGGATCTGGTTCCCAGATGGAATACAACTAGAACACTTATGTCAATTGTGTGTTCATTTTTATAAAAGATCACCTCCATCAATTCTGATCTGTTGGAGATCTCCAGTATGACATATAGTCAGTTAGAAATGACATCAAAATAAGAGGGACCAGGTTAAATAGAGACTTCTGAGTTAAGTATTTTTTCAAAATAATGACACCTTTTCCTTCCCCAAATGGGCTTTGAAATTAATTGCACGGATGCCATGTTGATCCACAAGTGCTTAGAGTCTCCTTTCTTGATTTGTTTTTCTCATATGATCCCACATAAAGCAGGACGCCAGCAAGAGCTATCAGCCAGGAGATGAACAGGAGGGTAGATATCATTGTTCAAAGCAGCTGAGGTCGTGTCGTACCTCCTGAGAGCACCAGGCACACTGTGGTCCGAGCAGCAAGCATTCCTCACAGGTTTCTGCACCTCCCAGGGCACAGCCACCTGCATGAAACCCGATAGGACACACGCTGTTACAAACACTCCATTCATTCTGCTTCTGAGACTTATGCCTTATAAATTACTCAACTATACCCCCCTCCAAGTCCACTTCAATCTCCAAAGGTCAGATCCCAAATGTTAGCAATTCACACTATGTCTTGGAAAAGTTAGTCTTTTTTTTCTTAAAGTATGTAAATAGCTAAATGTTCCCAAAACAAAGAATTCTATTAATTATTTTTATTCATTATGACAAGTTCATTTTTAAAATTACACTCATAAAATTACACTCTCTCAAGTGTGATACTTCTGGTTTTGAAATACATCCTTTTTGTCTCTAAAGATTATTACTCTTCAGCGAAAATGTTTCTACAATCAGAATGGTTTCCAAAATGGTTGTCACCGTGGCATTGAGAAGTTTTATTGCTCAGCAATGCTGTTTAATTCTCCTCATTAAAATGCCTTTGCAACCTTTGTATTTATTTACCTTAAGCCTGGAGCATTCACTGTGGGAACAGTTCAGTGTTTGCCCGTAATTTGTTAAAGTGTTCTCTCAGTGGCAAAAGAGCAGTTGAACAGATCAAATAAAAAAAAATGACTTCAGATCTAGTTTCTGAGCCAAATGACAGGTTTGTCTAGCACACCACGAAAGCAACATAACAGAGAAACGCAGTTCTTACCTTGTACGCAGACATTCCTTCCTAGAAATAGAAAGAACAGGCAGAGCAGTCCAATCCCCATTCGTTTCAGTTCTCGCTGTTGCAGATAGATTAAAAAATGAATTACCTTCCACGTTACAAGACTAAAGCTAAGTATCGGTGAAAGTCTTTCTTGAAATGAAAAATTTAAATACTACTTACGCTGTTTTGAAAAGAAACTTGAGATGGAAGTTAAGAAGTTTTCATTAAGACTGAAATGAAAACAGAGACTACCTGGACAGGTAAAGAAGAAAAGCTGTGTTTGAAAGCAACTTCAACATGATTTACTTCCTTGTTCTCCTTATAAGGAAAGCAGGTGTACAATCACCAAGAAGGTGGGGAAATTCATTCAGAAGAAATTTTTGTTTGTATAAATTCTGTTAGTCTCTCTGTAGTCTAGAGAAAGTTAAGATCTGTAGTGAAATATTAACTAATGAAATATCAGAACAATTTAAGAATGACTTTCTCCAGTAATTTTCATTTAATATAAACAGTAAAGATGTGAAATGAGATGTAAGTAATTTAAGTCACACATAAGGCACTCATTTAAAAAAACGAGTTAAATGAAAATACCTGAGATGTTCGTATTTCATTGCTAAATCTTTCACAGAAAATGGACATGAACTCTGAAACATAAAAATATATATATATTTAAATCAGCTTGGAAGGCAGGCTGGCAATGTTTATTTTTTATTTGGTTGAAGGAAATTTTCCTGTAAGTGCAGAATTTGTATTGAAAAGGTGACGCTGGGAGTAGACATTTGGCACAATGGTTAAGATCCTACTTGCGAGACCTTGGGAGACCTTTCCTGGAGTACCTGGGTCCCAGTCCTGGCCCCGTCCCAGTCCCAGTTCCGGCTTCCTGGCACTGCACATCCTGGGAGGCAGCAGGTGATGGTCCAAGAACTGGGGTCACTATCATCCATGTGGGAGACCCCGGTGAGATCCATGTGACTGGCTTTAGCCTGGTCCCGCAGTCGCTATTACAATCATTTGGGAATGAATCAGAGAACGGTAGATATCTCTATGTCTATCTGTGTTTCACACTGCCTTTCAAGTAAATGAAAAATAAGGAAATATATTTTTAAAAGTTATTTTAAATGACAGCAGAATAAGATAGTCCCATAAGAACAGTTTTGGAAATAGAAATAATGATTTCCAGATTCTGAATCCCTCAGGAAAGGGTCAAGCTCTTTTCCAGTGTGCTGTTACAGCTCCTCACTCACATGTGAGATAAGGATTTATTTGTAAACGAGTTACCATTAGTAAACCGTAAACAGTTATTATCGTGCGCTCTTCCCTCCCTCACCACAGCAAAGTCAGGAAGTTGTTTTGGGATTGGTAGAAATTGTGACCATGTAAGAATTCAATACTTACTTTGTCATTTTCTGAATTGTCTGATCTCAGACAAGCTTCTTTGTGGCTGTGCTCATGTCCTAGGGGATTATCCTTTAAAAGTGGGTTTCTAGACAAACATATAAAACCTACAAAGAGAAGAAAATTAATTATAGACTGCTTAGGTTCTTCTCAGGAGTTAAAGCTCAATTTTGAACTCCCTGATCCATTAGAACCGGAAGAATATTGCAAGAATCCTGCCTTGAGAATCCAGAATTAATAAAATGCTAGAAGATATACCTTTTGTTACAGCTACATAAACCAATTTACTTAGCTTGAACAAGATAGATTCTGATATACATTTTCCATGTTCCTTATTTGGCCTCAATTATTTTTTCAGTCCAGTATTAGCTATTATTCTTTCATCCATCCATCCAACCACCCATCCATCCATCCACTTATTTAACATGTAGGCATTGAGAAATTAGTTTGTGTTAATATAATTTGTGAAGCAGAAGCTTTGTGAGTAAACAAAATAAAGTTCTTGACTTATATAACATAGCTAGGCTGGGTGGTGATAATCAGAACTATCAGAAATACATGGGTCCTTCACAAAGTTTGTAGAAAATTGAAATTTAAAGACAAGTTTATGTTGGTACAAAAAAATTTGAAATCCATACAGTTTTCTCCCAAAGCCTGCATTTCCATGAACTTTGGGAGGCTGCTTATATGCATTGATTCAGAACTTTTTGCACCAAAATAAACTCATATTTTTAATTCCATTTTCCAGATACATTTTGAAGTATCTCTATAATAAAATCAATTTGAAACAGGGGCAGGGATTGGTGCTATTTTATTTCAGACGGTCAGGAAAGATTCTGACAGAGTCTGAGATGATGTTCTCTAACAAAGCACAGTGAACATAGACTGAGGAACACCCAGTGCCAGGCATCTTCTGAAGCAGCAGAGTGCAAGAAGGGAGCAGGAGGACAGTCTGGTTGGAAACAGAGGTCAGATCGTGTGTGGTCCTGACCATGATTTTATTCTAGACATATTGCAGTGTTATTGAAAGGCTGGAGGCAAAGGAGAGATGACACTTAGTTTTATGTTTAAAAGAATGATTGGCTGCTCTATACATTGAAATTGGATGGGGTAAGATGAGAAGGCCATTGGTAAGGACAGAAACCGTGTAGTTGGGATTTGAATGCTTGTAATATAGGAAGAGAGGGGAGATTAGGTTCATGATGAACTTAGAAAAGACTACGGGTTTATGGGTTGGTTGTGGCTATGAAGCAAAGGCAGAGTTGGGTTTGAACAGCTGAGCCAATGACACTGTTTACTGGAAGGGCTTAGATTGAGGAAGGAGCAGGATTGATGTGGTTGAGAATCAGGAATATGAGGAATTTGAGATGCCTCCAAAGTGACCAAGTGAAGATACCAGATAGGCAGTTTGGTATTTGAGTCTGGAAATGAGGGCAATATCCAAGCATAAACTGTAAACTTGGGAACATCTGCTTATTTTTGACAATAGGAGGCTGAGGTGTTCAAAGATATGAGTGACAGAAATCCCCCAGGTCAGTGAGTATAGGCAGGATGAGAAATGCTCTGAGGACTGAGCCCTGTGGCTGCTACTATGTAGAGATCAGGATAAGGGTCTAGTCAAGGAAGTTGCTGTGTAAAGATGAACCTCTTATCATTGCCAGATGGTAATTTTCCAATTGTCTCATTTCTGTACTTCTTGTGAGGAGGGAGATTGTATGCCTTTCTTCTGAATTGTCTTTGAGGACACGTGGAAAGTGGGCAAGCCTTGACAATAGATAGTGTCTCTCTTCAGGGTAGAGGCAAAATGATTTACAGCCTTGGAAGAGAGAGAGTGTCCTTCCCCAGCACAAAGAGCAGGAATGTTTACCACCCCTTATCAAAGGCCCAGATTCCCTAAACTCAGGTTCCTCCTTGTCATACAGCCCACTACATCAGCAGGTGTCACTTCTTCCCTTTAACATTGCTCTGTGGAAATATGGGTTGGGGAACTGGTGAGATAAGATGTTGACACTCTGGCCACTGCTGCTGTTGTGAAGTAAACAGCCATATATCTCTGACCCAGTCATCTCAAGTCTGTCAGTATCCAAGAGCAACAACTCAGACCCTTTGTAGTTTTTGATAATCTCCAACTCAGAACCCAACTTGTCTATTGTTTGAACATGCAACTTGCACACCTCCTTGGGAAGAAAAGATCTTGCATCCCATAAACTGCCTAAAATGCTTTGGGCTGACCAATGCTGTTCTAGAGGTTTTCCCAAATTCTAAGTTGTCTGTCTACTACAGACATCCATGGAAACCACTGCCTGGCAGATTGGATGAACTGGTAACAAGGATGCCTTCAAGTCTCTTGGTTTACCCACTCGCAAAAAAACTTCCTTTGGGTTCCAGTTGTTCCCCCCCTCCAAAATCCTCTTGGGAATACAGTTAGACTACCTCTCCCAGGCTGCTTTGCAGTAAAGAAAAATCCCAATGACTAGTTCTTGCCAATGGAATGTGAATGGGAGTGGTGTACACCTTGTCCAGACCAGTATCTGGATGCTCTGCCAATGCTGGCAGACAGCAGTGAGATCTTAGGAGAACTTCATAATGCTACTTGACCTACATTCTCTCCCTGTAAAGAAGTCTATCTTATTCCCTTTAATTATAATTATATTGGTTTATTTGTTTTCTGTCTCAGCTATGTGCCCTCCCATGCTCATTCCCCTTAGTCCATCCGGGTTGTTACGAATACACCATGTGCCTCCATGCCTTCCACTCAACCCCCTCAGCTCATGATCCAAGCCTCAGCATGGATGTATCTGTGGGAACAGCTTCTTGGTCTCTCAAAGCCTCCATTCCTGCAGACATTCCCTAGGATAACTCTTTTCAATTCTGCTTATAATCATCTGAATGTTTGCTACTCCACTGTGAAAGGCTAAGTCCCTTTAAGGCACTCATGTCTTTTTTTTTTTTCTAAAGAAGGAAAAGAAAAGGAAAGCTGAAATCATAAATATTATAAGGCCTTACATACCAAGCAACAAGCCTATCTGCAGATGAAATGATTTTGAATTTGCAAGTTAACCTTTTTTTTTTCATGTCTTGAACAAATACATATTAAATTTTTACTCTGAATCAGGTAGGGACTGTGTCTTACTTCTCTATAGCAAGTAGCACTTTGTAAACAACCAATATTGATGGAGTAGGTGGATGAATTTTATGTTTTAGTTGTCTAGTATTTCACCTGTTACAAAGGAGATATGCAACAGATATTGAGTCATTCGATGAGTAAGTGAATTTAGTAAAGTAAATAATGCAATTAGGAGAGGGAAAGCGTAGCCCTCCTGGGATTGTGTCAACAGTTGAGAAAAGGCTTAAAATGCAAGGTGGGAAAAGTACAGGAGGAATTGAAGAAAGCCAGATAAAATGGAATAATGTTACTGGAAAAATACTTGTGTACTCTGATTTCACCTTGTCACTGCTATCAACAATTTGTGCCAAATACTAAGGCACAGAAAAGAGACACTCTTGTGTTTTGAAGATGTAGTACCTGGTGCCCTCTCCTGGTAATTACCCCATCAACACGCTGTGAAGAGAGGCAGCCCTAGCAGGTGCATGACCAGTCAACCCATTCCCTGCCAGCACATAAGTACACCAAGGAAAAATGAATATCTCAGACAACCCAGCCAGATTGTTTACCTCTGAGTTGAATTTTAAGATCCTGAATGGTTACTTGAAATCGTAGCTAGAATCTAGCCCCTAATATACTATGTTTTGCCCCCATACATATGTATGTGCATTTAATGCCTTTACAGTACCAACTAAGTACTTTCTGTATTTTGCATAAATGACTTTCATAGTTTGAGTTAGCAAAATCTGAGGGAGTTCCTTTTGTGTTTTTCATAATCTCACTGACAGAAAATCCATTCTTAATACAGGTTTTAACAACCTTGGCATATGATTTTTTTTTCCTGTTTCCTTAAGCCAAGAACCTTCACTTTTTCACTTAAGGTAGACATTTTACAGTTTCTCTTTGGCATATCCAAATTGCTAGCTTTGGGGCAATCAGTAAGTAAAATAAAGGTTACTTGAGCACAAACACTGTGTCTATGACTGTGGATCTGATAACCCCTAAGGTGACTAACAGGTCAGTAGTGTATACAGCATAGACCCACTGGACAAAGAAATGATTAACATCCTGGGAGGGGCAAAGGGGAATGGCATGGAATTTTATCAGATCCTTTGAATGGCACTCAACTTAAAACTTATGAATTGTTTTATTTCTAGAGTTTTTATTTAACATTTTCAGAATGAAAGATTACCACAGGAAACAAACTACTGAAAGTAAACCTGTATGTAGAATCAGAACTGGGAAATACAAGTGAAAACTCAGTTGCTTGGAAATGGGGAGCAAGGGGTGACAGGACAAAGGTTGGAGGGAATCTGGTATTTGGGAGTGAACCAGCATTGCAAGGAATCAGGATTTATGTAGAGGCAGAAGCAAGCTGGATTAAAGGAATGATGAGGTGGGGTGGGTTGAGGAAACTGCCCAACCCCATCTGACTCACTGGGTCTAGCTTGGGTTTCTCCCAGACACCTATCCACAACAACTGGGCCTGCCCCAGGGCACCTCAGAAATCCTCCCAGGAGAGGAAGCGCTGAGTGAACCTGGCTAGGAACCACCTGGAACCCTGGGGTGAGCTCCAAACAAACCAGCCCTCTGGCTGTTTTCCGGTGCTCCCTGCTTTGTTTCAAGGACAGTGACAAGGCTCCCTTTCTGTGAGAACATCTGAGCATGAATAACTGTAAGACAGCACCCATGGGTGCTTTGTCACTGGGTTGGGTGCTGGGCTGACTGTGTGCAGTGTCTTGGCCCAGTGTTATTTACAGAATCGATCAGCTAACTCTCGGATATCTGTAACAGGGACAGCAAAGATTCTGGAAGCGGGGGGATCTTTTTTTCACATTTCAAGATGTTGAAAAAAAATCTTTGAAAGAAGGATGTGTTACAGTTTTTCTGCCATCCTAGTGCATAATAATTATGATATTCTGAGTGCTGGAGAAATTCTTCTGTGGCTAGGCATTTCTCCTTTAAGAAAGAGAGAGGAAATTTCAACCATAACAAAATTTACCGTTGCAACCATTTTAAAGTATATGGTTCAGTGGCAATAAATACGTTCACACTGTTGCAAACCTTTCCCACTAAACTTCTCCAGAAGTTTCTTTCTTGTCTCCAGCTGAAACTCTGGCCCCATGCTGGTGCCAGTCCCTGCATCAGCTCTGGCTTGGATGTGGTTTGCCCCCTGAATTTTCTTATGTTGAGAACCTGGTCTCTAGTGTGCCAGTGTTGAGGTAATGGAATTTTGAACAGCTGGGACCCAGTGGAAGATAATTAGGTCACAGGGGCGCTGCCTGAAGGTGTGGATTATTGCTGTTTCTGGGGGTGAGCCATGTCTGGCAGGAGAGGATTGGCCCCCATGGGAGTAGGTTTTTATCATAAGAGTGAGCCAACCCCTCTCTTGCGCTTCTCCTCCTTTCTCCCTACATTTACCCCACTCTGCATGCAACTACTTCCCTTTCTGCTTTTTTGCATGTGGTGATGCAGCCTAGGATGCCAGTGCCATGCACCACCAGAATTAGGGGTCAAATAAACCTCTTTGCTTTGTACATTACCCAGCATCACCTATTCTGTTACAACAATTCATACAGAGTAACACAGCCTCAGACTAGTCCAGGTACATCATTTACACAGAATCGTACAATATTTGTCCTTTTCTAATGGGCTTGTTTCACTTAGTATGATGTTCTCAAGGGATTTCCCAAATTGTAGCATGTGTTAACATTTCCTTCCTGTTTGTAGCTGAAAAAAATTCCGTTGTGTAGATAAACCACATTCTGTGTACTCATTCACCTGTCAAGACACATTTGAGTTATTCGCGCTTATTGCTATTGTAAATTGAGCTGCTATGAATGTTGGTGTATAAATAACTGAGTCTGGAGCTTACTTTTTAAAGCTTTTATGGTGCCTATGAAGTTGAGTGTATTAGGGAAATTTCGAGTTCCTGCTGTCTGTCTGTGGGGATGGCATTTCTGCCAGCACTTTAGTTTTTAACTGGAAAAAGAGATTATATGCACCCATCAGAATTATGGTGAATATTTAATTACCCCTTTTTGGGATGTACCCAGATTTTGTGAGGCCTGAAGGCTATACAATTTGGTGCACTCTTTTTAAAGGAAAGTAGTACAAAATTGGAAATAAATTAGTTATGAGTTGGCAACAAATCACTGCTGACAGGAGGTTCTAATCCCCATTTTTCTTGATGCCACCTTAGACCACTCACTAGAAAGCCTTCCAAGAAATGGTTCATGGTGCTCCTCTGACTTCAGTCCCCGTCTGGGTCCTCCTGTAGCTCCCAGCAGCTACCAGGTAGCTGTGCATGGTGAGAACCAAGTGAATTGTTCATCTAGTTCCTGGAAAACCTCTTTCTGATCCACCTGTGCAGTTGTTCATGTTTTTGAGAATTTTTAAAAACATAGTGTCAGGTGTTATTAAACAACTTATTTTTTCTCTCAATTTCATTGTCATAAAATCCTATACTCAAAGGGATTATGAATAAAACAGGGACAGGTTCACTTTCATTTATAAGATTGGGAAACTGAGGCAAAGGTCAGGCTGAGGTATAACCTGCCGGTGAAGCATGGTTCTGGATATAGGCCTACTGGTTGGCCCCTAACCAAGTTCAGAATCTCTGTGCACACTGCCTTTGAGTTTGTAAGAGATGTTCCTGGAATCCCCAGAGAGATAATAGCAAGAAATGAACTTCTACAAGGAACTTTGGGAAATGTTTGTCTCTGACCCTCCCCTTCTGATTCCAGCCCTAGCTGCTTTTCATGAGGGCCTTTCAGATCTGTTCGTCAACATTGCTATGCATCACTCACCACTTAAAACGAAACAGAGCTGTGGTCCTGGGCCAGGCAGACCCCCTGTATTCCTGCTTTGATTGAAGTTAGGCACTAGCCACTTTAGAACCATACTGTGAAACAAAACAAGTTGCCAGGCTCTTCATGAGCAGCTGGAACTGTTGGGTGGGAGCCAGGCCTGGCTGTGGATTCAGGAAAGGGTGGCCACCGGTGTTTTTTGTGCCCCAGGGGATGACTCAGGTTTAGCTGCTGGCCCTTGGGCCACAGCCACCATCCCTATTTTACCATGCCGACCTCCTGCAGACTTGTGGGCATAGTCCTGGTTAAAGGAAGATGTGTTGGTTCATCAGCCTTGTGTGAGAAGCACCTCACCTTAGGCCTCAAAAATTATTTGGATTCCATGGGACTAAGCTCCTCCTTGAATTTTTACAATCAATCCAAAGGTGACATTTTTTAGGAAATAGAATGAGACTCTCTTTCTGCTGCCTTCCTGTCCTGTCTATGAAGCAAAGGGTCTGCCATGATCCAGGAATTGCGAAGTGATTCTGTCTCACATAGTTTGCAAAACGGCTAAGCTTTCCTTTTCTCTTCATTTTAAAAGTTCATTCAGGCAGTCCATCAAAGGGTAGAGTTCCTTAGTTTCTTTTTTTTTTAAAGATACTTGTTTGAAAAACAAACACAAGGAGAGAAAGAAATATAGAAAGACAGACAGACATCTCCTATTCAGCGATTCACTCCACAGTTGCCCACAGCCAGGAATGGGCTGCACTGAGGCCAGATGCTGAGACAGTCTGGTCTCCCATATGGATGGTCAGGTGTATGAGCCGTCACCGGTTGTCTTTCCAGAGTACACATTGGCAGGATGCTGGAAGAGGAGACAGAGTTGGGACTTGAAGCTACTACAGGATGTAGGCATCTCAAGTGGCATCTTAAATGCTGCATTGACTGCTTGCCCACGGTGAATGTCTTTTTGATGAATATAATATCTCATTTTTGGGACTGCAACAAATGTCATTATTACTACCAAAAATGGACTTTGATTCATCCTTCATTCACTCATTCATCCACCATCTATTGAAAGCCTACCATGTGCCAGGTACTGTTCTGGGGACAAACACTGCATTAATTAAAACTGGGACATTCTCTGCCTTCATGGTGCTGCATTGCAGGGAAAGAGACAGAACCTGTTGTAAGGGGGCCTGGTGGGTGATGTTCAAAATTTTGAATTTGTATTCTCAGTGTACAGGCAAGCTTTTGTAAAGCTTTGGTTGGAAATAATATAGTTCACATTCTGCAAAGATCATTCTGAGTGGATGTGGAAGGGGTGAGGGAGTGAGACACTTGTTGCGGTCTGTTTCAACAATAGAAGCAGAGCTGATGAAGACTTGGGAGAAGCAAGGAAGAGTGCAAGAAGTGGTTGGATTCTGGATATTCTTCCAAATTAATCAGGATGTCATAATGGAGTGCTCGTAGGGATAGAAGAAATCAAGGGACCACGAAGACTCTGACTTGCAGAGCACCTATCTGATAACACCATCATCACCCAGTAGGCTTCATCAGCCTGTCAGAGACAGAGCATAGTATCTATCTGTCATCAGAGTCACCAAGAGCTCTAATCTAATCTAATAACCAATGGGATCATGAGTGGTCAAAATTCTGCAGAGGGCACACCATGGTCAAACTAGCCCTCTGCAGGCAGGCAGGCACGGCACGGTGAGGCTGTGGACGTGCTGGGCTAACAGTCCTTTTGCCCGATGAAAGTCTGATTCACCAGCACTTTCTGTTCTGGAATTCCCCATGACTCTACATTTGGGCAACAAAAGAAAACCTGGAAAATCCCTTTGGTCCCCTGGTCCTCTCCAGCTGCCCTGGTAGATGAATTGAGTCCATTTTTCATAGCAAGTCTCTCCTAATAGATTTCTTTAAAATATACATATTCCTCATTAGGTCACTGCAAGAAAGCAGGCAAGGCTGGCTTACTGTAAGAAATCCTTGCAAAGAGCAGGAATGTGAGACTGCTTTTGACCTTACACATGTAATACATACAGCAACAAAGTGGAGTGAGTACTGTCCCCTCTACGAAGCTGGGAGAAATGCTGGCCAGAGGTGACCCTGAAAGGCATATTACTGCCAGCTGACAGGGACTTTTCTGATTGTTGCAGATGCCCACTCACTGAATGTTGTCAGTAGCAAGTTTATGCAAAATCAAATAGAATAAAGGATTGTTCATGATGCAAACACCCTAATCGTTTAAAAGGTTAAGCAACAAATTATTCTAACAAGCTAATCAAAATGTCATTAATCTGGTGATGTTTCATGAACTGAAAGAGGAAAAGGGGGAAAAGTCTTTAAAAGCAAATCCAGCAGGCATCTAATTAAAGACAGTATGGTAGATTTTTATAGCACTCCATAAGTACTGAATCCGTATATGTTTGGGCATAATTACTTGTAGGCGAAAAGTGACTGCAGTGAGCTTGTCAGATGTGAAAGCCTTGTTTGTAGGAGTATGAAAGCCACCTGCCCGGGCTGTGTTCTTCCCTGCATGGAGATGGGTACTCTGTCTGGAGCCGGATTTACAGATCATCCTTGAGTTCCCCCCATCAGCGCCCCCTAGCTGGTGAGAGAGTAACATGTGTTCACTCCAGGCATCATGCAACTAAAGGCCTCAACCTTTATGAAAATACGTGAATTTTTTTGCTTATGTCAAAGAAGTTAAAAAAAAAAAAAAAGTAAAGTCCCAAGCAAAGCACAACTAAAATGCTTGCAGGAGTTTCTGTTATTTGCAAATATTTTGGAAGGATTAAGGAAGGCATTCCTCATACAATGATGGGATTAAATTATCTTGGGCATGGATAGAGGAATGGCCTGGAGACTGTGGCTGCCATCACGCATCTTAGGCCAGGACTTGGTGGATTATTGGGCATTTTTTCACTTTATAACTTGCTCTTTAAATGGTTTATAGTTTAAACTTCAGGCAATCAGGGATTAAGAGGACATGATTTAACTGTTAACTCAGCTTAACAGAATGACTTATCATTATGTATATTACTGGAAGGGAGGCATGATTTTTGAAATTGTATTCTGAAGAGAGCTGTTAATCCTTGCCTGATCATTAAATGTTCCTATGGTTATTTAATGTATTATCCCCTACCAGAAATTCACAATGCTCATTATTCTACTGAACACTTTCAGAAGTCCCACAGGGTGGAAAATGCTTATCTTTGTTTAACAATTGCATTAATCTGCTCTCGGTTGCTATAACAAAATACCTGAGGTGGAGGTGTTTTAAAAAGACACGAGGTTTATTCAGCTCACAGTTTTGGAGGCTTCAGGCTGTGCTGAGAGCATTCTGGTGGATGGGATCCCAGTGGTGGGAACAATTGTGTGTGCAAGGGAGGGGAACATGCTGGGGTGCGGGGAGAGAGGAGGACTGAATCTCACATGGTGAAAGAGGAAGACACGAAGAGTAGAGGGCCATTCTTCCCCTAAAGATTGATTGACTGGTTAGACAGGTAGAGAAACAGATTGAGAGGCAAAGGCAGAAGATCTCCAGTCCACTGGTTCACTTTCTAAAGGACCACAATGATGATAGCTGGATCAGGTAAAGGCAGGGGGCTGTATTTGCATCCTGGTCTCCCACATGGATGGCAGAGGCCCATGTATTTGGACCATATCTACTGCCTGCTCAGGTACATTAGCAGAGAGTTGGGTTTGCAGCAGAGAAGTTAGGGTACCAACCAGTCTTTGCAGGAGTTGCAGGCATTGCCAGCATCAGCTTAACCCATGTGTGCCATAACAGCACTTTTCAGTCTTGGTCTTTTACAGTAACTTGCTTTCTCAGAAATTTAGCTCAGTCTTGGGAAAACTACCTTAATCCTTTCCTAGGGCAGTGTTCCCAGTGACCCAAAGACTTCCCCCTAGGACTCACCTCTTGAAGAGTCTACTATCTCCTATCACCACTCTGGGCTCTTGACTTCCAACACATGAATCCTAGATGATAAACCCAATCAAAACTATAGTAATAATCAGACAAAAATCCATTTTTATAGGGACACATTGTTTTCTTCATGTGTTTATGGGATCCATTTTCATCAGTGTAGTTTCAGAGGTGCTACAGGAGAGAACAGATACACTGAGCTTTATGAAATTTTACCTACCCTTCTGTCAAGGAGACCCAAAATCAAGTACAAGTTGCCCTCTGATGATACTGTAGTCAGATTCCTGAAGAAAACCTGGCATGGATTTATTTGATGATGGTGAGTTTGAATGCGTAGTCCAATTCAAAGACCTTTCAAGATGGGTTTTCCCAGAGAAAATTCTCTAAGACAAGTCCAGGCATAGGTCTGTTTCAATAACAGCTTAGATAAGCACTTGGAGTAACAATTTGTTCTTATAAACCTATAGACTCAGAGCTGGGCTTTGACTTTGGCTGTTTTAGAACTGAACGACCTACCCTGGTTCCCTTGTGAAATGACTTTTGAGCATGGCTTCCCGCTGTTTTCCTTGGGCTGTGCCTTTTCAGTATAGCAGTCCTTTTTCACCTCTCACCCAACATCAGTACACCCACCTGTCTCCTTGAAGATGGTCCAGAGAATATTCTTCTGGGGTAGAAAGTGTATTTTTTGGGTATAAAGTGGGCATATCTTGTTCCAGACTTTTAAATTTATTTTATTCTCTTGCCATTTCTCTGCCGACATCAAACATTGCTGGAAATAGTAGCCTTGATCTTGAATCTTTTCCATGTCAACATTAACTTGTTTTTTGAAAAATGTCCCCCACTAATTTTATCAAATATGTGATTCTTTCATTGTCATAGAAATATAAGTAAATGTGCTAGTCCACCTTGTGGAATGTTGAAATAGTAGAGTACTGCAACTTGTTCTGCTTGGTTTTCCAAGAAACAAGTAAAAAACAATGTAGATATTTTAAAATTTTGAATTCAGTAGCAGAAAGAGACGGGAGAGAGAGAAATGCATGAGGGTGTATTTCAGATGCATATTTTTAATTTACAAGCCTTTCTTTTTTATTTATCATAGAAACCAGATAGTTCTTGCTCATCTGAATTGCATGTAAGTTATAGGGTGGTGGTCAGAAATCAGTCTGAAAAGCACTAAAGACCAAGGAATACTGAGGTATGGAACAATGTCCAGTTACTTTATTTGGTTATACTGAGCTTTGTTTGAAATAAGTTCACTTTTTAAAAATTCACCTGATTCATGAAGTATTGCAAATGTAAATGTTTGGATTTTGCTAATAGCTCTAAAACAATGGCCAACCAAACTCTTCCTGTGTGCCCAACACTATTCTAAATGTGTATCACTCTCTGAAGTGAGGTAAAAATATTTCCTTCTTGCAGCAAACAACATTTCAAACAGCTTTAGGATAGCACTGGTCCCTGTGTACCCTGCGTCCAGCCTTTGCTGTTCCCTGGTGTTCACATCTTCTGTAATATGGTACATTTATTTCCTTTAGTAAACCACTGTTTATAAATTGCTATCCAAGATCTATATTTTATTCAGAGTTCCCTGGTTTTCATCTAATGTCTTTCTTCTGTTTAAGGGCCCCCTGCAGGGATACCACTTTACGTTTGGTGTCAGGCCTGCTTAGGCTCCTCTTTTTATTTTCCAGAAGAAAAGAAAAAATGCATCACAGGGAGAGGTTAAATAACTTGCCCATGGCTTCTTCATAGCTCCTAAGTAGGAAAGTTGGCCTCTGATTGTAGGGGTGGAGTTTAACCTTTGTACTGGGTTATTGTTACCCTGGTGATGTTCTTTCAACTTGAATTAACCCAAGTTATTTATCAATTTAGGGAGCAGCCTAGCGGAGTGGTATACACACCTGATTCACAGCAGTCAGCGACTGGCCAGAGTCACTTGGGTGGTTTTCAACAAAAGAATAATAATCCTCAGATTTTCAGAGCCTCAGGGAGATCCCAAAGGAAGTTAAGTGGCATAAAACAGTAGAAACTCATTCTCTGATTCACAGTACAGAGGCTGGAAGTTTGAAAGCAAGGTCTTAGCAGGGTTGCTCCCTTCTGGAGGCTGTGAGAGAGGACCAGTTCCACACTTCTGCCCATGTCCTTGGCATACCCTCCCTTCTAGGCACATCCTTCTAATGTCTGTTTTGTACACCACCTTCTTCCATTATACCTCTCTCTCTTCTATTCTTGATAAAACAAAGAAAACAAAAAAGCTACTTGTTACAGTCCTGGAGGCCAGGGGCTTGAAACTGGACTCAGAAATAAAGGTGCTCACAGAGCTGTATTCCTGCAGGAGGTTCCAGTGAGTAATGCATTTTCTTAAATTTTCCAATGACTTTTTTTCTTCCTCCTTCTATTTTAATTTTATGCTACAATTCCATAAGTTCTGAGATTTCCCCTATTCCCTCCCCATATTCCCTTGCCCTCACTCCTTACCCCCATATTATAATATAGTACTTTATAAGCACTCATAAGTCTATCATTATGTTATTTAAGTGTGTCCTGACATTGCTGGTACAGACAATGGCAGACAGTCCAGCATCCTATTGTCAAGATATATCCAACAGTTTCGTTGGGAATCCATCTTTGATTTGGAAGTAGAGATGCATACTGCATTGTATCTTGACAACTCAGTATGATAGTCTTTTTTATGAAGTTATTATACATTCCTCTAAATGAGAAGCCATGAACCAGAATCAACAACAGGAATAAGGATAAAACAAAAGATTTACAGCACCATGGAATTAAGTAATATGCTACTGAATAACCAATGTGTCAATAAAGAAATGAAAAAGAAAACACAAAAGCTTCTTGGAGAAAATGATGCTACTGTGTGATCTACTAGTCAGTGCAGAGTTTAATAAAAGAAACTGTTTTGAAGAAATGAAAGTAAACACAATATCAAAACCCATGTGTTGTAGCAAAAACAGTATTGAAAGGATTACTGATCTTCTAATTTGCATTAAGGTTGCCTTATAGTAGAGAGAACATATATAGTTTTTGTCCTTTTGGGATTGACTGATTTCTCTGAGCACAATGCTCTCTAGTTAGGACCATTTAGTTGTAAATTGGATAATTACATTATTTTTGATGGCTGAGTAGTATTCCATGGAGTAAATGTAACATGATTTCTTTAACTACTCTTCTTTGGATGCGCATCTGGGTGTTTCATGTCTTTGCTATTATAGATTGTACTGCTGTAAATATAGAATTACAGGTCCCTTTTTCATATACAGTTTTCATTTCTTTTGGATATATTCCTAGGAGCAGGATAGCTGGGTCATATGGCAGGTTTACCAGCAGTTCTCTAAGTGCTCTCCAAACTAATTTCCATAGTGATTGTACTAGCCTACAGTCCTACCAGCAGTGAAGGAGGGTACCTTTCTCCCCACACCCACACCAGTAGGTGTCGTTAGTAGAGTTCTGAATGAAGGGCAATCTCACTAGACTTAGGTGGAGCCCCAATGTGGTTTTCATTTGTGTCTGGTGACTAGCGAGCCTCAGCATCTTTATATGTCTGTTAGTCATTTGAATTTGTTCTTTTGAAAGTGTCTGTTCATTTGCTTTGCCCATTTCTCCACAGTTTTTTTTTTTTTTTAACTGTCCCTGGGTTTCTGAAGCTCTTTTAAATCCTGGAGATCAGTCCCCTAGCAGTTGTGTAATGTGTAATGACTTTCTTCCATTCTGTTGGTTGCTTCTTCATTTTGTTAATTGTTTCTTTTGCTGTACAGAAGTTTTTTAGTTTGATGTAGTCCCATTTGTTTACTTTGGCTTTTACTGCCTGTGCTTTTGGTGTTTTTTTGTAAGAAGTCTTTCCCCATTCCTATATCTTGGAGAGTGCTTCCTATGTTTTGCTCTAACACTTTGATAGTTTCTGGGTGCAGATTTAGGTTCTTGATTCATTTAGAGCTGATTTTTGTATAAGGTGACAGGTGCGGGTCTTGGTTCTTACCTCTGCAGGCTGCTATCTAGTTGTCCCAACAGCAGTTTTCGAAGAGACCAGGCTTTTTGCCTGGATTGTTTCCGTTTTCTTGACCAAGATTGGTTGGCTATGTGTCCCTTCTGGTGTTTCTATTCTGTTCCATTGATCTTCTTCTCCACTTGGTACCAGTACCAGTACCAGTACCAGTCTATTTTGATGACTACTGTTCTGTAGTATGTCTTGAGTTCTGGAATTGTGATTCGTCCAGCTTGAGTTTTATTCTTCAGGATAGCTTTGGCTATTCATCATCTCTTGTATTTCCAGATGAACTTCTGTATTTTCTATTTTTGAGAAGAATGTTATTGGGATTTTGATTAGGATTGTGTTGAATTTGTATATTGCTTTTGGTAATATGGACATTTTGATGATGTCGATCCTGCCAAAGATTAATTTCTAAGTATTTAAGATTCTTCTCCATTATTTTAAATGGGACTGTACTTACATTCTCAGCTATGAAATTGTTTGTGTACACTAGTGCTATCAACGCGTGTTCATTGATTTTGTATCCTGCTACCCTGCCAAAGTCTCTTATGAATTCTGATAGTCTCTTGACTGAGTCTTTTGGTTCTCCTGTCATATCTGCAAATAGGGATAATTTCAATTCCCCATTCCCAATTTTAATTCCTTTAATTTCTTTTTCTTGCCTTATAGCTCTGGAAAGGACTTCCAATAATATATTGAACAGCTGTGGTGAGAGTGGACATCCTTGTCTAGTTCCAGATCTTACTGGAGAAGTTTCCAATCTTTCCCCATTTAGTATGATGCTGGCGTTGGGTCAGTTTGTAAATTGCTTTGTGTCATAAAATGTTCTTTCTATGCCTGTGTTGCTTAAGGTTTTCAGCATGAAGTGATGTTGGATTATCAGATGTCTTCTTTGCATCTATTGAGATGATCATATGGTTTTATATTTTAATTTGTTGATGTGGTGTATCACATTTATTGATTTAAATCATCCCTGTATGCCAGGGCAGGTTTTAAAGCTGTGTTTACTCACTGGTCTGCAGGTTGATTTTATTGATTGGGTTTTGTACGCAGTTCTTTGTAGTTACGTGTGCTACTCTATCAAGTTTCAGGCCTGGGTTCTTGTACTAGGCTTCCACTACAGATTCCCCCTGTAGCCCCAGCTTCCGGCTCAGCACTCTCCACCTCCAGTGATTCCATGCTGTGGCTACTCTATACAGCCTTTTTCCCACTTCCGTTCCAAGCAGTGCCAAGGATTAGGGAGACACCAGCTGTCTTAAACAACTGGGTTGTCAGTGGTTCCGATCTTGCTGACACCTGCTGTTTGTTAGGTCTTGAGGCCATCTGGACCTATTTTGGATGAAATCTGTAGAATACTATGTTGGAACTGTTTTCTCTGGGGGACCAGTACAATGCGCTGAGCTGGAAGTGATTTTGCTCCTTGTTTAGTGCTTGCACAGCTCACTGTTGTGCCTCTAGTCACACAACCTTTGGTTTTGTGAAAATGGCACCTGATCTCTCCTATTTTCTTTTTTAAGATTTATATATTTTTATTGCAAAGTCAGATATCTAGAGAGAGGAGGAGATACAGAGAGGAAGATCTTCCATCCGTTGATTCACTCCCCAGTGGCCACAATGGCTGGAGCTGAGCTGATCCAAAGACAGGAGCCAGGAGCTTCTTCTGGGTCTCCCAGGCAGGTGCAGAGTCCCAAGGCTCTGAGATGTCCTCAACTGGTTTCCTAGGCCACAAACAGGGAGCTTGATAGGAAATGGGACTGCTGGGATTAAAACCGATGCCCATATGGGATCCTGGTGTGTGCAAGGCAAGGACTTTAGCTGCTAGGCTACCATGCCAAGCTCCTGATTGCTCCTGTTTTAGCACATGCAAAGTTTACTGTTATTCCTTCTGTTACTTGGCATATGCCCCACTGCACAAAATGGCACCTGTCATGGCACTTGCATGGTTCTGGGGCTGCTGGCTGTTAGGTCTTGGGGCCACACAAACCCACCCTCTGTGTAACCTGCAGGTCACAAAGTTAGCATTGCTTTCCCTGTGGGATCAGTGCAGTGTGCTGAGCCAGAAATGAGCCTGCTCCGAGCTGTCCCTGAGATCTGCAATTTTTGCCTCATTGCACAAAATGGTGCTCAATGCAGCACTTGTGGGGGTCTGCGCTGTAAGATCCACCCAGTTTCTGCACCAACTGCTGGAGTCTACTGCTCTGTCTCTTTCTGTGGTCTGGTTAAGCAAATCAGCAAGACAGGCAGTTGTTTGCTAGGTACCCCTCTGCCATTAGCCAGACCTATATTGTTTCCTAGAATCTGCCCTTTGTGCTTCACCCTGACTCATGGTTCTCCCTCAGTCTGCACCCTATACCACCAGCTTTCCCATTTTTCTCCTACTCTTCATACTCTTCATAAAAGAATATTGTCATTGATCTTAGAACTCATCAAGAAAAAAAATCCAGGTTGATCTCCTGATCGCTCCTCAATGACATCAACAGTGACCCTTTTTCAAATAAGATTCCATTCATGAGTCCTGGGAAGGTGGATATTCATTTTGAAGGCAGCCACCTTTGAGCTTACTGCAGGACCCACCAGTGCACACAGTTGTTCTGATGATTTCAAAATGAGGTGTGTGTGTGTGTGTGTGTGTGTGTATACACACACACACACACACACACACACACACCAGGCATTTAAAAATAGCAACCATTATTGTAATTATTACTCTTTTGTTCTATATGAAGGCTCCCACTATAAAAAGGGGGAAATGTCTCATGGTCATAGATCCATTTATCTGTACCCAATTTATTTGACCATTTTTAATCTTAATGCATAATCTTTTTTTTTTCCGTTTCTCATGGTCTTTGCAGGTTTCTAAGCTTTGAACACTTGAGCCTGCCAGGAACCTTACAAGGCTGTGTGAATTCTGCCTCTCTTTTTTTTTCCTTAGTGGTGGTGGTGGGGTGAGGGCAGCATCTCCAGGCAATGATTGTCAGAAACACAACAGGCTTTAAGCTTAGAAACTCTTCCTCACCCCAAGGTCCTGATGAATGACTGCCCACGTTGATAGATATGCAGCAAACCCAACAGCTGGGCAGCCTCAGCTGTTCCTCTGCCCTTTGGTTACCCTTGTGGTCACAGGAGGCAACACGCCCCTTTTCTGCTCAGGAGCTTTCTGGAAGGGACAGAATTTCAACCAAGTACTCAGCATCAACCTCTGCCCCACCCGAAACATTGCATTCTTACTCCACCCCCATGCCCATGCTGTCTCCTGCGGTCACTCCAGGCAGCCACAAGACTCTGAGCTGCCTTCAGTAAATTCCTTCTGCATTTGTCATAGAGTCTCAGAATGTAAGGCAGAAAGGGCTCGAAGGCAGCCAAGTCCAGCCCCACCCCATCATGTCTTCATTCCTTTCTTCAAACAGTTGCTGAATAGACATACACTGAGCACCCACTCTTGCAAAGCATGACACTAAGGGTCAGCTCTGGTGACAAGCAAGCTCAACAGGACTTGACAGATCACATCTACAGGGCCTGTTAGATGTCTATATGGTGTCCTATAAATGCTGATAGCCTGTATGTTACCAAGGAACAATGTTTTAATATATGTATTCTTGGCCTGATGTCTAACCCAGTAACAGAACCTGGGATGCCTGGTGAGATGTCCGTGACCTTGGAAGGGGAAAATTAATTGCATTTTTATTTATGCTAACAACCAGATTGAAAGTAAGCATTTCCTTCCATTATCGATGTTAGCAATAAGCCACTGCAAAATTGGCAGTACCTAGAACTTTCACCAACAGAAATCATGTGACGTGAATTTCTCTTATCACTTTGTAGTTGTTGCAAAATCTCAAACTTTTGACGTTTAGCATCATGTCAGAATCACAGTAGTCATTAGATCAGCCAGTAGACTTGTTTAAAGCATGTGCCACTATGGCATCATTCTGTGTTTGAATCTTTTAGTCTATTTGTCTTTTTAATCATATGTACTTTAGGAATTTTAAACCATTTTTTTTCTGAAAAGGAGTGTATGCCCTTCATTATACTGGCAAAGGGGTCTGTGCTACCTAAATTCAGAGCCCCAAGAAAGGAAAGGATGCGGAGGACCTTGTTGCCAGATCATCTAACCCCTTGTGAAATCCTCTTCATCCTTTTATCGTTGAAATGAAGTTGAGACCCATGATATACAGATGTAGGCTGCATATCTGCTCCTAGATCCCCCTGATTGTGTGAGTTGGTCCCAAGAAAAGGAAAATGAGTATAACCTGGGATTTTCAGAATTAGGTATAGTATTTGGGAGCTATGTGGCCAAGTTGTTTTTCATTTTTTTAAGGTAGGTAAATTCCTCAACCCTGCAGCATGTGCGTTGGAAACAGGGCTCATTTGTATGATGTGTCCTTTGAAATGTGGCTTTAGCAAATCAAAAAATGCAAGAAATGCTTTTTCAAACACATGGAGACACGGCTAGATGTGTGCTCACAAACATAAGATTTTCATATTTCTCCTCCCTACTTAACGCACTTGAATTACTGAATTTCTTTTAGGGTGAAAGGATTTGAAACAACATAGTGGTCAGCCTTTGACTCTCATTGATGTCAGTTAGGCTGATGTTTCCTGGATCTTGCAGTGAAATAAGACTGAATATTGAGAGGATATAGGAATGAATTCCAACAGGGATTCCAATGTTGGAAACTAAACCTCTTAAAGATTTAAAGAATTTTAAGCATCTAATTAATGCATTGAGTTGTGCATACATCATAAACTCAATTTTTGTTCAATACATATTTTTTTTGCCTTCCTTGAAGGTATAACAGCAGTGAATTACCTGTGGCAGCTCACATTGAATTTCTATATACCAGTTGATGAGTTAATACATTAAATTTGAGCTAATAGATGTAGTTCTAGATGGCCACACTGCTACTGGGGAGTAATGCCTTCTGTGTTTATCAATTTACATGCAACAAATGGAATATTTTATTAAATTAAATATAATTTAAGTTTTATTTTATCAAATAATGATACTGGGAAAATAAATGTACTGACAGGATTAAAGAGAAGATATGCTGTAACTTGGAAATCACTGGTTGAAAGCACATTTGGTTCAACTAAGCTGTGGAGTTAGTATGAAAGAAAAAGAATGTATGACAGATATGCCTGGGAAGCCCATGGAAACTGTGGGATGGCATTGGAAGCTGATCTTTGCCCCCATGTTTCATGCCCCTTAGACACTTTGCTTTTGTTTCTTATTTCAGGAAAACAGAATTCTCTGCCTTTGGACAAAGAGCTTAAAATTTTAAATGTCAGTTCCCCAACCACCATCTCTACAAATGATAGCAGTAATTCTAACACCAATAATACATTATCTATCACCCCCATAAACCTGCCTACTCGTATGCCAAGCTTCTCAGGTTATTAGTGGGTGGTTGAAGTGGTATTTAATCCACTTTAAGTAGCCTTTAAGTGGTCTCTCATCCCACAATCCCTTTCTCTCCTCTCCCATACTACACAGCTGCATAAAAGTCTACTTTCAGCCATGGTTAGTGTCTGCCCATGACTTACAGAACAAAATCCACACTCCTTGCTTGAGCTTTCCAAGGTTTCTGTGATGTTACCCCAGGCTTCTGCTGTGATCTGTTGTGCACAGTGCTTCTATGAAAACTGTGTCTCCTGTCAGATTTTTCCTTCATTTCCCAATAACATGTATTTTATTTAATTTTTGATCAGCTTCTACTCCCTTGTTTGTTGGATGTGCCTGCAACTTCCCACTACGTCTGCTGATGTGACACTTATCTTGTGCAAACCAAGTTGCCAGGTTCCCATCCAATCACTTGTGTGGTACCTTGGACCACAATGTCTTCCCTAAATGAGTGTCCACAGTCCTGGATGCACACATTCATTAGAAATTTATCATGAGTTATGCTTAAGAGTTGGCATTTATTCCTTAACTAAACGGCTTTTCAATTTCTTTGAGAATTAGCATGCTTACCAACACACAGTAGGTGTTTCATAAATCTTGAGCTTGCTGGTTATTGATTATTTGATCTTGAGCCTGGTTCTTATCTTCTCTAACCCTTGAGCTTTTCATTGATAAAAGGTGAAAAATTGCTACCTTACAAGGATTTTGTTAGGGATAATACATGTTAAGGTTCTTGCTTGAAATTTTGTAATAATGCATTTCTACTCTTTAGTAGCTTATTGAATCAGTTGTATTAGTAGATATAAGTTGAAAAAGGCAAATTGGTGTAAGAGAAGAATTCTAACAAGGAACTAGTAGGTTTAATGCTACTCCCAATTTATCCTCTCAATAAGCTCATGACTTCCCATTCTTTTCACAATTCAAATTTCTTTGATCTAATTGAGGAAGGTGGTCTGTACGTAAAATTGGGAATCCCCAAGATCTTGTCCCACAGTGAAACACAATGATTCCAAAAACAGAAAATAAAAACTGAAGCAGACAGGTAAGCCCTGAATATGGAGGAGTAAGAAGAGGAGAGGACAGATATTCAAGGAAATGTTTGTGAAGATGAGATTTATGACACTCTAGCTGAAACTGAGGAACACACACTAGTTGGAAAGGATATGTGATATGTAGTTGCATAGACAGCTCTTAGGCCCCTGACTGGGTCTGAGAATCAGGGTGAAGGTATAACTGGATATGAGAGGGAGAGCTGTTGATGGCAGCCTTGGCCATGGGGCTAAAAAACTTAGACTTGAAGTTATTGACAATGGGGACCTCCTGAAGGTTCTGAGCAAGAAAATGACAGGATTGTAAGAGCTGAGAAATCATATTGTAGCAGCCACTCCACTATCTGTGTAATATGCAGACACTAGGCAAGGAGACCAAAACTGAGTCATTAAAACACCTCTATTAAATTAGATTCATCACTCATTGGGATTTGATAAGGCAGGTACAAAGCAGTGGGTTCCTTGACTAACACAGGAAGGGAGATTGTAAAATATTTATGCATTTCACATGCATTCATATGCATAGATGACAGGCATGTGACTTGCAGTTCCTCCCCATGTGAGACTGTCAGTTGCTGCTTCCTCTTGAAGTCACAAGTCCTGGATTTACTTTAGCCAAAACAATAGGAGTGGATGTGATCTGTGCTACTTTCAAGCAGAACCTTTAGGAGCCACATTCAGGTTCCATCATCTTCTCTTTTCCTCCTGGTAATGTTCCTGATGGGAGATGTGCCCCCATCCTGGGTACTGGAGTGAAAAGGTATGAAGCAGAGCTGCCACTGGTTCACAGCCAATGCATGGAGTGTGTGAGTAACAGACATTGCCACCATAACCCAGCGAGATTTTATAATGAGATGACCCCAGGAAGGTTCAGCAATAGATAGGAGGCAGGTGGAGGGATCATTGATCCTGTGCTTGACATTCTGAGTTAGAGCTGACATTGGGAGAGCCAATGGGAGATTCCTTGGGTGTGAAACCAAACTTCACTTCCTTCCCACTCCTGAAGGTCACGTTTGATCCTGGTTTGAGCAGAAGGGTACAAGACCCAAAGGAAAGTCATACCTGGAGGGCTCCCAAAACAGATGATTCTGTATTTAAATGCTTATTCCAGGGATTTAGCTTTTCATCTCTGGGTAGTGGGAATCTCATGAGAGCTATGCAATAGGAATGAAAATGGGACTGATAGCATTGGCTCAGACGGGCTGGAGATCAGAGGGGTATATGAATGAATCTGAGCAGGAGATGAAGGAGGTATGACCCAGTGCAGAGAATAGGAATAGAGAGAGAGATGTACATCTTGGAGATCAGATTCACATGACTAATTAACAGGTTTTCTGCTGCTTTATATCATATTTATGCTATATGTGAAACCTCATATCATCAATGAAACCTCCCAGAAATGGCATCTCTACTCACAATTAACCTATCACAAAACTACCTTTATTTCTGTATCTAATTGCCAAGCCCAGTTATCTACCGCGATGATGATAACACAGATTGCCAGAGTCATTTAGCATCTGCCCTGGCATGGTGCACATAGTACTGTGCTGAACATTGTGCTGAACACTTTAGACACATTTAATCCTAACTGGGAGTGGGTCACTTACTACATTATTGCCTCCGAACTGCAGACCCAGCCCTCCTGTGCTGCACACTGGGACTCAGCAAACTGCAGCTTCCTGCCAGCTGCTTCATATTAATGCCAACAGGGGCTGTAGAGGAGGCCGCAAGCCTGAGGAAGGAAGAGGGACCTGTCCCTTCTTGTCTGTCCACTATTGTCTTACTGGCCCAGTACCATCTCCCCAGCTGGGTTCCTGACCCTGGCAGTAGATTCACTCTTGTAGCAATAGTTGATTGCAGTTTACTGGCTTTTCAACACTGGCAGAACCAGCCCGTCATGCCCACCCGAAGAGCCTGGACAAGCCCGGTGATCCCTCCTCTGCTGTAGGTTTGAGTAATACCAGCTTCTTCCTGTTGTCCTCCCAACCCTAAGGGAGCTGGGTGTTTGGACTGATACTTTGACCCTTTCTTGGGCCAAGTCAACAACTTTGTACTCAAAGTCTTTCTGTTGAAGGAACTGGTGGAGTTTGCATCCTCCAGAGATGCTGCCTAGTACAGTAAGGAAAATATTATCCTTTCTTTATTATGAATTAGGCAAATGTTTCTCAATATCAAGGGAGCTTATGGAACTTGACTAATGGCATGCTGCTACTAACTGGGCTTCACCAGTATTCAAGCATCCTCTGGAACAGCAGAACCCAGTTCCACACTGCTCCCCATCTCCGCTTCGTTTTCATGCTCATTCCTCCCCTGGGTCTCCCAGCCTGCCTTTCCTGGTGTCTCTGTGTATGCTGTCATGAGGCAAAGAGTTTTGGTGCAGTTTCAGTGCTGCTTCCCTCAAGCTCCAAGTGCGAGTTCATGCCCTAGGTGGGGGTGGGCAGCATAGACAGTGCCAGTACAGCCTTGGGTTCAGAGAGCTGTTGGGACCCACACATGCTACACTGTGAATTCAGGCTTCTTGGGAATCCCTGTGCAACTCTGCCAGCTCAGCTTCTCATGGACGCTCCAGGAGACAATAGCTAGGCCAGCAGAGTATGGGCAGCCTGGCATCCTGGGCAAGGGACACGCATGACTGGGGCAGGCAGGCATCAAGAACCCCTGAGAGCTCCCCAGGGGTTGGCACGTTTGGTTGGGAAGGAAGCAGACACATTAATTCACAGACCTCTACAGGAGATGAGCCACGCAGTGCTTTCTCTTAGCTTCACAGCTGGTATGTCTTTCTTCAGACAAATCAACTAAAGCAGTGTCATCCATCATTCCTCTCAAGCCTGGCTTGCAGACCTGGAAGTCTCATGTAGGTCCCAGGTGCAAAGGGAGAGGCTAAGCCTGGTGGAATGTGGGAGACGGGGAGCCTCAGCCTCGTGCCTTCTCAGGCTTCCAAGCCTCTACTGGCTTCTCGGCAGAGCTGGCAGATCCTGGTGGGCAGCGGAAAAGCCAGTGTCCATCAGTCCTAGGCCTTTCTTGGCTGCTCTGTGTCATACGTCTGGGCCCTCCCTTCTATGTAGGTGGCTCTGCACTGCAGGGAACCATGCTGATACCTGCCTGTCAGTGCTGATCTCGAAGGTAGGCAGGATTTTCATGCCATTCTCCATGTCCTTGCAACAGTTTCATTCATTTAGAGGGAAGCCAGAGCATTGGTTGTATGCAAACATCTGAGACTTATAGAAGGGGCTGGGTTGTTCATGGTGCTCCTGCTGGTGAAGGGCAGTATTAGAACATCCTACAGAGGACTCATCATTCACTGTGTGCTAGGCAAAAGGGAGAGGTAGTAACAGTGTGAATTGCCTTACTGAGCACGGCCTTTGGGGAAACAATTTGCATGGTTGACATGAAATTTGCCTGTTATGATGAGTTTCTGGGAAATGGTGGTAAAGTATCTTGAGGAAGATTAAATTTGCGTAATTTTTTCATTTGCATGAAGACACTAACTGGCCACCATTTTTCTTCTTACACCACCTCCTTATTCACGCATAGAACTCTGCTATTGATTCCTGTTTGCCTCTGTTGGGATCTGAATCCAGAGGATGCATCAAAGCTTTGAGTTTTTCCATTTGGAGCAGGCAACTTGGGCATGAGGTTTCTGGGGGAGGGAATGAATTGGGGATGATAGGGCTCGCATTGTTTTTCCTCTTCATCCAATTTGGAGCATTCCATTGTGATAGCTAAAGTGGATCACAAATCTTCCATAAACTTCACTGAGGCTTAGTATAGTTATGGGATGCTTTGGGGTGCCAGGACAAGATGCTGGGCTGGGGCCCTTCTCTGCTCTGCATGATGCCTAGTGCTCCTCCGCCCCTGTAGCAGCTGCCTCCATGGATGAATTCCTGACCACCCCAGTATAGCAGGGAGGCTCTAAGAAGCTTGGACATTGGCCAAAGAAGCCCACAATGACAAATGTTAAGACAGCTTATGGTTGATTGTGTGTATGTGTGTAATTGTGAAAAGAATAGACTTTGGATGTATAGCATAATAACTGGGGGATTTTGGGTGCAGCTGAGCTACCCAAATATTTAGGGAGTAGTGGGGAGCTAATTTCTGTTTCAGCTAGCCTAATGTGGTGAGAGGGCTCCCCTCTAAGGAGGTGGCTGTGACCCAGGAGCCCAACATAGAGGAAGGGGACTCTGTGCAGGAGGAACTAAGTGGGTCACATGTCAGGCTATTGTGTGTGCCAGGAACTGCAAGCCACCAGTGTGGCAGGTGCCATGGAAATGGAGGAGGAGTTGTTGAAGAGGAGATTAATGGGCTAGCAGAAAACCTGAACTTGTAAGGTTCTAGATAGCACTTGGGATTTCCTGTTAATGAAATAGGTACCTGTTGAGAAGTTGGAGCAGAGTGTTAATATTGTTGATATGTAGAAAAGACTTAAAATCAGTACCCATTTGGAGTCTGCAACTTTTTATGATGGTACTGTTATTATCATTATACAACACAAAAGCTTAGCTCAGAGTGACCATTCTTTTAAACTTTTCAAAATGAGACTAGACAATTGTTTTTGAGAGTCAGAGATATACAGAAATAGCAAGACAGTAAAAGAGGGACGGTGGGAGAGAAGGAGGAGAGAGAGAGAGCGATAATATGCCCGTCTATTGGTTCATCCCCAAAATGTTGGAGTTGGGCCAGGCTAAAGCTGGGAACTAGGAATGCAATTCAGGTTTGGCAGCCGTCCCCCTCTGGTGCTTTCCACAGTCTGCATTAGCTCAAAGCTGGAAGCAGAAACTAAAGCTGGGCTCAAACTTGGGCATGCTGATATGGGACACAGGTATCATTACTTGTGTCTTAACTAGTAGGCTAAACACCCACCTGAGTGGTGCTTTTTAATCCCTCATCAGTGCTGCCTCTCTGTTACCAGGACATCTCCAAGAGTTGCAAGGACTGCCCCTGCCCCCAGTGCCCCCAAGCGCGCGCGCGCACGCACTCACACACACACACACACACACACACTCCCACCCCCATTCTAGTACTAACTGCCAGCACTCTCTGACCTCCCAGAGACTGACTTCATTCTGCAGTCATCCTCCTTTCTTTTTCTGCAACGCCCACCTGTCAGTGTTCTTGGGGAATGCAAACACCTTTAGGTTAAGGATCTTATCTCAATTTATGGAGAGAGCCTCCAGGGTTTCAGAGATCTAGTCCTATTAAGCCCTGAGCATTTATTCCATTAAAAACAAGTCCAAAGGCTGAGGTTTGGGAAATTGCCTGCCTGGTAATGCAAATCTATAAATTCTACTTCCTGCTGTGTCCAGGCTGACTGTAAATACCCTGGAAATTTGGCTTCCCTAGAAATGTTTTGACTATTCTACTTCTAGCTCCATGGGCAGTAATAAATAAAAATGAAAAGTGGTGGGAGAAAAACTGGAGTGCATTTATTTAAGGCTTAGCGGGACTCAGCTCAGGGAGGGGAGCTAAGGAGTTCGGGTTTGTTCCTGTCATGTCCAACTCAAAGCTTTAATTCCTCGCCTGATGCCTTCAGGTTTATGCAGCCATCTCTGTCACCCTGGTGACTCACCTTCAGCCCTTAAGCCAGTGGGGACAGATGAGTTAGCCCTGTGTGGCAGTGGTTGGGAGGAGCTGTAGTTTTACTGCCAGTACAGGGGAGTTATACCCATGTAACCAGGAGCAAGCACCAATCCCTGGCAATGGCTTCCTGCTCAGGAGTCAAGACAGTGGGATCATGGTCAGGTTCTAGGAAACCTGACTACATAGATGCCATTACACACCATATACATTATAACCCAGGGACTGGGTAGCCCAAGGGATCTCAACAGGCTCCCTACCACCTAAGCACTGCTAGATTCCCTGAAAGATATAGTGTTAGCCCCTGCAGAAGCGCTACAGGGATCATCAGAGCACATACAGCCGCCTAGCCACAAGATGGTACAATCTCAAGACCATGCGAGTGCAGCACCTGGCAGCATCTGATGGTATCAGCCTTCGAGACAGGCTGCCCAGAGCTGCTGCTGGTGGTGCCTGGATTCCACCTGGACTTGCATGTTGCAGAGCCCCAGAGGTCCTTGGGATGAGAGTCAATGAGATGCAGATACAAGCCACTCTTTCTTCTACCTACCCTGTGAATATGCTCTTCATCTTTAATCACAGATCATCTTTCTCCCTCCTTTCCCACTCTTCACCTTGACTTGGGGCTCTTTTTTGTCTTTATTACTTTTGAAGTTTCCTAGATGACTGAAAGAGAGCTAGCTGACTGCCCATCATGTTCACGTCTCCCCAATGAAATTTTATTCCAGTTGCTTAGCAGTGGCATTCCCAGGGCTCACACTGTGACCACTGAGTGGAAGGCTTTCTGTCATTCTATTAACAGTACACAAACAGTATATGTGCATACCCACAGACCATGCACAAGCATGCACACACACACACTGAGGTTTCTAATAATCAGGATGAAATCATATGTGTGTGCTCCAACATGGGGCCAGCTGGACCACGCCAAAAAAGCAACCCTGTTTCGTTACCTTCTTGTTTTATTGGAATTAAACTGCGCTTCAGCATAATTGCTCTGTTTTTCTTGGGAGAGTTACCGGGAATGGAACTGTTTGCCTCTGTGTCATTAGGAAGGAGTGTTCTTAATGTCACACTCTTAGCTTTTCTGTCAGAAGATGAGCTCCTGAATATGAAAGGGCATTCATTTCTTCTTGGGATTTGATTCTTTCATGTGACAAAGCCTGAATACCTACTGTGTGCAAGATTCCAGTTGGACTTTGGAGGCTGTCCAACTGGACAAATCTAGAGTCTCCACCCTCTGCTAAACAAAGTGGAGATTTCGTTACCAACCAGATGAAAGGAGAGTGATGTGTGTTTATGTTTAACTCCAAAAGAGATTACTTCAATGGTCCAATCTCAGTGAATCTTTTGACCTCTTTCCCATATCTTATGAATGTGTCAAAGTGAGCTCATGGTGGTTAAGGCTGACTTTGTGTGGAGCAGGGTGACTGGGTGGATGGGAGGATGTGGGTGTGGTCCCTACAGCCTGTGGAGGGATGGGTGCCAGGGCTGCTGTTCTGTCCCTGTGGCCTTGGGTATATCCTTGGCCATGGCATTTAATTACCTGCAAGTTGGGTGAATAAGGACTTACTTGCTGAGACTCCTGGCAGATATGGAACCAAATGTGCCCAGGTTCACACAGCCTGGGGAGCCCATTAGATCACATTGTCACGCACACTTCACAAATACCACAGGACTCAGACTTGCCCTTTCTCAAAGTCCATCATACATGCTTACCATCTGTTTGTAGCTCTTAGCTGCTTGTGGCATGCCAGCCATTTGGAGCCACCACTCTGTCTCTGTGTCCTGTGTCCCAACTCCTCTGCCAAGGACCCACCTCTGTGCCTGTGCCCCTCCTGGTGTGCTGCCACTTGTGGCCTCCAGAGATTTTCAGGGGCTGATTGATGCCAACATCCCGGGTGGCCTAAAGGCTGTGTTCGGTGGACTACGACTTTAGCCTTGCTGAGAACGGAGGACACAGCATTTTTCAGAAAATCCTCCTGGCAATGCTTCTCTCACTCAGGCCTCACCTTCCAGGGATGCAAAACTGGCCTGCTGTACCTGCAAGGTGCCACAGAGCTCCATGGCCTTTTTGTGCTTTCGTTATGCCCATTCCTTGCAGAGCTGGGGAAAGTGCCCTCTCCCTGCCCTGGGCCAATTTTTAACATTGGCAACAGAAAGCTTTCCTGCTCATGCCTGAGGTTTCCAAAGCTCCTTCTACAAACCACCCTCACCTTCTCTGTTCTGATCCACCACAGGGCCTCAAATCCTGTGGACCTCCCTTATCCTGTACACACACCTTTCCAATTCATCCCTGACATCCAGTCCCCCCATTGATGAAACCCTTTGCTCTTGCAGCTTAAACACGAGATGACACAGATCAAACATGCAGAAATAAAAATTTGCACACTCTGTTGGTCTCAGTCTCCTATGTTTGATTTCTGCTTAGGCTCAGCTGCCCCTGGATCAGGCAGGCGTCAAACCTTGCAGATGTCTGACTTCTTTTCTGGCCTTAGACAGAAAGCAGCTTCCAGTTTGGCAGCAAGGTCCCAGATTCCTTGGCCTTGACTTCCACACAGTTTCTCATGAAGTTTGAATGAGACAATGGGGTAAAAATCACACCCGGATTGTAAACAACCATGCCAATGCATAAAGTTACATCTTGCGTACTGTCAATGCTCAACACATGCTAGTGCTGGGTAAGTGCTGGCCATGACTTGTGTTAGTCACCCTTTAGAAGCTCTTTACTGAGCACCTACAATGTCCCAGGCTCTGTCCCAGGCACTGAAGAGGTAGGAATGTGTAAAAGATGCTGCTAAAAAAAAAATGGAAACAGAAGAAAGAAAATAGCAGGGCATAACTAGTGCTAGGCAAAAAAGTTGTTGATTTGGGGGATGGAATAAGGGGTGTGGGAGGTGACCCAACTCTGCTAGAGCAAGTGGCAGGTAAGGAGGAGATGACAAGTGGAGACCGGAATGAAGGAAGCGCTGTCCACACAGGCCAAAGAGGGAGAATTCCAGGCAAAGGAGCAGTGAGGTGAAGGGCACCTGGGGGGACTTAGTGGACTCTGCTGAGAGTCTAGGGGAGGGAGATGATGGTACCAGCAGAGGTGTGTCAGTCCAGAGGCCTGAGGTGGTGTGGGACTTGGAAAGGCAGGGGAGACCTTTTCTTTGAGTATATAGGAAAGCAATTCAAGTTTGAAACAGGAAGCATCATTTGGTCCATGCTCTAAATATATAACTTGGGCTGTTCTGGGAGGAATGGATTTTTGTGTCCTGAAAAGGCAATAGGGAGACCAGGTAGGAATGTGCTGTGGGAGGACAGATGAGAGGATGAGGGTAGGGCAAGGGTGACTGGGTCTGTTTTGGAGATCATGGGCAGAACTGGATTGTTTGGAGGCAGAACCAACAGGACTTGGTGATTGACTAGAGGTGAAGAGAAAGGAAACAGCCCAAGCATCCTGTTGGCTTGGTGTGCAGGTGACCTGGATAGGGCAGGTGCCAAAGTGTCTAGGGAGGCTTCTTCAGCAGGAAAAAGAGGCACTGGTGCCTATGTTCTCTCTCTCTCTCCTCCCCTCTCCCTCACTCTCCTTCCTTTGTCGCCTTCCCTCCCTCTTCTTTCCTCCATCTTTCTCTCTTCCCATCTCCCCATCTCCCCCTCTGCTTTTCTCTCTTTCCATTCCCTCTCCCCCGGTTCTCCCTTTCTGTTTCCTTCCCTTTCTCCCTCTCTCCCCTTTCTCCTCTCTCCCCTCTCCCCTCTCTAACATGTTCAGGGACTTGGAGAAATGTTGGAAAAAACTCAAGTGGGAGAATTCATTTCAGATATTTCATAAAGTAGCTTTGGAAAGCAAACCACAACCAACTCCACAGGCTGGAAAGTCAAATAACTTGCACATAGCTTGAGGGAGATAGAGTGTATGAAGTGGCAGAAGTTCTGTTTACCTGCTGAAACGCCCCTGGCGGCAGAGATTTCAGGAGCTGGGCAGGGCTTGGGGATTTCTGATAACAGTCCTCATATCAGAATTTAATTTGTTTTACATGAAGATAAACCCAAGTGCCCATTAGCTGCCAGCCCAGTCTACTCTCCAAGCATCTGGAAACCCAGACCCCAAAAGAAGGTGTCTGCCTTGCCAATATTCAGCATGTATGTGCCCATGTTTGCTGACTTCACACACATTAAAGAAAGGGTAAAAATATGAGAGAAAAGGAATTGATAGGGTTCCACATTTTATCCTGGTAGTTAGTTTAAAATTAAAGACCATAGGTGATTCTTCTGAGTTCACCTTGACAAATTAGAATGCCAATGTGTAATAGTCCTTCCCAGACCCAGGGAGACCCAGGCCCAGCCAGATGTAGGAACTGTGTTTTTCAAGGTCTGAGATTTTCTTTCCACACTTATCTGAGTCACAGGCAGTTACTCATTACCTTGAAGGGCATTGAGAGTTTACTCACGGCCACTGTACGCTTTGTGCTGCTTTGTTAAAAGCAGGAAAATGCAGACAGCTGAGTCACAGTTTTCAATTAGTCTTCAGTTTCACCTGGAGCAAAGTCTTTCTATACTTGTACCAATTTTATTGCTTTCCACATTACTCTGATCATACACTTTGCCGGATAATTTGGTTTTTTGCTTGAGGATATTGACATTACATATTGTAACTGGGAAGTAGCATTATCAAAGTACTCTTAAATGGATGTAAAAAATATTAGTCCAGAAAGATTTAGTAACTCCCATTCTAGGACTGTAGAGATGAAACAAAGAGGAAAGGAGAGTAAGACAAAAACCTTGAACCTGTAGCAAGCTTTATTTCCTCTAGGAGAGCTACTCTGTCTGCTTTTCAGCTGACATTTGCTTAATTCCATAGGTCTTACATTCTTGTTATAAATCCAGCCTTGTTACACAGAAGGAATGCATTCATGTGTTCAGTCAATAAAATATTTCAAGTACTACTGACATGTAAAACATTACAGATTGAAGGATTATGTTTTCAAGGAGCCTCTACTGAGTTGGGGGAAGAAAGTACATGCACAAATTCAGTAACAACACAAGGTGGAATGTGAGCTGAGCTCAAAGGAGAAGTGCAGAAAACATGTGCTTAGAAGTCAAGGACTATCTCCTGGCTGAAACGGTCAGCTCGCTGACCTCAGCTAAATGATCTGTGAAGGACAAGAAGGGCTCGGGTGGAAGAGACCAAGAGATAAGGATTTGCCTAAAGTGGGAAGAATACGCGCATGAGCGCACACACACGCACACACACAGGTAACACACTGAGAAGAGTGTTACACACTGAGAAGTGTGTTACATGTGCACCCAACACATGGACCGCTGATGAGATTTCATGTTGATACATTAAAAAAATGTCAAGTTATATAAATCATTTCACATACTGGGATAGAAATAGCATCTTTCCGGAGGCATAAATGCCTTGAGTCATACTGAGTTTGTGTGCCATTGGGAAGGGACTTGTTTGCAAATCATCTTGTCTCTATTTGCGTGAGTCCACCTGAAGCTTGGAAAGGTCATGATACATTTTCTTATGAAAGAAAGGGTATAAGAAGAGAAATTGGCGTGGGCTACATGGAGAAACTGCATAAATTTTGTGGGGAAAATTGAAAGGTAAATTGATCTTGGTGCAAAAAAAAAGCTGAAATCCATGCATAGTTTCTCATAATACATATTTCCCACCAATTTTTGAAGATCCCTTGTATTCATTAAAGCTGTTTGAGCAAATGGGAGGTAGAGTCACACAGCTGCATCAATTTCCATCTTTGAAGAGGTTTGACCCTGGAGGGATTGGCGTTTTATCTAGGAGATTAAAACACGATCTCATTAATCAGGAGATTCCTTCAGCTCAGAGGCTCTGTGAACTTAAGCTAGAATGACAATGCTGAGCGCCCAGTTGTAAATCTACCTGGACCATTAACTCATCATGTATGTGATCCTCCATAAAACTGTAAAGCCTCAGGTTCCTCAGCCTTCAAACACATCAAAATATCTTAGAAGGCTGGAGCAGGTTGATTTCCCTAATGAGTGAGATGGCTACCTTCTGTGCGACAGTTCTGGGGTTCCATTGTTGGTTTTGGCTCCAGGCTCCTGCTTCCTGCTGAGGCTGACATGGATGCAGTCAGTGTTGATAGCTCCAGTAGTTGATTGCTGCCACTGGACTTGGTTCCAGTTTCCTGACTTCAGCTCTGGCCCTGCTCTGGGTGTTGTGGGCATTTGGATTTGAGCCAGCAGATGTGAAGGATCCGTATGTCTATCTCTCAAATAAAAGAATATGTTTGAAAAATATCTCAAAAAGGTTAAACTTCTCTTTCTGTCTCTTATTCTCATGATCTTGGTAACTGGCATGTTGTACTAAATGCAAGATAACCTGTTTTCAAAGTCATGATTAACTCTGCCAACTACTACCTATGTGACTGTGTGAGATGCTTAGTTCTCACAAGCTCCAGTTTCTTCACCTTAAAAATTTGGTTAATAATTAATAATTGCATTTGATAATTGCATTAGACAGATAACACCTAGTCAGGGTGTCCATCATTGAATGACATGCAGCTATTGGTCTTTTTAAAAACTAGTTCACTTTTTATAGCTCCTAAAGCAATTCCATGAATTTCACAACAGCCTCCTTTTGTAGATATAATTATTGCTGGTGTTAGAAATGAGAAAAACTAAGGCTAAGAAGTTCCATGGGCATGAGACAGCAGGCGACACAGTTGTGGCAGCACATTAGGTCCCTTTGAATACCTTTTACTTCCTGCTTTAGCTGTCTTTTCAGTGGCACACCTGACTAAATGTTATGTTTAGATCACATTTAGTGCACAGTGAGTATTCACTAAACATGTTTTTTTTCTGGTCTCATAAGGTAGTTCTTGAGAGTACTGTAGACACAACTAGTAAGTTGGGTAGCAATTTCTTAATTTTCTATCCCTGTGTATCCAGTACAGCAGCCTCTACCACATGCTGCTGTTGGGCACTGAAAATGTGGCTCATTAGTTCACAAGGAGATGTGCTGGAAGTGTAACGTTCACACTGGACCTCAGAGATTGAATATGAGAAGCAGCACAGAGTCACAGAAGTCTCACTTTTAAACTTGAGTACATGATGAAATACAATGAAAATATTTGGAGTCATTTCAGCTGCGAATTTCACCTATTTGCTCTTGCTCCTTTACAATGTAGGAAAGTGTCACTTGCATGAGTAGCTTATATTTGTACCTTGCATTGAATTTCTTTTTAATAACATTATTTAAGGTGAACATATTTTGTATATTTTACAATACAGATCTAGGAGCATAGTGACGCTTCCCACCTTCCCTTCCTCCTGCCTTGTTCCTCATCTAACTTCCCTTTTCCTTCTTTCTTTTTTAGTTTTTACAATGATGTATTTTCATTTCACTTTTCAGTCACAAGCTGAACACTCGATTAGGTAAAAAGTTCAACAAACAGCAAGCAGAAAGCAAACCCGACCAATCCTCAACTGTATAGACAAAGGCATAAACAATAATCAAATCTCAAAATATTCATCTTACTCATGTAGATTACGTCTTTTGTACTCTGTATATCAGCTACCACAGATCGGGGAAATCATGTATTTGCCTTTTGTGGACTGCCTTGTTTTGGTAAGCATAATGCTTTCCAGTTGCATCCATTTTGCTCCAACAGGTTAGATTTCATTCTTGAGTAGTATCACCTACAGAATACTGTCTGATGCTTCCTCCTTCCCTGGTTCTCCGGCTCCTCAAGGACTTGCAGACCCTTCTGTCTAGAATGCAGTGTTTTTGCTCACCTGCTTCAGGTCAGGGTGTAAATCCCATCTCAAGTCAGCTTTTAGAAAGAGTACTAAGAGTGGAAAATAGTAGAGTGATAGTAACATCAGGATCACAGTTTCAAATGTCTGAGAGAGCAGGAGAATACTATAAAGTAGACCAAAAATAAGCAGCAATAGGGAATGGTGAGGATTCTGGCAACTTCATTGAAAGTAATTGCTACTACCTGGTTTTTGCTAGTTATCAATGTGTTGGAATTTGGGCCCAAGTAGATTTTTCAAGAGCAGGCAAAAATCTACTTTCTTATGTGACTTCTAATAAAAAAAAAATAACAGTCACACTATGACTTAGTTAGGACAAGGTCAGCCTCCTATACTCTGAGGATGATTTCTTAAAAAGAGTAGGCAGTATCTTTGATCCTTAGCTGAAATTCTGCTGCAAGGATCAGCGGATGTGAAAGCAAAAAGTGCTGTACCCACCCAGTGTCCAATTGATCAGAGGACTGGCACAATTGGTAAAGGTCCTTTTTCAATCTCTCACATGCATCATATCATTTATTGGACAAGGACACCTCAGTAGCCATTTACCTGGAATGAACTGAAATCCCTACATAACCCAGGTGGAGAAAAATAATCACAGTGCTTAACACCCCTGTTACTTATAGGCAGATATACATTCTAGACACCTGAGTCAGGCCCAGGAGGGGAGCAAGTTCCCTTATTCTGCTGTTGACACAGGAAGATTTCCATCTTGGTCATGCTTTAAATGCTTGTGCCCTTTCCCCAGCTTCTCAAACACAAAGATCCTAACCTGGTCAGTAGAGAAAGAGGCAGATATGAAAGGGAGCATTCACTCAGCACAGCATTTGTGCTTTCTGGCCTCTTCTTTTGCAAATATATCTTTAGAGCTCTTACCACTTCAACTGCCTATTTAGGCTGTTGATAGTTATTCCAAAACAAGTATCAGATTCTACATGATTTCAACTCTTGCTGAAATGCTACAGCTTTCCTGGATTGTTGATGCGGGCTTCTGATAAATAATTTCCCAAATTACCCACAGTATGAGAACATGGCAGACATAGGCAAAATGAACATCTTGATGGTTTACAATACCATGGCTTCTAGGATTTGTGACAGTTAACTGCCTCCTCATTTCTGCTCTGTTGGTCCCTGTGAACAGTCTAGTAATACTGCAGGAGCAAGGATCATTGCCTACTTTTGATATGCAAGGATGTGGATTCTCTGGAACTCACCTGGGTGACAGAAGCAGGGTGTCTCCTGGTCCCTGTAAAGGTTTCTTTTATCATATTTTATGCAATGAAGGTGTAAGACATTTCAGTTCCCATGGTCAAGCATAGCTGAACCCCTCTATAATGTTGTTCTATTGTCTCCGCTCTTTTGTGGGTGAAATTATACTCATATTGTACACTTCCATACATATATTGATACTGCCATGCAACTGAAGTCACAAAGGTGTATGAAACATGAATTTGTAAATATTCAAGTAACCAAAAACATTTAAACAAAACTAAAGAGTTTTCCAGGGTTCCTGGTTTTCTTGAATGATATGGGAAAATGTTGCCTCTGTGGACATAAAATGTGAGACCCCTGTTCTTCCAAACAGGTGGTCTTGATGGGCTCTTCCTGTGACATTTTTCCTATTTTAAGTAAAAATAAAAGCAAAGACGAGAGAATCTTGCAGAGTCATGGAACTCAAGACGGGTGGGAGAAGTATCTGCTGCTAGAGCAACAGACATGGGTAGAGGCAGAAGTATATAGCCTGAAGAAGAGAAAGAAAAATGGTCAAGAAAGGACAGAAGACAAGAGGCGGGGTGGGTGGGGGCAGGGTGAAGGCCCAGGACAGGATACCAAACATGGGGTCATAAAGTGAAAGGCAGACTGCTTCCCTAGAAAAATGAAAAGATTCTTCCAGTGTCTTCAGATTCTTTCAAGCATAGTCAGCCAAGGTACATAAAAACACCATTTTCTGGGGCGGGTGTGGCACAGCTGGTTAAGTTGCCATTTGCAGCACCAAAATCTCATATTAGAGAGATAGTTTGAGTTCTGGCTCTACTCTTCCAATACAGCTCCGTGGAAAGCAGTAGAAGACAGTGCAAGTACTTGAGTCCCTGTTACCTATGTGAAAAACGACGATGGCGTTCTGGGTTGTTGCCCTCAGTCTGGCCCAGCTCTGAAGCCGTTCTGGGAGTGAGGAGAGCTCTCTCCTCCCTCCTTACCGCTCTTCCTCTCCCTCTCCCTCCTCCCGTTCACCATCTCTTTCTCCCTTTCTCTGCCTGGCATTTTTTTTTCAAATAAATTAAGGTATCTTTGAAAAACACAGTTTCTAACTCAATATACATTTTGCATTTTGAAATTAGTGATCCAACACAGTTCTTTCCTATAGCCTTCATCTCAGATTTATGCAACATCAATTGCATTACTCTTAAATACACTTTTGTGGCCCAGCCTAAGAAATTCTTCATGTATTAGCTTGAACTGTGGTAATGCAACAAGGTGGAGGAATCCACCATTGGGGAAGGGTTTGGGGAGGGGTGGGGGAATCCCAGTACCTATAAAACTGTGTCGCATAATGCAATGTCAAACTGTGTCACATAATGCAATGAAATTAATAAAAAAAGAAATTCTCTGTATATTATGCAGGTTCTATATGATAATGTGTTCCAGTTAAGCGAGTTTTAAGAACACAGCTCAGTTTGCTAGCTGGAGGCTGTTGGTAAGAATAGAAGCACATGGGAGTGAGTTGCAAATACAGGTTATGCAAAGTAGAATTGGTATAAGAAATATCAAAATACAGAACTCAACATTTTGCCAGGTTCATTTGTCATTGTAATCCAAGACTTCACAAGATACTAGCCATCACAGTGTCTGCGGTGACCCTATCAAAGGAAGTGTCACATATTCGTGTGAACTGGTCCACTCTTTTTTAGCATATACTTTTATAATGTAATAGATCAAGGTAAATAAATTATTTATTTTCAGTAGTGGGCATTTCACCCAGTGGTTTAGATGCCCATGCTAAGAGTACCTGAGTTCAAATCTCTTGTGTGGCCCCTGATGCCAGCTTCCTGCTAATGCAAACCGTGGGAGGAAACAGCTGATGTCTCAAACCATCAGGTCCCTGCCATCCAGGCGGGAGACCTTGAGTCCCCACTTCTCACTTTTGGTCTTTTAGGAAATAACCCAGTCCTGGCCTTTAGGAAGTAACCCACCAGATGGATTTGTTCTCTCTCTCAAAATGTTTAAATATTACTTCTTGATTACCACATGCACCATAACATGTGTATGTTGCTGCCTTGTGTATGTGTGTGAAATATCCTCTGTACTAGATGATTCAGTTGTCTCTAGATCCTGTGACAATAACTGGAGAAGGAAATATCATTTAGGCTTCCCATGTCTCTATCCAGTCTTCACTATGACAAGCACTATTGTGGGCTCTGGGGATATAAAACAGAAGTGTCTGTTTTTGTAGAGTTTATACCTTGAAGAAGAGAAATGGGTAATAAAAACACACAGTTAAAATGTATTACTTTTTATAGTAAAAAAAATGTTAAGGACAGAAGAAGTGAAACAGAGATAGGGATTGTCATGGAGGTGGTATGGGCATGGAAATCCTCTTTAGATGAGAAACTTTGGAGAAAACTTGGAGGTAGGGGTGGGGGACAGTCCTATGAATATTGGAGGCAAATTTTTTTCAGGCCAAAGAAGCAACAGGTGCAAGGGTCCTGAGATAGGAACCAGACCCGTGTGCTCAACTCAGTAAAGAGGAAATCAGTGAGACTGGCAGAGTGAGGGCCAGTGGTCAGCAAAGCCCAGGAGCTGGCATTTAATATGTGTTCTAAGTGGGGAGAATAAAGAAAGGATCCTGACCCAGCTCCTTGATACTGTTCTCTCCAACTTTCCTTACCTCCACATAGATTAGTTCTCCACATAAACTCCTCCCCCCAAATCCCGAAGTGGGCCATCTCAATAGCAGGCCATGTGCTTGTTTCTTACTTGTTCAATATGCAGCGCATCAGTGCACAATGTCCAGGAGAGATGAGCAGAACAGAGCAAGTTTACTTCATAACCCAGTTCCCTTCTCACTCCCCTCCTCCTAGCCCCAAAGCAAGGCCTCTGCTCTAGGTTATTGAAAAACTCTGTGTTTTTGCCACTGTCTTCCTGGAAGCCAAGAAGCGAAGGTGAGTGGCTGGGGCCCTCGCCTCCTGCTGCACTCCAGCCTGAGCATCCTTGGGCTCTCACAACTCAGTGAGAGATGTCTATGTATGATCTGTGCACCTACCATTGGGAAATTGCTGCTCTAAAACACCAGCCCACCCCATATTACCCCAAGCTATTCTGGGCCTTCTGCACACCCTTTGCCAGTGAAATGAAGCCCATTGTACCAAGGCATTCGCATACAATTCCAAATTCTCACACAGCCCAACAGGAACCCTTGTGGCCTCTCTGACTTAGTCCCCACCAGTCTCCCTGACGCTGCACGTCCCTGCCTCACCAACTTCCTAGGTCCAGGCCCCCAAGAGTGATGCTGCCCTGAATATTTGTGCCAATTCTACCTGGCTCTTCTGCATGCTTGCTTGGCTGGCCCCTCATTCTGTTCAGGTGCCTTCTCAAATGTCTCAACCTTTCTGCCATCTGTGGCCACCCTACTGGAAATAACAGCCCCAATTCACTCTATTTTCCATCTCATATTATTTTTTTCTTCCTACCATATATTGACAAATGATTATATATGCTTGCTTACTTATTGTTTCCCTCTATGCAGGAATGTTGAATTCTATGACAGTGGAAGCTTCGTCTGTTTTATCACTGTTTGCTCCCCAAGCATTTAATATCGTGCCTGGTACATAGTAGATGCTCATTAAGATTTTATGGAGTGAATGAAGCTTATAGACACAGGCTATGAGTTTCTCCACAGTCTTGTCTGGGCAAGACCATTTAGCCTGAATCCATGCTCCACCCAATGCATGCAAAGAAACTCCCTGCTCACCCATCCCCATCCCCATCAGTATTGCCTCACTTGAGCTCAAGGGGCTCCTTTGTCCCTGAGATACTTCATCTCTGCCCAACCAAACAAGCCCCTTTGAAGACTCAGCTCCAAAAGTCCATTTTTGGAGGCCTTTCCACATTCCCTGCCTGAAGCGGATTTCCCTTCCCCCAGCATCCAGGGTCATGTATTCTCTTGTCTTTCCATGGAGTCCTACTGCTGCTCTGCCTGGCTCCATTTGTAGGGTGCTGACATTCCTGGGTACACAAGGCATTCAGCACCAAGGCCAATGCTGGGGGCAGTACATGGAATCAGTTGATTTCAGAGTGAGGAGGTGAAGGTGTTAAGGGGAAGGTAACCCAGCCTCCTTGCCCTCTTAATTTTTTCCCTTGGACTGACTACAAACTGCTTTGCCCTTGGGTGTTGCTAACTCACAACAATGTAACTTTTGTCCTTCCAGGACAAGTTCTGCCAAGTTCTTCCCAGCCTTGTTTTCCCTCCTGATTTTGCCGCAGCACCAAAAGGTTCTTCTGTTTCTGCCTTTAGCACTCATACCCTCTGTGTCCAGATAGAAGATCACATTGTTTTACTCCAAATCATTGAGCAGTTCCGAAGCTAACTCTTCCCCAAGTGTACCCTGCTCACACGGGATCTGGGAGGAGTCCAGGGTTGAGGGAGGACAAGACTTCTGCCTGGAGAGTGGTCAGCATAGTTGGCATTGCAAGAAGCCTGCAGGAAATTGACCTATAGCGTTTTGTCCACTGGCCACAATCAGAACACCTGTTAATATTCTGAGGAATGATAGTTCTGCATAGCAGAGTTGCACGGTGTTCCCCTGGATGTCATGGCCATATAAGATGAGTTGTGAAATAAACTCAACTGTGGGTAACATTATAATTCATGCACATATAGAGAAGGATTGATAAACCCTAGCATAATCATGTAGGAAAATAACAGTCCATAAGTGGATTTGCTACTTGTGAAGCTGGCACTACGTCAGAATTCAAATCTTTGAAAAACCCAGATGAGGAAAGCTCCGATACCTACAGCTTAGGAAATAAAAGACAGACATGTCAGGTCCAGCACAGTAACCTAGTGGGTAAAGTCCTCACCCTTCATGCACTGAGATCTGATGTGGACTCTGATTCTAATCCTGGCTGTTCCACTTCCCATCGAGCTCCCTGCCTATGGCCTGGGAGAGCAGTTGAGGATGGCCTAAAGCCTTGGGTCCTGAACCGCATGGAAGACCCAGAAGGAGCCCCTAGCTCCTGCCTTCGGATCAGCTCAGCTTTGGCCATTGCAGCCACTGGGAGAGTGAACCAATGGATGGAAGATCTTTCTCTCTGTATTTCCTTCTCTTTATATATCTGCCTTTCCAATAAAAATAAATAATTCTTTTTTTAAAAAAATAAAAGAAATAAGAGGCAGAGATGTCAAAAGAGAGGCTAAGTTCAAAAACTGGTAACAGATGAGAGCTTCGAACCCAGGCATTTTTCTTTCGGGGACTGCTTTTAGCCACCCAACTCTACTGATGCATGCCGCCTGGCCTGCTCTTTAACTTAGACTTTTTTTGAAGATTTATTTATTTTTATTGGAAAGGCGGATATACAGAGAGGAGGAGAGACAGAGAGGAAGATCTTTCGTCCAATGGTTCACTCCCCAAGCAGCCGCAAAGGCTGGAGCTGAGCCAATCCAAAGCCAGGAGCCAGGAACCTCCTCCAGGTCTCCCAGGCAGGTGCAGGGTTCCAAGGCCTTAGGCTACCCTCGACTGCTCTCCCAGGCCACAAGCAGGGAACTGGATGGGAAGTAGGGTCGCCGGGATTAGAACCGGCGCCCATATGGGATCCAGGTGCGTGCAAGGCACTTTAACCACTATGCTATTGCACCGGGCCCTTAACTTGGACTTTTATGAAACTAGTTTTCACCATGCACTCAGCATGTGTCAAGCACTTTACATCCTTCCACTGTAAGTTCTTGGTCACCTCAGGAAGCAAGAGTGTTGATCAACATCTGAAAACATTGCACAGGGAGTGGGTGAAGGCTTTTTCTACTCACTGTCCTTCTATTCACGCGAGTGCTCAGAAAGGGCTCCAGGACGGGTTAGTACCCTTCCACTCACTTTTAAGGTTTGCCTATGGTTCTCTCTTTTCAGCAACTCTTTTCAAATGCCTGGAGAAAGCACTGAGAGCAAAGTTCCCTGCTGGGGACTGCTCATATGCCTGGAAAAGCACCTTCCACACTGAATGAGAAGCAGCATTTGCCAAAGTCACATGGACATCGAGGTATCAATTCTTCCCTGCCACTAGCAAACCTGTGACATTGAGAGCATAAGATGGAAAGGGTCCGTGGGCAATACAGGTGGAAATAGTTGAGTATCAAGGGCGAGGGCAAGCTGATGACTGCATAGCTGCTACACATGGGGCACAGGGCCCACCCAATCCTGAGCTGAGTCTCTTTCACAGCTGCGCCAGGCTCCTCCTCAACCCCAGCCTAGAAGAGGACAGATGAGCCCCGCTGACCCCCTCAATAGGACTGTGCAGAGTCCAGCTGATGGAGTCAAGGCTGAGAGGAGGGTGCCATGGTTTGGATGTGATTCTTCTACTGAGGGTTCACATTCTGGGAGCTTGCTGTCTGATGAAAAAGGGACTTGGGAGGTGGTGGAAACTCTCCGAAGAGTGGACAGCAATTAGATCACAGGGCTCCACCCTCGTAAGGGAATAACACCCAATTCACACAGGTGGATTAGATCTCAGACTGGATCAGTGACCACAAGTGTGAGATGTTATAAAGGGAGACTGGCGCCGCTCCTCCATTGCTCGTCCTGCAGTTTCTGCACACTGCTAGCTGCTCTGCTTGTGCTCCTAAGCGGTGACATTGTGACGCAGCATGCGACCCTCGCCAGATGTGCCTGTCCAAGCTTGGATTTCCAGTCTACAAAACCGTAAGTTAGTGTAAAATCTCCTTATAAAGTAGCTATGCTCAGGTATTTGTTGCCGCCATAAGAATGGATTAAAGGTATCTCCGGGTCTGTGCTGTTGTTGGAGTTCAGTGGCATCCCAGTGGCCAGTGTAGGACCCAAGTGGTTGTGGAGGGGCCTGGCTCTCCTAGGCATTTGTCTCACCGGGATGAATCCCAAAGAGGAAGTGGAGAGGAGGCACTTGGTCTGCATTTATCCACTCTGCGTTGAATCCTTGTGACTCGTGGGGCTCCCTCCAAATTAGCTGCTGTTTTTCCATGATTGAGATATTATGTTGTCTGATTTTGGTTCATCAGTGATACTATTGACAGAGGAACAATCGTAGATTGGAGGAGATGATGGCGGAGCATCTTGCTGCATGTTACAAGTGTGTAGGATTGTTGTCCTTAGCTCGAGAGCCCCACAACTTTGTGAAAACCCCCAGTGGAAAGTCATAGGGATCAGGTTTGCTTTAAAGAGAGATGTGGGCCTACAGGTGCCTCCTGGTGAGATCAGGCTCCAGCTGGAGCAGCCTTGATTGATGAGGAGAAGATTAGGCAGGGACCAGCTGAGCTGGTTTGAACGACAAACCTTCGGTGAGGCTTGGGTTTCTCCGTTGTGCAATTTGCACAGTAGTAATAATTCAGTGATTTTTTTATAAGAGCCAATGAAATGTTCTTGTATAGACTACACAAACTGTGAAGTGCTGTAGAGTGTACACTATTATAATTATGAGATTGCTGTTGGCTGAATTGGATAACCTTGGTGGACATTGAAATTCAGATATCCTGCACAAGTGCGTATTTCATTGCTCATGGATGGGTTGATGGCAAAAACTGCCTGCCTTTCAATAACCTAGGACTTAAGTTAATCAATATGAAATATTATTAATATAAATGTTGGGACAATTGGAACAAAGGAGGAGAGAAAGAGAATATTTGGTACCTTGTCTTGCGTCTCTTGATCATGTGAGGACAACTGACTTGTAAGCAGATATTACTGTTGACATACCCAAATTTGGCCTGAACTTCTTGATGGACAAAATGGAGAGGTAAATGAGAGAGAGAACAGCATTTGTGAATTTCCGGCAGTGTCTCCTCAGATGTGCCCTGATAGGGAACTGTGATGTCCACCTGGATGGGAGGTGGGGAGCAGGAAGCTGGGGGGAAACTTAATGACAGACCACAGGGTAAGTTTCCAACACAACAGCTCTCTGATAAGGGGAGAACAGCAAGTACACGATCCTGGAGCTTTAAAGAGGAAATCTAAATAGTTTCAAGCCGCCCCCCCCAAATGATTGCTTGTTTTAGAACTCTTGAGAGCAATTTTTAAATACTGCTTATTATGGATTTGTGTGTTAAGACCATCATATGTCAGACAGCAGTCCAGTGTCTGGAAGAATGTGATGTACTATCCTATTCATAGATGATGCTGGTGAGCTTCCTGAACAATGCTGAGCCCTGAGCTGCTCCTTGCCTTCTCTTCTTGTTTCCACTGTCTTGGGTGAGAAGACAGGTATAGTCTCATGTTTGCTCAAGGAGAGAGTCCTGACCACAGCCTTCCTCGGTCGGGATGGGGAGAGAGGAGGGGTGGGGCAGGGAGCTATAATAGCTAGGCCACATGGAAGGCAGTCACAATCCTTCCCATACTGTTTGCATCTTCTAGTTTCTGTTGTTGGCACACAACTTTCTTGTATTCCTTTCAGCTGAGATTTGCCAACATCAGGATGACCTATTCCTTTTAGAAGTTGATTTTAAAAGAATTCTCAAAGAGCCGTTATTCTTCCCCCTCTCTAGCCACTCCACTAGATCAAAATGTGAACCCAGATACAGGCTTTCCCCCAAGGTAGTGGGCTGGTGAGAAGTCTCTGGGACTTCCTGGAAAGGAAGTGAAGTCAAACCACTGCACCAGAAAACGCAGTTCTTGGGAGAGGGGACCCACAGAGAAGACGGCTTCAATCTGCAGCCAGAAAAAACTTTCTTGACCAACTCTCTTCTACCCCCAAAGCTATTTTTTTCTTGTTGGCAATGATGCCAGTATGATCTGCACTCCTGGCTCTGTGCTGGTCCAGGATGTCCCTGCCCCAGGTCATGGCAGCTGCAGGTGACTCACCATGTTGCACTCATTCCTGCAGATTCCAGGCCAGCTTTGTTCTTTAGGGAAGTTACAGTAGTACCCTGAACTTGCCTCAAAGAAAAACACTTTTGAGGTCAGGGACTGTCATTGCCTACCATTATTCTTAGCAATTTGTACGATGCTTTGCATGTGGTAGGCACTCAAAGTAAGTATTGTATCAACTGAATGTATGGCCTGCTTTGAATGAAGTCTGTGTGTTGTGGCAGGGCTCGGGACCAATAACATTGGATAGAAGCAGTCACCAAGACATTAATTTTAAGGAAAATTCTAGGGCAGGCTGGAGCTGGTACTATAGTCTTAGATCAGAATTTCTTTGCTGTAAAACTTCTAAGGCCTTTGATTGAACAAAGCCCACCCACATTATCAAGGGCCATTTCCTTTAGTTAAAGCCAATCAATTTAGATATTAATCATATCCACAAAATACCTTCACAGAAATGCCTGAATTTGTGTTTCATTAAGTAACTGAGTATTATATCCTACAAAATGGCATATAAAGCAAGTTACACCATCCTATAAGTCCTGCCGAAAGACATGGCCAACATAATCACCATGACCAAAGGAGAAAGCCAAGTACCAAAGAAACTGCAGGATAAAAGCCCAGGCACAGACATGTGGGCTTAAATCTGTGTGCCGCTTCCAGCTGGAGGCTGGCAGTACCCAGATGCTTACAATAACACTGCCTGCCCTCAAGGGAATGATTCTGTGTTGAAGGCATCACTCTGGCAGACAGGTAAAAGTTGGTGTAATAAGGACTATCAGCAGGAGGCAAACAAAGCTTGTTTACTGTTGTTTAGTGTTGGACGCCCTCAGAGTAATCAAAATGCCCTTGGTAACCCAAGTCAGGATCCAACATCAACCAGGCTATTATGACAACCTTAGCAGATCTGTGGAGAGAGTTTAGGATACTTTAAATAAAGAAGGCAAAAGTGTCCCAGTGGCAGCAAATGTCAGGGCACCCCAGATGACCTGGATATTTAGGGGAGAGACCTGGAAGGCAGCCTGTGGCTCTTCCCAAATGTCACACACTCCAGGCCTTGTCCTGTTGTTGATTTGAAGTTGTGGAGAGAAATTTTCAAGAAACTGATGCTTGGGAGGGACAAGTTTGTGCCACCTCAGTCTGCTGCATTACCTATGGCAGATGAGGTCCTCTGCTACCCTTGGCAGCTCCCTGTTTCTGGAAGGGGGAGCCTGTGTCCTGACTCCTGTCCCCTGGGAAATGTGAGCAGGCTGGAGGCAGAGATTGACTCCAACTGCGCTCATGGCTTTGCTGCTGTTCCTATTTTCTCCTTTTCTTTTTCAGCAACATCTGTTGTTAACGTTTGAAACATTTTGTTACAGATGTAAAGTTAACAGCAGGATGGAGGGGTTGGAGTTGCCTCCTCTCCCCTGCCTAGAAACACAAAGATCATATGAGTAGATCATATGCATGCATCCATACACACCAGTCATGTGGCTCAAGCCTAGGGTTGCAGTCATAAGTGAACCTGCTATGGATTCTTGGAGGAGCATGGATGTTGAGGACAGTTGGATGTACTTCTGGGTACAGAAAACATGGCAAAGATGTTAAGGTGTGATGATAAGTCAGAATCTGGTGAAAAAACAAGTCAAAATTTACAACCTGCAGCCTAGAAGAGTCTGGAAGGAGTGACCTTCTACTTCCTAATGTATCTCTTGGGAAGGTGGGATTGGAAGCAGCCCAGAGACCATCAAAGTTTACTTCATACACCTCTTCGTTGTGTAACTTTGATATCAAGAATGTTTCTTTTGTAATTAAAAATGACAAGCCAGATTGTTTTCTAAAATAATTGGGTATCTGCAGGGGTAGCATAAGCAACAACACAGGGCACCAACTGACCCTGACAGAAACATGTTCTCATCCACTAAGCGTACACCTTGCTAAAGCAGGTTACAGGTGACTTGGCGCTTAATGTTTCTCGCAGTCGGTTTTAAAAGCACTCCCTCTGCAGGCTAATCCATTCAGGGCAGCTTCCACCACCTGGGTCTCTGTGCTGGGAAGGTTGACAACCCCATCTCCCCCTGTCCAGTGGTCGATGGCAAATGATGGCAATCACCATCTAAGTGTGGATCTGCCAAGCAGCTCGGGTTTGGGACTGATGTGCAGTTTAATTATCATGCTGGGCTGCAGCTGGAGGCGGCTGGAGTGAATTGGCATCTGCTTTTGCAGAGCACAATTTCTGCAAATAATTAAGCACCAGAACTCTTGATTCTCTCTAATTAATGAAGAGGAAGCCTGGAATCTTTAAAGTCCACAGATGTCATGCTGCCATTGTGTCAGGATTGATCTCCTTTGTTCTAGACCGAAGAGCATGCCTCTCTTGCCTCTCCTGATTCTTTATAAATTGAATTTTTCTATTACCAGTTGTGACAGCTAAGTAACATGACTTCAGAAATTCACCCTCAGTTCATGCTAGTATTAGAAGCAGGAATAACAATAATTTTTAAAACAGAACCATAATGGGGCTCGGCAGCGTGGCCTAGTGGCTAAGGTCCTCGCCTTGATCCCATATGGCCGCTGGTTCTGATCCCAGCAGCTCCACTTCCTCTCTGTCTCTCCTCCTGTCGGTATATCTGACTTTGTAATAAAAATAAAATAAATCTTAAAAAAAAAAAAAAACAGAACCATAATGGAAGAAGCTTTCTGTCTCTGACCCAGAATTAATCACAGTGAAGAGACACCTACTGAAGGGGATCGTTAATTAGCTCCAATGGATCTTACTAGGTGGAATCTGAGCTTTTGGGACGTCTGCAGCAGAGGGGGTGAGGAGAGCCCCCCTGTTCTCTATCTACCTCCCATGATCCTGAAATGGAAGATGAACCCAAGGGACAGGGACACACAATGGAGCCCACAGCAGAGTACAGTTCAGTAAGCGGGCTGACATGCCATCCAGGCAGCCTGTGCAGGCTGTCTTGCCAGAGAATTGATGTGGCTGTTTTCACTGCACATGCCCTAGTCCTGTGAGCTCTTTCACAGCACACACTGGAACCCACCATACAGAAGCCAATGTGAGATGCTAGTAAACACTCAGATCACATCACTCTGCTCCATACACTCAGATGCCTCCTAACTCTCTAAAAGAAGGCAAAATATATATCTCTTGTAGGAGAGCCTAGCTACCCAGTGTTTGTGATCTCATTCCCGCTACTCTTCAACACGGTGCATTCCAGGCACTCTGCCTTCCTCAATGTCCCACCAACACTCCAGGCATGCTTCTACCTCAGTAACTGCACTGGTTGTGTGGTCTTTCTGCAACATTCACTCCTAGATGTCTACTTGGTTCACTTCGGCTCATCCTTTAAGACTTTACTCCAATGCCTCCATCTTCTGGAAACCTGCATGGACCACTCCACCCATAGTGCTCATTCCTCATATCTTGCTGGGCTTTTTTTTTTTTACCATCTAAAATAGTTTCCTTATGTAGTGTGTTTACTCTTAAATCATTGCTTCTTCCACCTCTCATTTCACAATAGTGGAGTTTCTTGTGTGTTTTGGTCACTGTGATATTCCTAGCAACTGGAACCTCGCCAATTCAATAAATATTTTGTGGAAGAAATGAATCAGCCGTCGCCATCTGAGTGTTTACCAGCATGTGTGAAAACCATGTGTGCTCATCCAACGGGACTGTCCAAGTACAAAGTTTGAGCTAGGAGCTACCCATTTTTCTTAAATGCCTGGATGAAGTACTGCTATTCTGTTGGGCTACCAAATATTAATAGTTAAACAGTGTGATAGGAGTTAAATATTGCTTGGAGTACTGATTTCCTTCTCCATGAGTTCTTAGAGGAAGAAACTAGTGAGTGACTGGCTGAGAATGATGCCGGGGCGTAAGGGGCTTATAATTATTGGCCCCAAAGGGGCATGTTTCTGTTGTGTATACAAGTCCATAGAGAGTAGGCAGTCTTAAGAGAACTGTGGAACAGAGACCACATTGGTCAGAAAGGGTTGTCCTTAGTGTTACTCAGTAATGAGGAGGAAGCAGTCTTAGGCACCCAAGAAGCATTCTTAGGCTGTGGACATAGAACCAAGGTCAAGCAAATAATGTTGGAGAGGCAGTTGCACTCAAGCCAACAGTCTCTGCCTTCTCTGTGGGTTGTTTCCAAACAACAGGGCCACTGATTCCTGTTGTAGATTCTTTCCATTGAAGAAGGCCTGTTGAATCTTGTTTGTGTCTGTGACTTGCTAAGGGTTAGGCTAATCTGGTAGAGATTGCAGCATAGACCAATCGGGGATCTGGGGAGTGTATGGATCCAAGCTTGGTTGTTCCACTGGGCCTGTGCCTTTTATCCCATCCTCATCTCAGGGACCTGACCAGAGAGGAAAATGCATGCATTCACATCACAAGCCAGCTAGTGCTGTCATGGTATGTACTGTGACACAGGAAACAACTAGCCCCGATTCTACATCTGCTGGTTGGACAACTTGGACCATTCATCTCCATGCATCATGGTTTCTGCTCCATGTTTTGAATGTGCTTTTGCTTTGCCAAAATTTAGGCTGAAATTCAATTGCTAATGTGATATTGAGAGATGGTGGGTCCTTTCAGAGTTAATTAAGTCATGGCGATGTTTGTTAATTTTAGAAATAAAAAGACCCAGTGGTCACGTGGTTGTAAAGAGACAGCACCAGGGTCCATATTCTTCTTACAAATCCAGTTTCTGTCCGTACGACTCTTTAGATCAAACGAAATGGTGGTATGACTAAAAATGATTTTTAATATTTTTAACCAACCTAAGTGTATTACAATGGAAGTAGCTTCTCAAATTTAGAGGATGTGCAGAGGTCAGATGAGAACACAGTCATGGAAATAAAACTATGAATTATTGTGTCTTTTAGATACTCTAAATTCAAATTTCAAGATTGACATTTAAAGCATCCCTCCAAAGCCAAGTTTGGCACAGTTCTCTGGTTCTAAATAGCAAAATTGACCTTCCTTCTTAGACTCATATCCTAAATTATTCTGTGGATTGTTCCTCCAGACAACCTACCTGAAGCAGCCTCCAGGACACTCTAGCTGATTTACAACTGCAATCTTGCTAAGAGGAATGGAATAAAGCCAGGATGAGTTTCTGTTAGACAGAATTGCTGGCATGAAATACTAACATCGCTACCACCCAGCACATAACTGACAGCCACAGCCCTGCGCCTCCTCTCTGACTTCACTGAAAATGGGTCATGTGTTGGAAAACTAAGGGACTCTTGTTCTCAACTCCCACCACCCCTGTACCCTGCTGATGGTGCCACTTAGCATGTGCTTGAACGTGGCTCCCAGAAGCCAGCCTTGGACCTGGGAGCCTTCTGTTGTTCAATTTCCATGTTAGTGGTTTGTCTTTGATGAGTGTCTGTGACTGCTGAGTGCAGAGCCCTCTGCTTCCTGCCTTCAGAGAAAGAATAAAGAGGACGAGGCAGGATGCAAGCAGGAAGCTCCAGCTGTCCCTGGTTAAGATGCAGTGATTAGCTCTGCCTCGGCCATTTGGCTCAAGCCAAATATTATTCCATCAAAGAGTGACATCCCTTTCCCTGGTATTTGTCCTTTCTACCTTTCAAATAAAGAGATTTTTAAAATAAAAAGAGTAGGAAACTGAAAGGGCTGTGTGGTCTCAGTGGGCAAAATGAATGAAGCTGCTTTATAATGGCAACTTAAGTCACGTTCTTTTTTTACACACATTGTCCATACATGTAAATACAGAAATGCATGCTTGGCATGAGAACATTCTTTCTTCCATGACATCTTACTCTTGCTGACCTCCCTTGTTTTCACGTCCTGTTGGAGATGAGAATATCTTCCTTAATTTCTCTGCAGAGTGGGCTGAGTGCCAAGGCAAATGGCAAGGAAGTGCAGTGGTGAGCACCACAGGGAAGTGATGGGGACTGTGTCCAGGTCGTGACCTTCTGGGTCATTGAGAGAGAGCAGTTGTTTAGTAAGTGCCATATTACTTGGCTGCTGTGTGAGAATGGGAGCTTCGTTATATATGATGTCTTCCAAACTTTTCTAAAACGGCACATTCCCCAAATACATCCTGAGGATGTTTGGGAGCCAATGCGCCAATGAGTGTACCAATGTATGAGTACTGGTGATTAAGAGGAATCAGATCCTCCAAAAGAAAACCAGGTTATAGACTGATAACCATGAAGGAGTCTCTGTGGTAGATTGAAGACTTCCCAGACACCTCCATTTCTTGTCTTCTGGCTACTCTGTTTGTTTCCATCACACACCTATTTCTTCACTCCTTCAGTCTTGATTTGGCAGTGTGACTTTGTTTTTGACCATTTGACTATTAAACAACCATGTTATAAGTCAAATCTTCAGAAGCACGTACTTATTAAGGCTTGCCAAGTCCTGCTGCACTAGACGTAAGGGACCCCTGTAAAATAAGCTTAAACTAGCCTTCTAGAAATGCCTTCAAGAGAACTGAGGCACACATGCCCTCAGATGTCCTATGAGCCACCAGGCCCTATCAGTGTGGGTTATCCTAGGCCAATCATCTGTTCCTAAAGTTACCTACAGAAAAACTGCCCAGCTGAGTCCCACCCAGATTACCAGCCACATAATTGTAAACTAATCACTGATGACTGCTTGAGAAACAACAGAAAAGCAAAAAATCACACCATGTTACGCAGTTCAATGGAAGGTCAGATTCTGCCAGCTGCTATCAACTTGCTGTATGGGAAGGTAATGAAGCTATATAGGAAAGGCACTTAGGAGGTCACAGAAATTCTGTGCAAGGAAGCTGGACCAGTGCCTAGCTCCTGCATCCCCGAGTCAGCCTTCGCTTGTATGAATGCCTCTGATAAAAAGGTGTGTGTAGAGATCATTAACCAGGCAAGACAAAGGTAGGAATTGTGTCAGTTATTGACTTTGAAGTCAAGTTTACCCAGTTCAGGACATATCCCAGTTGGTAATTTGCATGAACAGAGTACAGAGATTGAGAGATTAACACCACTATTTTGGAACTGGATTTGTTACTGCAACAGTGTGTTCTCTATAAGTGGATGAGATTGCTCCCCTTTGGTTCTCTTCCCATCTTCTGTTTTTCCATAATAGAAAGATGCAGTGTGAAGACTATACTACTCCATTTGTCAACATAAAATGGGCCAAGACTCTAGGGAATTTAAAATTTGGGAATCTTGGAGGTGATGGGAATCCTTGAAAAATTTTAAACACAAGAGAGCTGTGTTCTGTATTATAATTCTGAAAGGCCACAGATGTTAGAATATTGGTGACTTAGAAGGGAGATCAGCTGAGAAATTGTTAAAATGACTTAGGCAAGAGCAGTTGAGCTGTAATGACAATGAACAACGAAGGGGACAGGTCCTGTGAATCAGAGTGGACATGGTCCTAACAATTCACGGTCCTAACAGGTCCTAATAATTCACAGGTTCTGTGAATCAGAGTGGACATGGCCTGGTGATGGTTAGAGACTGAGGGATGACTGAACTGAAGAAGGCTACATTAGCCTGAAGTTTCCTGCTCAAGGTTTTGCTTGAAGGAATTTGGTATAGCTGAGCTGAAGTGTGAGCTTTGTGATGCTAAGTGGAACATCTGCTTGAGAATTAGAATTTGTTAGAGCATCTACTAGCCTCCCGTGGGGGTCCCCCACAGAGATAGATACCCTGTCAGTGTTAGAGCACAGATAATGGCTCAGAGTGCTTAAGAAAGAAACTGAATGCCAACAGCCTGAAGGACAGTCAAGGGAATTCCAAACCAAAAATAGCCATAAGGGCTGGTCTCGCTGTACTGGCAGGACCGACCGTGCTCTGCAGCAATGTGTGGATGCCATCCCTGGGAGCAGGCTGGTTGGATCCCCAGATGACCTTGGCCTAAAGTTAGCTCAAACAATCAGCGATGGCTGATCTCCAAAGCGGCAGTGGCAGCTGATGGCTTTGGAAGTATATTTTCTTCTCTGTAAAGAGCAAGTGCCCACAAGCAATGCATTGCCCAGGTAGTTATCCCTCTAGGTTTGACTAAGAGCTCTGTGGTTGGAAATACCGTGAGCCTCCTGGGTAACTAAGAAGAATCAAAGTGTAAGTTCTACCCCTGGGAAATATGTAAAAGAAGTGCCTCCTTGCATGCTTTATTTCATGAAAGTACCTTTTTCCCTTCTACATATCACAATAAAAGTAAATTAGAGCACAAGGATTCAAAGGCAGAGAAGGAATCTAACCCTAACAATCAGAAGTAAATGGCTCCCTTGGGGATCTGAAGTTGGAAATACAAGATTCCACTAACTGGGAGAGTCTTAGATTAAAAAAAAATCCTTGCTGTCTAGTAAGTTTGTTCTGTTTTAAAGTAACTGGAAAATATGGAGATTGCAGCAGTATTACTGTTTGTAAATTGAAGTTTAGGTATTGTACTTCATCCAGGAAACACTAGAGGGAGTAAGTCAGAAGAGAAAGGCTGCACAGTAGGAATGAATGGGAATTGAAGAGCACCCTGACCAAGGGGACAGGTCTATACTTCATGAAGAGAAGGTTGCACAGGCACAAACAGGCACGACAACAAAGTGACTATATGTAAAATCCACTCTTAACAATTTTCAACTGTGAACTCTGAGGCTGTTGAGAATCTACAAACGTAGGTAACTATTGTTTACTGACGGGAATCTGCATTCGGTCCATTCTAGGCATTTGGAAAGCCAACACAATTCAGCTGAGTGAGCTTCCGCTGTTGGAGGATATATCACTTGGATGAATAGCCTTTCATAAATGCAGGGTTATTTTTTTTCACACTGCTGATCATCCTTGCGGTCTGCACAGTGAACAGTAACGACACCAGGGCATTTTCAGACACTTCCGTAGTTGTCATGTATCAGTACTACGGACAACACCAGTCTGGAATCTAGTGAGCTGGCACAGTGTCATACACTTGTCCATGAGAACTGATACTTGGTTTTTTTGTTGTTCTTGTTGAAATGCCCAGGTCCTTAGTGTCTGTGCCTCAGGAAAATACCAAAATATTTAACAAAGGCAGTCTCATCACCAGTATGTTTTAATAAATTAAATAGCTCCAATCCAAAACCTGCTTAACCAGAGATTATTCAGTTCATTATGAAAATATGTCATTCAAATCATTATGAGAATATTTTATTCAACTAATTATGAAAATATTTTACTGGAAAAGGAACTGGTATTTCTATGAATACCGTTCTTGAACCACAGTAAATTTTAAAAACAGCTGTTAAAAACAAATGTAGGAAAAACAATCACAATAGGGCATGCGGAGTGAATAGTGCTCTATCCTTACATAAACCTAGGGGTCAGACTCACCTGGACGTGAATGTCAAGAGAGTTGAAGCAACACTGGGAACTTTCCCAAGCAGAGGCTTTCCCAAGCAGTCCACGGCCCTGACAAACACACGGCTCCCACGTTTCCGCTTGCACTCATTAGCCATGCGTTATACTACTCACCTCTCAGGGCCGGCCCTTTAATTTCAGAAAGTGCTGATGCACATTTCGGCATGCGATATTAAATCTTTGGCAGAAACGCCATTTATCCTTGTGGTGGTAATGAACAAACTTAAAACATTCTGGTGTCAGAATCCCTGAAAAAGTACATTCATTTGAATACTTCTTCCACAGGCACCAGGAGCTAACTCGTGAAGGCACAGGGGTGCAGAGTCCTACGGAGATAGTGCCGCTGAATGACAGAATGTCTGGTTGACTTACAGGAATCCCCAAGCACTTATTTGAGAATAGGTTAGGTTTAGATTGACGAGCAAATGTGTAGCCAGATTTCTGGCTGACAAATGGCAGAACTATGCCAGCACATTCGCTTCTCTGGAGAGAGACCAAAAGTGAAATGAGAGGATCAAGTTCATTCCATTCAGGACATTGAAACCTAGTAGATGGCAGGGTGGCTGGGACAGGAAGCACATGCATTTATTAATGACCCCAAAGAGTTCACAGTTGAGTTCACAGTTGGGTTCATGTCTGAGTCCGTGACCAAAGTCACGTTGCTGTACCTCAGGTGTGTTTACCTTGAATTTGCTTCAGAGGGATCCTGGTGTCTTCAAGTAAGCATCTTCCTGGATGCTTTGGTTTAAAACTGCTAGCATTAGGGCCCTACATGGTAGCCTAGTGGCCTTGCCTTGCACATGCTGGGATCCCATATGGGCACCAGTTCTAATCCCAGCTGCCACACTTCCCATCCAGTTCCCTGCTTGTGGCCTGGGAAAGCAATAGAGGACAACCCAAAGCCTTGGGACCCTGCACTCTCATGGGAGACCCAGAAGAAGCTCCTGGCTCCTGGCTTCAGATCAGCTCAGTTCTGGCTGTTGTGGCCACTTGGGCAATCGACCAGCAGATGGAAGATCTTTCTCTATATATTTCCTCTTCTCTGAATAGCTGCCGTTCTAATAAAAATAAATAAATCTTAAAAAAAAAAACCCACTAGCATCTATATATGTGCTTGCTTGGGTTAACTAAAAGCTGAAAACCACAACTAATGAGATTAGTACTAAAAATGGTGCCAGGAATTAAATGTGCCAGATAAAATTAGACTTTTTCCAACTGGGCAGAGCTGAGAACAGAAACATCCATTCAGTGTTTGTCAAGGATGAATGGTTTGGCCCACGGTCTTTCTAGATTGAGAGTGAAAGTTTAGAGCTTTAGATCTGCCTTTGAGGAAGTGATGTGATGGCCTGGGCGGACATGCGTCATTGAGTTTTCAAGATGTGCCCTCCTCCTGATTAGTACTTGATGGACACCATATTTTTGAATTCTGACCACTGCACCACAGGACAGGATTTGATTATTTGCATCACAGAAGGACCTAAGATTTAGGATACTGCTGGACTTGTCCAAGGTGGCACTCTAAAGTGCGAACATGTAAGGATTTAAACTCCAGTGTTAAGTCAAAGCCCTTTCCATCATGTCGTATGGTTTCCTGGATATCATAACCAGTAGTTACTGGTCAAGGTCTGGCAGCTTGCAAGGGTTGTGGCATGTAAGGGATACTGAGGCAACAGAAACAATGAGCCAAGATACCTGGGTTTGAATTCTCACTCGAGCATGTTCTCACTGGCTATGTGATCTGGGAAAGCTTGTTAACCTCTCTGAGCTTTCTCTTCATCTATGAAAAGTGTATGTGTATTGTGTGTTGTGGGTATTAGATTTTAAAACTATTCATTTCTAACCTTTGATTTTATGAGCATTCAAGGAGCTTTTAATTTTACTGTAATTGGGGTGCATGTTTGGTCTTTTGCTCTTTAAGTGAACTCGGATGTGAAAAAATGTTTCCACGTGAAATTCAAGGGCTGATTTAATTTATGCCATAAAGATATTACTCCTCTTCCCTGTAAGTGTCTGTCCTCTGTGGCTTGCCTCAGCACAGAGTCACATCCCTTTCCTGATGGCTGACTCCACTGTGTGTGCTGAGATTTGTGTTTCTCTTCAAGTGGGTTGTAAAGAGGACTACAGACCCACTACAAGTAAAAAAATACACATTTCACAAACTATCACAGAAGAAACCGCTATGGTTGCTTGCATATGAAGGCAATACAGGTTACTTCTAGTGGATTGGGAAACCAAGCACAAATGTGATTGCCTATTTTGTATGCTTTGTTCTTCTGTACGTTAACGAGGGCTTATTTATTGTAGCCCTTTCGTTATTTAAAAATCAATATGCTAATGAGCTTTCTCTGAACATGGCTGTCTGCACTTGGAACATACCACCCCTGGTTTGGCATGAACTCATTGTTCTGTTGATGGAAATATATATATATATATATATATAGGCTCTTCTGACTTGCACAGTCCTCACCCGCTGCTCCACATTCTTGAGGATCGAATGACATGGACCCTGCTGTATGTAGAGAGCAGCCTTAGAAAATTCCTTTGAAGTGGGGCTTTGAGACATTCAGGGGCTAAATCCAAGCTTTTGCTATTTGATCAAATGCCAAATGTGTTACCCTGAATATAAGATAACTGGATGGAAAAATAAAACTACAGGGTGCAAATATTTCAAAACTATCTTGCAGAGCTAATTTGGGTAAAGCTTTGATTAGTTGGTAAGTTGAAGGAGGTGTTCAGCTAATTAGGAGCTGAAATAAAACATTTCATAAGTCATTTAATGTGTATTGTGTGCCGTTAGTGTATATGGTATTAAATATACAAAGAGGAGCAAAAGTTCATACAGTCCTACCCAATGCATCTTTGGTTTTCTCCTGCAAAGTATTGTTGAAAAAATTTCCCTACTTCCTTCTAGTCATTTGCAAAGCTTGTGCATTTTTGCTGTTTTAGTATAAAGATGTGATCATACAGAAAACATATTGTGCCTCAGTTTGTAGTCATTTAGCACAATAATGCTACCTGCCATTCTGTTAAGGGCTATAATGATGTTCTTGAACATGCCCTTGCTTACTTAAGATTGGTTTTTACACTTATTTCCCACAATAGAAGTGTTACAAAAAAATCTTCACACTTAGAGGTTTCCGCTTTATTTCCTATGACAGATTTTCATATGCAGAATCACTGGATCAAAGAGAACAAGTATGAATGCTCAATATTATCAGCATTCATTACAACTGCGCCATTTTTTACTTTCACTGCCATTGTTTGACTATACCTTTCTTGATTCTGTCTCCACTTTTGAGTTTATATTTTTTACTTATACCATAGATGAGCTATTTTGAAAAAGGAACAAATTAAGTGACCATGACTGATTTTGTTCATGCAATTACTTTCCAGAGTCTTCAGTTTACTGGAGAGGGTGAAAGGACCGCAGTTACTATCAGAGCAGAATTGGTCCTTGATGCTTCTGAGTCCAGGCTTGTGCTGTGTCCTCTCTTCCAAATCTGTCCCTCCTGTACAGGATGAGTCTGGGCTAATGAGCCCTTCAAGATAAGCTCAAAGAAGGTCTGTGGTTCATCTGCATATATGCAACAGATAAGCATGATTAGGAATTGCTTTGTCTATATAACTTTATTCTCTTAAAAATCAAACATTTCTATAAAAAATAATTTTGATCAGTGAACACATGCTGTTTCACCTTCCCACATGTACATTAAAAACATTTTAGAGGAAAAAAGGCACATGATTCAGTAGTGTCTGAGTGTTGGAGTATTTTAACTAAACTCAGCTATACATGGGTAATTCCAGTTGGAAGCTGTTCTTGTGTATCTGAAGGCAGAATGTGGCCTTTTGACCTGGACCTATTAAACGTGAGGAAATTTGTAGTTAAAATTCCATTCATAGCTCCGCAGCTAGGATCAGAATTGCCCTACCATAAACCATGATGGGCAAGGCTGCCAGGCCCAATAATCCATTGGCATTATGAAGAAGGATAGGCAACCCACAGAAAATCGAGGCCTCACCTTCATTTTTCAAAAAAGTGTATTCCATATGTGTGTCATTCGTAACCATGAACATGCAGACATGTTTTTACAACAGGTAAGAAGAAACTGTGCGGAGTAAATGATAAATGCCTCTGGGAACTCAGGTGATAGGTCATCTTGGCACAGTCATGGGGGGTGTGTGCCACCTGGGCAAGAGTGAAAAGCAGAACGCAGTTTTGAGGCCGCAGTCATCAGGTGGCAGGATTTGTCAGCCTTGGCTGCTCATCAGATGATTTGGGGGCTCTTGGTGTTTCCATTCATCTGAATTGGGGTGGAGGGCATGGGGATGGATGCTGGTGATGGAGGTCCCCTGTGAGCTAAATAGGAGGCTAAATAATGAGAATTGGCAAGTTCAGGAATGGCCTTATTATAGTAGATTATAAAGTTTTATTATCTAATCAGACTGCCCCTTAACAGACATCAAAAACAAAGTAGCAAATTATCAGTATGTATTTCTTTCTCGGTTGTCTCTCTAGTGGGGACTGGAACTTGGGTGTGATGTCCATACCGACAACTTTGGAACAAAGAGGGTACACAGGTGAGATGAACCAATGCAGATTTTATTGAATTTTTCTGGGTTTCTTATACCAATTTTTTGCAGGACAAGCAGATTGGTAAAAGTTACAAGTTAACTGAACAATGGTGCATAAACTACTCCAACAATAGACAGATAGGTAAACATGAATTACAGGAATCAGCGCTGGCAAATAAACAGATCTAACTAGAAAAAGATTCTAACAGAACTTTGTACTCAGATACACTTAGGCCACAATTACTATCGAAAGAAGGAGATAAGGAAGACACCTCGCACCTCCCCAGATGTGTTTGCCGGCAAGGTTTATCCGCAGTCCCAGCAGGGAGTCTACAACATTCTCAGGCTACTGAGGACGGGTGAAATTCAGAGTCCCTGGGCGTTGTGATCTGGTTTTGTGGGGGACAGATCCATAATTAATAAATCTCCTCAATTTTTCAAAGATGGGATTCTGGATATGTGTAGCAGAGACAATGTCTCATTAATATCATCTAGTTTCTTTCCCATGATGGAAAAGGTAGCTGGATTCTTCAGGCCTTTGGGCCATGTCTGGCAGAAGCTTTGGCAGCGATGGCGTGGCTTTGGTGCATCCTTTGGTGCCAAGATGGTGATTCGGGTTCACCTTGCCTTTAAGGAGAAAAGCAGCAGCAGCAGATGTCTGCAGAAAAGTAGAGAACGGAGCGTTTCTACATTTCTACAGGTCTGTTGTTCTGTAACCAGCTTTGAATGTAAAACTATGTGGTGATGACTCCTTTCCACCAGCATGTTTTCATGGTAACTTGCCCTAAAGGCCAAGCAATAAATAAACATATCATCCAGTGTGCTCCCCGGAGCTGGGCTCTTGTTACGCCGGTGTTATTAGGCAGAAAAGATGAAGAGTTGAACTCCAGGAGTGTTCTACCCATCCCTGTCACAGACCCATGTCTAGTTTTAATGGCTAATCTCTCTATTGTGACTAAAGTATTTTCCGTCACTTCCAAATTTTGCATGCTGCGATGACTTTCATCCTCAATGTTATGTCCTATGTGACACTCAAGAATGCACATAAGATGTGAGCAGGATTGGACAGCATGGCTGTACTGCTTAGCCCAGCACTAGCCAGGATGTGGAGCTCGGGTCAAGCTGATGCCCCGGTTTTTCCGTTACCTTTGGAAGGGGTTTGTTTGAGTTTTTATTGGTGGGAGGTCCCTAAACTCTCCTGCATTTCAAATATTTCCAGCATTTGAATGGGGGTTTGTGCTTCAACAAGCCAGTGCAGGGTTGTGACTGATGTGGGAAGGCTGGCTGGTGCTGGCTGGTCCCACTTGGCATTCTGCTTGTGCTTTCTCTGAAGTCAACCAAGACAGCCTTTGTGAATCTGGAGTTCTAGGCTTCTGGGCACCGCGGGGCCGCTTCCAGTTCAGTGCTCTGTTTTTTGCTTGGGTTTCCCCACCCCCCAACAATGCACAGGGATAAAGTTTGTTTAAAATATGAAGAAAGGGCCCTGCAGCGTGGCCTAGCGGCTAAAGTCCTCGCCTAGAAAGCCCCGGGATCCCATATGGGCACCGGTTCTAATCCCGGCAGCTCCACTTCCCATCCAGCTCCCTGCTTGTGGCCTGGGAGAGCAGTTGAGGACGGCCCAATGCATTGGGACCCTGCACCCGCATGGGAGACCTGGAAGAGGTTCCTGGTTCCCGGCTTCGGATCGGCGCAGCACCAGCTGTTGCGGCTCACTTGGGGAGTGAAACATCAGATGGAAGATCTTCCTCTCTGTCTCTCCTCCTCTGTGTATATCTGGCTGTAATAAAATGAATAAATCTTTAAAAAAAAAGATGAAGAAAAAAAGCACACATCCACTTCCTACCTCACCACCACCAGCACTATTCAAGAATAGGGTGGGCCAGGAAGGAAAGAAGGATGAGATTGGGAATTCCGGAGATGATGCCTCTGCACCTTGTCTGATGCTCATTTGTAGGAAGAGGGAGAGAGTGAAGGAAGAGCATCCTTCATGGCTGCTAGGAGGTTGGAACATCTCAGGAGGTTGGAAAGTGAGGGAGGTTACATAACACCACCAAGTGAGAAGAGGTTCATTTTTGGAAAGGGACCATTTGACAGGCATGTAGGTGGATGACTATAGGACAGCCGGGGTTATTGGGTGAGGCTTCCAGCTATGGCCCTAATCTGGCTACCTGCTTTATCCCAAATTGTTCTCTCCCTCAGAGAGATGTCTGGCTCCTAATATTAGAGTGTTGAAGGATGCAGATTCATCCAGGCTTCCTTCTTAATGCTGAGCAGGGGGCATAGATCTTGCCTATCATAATCAGAAATCTTCCAGTATTATCTAATGGGTCTAATGGCGATCATTGTGGGTCTTGCAAGCTCATTATTACTTTGAGAAGTTATTCACTTATGAAACAGACCTATTTATCAACCAGCGTAAGTAAAATTGGTTTGGGGGAATCCCACAAGTTGGTGGGTTTTTTTGTTTTTGTTTTTTTTTTTTTTTTGCAGACAGAAAAGTTTATTTGCAAAGGGACCAGGTGAGCAGGGAAGGGAGAGGGAACGGGAAAGCACCTCTGGAGAGAAAGCCGGGAGGTGGGGTGCTTCTCGAAAGAGGAGGGAGACACCCTGAACCCCATAAATTTCAAGTACAGTGCCCATTAAGAAGGCAAGAATATATTTTACTATTGCCCAAGCAGTAGATGTTGAGAGACTGTTACTGTGAAGATTGTAATATCATCTAGCTTAAACATCAGACTTTTAATGTCTGTTTCATTGAACATATGACTGTTGTAGAGGAGACCGATCTCACTAATCACTGCATTTGTTCTTGCTTGCTCTTTCAGCATATATTCTAAGGCCCGTTGGTTATCCACAACTATGTTAGAGTGTCCGCTGGCTAGAGTATTAGTTGTAAAAGTTGACCTCTCTTTCTCAAATTAAAAAAGCTGACCTGAAGTATGGGCCAGGGTACCGAACGTAATGATTACATTTTTTAAATTAACTTCATGTGACATACCAGAATCTTCTAGTATTATAAGAGAATTCACTGCAGAATCTTCTTGCCAAAGTAACTCCTAGAGAGAATCAAGAGATAGAGAAGTCTTGCATAGAATGCAACAGCCCCTGGTAAGATAAAAGCAAAGATTTTACTTACTTTTTTAAGAATTTGATTGGTTTATAGGAGTAGGCCAACTTAGCTTCCCTATGCAACTGAACAGGAAGTAGAGGTTTAATACTTTGCAAATGTGCCCAGCTGGCGATGTCCTGTCATTTGCCTGAGGTGGGAGTGCTCAGCAGCACCTGGTAGGGTCCCTTCTGTTTAGATTACTCCTGCTCTGAGGTGGGATCTTCCTTCCAAGTCTTTAATAAAACCAAGTCTCCTGGAGAGACAGGCTGCTCATGAATTTTGGGGTCTGGCACTGGTAGAATTTTATTACTATATTTCATCAGAAACTTACATATTTGACCCATGTTAATAATAATTTATTTGATCTTGAATCTCTGATTTAGAGGATGTCAGGTCAAGGAGAGCCACTCATATAGCATCTTGAACGGAATAAACTTTAGGTGAGTCTTAGGTGCTATTCTCATTCTGAGGAGGGCCATAGGCAATATCTTAAGTCATGTGTGTGATTTCTTGGCAAAACCTAGCTAGACTTCTCTTAAGACTCTGTTTAGCCTTTTTGACTTTACCCAATGACTGGAGTCTCCAAAAGGCCTGGGGATGAAAAGAAATTCCTGGAGCAGTAGCTATCTTTTGAGTTATTTTAGACACAAATGTAGGTCTGTTGTCACTCTGGAGTGACCTTGGAAGTCCAAGCTGTGGCAACAGGTCCTTTATTTGAGCTTTGGATGCTGCTTGTGCCTTCTCTGTTTGAGCTGGAAAAGCCAAACACCCTATAAAAATATGAATAGCAACCATAAGATAAGCCTTCTTAAATGCTAATCCCAATTAGTAATACATTTTAAGCAGATTCTCTCAATACTTGCTATTGATTTGCAAGTTTAAAATATGTACTATGTACTGTTGAGTTACTTTATGAAAATTTAAAATACACAGAATGTAAAAGGGATATGTGAAATAGTATTAGATTCATTTCCTTCTAATTTGAAAAATTTAACATGGAAAAATGGTATATATTTGAGGGATATTATGTATTGTTTCTTTACATGTACACATTGTATAACATCACAAAAAATATATTGGTCCTTTCAATTATTAAGTATTTATTTTGAAAGCATCCAAAATCCTTTCTTCTGGTATTGTTTGAACAATATAGACATGTACAGTCTATTAGTATTATGTGTAATCAAAATACTGTGCAATAGAACTCCACAAATTCTTATTCCTAACTAGCTATAACCTGGTTCCCATCAATCGAGCATTTCTCATGTCTTGTCTTTCAGTTTCCCTCCTCAGCCTTTGGTAACAACCACTGCATTTTCATCTTCTGTGACATCACCTATGTTTTAGGTTCTGCATGTGAGTGACATGTGATAATTCTAATTTCACTTAACAGTGCCCTTCAGTTCCATCCATGTTGTTGCTTTTTTTTATGCTGAGTTAGTATTTCCTTATGTATGTACCACATTTTTTATTCATTGGTGAATGGAAACAAGGATGGTTTATATTTGTTAGCTGTTATAAGTAGTGCTGTGATACCCAGAAGAGTACAGATGTCTCTTAGATTTCATTTCCCTTAGATATATACCCAGGAGTGGAATTGATGTTATTTTTAGTGACTGGAGGAGCCTCCATACTTTTCGCCACAATGCCTGCACTAATTTACACCCGCACAACACATATAAGGGCTTGCTTTTATCCACAAACTCACCAGCACTTACTATCTTTTGCTATTTTGCTAATTACCAACCCACTGGAGTGAAGTTATAGATCAGTGTGGTTTTGATTGCATTTCCCTGATGATCAATGATGCTGAGAATTTTTTCATTTAGTTTTGGGCCATTTGTATGTCTTCCTTTGAAAACATCTATTTAATTCTGTCCATTTTAATAGGATTTTTTGTGGGATTTTTTCGGGGGGGGGGGGGTTGCGTCACACTGTAGTAGTATATATATCATTCTTACCAATTTTCTTGGCAAAGATTTAAAACAAAGTTTTATAAACCACCCAAATTGCTGCAATAATGGTAACAAGCAGTTTTTTTTGTGTGACTTAAAAAAAGTTAGTTCCCACAACAAAGGTAATGAGGGAGTATTTGTCTTCTGCGTCCAGGTTATTTTACATAACACCATGTCCTCCAGCTGTAACCATTTTGTTGAAAATAATAGAATTCTATTATTTTCAATGGCTGAATCATATTCCATAGTGTATGCATATATAGCATAAGCATTTATTTATCTATATATGATATAGATCATATACATTGCTTATGCTATATCTATACCATATCTATATCTTTCTATCACATATCTACATATCTATATCATATAGATGAATGGATAAAGAAGTAGAATTTGGTGAATGGATAAAGAAAAAGTAGCTTCACCTGTAACTGGTGAAGGACACCTTGGGTGAGTCCATATTTTGGCTATTGTGAATAGTGCTGCTGTAAAAATGGCACAGGTGTCTTGGACACAATGTGTTCACATAATTTGCATATTTACCAGTAGTTGGATTGCTAGAACATATGACAAGTCTATTTCCAGTTTTTAAAGAAATCTCCATAATATTTTCCATAGTAGCTGTGTTAACTTACATTCCCATAAACAGTACATAAGAATTTCCCTTTTACACATCCTCACCAGCATTTAACTCTCGTCCTTGTGGATAACAGCCTCTCTGACAGAGGTGAGGTGAAATCTCACTGAGGTTTGACTTGCATTTCCCTGATGACTAGTAATATTAAGCATTTTCATGTATTTGTTGGATATGTATGGCAAATTCATTTTTGTGGTCCCTGGCTCATTTCTTGGTTGGGGTTTTTGTTGTTGTTGTTGTTGCCAAGTTTTTGGATTGCTGATTTATTTTTTTGTGCTAATCCTTGTCTAATAAGTAAGTTTCAGATTTTTTCATTCTGTCAGATATCTCTATGGGTAGTCTCCTTTGCTGTGCAGAAGCTTCTGAGTTTGGTATAATCCCACTTGTCTAGTTTGGCTTATGTTGTCTGTGTTTTGGGGGTCTTAACCAAGTAGTCATTGTGTACAGTACTGTTAAATGCTTTTCCTACATTTTATTCCAGCAACTTCATAGTCTCAGGTATTATGTTTATTTCTTTGATCCATCTTAAGTCATTACTTATTGGGAGGTAGGAATCTAATTTCCTTCTGCTATGTATGTTCCCACTTTTGCCAGCATCATTTATTGAAGGTATGGTTCTTTTTCTCATGTATGGTCTGAGAATTTCTTTCAAAAATCAGTTGGCTAATTTCTGGGTTCTGTAATCTCCACTGATCTGCGTGTTGATTTTTATGTCAATACCTTGCTGTTTTAATTACTGTGGCTTTGTAGACTGCTTTAAAGCAGACATTAGAGTGCTGAAAACTCCCCCTCCCTCGCTCTGATTACCTTTGGCTATTCTGGATCTTTTGTGATTTCATATGAATTTTAAGAGTTTTTTTAAAAAAATGTCCTAAGAAATGCCATTAGTATTTTGAGAAAGACATCACTGAAATATATAGATTGCTTTAGGTAGCATATGCATTTAAATGATAGTAATCTTTCCAATCATGATAAGAGAATATTTCCCTTTTGTGTGTGCTGTTGATAATTTCTTTGAGCAGTGTTCTATAATGTTCATTACAGAGATGTTTACAATCTTTGGTTAATATTTGATTTGGAGTGTATAGATGAGATTTCTTAGAAAATACAACATCATACAATCTGTAAATATGGGTGTTTTTGCTTCCTCCTTTCCACTTTTGATGTCATCCTTTTTTCTTTCCTTCCTAATTGCTCTTGCTAATACTTCAAATTCTGTATTTTATTATGTTTTTCTTCCTATTAGTTTTTTTTAAGATTTATTTTATTTTTATTGGAAAGGCAGATATACAGAGAGGAGGAGAGACAGAGAGGAAGATCTTCCATCCGATGATTCACTCCCCAAGCGGCCGCAATGGCTGGAGCTGAGCCAATCTGAAGCTAGGAGCCAGGAGCTCTTCCGGGTCTCTCACGCAGGTGCAGGGTTCCAAAGCTTTGGGCCATCCTCGACTGCTTTCCCAGGCCCCAGGCAGGGAGCTGGATGGGAAGCAGGGACGCCGGGGTTAGAACCGGTGCCCATATGGGATCCAGGAGCGTGCAAGGCGAGGACCTTAACCAGTACGCTATTGCACCGGGCCCATCTTCCTATTAGTTCTGTGTGTGGCTTTGTTTTGCTAGATCCGTGAGGTGCATTTCTTGTTGTAGGTAATGATCATCGTAAAATTCCCTCGTCACATTGTTTTTGCTGTATCCCATAAGCTTTGATACATTGTGCTGTCATCTTCATTTGCTTCCAGGAAGTTTTTTATTTCTTCTATTACCCATTGTTCATTCTGAGGTGTACTTACAATCTTCATGTGTTTTTGTATTTTCTGGGGTTTAAATTCTTAATTTTCAGCTTTTTTCCATTGTGGTTAGAAAAGTTCTGATACTATTTCCAGTTTTTTGTATTTATTCATTCTTTCTGTATGGTCTAACCTATGGTTTATCCTACATGGTTCTATGTACTGAAGAAAAGATAGTATATTCTTCAGCAGTGGGCTTAAATGTTCTGTAGATGCCAATTAATTCCAATTAGTACATAGTGCAAATTAGTACTGTTGTTTCTTGTTCATTTTCTGTCTAGTTGATCCATTGATTAAAGTGGAGTGTTGCAGCCCCCCAATATTACTGTACTGGAGTCTAGATTGCCCTTTAAATCTATTAACATTTTGTTTAGTAGCCGGGCACTCTGGCATTGCATGCTTACATGTTTACTATAGTCAAATCTTTCTGGTGATTTGATTCCTTAAACATTACATAATGCCCTTTTTATGTCTTTTAAAATAGTTTGCGCTTCAAAGTCTATGTTGTATCATTAGAATGGTTACTCCTGAGTGTTTTTCCCAGTTTTTTTTTCTTTCCATTAGCATGGAATATCTTTTTCTATGCTTTCACTTTTTGTCTGTGGGTATCTTTGGAGTATGTTTCTTGCAGGCAGGAAATAGTTGGATTTTTTGTTTTGTGTTTAAGTAGTTCAGCTGTATCTTTTACTTGGAGAATTTAAGCCACTTACACTCAAGGTTGTTATTGGTAATAACTTGGTCCTTCCAAATTCCCATAAAAACGCTAATTGTTTGCTTTGGATTTCCTTTGTACTTTTACTATATTTTCTGCCTTCATCTTTTGTAATAATGACTATCTTCTGTGTGTGTAGCACTTCCTTGGTGATTAATCCAATTTCTATTTGTCTTGGAAAGTCTGTTATTCCACCTTTATTTGTAAAGAGTTTTGCTGCATACAGTAAATATTCTAGGTTCACAGATCTTTTTTTTTTTCCTTGTTAGGACTTGAACTATGTTTCTCTGTAGAGTTTCTGGCAAGAAATCAGTTTTCAGTCCAACTGGTGATCCTCTGAAGGTGACCTGGCGTTGCTCTCATGCACAGTGTAGGATTCTCATGTTTTACTGTTGACATCTTGACAATAATGTGCTGCAGGGAAGATCCTGTACTTGGATGCCCCTTCATCCAAAGCAGCCAAGTTTCCTGATATTGTTTTACTTAAAGTTCTTCAAATGCACTCTTTCTACACCTTCACTGTTTTCCGTTCTTCTATTTTTTTTTTTTTTTTGAGACATTGCTAAAGATTTTCTTCTGGCTCACATATTCTTCTACTTCATCAGGTCTGTTAACTTGTTCCACTGTTCCTTTATTTGACATATTCTTCATTTCTAATATTTTAGATTTATTTCTCTTCAATACTTAACAATTTTTCATGTCTATCATGTATGAATTCCCTTCTCATAGTCTTTGAGTAAACTTACCATTCTTTTATATTCCTTTTCATGCATTCTATCTATGTCTTTGTTGTCAGATTCTAATATTGGAGAGTGTATTCCTTTGCGGCAATCATGTTTTCCTTATTCCTGTTTCTCAATTCTACATTTGTTTTTAGGCATTTGTTGGTTTTGTACTCTGATGACTCTTTTTTTTATTATTTTTTTTTATTACAAAGTCAGATACACTGAGAGGAGGAGAGACAGAGAGGAAGTGGAGCTGCCAGGACTAGAACCAGAGGCCACATGGGATCAAGGCGAGGACCTTAGCCACCAGGCCACGCTGCCAAGCCCCCTCTGATGACTCTTACAACATGCCTTTGTGGTTTGAGTGGGGTATCCACACCTTTGGGGGGTATTTGGAGGCATTTTCTGGGTGGTGCCAGGGAGCTTCAGCTGGTACTCAGGCACTCAGAGTCCAGGATGACAGCCAAATTGGGCATTCTATTGTCTATTCTACTGTCAGGAGGTCTATTCTACTGTCTGTTCTACTGTCAGAAGGTGGATAGGGTGAGATCACACCAACTGATCTGACTGCCCGTTTTTCACTACCAGTATGGTGCTCTGCAAGCATTAGGAAGAGGAAGGAAGCAGGCAACTTCCTGCTCCAAGTGTGGCAGTAACTCAGCCCCTGCCAGCTTCCCTGACTGATGTGGGGCTCATTCTCAGTAATAACTGCCAGCTACAGGGTGCAGTAATTTCTTCCTACCTTGATGTGGTAAGATAGTTTTGTCTTCTCTCTTCTTAGCTTATATATTTATATGTAATCATTAACATACTATATATTACATGGTAATATTACATAGGTTTTGTTATGTTGTATTTGTTTCATTTTTTGTTAAGAATTCATCTTTTGGGCCTGGCGGGATAGCCTGGCAGCTAAAGTCCTCACCTTGATCACAGCGGGATCCCATATGGGCACAGGTTCTAATTCCGGCTGTCCCACTTCTCATCCACCTCCCTGCTTGTGGCCTGGGAGGGCAGTTGAGGACGGCCCAAATCCTTGGGACCCTGCACCTGCATGGGAGACCTGGAGGAGACTCCTGGCTCCTGGCTTCAGATTGGCTCATCTCTGGGCATTGCAGCCACTTGGGGAGTGAACCATTGGACGGAAGATCTTCCCCCTCTGTCTCTCCTCCTCTCTGTATATCTGCCTTTCCAATAAAAATAAATAAAATCTTAAAAAAATAATCTAACTTTCCTATTTATTCCTTGATCCATTAATTATTCAGCAGTACATTTTAAATTTCCATTTTATTTGTGTAGTTTCCAAAGTTTTTCTTGTTATTGGTTTCTAGTTTCTTGTATTATGGTCAGAAAGGATGTTCATTTTAATCTCTTTGTATGTGTGAGTTGTGTTGTGACTTACCATATGATCTATCCTGGAAAATGTTCCATGTGCTGTTGAGGAATGTGCTTTCTGTAGTTAGTGGATGGAAAATTCTGTGGATTTCTCTTTGGTCAAATTGGTCTAGACTACAATTTAACTCTGCCGCTTCTTTGTTAATTTTGTTTTTGTTTGTCTAAGTGATCTGTTAATTTCTAAAAGTGGGATGCTAAATCCCTCTACTATTTTTTTGCAGTTTGTCTTTTTACTTCTATTTTTTAATATTTCTATTATATTTACCTAAATGTTTGTATTATCCCATATTAGATGAATATCTATATCAGTGTTATTTCCTCTTGCTGCATCCAGTGATATAAAAAGGGCTCAAACACCCTTTATTATTATTATATAATGGCCTTTCTGGTCTCTCTCTCTCTTTTTTTACTACTTTGGATTTAAAATATATTATGGCTACTTAATATAGTATGGCTACTTCTGTTTTTGTTGGGTTTGATTTGTTTGGAATATCTTATGTACTATAACCGAAAGTCTGTGTCCTTACAGGTGAAATTTTTGGTTAGAAGCCTATAGTTGGGTTCTATTCAGTCATTCTGTTTTCAATAAGAGAACATAACCCATTGACATGTAAGGTAATTATGATTAGATTAGCTGTTATTGCCACCATTCTGATATTAGTTTTGTATTTCGATTATGGATTTTTTCTTTCTCCATTTGTGTATACACATACACACACACATATATATACACACACACATATATACAAACATACATACACATGGGTGGTTTTTTGGGGGGAAAGCCAAAATACACACAGAGAGGGATTTCCTATTTCTTTGTTCATTTCCCAAATGGCCATAGTGTCCAGAGTTTGGATAATCCAAAGCCAGGGACCAGGAGCCCCATCTGAGATGCCAGATGGATTGCAGAAGCCAAAGCACTGGGTCCTTTTGCAACCGTCCCAGGCTCATTTGCAAGGAGCTGAGTTTAGGTGAAATACCTGGAATCAAATGGCCCTCCTTGTAGGCCATGGCTTAATCCACTGAGGTATAATGCCAGACACTATCCCTCTTTTGCAATATTTATTGGTAGTGAAGTGATTTTTCTCCAGCAGTGTTGAGTTCTTGCTTATTATTTATTTTTTGGTAGGTTCTTATTTTGTATTTACCATGGAGTTTATGAAAACTTTGGCTATCATAAATCAGTAACAACTTCTCATTGGTTATAAAAATAAGGAAGGAGACCAACACAAAAGCAGAGAGATAAGAAATCCCAATAAAACTCTGTTATGAGTTTTTGGTGTCACAGTTGACCTCTTTCAATATTGCCTATTTGTTAACATTTCAGTAGTGATGATCATTTTCGTTTCCTTCATACATGGCTTATGTACAATATTTGTAATGTTAGTGTATTATGAATTTGTTCATTTAGTTACTCTTACTAGTGAGTTTTCTACCTCCCGGGGTTACCTTATTTCCTAGCATCTCATCATTCCAGTTTGAAGAATTCCCTTTAGTATTTCAGGTCTGCTGGTGATAAATTTCCCCTGCTTTTATTTGTCTGAGAATGTCATTATCTCTCTCTTCTATCTAAAGGATAGCTTTACTAGATACATGATTGACTGGTAGTCTTTTTCTTTCCTTTAGTCCTAAACAAGTTTTATTCTACTCTTACCTGGTCTAAAAGCTTTCCACTATGAAGTTTGTAGTCATGTAAGCTTCATGTTTTTGCTGTTGTTGTTGATGTGTTAATTGCTTCTTTGTCTTTAAGCATTGAGAATCCTTTTGCTTTAACCTTGGAGAGCTGGACTATCATATGGCTTAAGGTAGACTTGTTGAGTTGATTCTATCTGGTGATCCTTGACCTTCCTATACCCAGAAAGTTGCATCTTCCTACAGTTTTGGCAGTTTCCTGTCATTATCTCTTAGAGTATGCTTCCTGCAGCTTTGGGGGTTCTCGGAGCCCTCTTGAATCCCATTAGCCTGAATATTTGCTCTTTTCATGCTATCCAATGTTTCCTATAAGCTTTGTTTATTCCTTTTAAATCTTGTATATCCTGTAACTGTATTTTCAAATAGCTTGTCTTCAAGCTCACTGATTCTTCCCTTTTTATCCATTTTGTTTTGATGCTTTTTGTGGCATTTTTGGCTTAACTATAAATGTACTTTTTCATGCAAAAGAATCACTGTTTTGATTAAATTACCTCCATCTCTCTATCATATCTTTAATATTGAATCATTTCTTTGTTCTCTTGGATTATGTTGAGTCTGCCTGAAACAGCTATTTTGAAATCTTTAAGCATTTGGAGATTTCTTTACCTAGATGGTTCATTTCTGGCAGTGTAATTGACTGTACACAAGGTCACGATTCCTTGGGAGTTCTCAACACTTGTTGGTGCTTGATACATGGTGTACAATGTTTTAAACAGAAGGATTAGTGTCATTGATTTGTTTTCATTGCTGGTTATCCTTTTATAAATTCTAATTAGTCTATTTTCTCTAAGCCTATAGATGCTTCTGCTTGCAACAAATAGTATCTTAAGTTGTGGTTTGTCCAAACCCACTATTATGTTTTTATTAATTCAGTCTTGCAATATTCCCCAAACGCAATTTTTTTTTTCAAATCTGCAGTGGCTGTATTGTTCTGTGTGAACTGAAGAAGTGCCTAAAATGGAGTCATCCCTGCCCAGAAGCTTCTTCTAGGATCTGTGTTAGGCTTAGACTCTTGGTTCTTTGCCCATCAGTGCTATAATGCTAACTCACTTCTGGAGCCCTTGGCTCACCAAGACAGGTGCCGCCTAGAAGTAGGACCAATGCCTATCTTGCAATAGTGTGTTTGCCACTGAGGTGAGCTTACCACCTGATGCCTTACCTCTCAGCCTCCAGAAATGCTGGCTTTGGTGTGTGACTGCTCAGCTGGACTCCGTTGGGCCTTGAAGCAGATCCAGAGGCTCTGACTGCTGGTACTGGCCTGGGGACTGACCACCAGGGTTAACTCCATGCTGTTTTATCAGCCTGCCACAGAGTCCATGAATAGTTCTATAATCCTTGCTATCTGCCCAAGGTTTTAAGATAGGTGGTAAAGTAAGTACTCAAGTAGACACTGGGTAGGTAACACCTGAGTCACACAATCACCAGGCTCTGGGCAGTCTTGGGTATGTGCACTAGGACTGCCAGAGGCTGAAGGTGATTCATACCAAAACACATCTGTTGACGTAGCAGGGTGCCTTGTCCTAGTAGGGCAAATCCAGAGACTGTCCACAGGCATGGAACTGCTAAGATCTGTCCAGCATTAGGCCTTATCGGGCCAGCCCTGCATTTCAAGACAGAGTTCTGTGTTCCCTTGCTTGTCTGCCCATGGTTGAGTGACAAAGTCAGCCCTCTAGCCAAACAGGCTGACCTCTGGCTGATCAAATCTGGTTTTCATGGTCACAGATCCCTGAAAAGTCCTAGGTATATCCAGCTCACCAGAGACCAAAAGTTACATTCACCAAAAATGGATCTGACCCTCCCCTCTGTTGCATCCGCCAAGAACTTGGATCTGTGCCTTTTGCCAGGAAAGTCTGAGTCCTGATCAGGGCAGAGGCCTTTGGGCTTCATCAGGTGGTAGGGGTCAGTGCCATAGACTGTGCTCTGGGCAGCCATCCTAAACCCCCTCTCCTGGTCTCTCTTACAAAACTAGAGCTTAGCTTTCTTCTGGCAGCTAGGGGAAGGGTGGCAGAGACTGTCTGGCTGTGAAGGCATCACATGCTCACTGTGCAAGTATTGGCCTGAGGGACAGCATAGGGGGCTCAGTCCCACTAAAGTTCCCACAGTGGGAATGGAGCTGAGATTCTATCTCCTCACCTTCCAAGTGGAGGATGTCTCACCACACCATGCCCCTTGGAGCTAAGGGTGACTTGATGTCTTTAGTGTGAGTTTTCTTAGGATTATGGCAAGAAAAGGCTGCATGGACTCTTACCTGGCTTCTACAGCTCTTCAGAAGGTGACTTAGTGTGTGAGCAGCTCTTTATATTGGTATTTTGGGAGCCTCTTGCTTAGCTGCCACCTTGACTCCCAAAAGACCAATGTTGATTTTCTTGACGGTCCAAACATTCATTTTGCTTTTGACTATTCTACTAAGGTTATACTTTATATTGGAATGTACTGCACATGTATAATTTGAAAAGTTTGGTAATAATTTTATCTGATATAAATTCTGCTTCTAAGCTCATTTTATTTTGAAACCTGATTTTGGTGATTTTCATGGTTAAAACCATGCTTTGGAGACAATGCAAGAAGTTCATTGTTGTCTACAGTTACTAAGCCATAACTCATTCTTTCAATCACATCCATCTGCTATGCAAGGTTCTGTTGCATTACTTTCCCTCTGGTTCCCTCTGGTTTGGCATCCATAAAATACTGTTATGATCTAATCTAAATGTGGTTCCCATTGGCCAAATCCAGAGAAAGAAGGCAGAAAAGTCTGGTTGAATACTGTTTCCATATAGAAAGGTGATATCTTGCACCAAGGCAGAGAGCTGGTCAAAACTGCTTTGAAGCTGAACATCTGAAAGATTCAGAAATAATTTAAAAATATAAATATATGAGTTTTCATCAGCAGTATCAATGTTTTCATACACTAGTATCTGCAATAATAGGAATAAATCTGAGCATAAGCCTTCAAAGTGCTTTCTCCATAGCATGGGTTACAATTTTAGTGTGTTCACTTTCCTAGTATATGCAATCTTCCCTATACATGGGATCACACATTTATAGTTTCTCAAACAATTGTGGATTGACAATATTTAGAGGAAAAATTGCATCTATACTGAACATGAATAGACCTTTTGGTCATTAGACCCTAAATGATATGGTATAGCCAGTATTTATATTGCATCTGTATTAACTGATGCATTATAAGTAATCTATGAATGATATAGACAGGAGCATGTGCATAGATTATATGCAAATATTGTAGTATTGCAGGCAAGCGACTGGAGCATCCCTACACTTTGGTTCCTGGACCTCCGTGCATACAAACCTCACTTGGGACTTGATGGGGAAAGTGTGCAATATCTTTGTGACCCTGAGTGGACAGGTTCTGCATCTTCATTTTTGCAGAGCTAAACTGCTAGGTTACATATCCAACAGCTTCTTAACAGCAAGAGAGTTCCAGAAAATGCTATTTATACAGTAACGTGGTAAAAGGGACTCACCTGCAGCTCTGATTTTCTGCTGTGTAGTGCGATTGTGTGTCAGGCACAGCTCAGGCATGTAGTGTGCGTAATGAATAGATCCAGGTTCCAGCAGGCAACACTTGGTGCACTTGCACAGGACAACTAAAGGAAATTTAATAAAGGCAGTTCACAACAACATGGATGCAGGCAGAGGTAATGAACAGGGGTGGAGAAGTAAGAGTAGGGAGGCCTTTTTACTCACCTCTGAAGGGGTTAAAGGAAGGAAGATGACCAGGCTAGGGAGCCACAACACCAGCACCAGGCAGCAGCGATTTTGTACAGGTATTGTATTGTTTCCATGATGGCCATCACAAGTACCATGACTTTGGAGGCTTAAACAACAGAAATCTCTCAATTTGGGTGGCCTCAAGCCCCAGGCCAAAGGTCTTGCAGAATTGTTTTCTTCTGAGGCCTCGCTGCTTACCCTCTCGTCCCTGTGTCTCCATATCTTGTCCTTCTGTGCATTTGTCTATGTCCACATTACCTCCTGCTAGAAGGACACTAGGTCATACTGGATTAAGGTCTCACCTACTAATGTTAATTTTGTTCTCAAGGCCTGATCGCCAAATACATTTTCAAGATGCAGGAGGTTGAACCTTCAACACGTGAATGTGAGAGGGACACAGGCCAATCTATCATGGCGTTATTGCCAGTCTGTGACCAATAGAGAAGGAATCCTGGAAAATAATACCTTAATGGGTCTCTCTTCTAACCTATTGCCATGCTGATTCTTCCCAGGGGACTAAACCCAAGCAAAGCTGGAGGCAAGCAAATCTGTAATGCCACCCCTTAAGGGCATGTCCTGGGACACAGAGGAATAGGGGACTTTGCAGGAGTACAAAGTCACTTTCCAAATATGAAAATCAGATTTCCTTGACTCATAGGGTTACGAATGAATTAACACCAAAGCCAGGAGCAATGATGGGGGTGAGCCAGTGCTATTTGCTTTTGAGAATTGAGAGATGCCCACTCAGGTAAATGCTGCTCTGTGATTCAGCCTTGTGGTCTTGTTTAAACATCTTGCCCAGCACCGGTTCTTGTAAGAATTAGCAACATGACACTGCCTGCCAGCAGATACCTATAAAAAAGGTGACTTCTGCTGTTGGCTTTAGCAGCCTTTCTGATTCCTGCTAGTGGACACCCATTCTTCATCTTCAGCCAAACACAAGGTGTGTGTGACCCTGATTGTGGCTCCAGATTAATGCCCAGTATTTTTTCAGCTCCCTTTTGTGAACAAAGTTAAAGATAAAATTTTTAAATTATTCAAAAGGCAGAGAGACAAAGAGAGACAGACGAGATCTGTGATCTGATCCACTCCCCAAATATCTGCACTAATGAGAGTGACCCAGACCAAGCATTGGGAACCCAACACAGATCTAGCTGTGAGAGGCAGGGACCCAACAGCCTATGCCTGATGCCTCCCAAGATGCACATTAGCAGGAAGCTATAATTGAGAGCAAAGCTTGGAATCAAATGCAGGTACTCTGCTATGGGAATGTGGGTATCCCAAGTAGTATTTTAATCACTACTTCAAATGATAAACTTTGATGTTATGTCGGTTATTTTCTGCAAAGGAAAAAGCCATTCAATCCCACATGGAAAAAAAAATATGAACCCATAGCAAAATCAAAATCTATATATATTTTCTTAAATAATTCTTAGACCATTTACTGGTACTTTCTGGCTGACCTGATCCTAAAGAACTATCTGAAGCATATGTGTTTGGCTTAGTAGTTAAGATGCCAGTTAAGATACCCAGAGCCCACACTGGAGCACCTTGTTAAATTCCCTGATCCAGTTAATGATTTCAGATTCTTGCTAATGTGGACCCTGATGGTGATGATGGGTCAAGCATGTAGGTGCCTGGCAACCACATTAGAGAATAGGATTGCGTTTCTGACGCCCAGCTTCAGCGCAGAGTGTCACCAGAACTGGGGAGTGAATCAGTAGGTAGGAATTATGTTTGTCCCTCTCTCAAAGGACTTTCTAAAAAGAGAAGTTTGGTTCTCTCACCAAAATGTGTTAATGCACATTAATATAGATAATTATTCTTTCTTAATCTTTCTGATAACCTCATTTTGAGAGTTTTGAATGTTGGTTTAAAATGCCTATAAACATTAGATTATATTCATCAAACAGCCTACAGTATATAGTGATAATATTGTGCACAGCACAACTCCAGGGGGCACCATTCATGTAACCATTGTAGATTTGTATGGCCTTTCTGACCACTTTTTAAAAATTATTTTTATTATTTTACATAATATAATTTGGTAAGTATAGGTATTCCTGCCTTCCCCTCCCATTATTCTTTCCCCCACACATTATTACAGCCATGTAAAGTCCCCTAGAACAGTTACAAGTTCAACATTCTGCTATCCACATGTGCCATGGCATTACAGGTCTACACAAAGGCAGAAAATTTAGGATCATAGTATTGCATTTGTTTCATTGGGATTAGAAATGCATACTGTAAAATATCTTTACTTCCTGCTATAGTAGGCTCCATTATATAGTTCATCTATGAGAATTTATGTATATACTTCTTCAAGTATGTATCTGTTTTATATTTTGCATGAATATTGCCTTATATCAGAGAGAACATATGCTATTTGTTTGGGATTGGCTTATTTCATTGAGCATCATGGTCTCCATTTGGGATGATTTTGTTGCAAATTGTAGTGGAGAAAAGTTCTAAGAACAAGGTGCCACCTCTGAGTAAGTGGCAGGTTAGGTACAGATCAGTGTGAGGTATCGGAGTGGGACAGGGAAAAGGGGTGCATCCAGTGAAGATTAAGGCATGGTGCCACTTCTCAGTACAGTGAAGGAAGGAGACGTGGGCACCCCTGCAGCCTTCACTTCAGAATCATCCCCAGTGACACCACCTCTCCCACTCACACTCCCCCTGCACCTGTTAGTATAGAAGGAGGTCAGCAAGAAGAGATAGTCCTCTGCCTCTCTCAGACTCTTAAAGTTGTCTGCCAAGCCTGAGGGGCCAGGACTGTGAGAAACCTGTTATGACCGGAGTCAGGACAGAATGCAAGAGAAATCATGAAGCCCACACTACCAATGTGGATGGTGAGAAAGTGGCTGGCCCTGGAGCAGGCTGTCAGCTCAGCAGCTAGCCCCACTATCTATGGAAGCCAGTGTAACAGCACTTGCGACCCCAGAGCCTCCCTATCCTTGAACTTCACCCTTGCTTAGCTCACTTTTTTCTACTGTGGGATGGGACTGGGGAGCCACCTTCCAGTGCAGCCTCAGAGGTGGCAGCTGACGGTGGACATCACAGCTGACGGTGGACATACACCCTGAAGGTAGTGAGTAGGAGCTTACGAGACACCAGCCAACTTACCAGGCATTGGAGGAATGGTACTGGGAAGCAGGCATCTACCCAACTTCCTTTCTAAGTTTTGTTGTTTACATCCTTTTGCTTTTATGCAATGCTCTCAAATTTACACCTGCTTTCTGGAATTTTTACTTCCATACTCTAGCTGTTCTATGTTTCAAATCTTTACCAGATTTAGTAAGACAGTGGAGGTAAGCCGACTTCATGGTACAAATTTAGGGCATCACAAAAGACCTCTTCTTTCAGAAGGGGTACGTGGCTGCCCTCTGCTTTGGAAAGAGAATAGGAGGAAAAGCAAGCTGACGCCCTTGGAGGGCATGACAGCCTGCCCAGGGTGAACCAGGCTAAGGCCTTTACATGGTCAAGTAGGAGGCATCAGAGAGGACATCTATCACACGAGTCATTAGATCAAGGGTACTGGGATCTGTTTCTTCCTGTTAGAAAGTTATGAAAATGTAAAGAGAAATGAAGCTTCCAGCGTGAGATGAGTAGTAGAAGTGTGGGTGTGCAAATTCATATTTTTCAGTATTTATAGATATGGGCAAGATGGATGTCAGTGTGTGTGTGTGTGTGTGTGTGTGCACACGCCCTCAGGGGTTCTTAAACTTCATTGAAACAGGATCAAAAGTTCAGTTTATTTTGACATAAAAACACTGATCCACGCCTATCATGGATTTTTAAAAAGTCCATGAAAAATATATAACATAAAAGAGACTGGATCCATTTTCCACAAATTTGTTGAAGTTATTTTCATCTATATGTGAACACATGTATGCACATGCATTGCTTCAACCTGTCTACCAACAGGGTTAAATGTTATTCTCCTCTGAGAGGAACCTGAGCTCTTTCAAGAAGTGGCTGATTGCAGGATCAGGACAGGGAAAATCAGGCATGAGCCAGGGACATCTTGTGGCACCAGACAGCAAGGGAGTGCTTAAAGAATGATGACAGTTTACTTGTAGGAAATGGCAGACTGGAATGTAGGGACTCCTGTTGGCCAAGCTGAGGTTAAACAGAATATAAGTAACTGTAACTGCTGGGGACCTATTAAGTAAAACGGGAAATGCTGAGTCCATACTCACACACAAGCAAAGTAACGAACACTTCAGGCATTTAGGGATTTTCCCCTGGTTTTGGAGCACTTGCCTACAAAATACAACTGCAAAATAGAAAGACTAATTTTACGTGGAGAAGCCTGGAAGACACTATCTTAGGCAGGTGGTCGGTCATTGGGAATGATAAAATTGAAAGTGTGCCCCTGCTGATGGAGAACAGTTTTGCTTTTGAGGTTTTCCTGCCACAAACATACCATGCAGAAACTTCAAACTAGCCAGTCTGAGGACACTGGGCAAAATAACAGGCCCACAATCCTCCACTGTCTGTCAAGAAAATCAAGGGAAGACTGGGGAGTTATTTTAGTTGGAAAGAAAATTAAAAGATGGGGCAGTTAAGTGTGATGTCTGAATTCAGACTGGATTCTCTTAGAACTAAGAACATTACCGGATTAGATGGTGAGACTTAATAATGAGGGCCTGAGGATTAGTCATCAGTCATGGTCTTGTGACTTTTCTCATTTTGGAGGTTGTATTGTGGTCCTATAGAGCAATGTCCTTGTTGAGGGTTCCTGGAGCACTAGGCCCATAATTTGCTCTCCAATGAATTGGGATAAAAGTCATTTGTACTGTATATGCAATTTTAAATGTATTAAACAGCATGTCCACTTTAGGGAAAAACATATGTGAGGAAACAAACACAATTTCTTTTAAGAAAAAGCATACGACTTGACTGAAATGCTGTGGTTTGGGTGGGCTATAAAAGGCCATCTGTCCTTGTGGCCTCCTGCTCTGTCCTTCGTACTCCAGGACCCTTTGATGGTAAAATAAAGCAAATGGTAAAATAGCCCTTAGAAATCTGTGGTGGTACCTAATTCAGAGTACTCTGATGGTCAATGGCCAACCCTGCAATTCATCCACCTGCTTCAGGTAGAGTGTGGAATGAGAGGCCTGGATGGGGCCTTGAGTTGCTCAGTGAGTGGCAAGAGGTTGCACCTCTTTTTCTTTCTGAGGATCTGAATATAGAACTAAAAGGAGAACTGGAGCTTTTGTGGATATGGCACTGATTCTGTCCTTCATACTCAGAGAAACAAGCTTTGCAAGAGGAATTGAAGTCCATTCATTATCTAGAACATATGGTAAGAGCCTTAGATCTCAAACCTCTAAGAAGTCTCTGACCTCTCAGAAGCAATGTCACACAGTGGCGTTTCGCTCTGCTGCCTTTGACTCAGAGGGTTTCTATCTGAAACAGCCAAAGGAAGTTGTCATCAACACCCTAGGGAAATGTGGTAGATACCACCCAGAACTTCTTGTTGCGGTCCTTAGACAAGCATAGTAAATACTGTTACTCTCCAGATGATGGTAGGCTTTGCTGCTGTGGCCATTAAAAGCTACAGGTGCATGCACTTTCCTACCATGGCTGCCCAGAAAGTCACTGTTACGGAGGCCTAACTGTAGTGACAGTGGAGGCCACTTGGTCCACAAAGCTGTATTCTGTTCCTGCCTCCTCTCAGCTGTTGATCATTCAGGTTTTGATTTTAAAATCTCCATCTCATTGTTTCCTAGAATGTTGCCTCAAACCTTTTTAAACCAAATGTTGTAAAACAAAGAGGCAGAAAGATCATTGGGAAAAATGAAATTGAAGGAAACAGAACTTCCTTTAAAAAGTCAAAATAATAGAGAGGAAAATCACACGACAACAATGGGCAAGGGTTCAGAACCATCCTTATAAATCCAAGCATTTAGAAAAGCATAGGCGAAACATGGGAGTACTGCCAACTCTTTCTGAAGTGCATACAAGGGTACTTCAAAAAGTCTGGGGAAAAATGAACTTTAAAGATTTTGGTGAATAAAGACTTACTAAATTTTGTGGTAAGGATGGATTATGTTACCTTACACTTTGAACACCACTTGCTGGGGTCTTACAGGAGACATCCCATATATATTATGCTTAAGATCGATTTCCATTAATGTCCTGCCTGAAGGACTGTGGTATAAGAGTTTTCAAGATACAGTGTGGGGGAATTAGGCAAGGTGGGGCAGAATAATAAGAAAGCCATACAGATATTTTCTCAATCTGGCATGTGGGCAACTTCTGCCAGAAGGTAAAAGTTGGAATGATGTAACTTAGAAAGTATCCCATATGCTCTGGTTGATGAATAAAAAGTAAAGGGACACGCTATTACACACTCTAGTGTCTTAAGAGCAGAAGTGACAAAGGAATGTGTCATCTTTTGGGATGGCTGCTGTTTGTCCCATTCTGGCAGGAGCAGAGCTACCAAAGACTTGGGCTGTCTGCCCAACAGTTTCTTCTCTCAGAAGGTAGAAAGCACCAGAAAGAAACCCAGATGTCCTAGAGTGAATTAGATCCATGATGGGCTGTTTGGTAATGTGGTACCAACAAGCCTCTTGGGAGAAATGTTTGTGGTATCTTTGTCCTCCCTCACAGAACTGACTGCAGTGATTTCTCCTTGCAATCTGTCACTTACAGACATGGGTGTCTGCACAAAATTGTCCGTCCGTGACTGGGACCATAACAAATCCTGTTTGTGTCTTCTTGCATCCGGTACATTGTCTTTTTTCTTTTTTTTTTCAAGATTTTTTTTTAATTGGAAAGTGAGATATACAGAGGAAGACATACAGAGAGGAAAATCTTCCATCTACTGATTCATTCCCCAAGTGGCCACAATGGCCAGAGCTGAGCTGATTCAAAGCCAGGAGCCTCTTCTGGGTCTCCCACACAGGTGCAGGGTCCCAAGGCCTTGGGCCGTCCTTGACTGCTTTCCCAGGCCACAAGCAAGAAGCTGGATGGGAAGTGAGACAGCTGGGATTAGAACTGGCACCCGTATGGGATCCTGGTGTGTACAAGGCAGGAATTTAGCTGCTAGGCTACCATGCCAGACCTGGTATGTTGTCTTGTAAGTGCAACAGTATTGATTAGATGTGCCTGATTGGAGAATGACCATAACCTGAAAATTTGAGGAAGATCTGACCACATTCTTTTTTCTGATAATCTTTGCATTAAAACATTAAAAATGTTTTAGACAACTATGAGATAATTAGTTTCCACAGTCTGCCTGGCTACAGTTAAGTATTTTGGTGGAATTTAATCTTGTCTTTTTTGTACTTAAAACTTCATGATTATGGTCATGCATCTTCAATTCTGTATCTGACACTTTTCCTTCACCTTATATCCTGAGCATTTTTCATGCAACTAAAATTATTTCATTCTAATTATTTCTTAATATTGTTTCATTTTTTCCCATAGTCACTGTGATTAAAAAAAACGGCACTGAGCACAAGTTCTAAGCATCATGGTATATTTGAGACGTCAAAAAAGAAACTTAGATCTGGAGTAAAGGCCAGGGGAGATGTGTTATCCTGGGCCTGTTGGTGGCCCTGGGGTGGGTCGTCAGTGAGCTGAGGTATAGCTGGAAGGTGAGCTGAAGGAATGGGGGTGTGGAGCCAGACGTCATGGGGAAAGAGTTAGAGCATGTGCAGACCAGACGCACAATCACACTGCCAGGCTGGAGGCATTTTTGACCTGCATTAAGGCTAGCTGGTGGAATTTGCAGGGACCTGCTTTTATGTCTGTGCTGTTTCAAAACGATGCATCCCACTTCAGTGGGGTATGAAGGAATCTCAGCAGAGCAGGTGGCTTTGGGACTGTTAAAAGGCAATACTTGTAATTGTGTCTACAATGTGCTCTGTGAGCAAGCAGTGGAGTACCTTAGATCAAATCTTATTCTCAGAGTCACAACTTGATTACCAAAAAAGAAAAGAAAAAGAAAAAGAAAAAGAAAAAATAGCATTAGAATGCGGGAACAGCATAAAGCCACATGTTTCCAATTCAGAGCAGCCCGCAGACTTGCCACTGCCAGTGCTTTCCTGTGCCGGACTGACTGGCATGGTCTAGCCAGCTGTGGCTTCCCACAGCCTTAAAGTCACTGCCTGGTCTGAGCCACAGGGCTCACCACGAAGATGTTGCCAGCACTGGGTAGGATGGTGGTCTGTGTTTCAGTTTTTAAAATTAGACTGCAAACCTAAGACCCGTTCATTCACAAGCAGGGGAGCTTGTGCTCCAAGAATCTCTCCTGCTGCCCCCGCGTCCACCATCCTGGTCACAGCCAACTATGAGTCTGGAGCTTTCAGAGAGCACAGCTGAAGGCTGAAGAAAATCCTCCCTCTAGTGGCTCAAACTCAAACATCCTCTGGCTGTATTGGGCTCCAGGGGCCTGAAGGCAGGAAACCTTCCAGAGCACCCCACCCCACAGGTCTGAAACCCCATTTTGTGGCAGGGAAGATCTTGCCCACAGTGGCTCACAGACCCTGGGCAACCACAAGGAGACCCTGTGGTGCTTTCAGCCTGTCTGGGGCTGGGTGGGTGCACTGTGTCCCTGCCTGGCTTCTCTTGAACCCTGAGCTAATGGAATCTCTCCTCTGTCCCCATTTCTGATACCGAATTTGGCTGTTTGTGGAAAAGGGTTGTGATAGGGTGGTGACTTCTGTCCCAGGATCCTGGGATCTTTTGTTTTCCGGCTACCCTGGTAGAATGAGGCTCCTGATAAACGTTAGATCCCAACATTTAGCCCACAGAAGCTGGGAGGAAATCGTCTTTGAGCAGATCAATCTTAAAGCAATGCTGGTGAAATCAGGGGGCGGTGGCATGCAGGCTCCCATGGGAATTACCTAGTGCCATCACCTGGGTACAGCACCAATGCTGGCAATGAGAATAGGGCTCCCTGGCATGAGACCTGCCAAGATAAAGGGGAATGCATGGCAGCTGCCCATTTCCTTCCTTCCAACTACAGAATTACACACGTAGGCAAAAGGGAGACCTGGCTCCTGGTGACCCCGCTGCCTGAAGAGCCACAGCCTTCTAGCCAGGTAGGCTCCTCCCCCATAGGCACCATAGCCCCCTTTGTATTTGACCGATAATCTTGTCAGAAATATTGTGCCCCTGGCTCACTCTGCCTTGTACACTGAGAGAAGAGGCTACGCATTTCAGCAGGTGGTGGGCTGCTCAGGCCCATGGGTTCCATGCTGGTGGATGAAACAGCCCTGGATCCAAGAGAGCAGCAAAAAACTTGTGTGTCAACAGGTCCAGATATCGTTTTCTCATCATCACAATCTAAAAGTTAGTTTAACAGCTATTAATGGAGCATTTACTTTCTATTAAGTATTCTAAGCCATCTCGAGATGGCTTACAGCATATGGGAGGATCTGTCTAGGGTATTATGCAGATTCCATGCTAGGGGTCCTGAAACTAGCTCCTCTCAGGGTAACAGAGCTACATGGTAGCACCAGGGCTCAGGACATCAAGTTTTCTTAAAATCTGAGAGGAGAGCCCAGTGCAATGGCTCGATTGGCTAATCCTCCTCCTTCAAACCCCAGTTTGTGCCCCAGCTGCCCCACTTCCCATCCATCTGCCTGATTGTGGCCTGGGAAAGCTGTCAAGGACAGCCCTGAGCATTGGGACCCTGTCTACATATGGGAGACATGGAAGAAGCTCCTGACTTTGGATGGAATCAGCTTTGGTCATTGTGGCCACTTGGGTTCACTAACCAGAGGATGGAAAACTTCTCCTTTTGTCTTTAAATGTGTCTTTCCAATAAAAATATCTTTAAAAAAGAAAAAAATCAGTGCAATCCTAAGGTTCACAAGACCAAGGGGTCCAGCAGCCTCAACAGCATGTTTATTTGGTCATGTGAACAAGCACTTACCTGGGACATGGACACACCACGCACCCTGTCTTCTTAGCAGCCGTGTCCGTCTCCAGAAGGTGGTGTGTGTCTCTCATCTTGACATCCTCCAGGGTTTTTCCTGACAGTTAAATGCTCTGACGCCCTTTCTCCCCCCTCTGTGACTCCCATTACGCATACTCAGGGAGGTGGCAGATGGAAATGGGGGAGGGCATCTTTTTCTTGCTTATTCCTCCATCCCATGACAGTTACTGGACAGCAGAAAATACAGCTGAAGCACATTACAGCATTTAATTCCCATTGGTGTTGGAGCCAATATCCTGCATTAAGTGTCTGCCATAAATCACTAGTGAGGCAGAGAGGAGCCCTGTTTGGGGTAACAGGCAAACAAAGGGCACCCATTAGGACACTCTGGTCATACAGGCTGGGAGATCAGCGTGAGATCTTAGCCCTGTGCCGGCTCATCCAAGAGGAGAGATGGTTTGAAGTCCAGATTCCTAGGCAATAAAGCCGCCACGGGGAAGGAGGAAGGCCTGGGGTCTGGTGCCTTGGCCTTTAGCCGCAGCCCAAGGCTCTGGTATCTTGGGGGGGACTTGTGTTGGCAGAAGAGGTCTGAGTGGATTCTCTGACCATTATACAGATTCAAATACCCAACAGGAAAGGAGTGGGAAGATGTTCCCGATTCTTGAGAAAATGTACCGTATCTGATCACATGTTCAGCTTACTTTCAGTCTCCTGCACTGAAGGCAGCGGACAGGGAATGCTGACATACTGTAAGCAGACTTCCAAAAAAAAATGGACAGGGAGAAGAAAATTTCAGATTTTTTTTATTCAAAGGTTCTCAAAAGAAATAAAACAGAAAAAGCTAACAATCTGATCAAATGTACAGTTCAAAAATGTCTTTTGGCGTTTAACAAGTCCTACGAAAGAAAACTACAGAGTTATCTTGAACCGGACAAATAAGTTACCACTGGCAAGTTTGTGGCACTAGTAAAACAAAAATAAAAAATTAACTCTCTTGATCATATAGATATCTCTATGAAAATCTTTTTTTTTCAATCTGTACAAAAGGTCTTTCTTCATAAATTAATTTTTTTATAATTTAATGGCTGTCTACTATGTGATGTTTAACTGACTTTTTTTTTTTTTATGTACAGAGGTTATGTTTCCCAAATCTTACCCAGACGAGTATGGCACTTAGTTCAGACGATTCTAGCAGCAGATATCCCCTCCCCTCTAGCTCAGCTATCAGAGTTCTGTCTTAACTAATGCAAAAAATATCAAGTAGTGAGAGACCCAGGTTTGTAAAGGTACTAAGTACACAGAGGGTGCTGCGTTCAGTCTGGACTTTGACAAAGCAGTAATATTCCAGGGAGCATAGAACCAATAATACCACAACTTTAAAAATAAAAAAAGGAAACAAAAACAAAACACATTTCTCTTATGACTATGTAATTTTCACTAGACTCTACACTTCTCAGAGCAGCAAGGACTTTTGAAACTATGAAATGTCACTGACATCTATCATCAAATAACAAGCATAAGATTTCAGAACTAAAAAATACTCGAAAGAAATAACTGCTTAGCCCTAGCTCCTGAGCTAGGAGGATTTGGTCTGTGGAAACAGGGAGGGCCAGCAACCTGTCCCAGCACGAAAGAAAACAGACTCTGAGGTAGATAACTGATCATACACAGCTGACCAGACAAAGTACACAGTTTTGGAAGACAACTTAATTTACCATTGCTTTGAAAACATACGCAATTGCCTTAATAAAAGAGCTTTCGTAACAGTGAATAACCTTATATGTACTAAAGTAGAAATAACTTTATGAATCAGGAATTTCATAGTTTCAAAATTGGGTTTCTTTACACTTGAACACTTGTAGTGATGATGTAAAGTGTGGCACTGCTTGGATCCAAATCTTCCTTCATGCTTTTTTTTGTTGTTGGTGTGTGTGTCCATACATCAATTAAAATTAGAAAAACCTAAATGGAAAGGTACAAAAAAGGCACATTCTCCTAACCGCAAACTGGTCCGGCAAAAATAAAGAGCACAGAAGATAAGATGCTGAGACGAGTTGGAGCTACTGGTTACTGGCTCTTCGGTCTTTGGTGAAGTTACCTTTAAAAGTGCCAAGTCATTTTTATTTTTCAAATTTACCTTATATAGAGAGAGAGCTAGTAGCCAATCGTTTTGCTTCTGTTCATATCTCAGCTTACATTTGAAGATAAATCCTTACTTTTAGCTTTTGCCATTTAGTTGCAATAGCAACATTTTTTTTTTCTTTTTCTTTTAGGTCTGCCAGATCTCAGGCATAATTCTCATTCTAAAGCACTATCATTAGAATAAAAGAAGGACAAAACATTCAGTGACTCCCCTCCCCCGCCCCCCACCCCCAGCCCCAACACTACCTACACTAAACCTAGAACATCAAGTTATTTTTTTTTCCTGAAAAAAGGCAAAAAAGACTTTACATTGCATCATACAGCAGATATCCTAAATCCATCAAACTATCAGGAAACTGTTGGCGTACAGTCTTACAAACAATTTATCCTATTAAAAGTTCCCCAGTCTGAAAATGTGTTTCACACAAAACATTTTTCCCTTCTTGCATTTCACTACCTTACACATTATGTGAAAAATCATTAAAAACACCTACTACATATTTAAAAAAGCCAAAATTTCAGCAACTTTTATTGACTACCTTTTAAAAGCCCTATGCTGCTGTTTTACAAGGCATGATAGACCAGCTCATTTGGTCAAAGCGTTCTACATCATTAGTTTGAACTAACTTTTACTGAAACAGCTACAGCATCAAAAGAGTTAAGGCAAATTGGAATTCATAGAAAAGTATAAGACACTTCACACTACATGGAAACAAAAAATGGAAAGCTAAGAAAAGAGACGTTGACACTGAAGGGTAGCAACACTCGCACTGCAAGCACAAACCACCATGGTTGAAGTCAGACTAGATAAAACTTCAGAAAGCCCATTTCATACAGCTGGGAAAAAAACCAACACAAACACAAAATGAACAGAACCACAAAAATCCGGTCATGCACTTGGATAAGTCTTCATGGTCTTTGTGCATACCCAGAAAATCGAAGTTTTCTTTTTTTTTTTTCTGTTTCTTTTTTTCTTTTTTTTCCTTTTTTTTTTTTTTTTTTTGCATGGTAACATTTGATAAAAATCTTTTGTTTTTGTTTTTTTGTTTTTTCTTTTTTTCTTTCTTTTTTTTCTTTTTTTTTTACTAAAATAAACCTGTTCAGGGGAACAGCTACTAGATGAATTTAAGGGTTTTATGCACCTTATAGAACTTATAGCAAAAATAGTTTTAGTTGATTTCATTATAAATAACGTTTTCAAGAACCTGTGCAAAACTGTCAATAATTTCCTAAAGCACAATTGATCAGAAAAATCCATGATTGTTCAGCCTTCACACCCTTCTTCATGTAAAGAACACCCTTCTGTGTATCTGGAAGAGAAGAAGGAAACAAACAGGTGAAGGTGGTGTAACTCACCACCGGGCCTCCTCTGTGAGATTCTGTTTTAGAGTTGTGCGTCTGAATCAGGCTGTGCCCACAGCTGGGGAAGTGCTGGCTAAGTGTAGTCTGGAACCAGCAGTCACATTCAGTTTGCCTTTTCAACCTGTGACTGGCCAATTCCTTCTCTGAGAACTGCTACCCAGTTTGAGTGGTTCTCTGAAGATGAAGTGTGGCTTTCTGAAAGCAACAATACCTACTTCCACCAAGGAGATTAAAAAACCAGTGCCACCCAGCTAGTTTAATGTGATCTGTGTGGTAAAGCATTTTGAGATCTGTGATTCAACAGAGGATTGGGAGTATGACCTTGGAATCTGTGGATAATGGCATTAATCCAATTTCACAGTGAAGATGTTGCTAATCTTGTAATGCTAGATCAAGAGACATCTTTTGTTCTCCCTCCCATCAATGAATTCTACAGCAGCATAACAGCAGATATTTAAACCAGAGGGCATTTTCAGTAAGATGTTTTCTGATGCTTGGCATCTTTTGGGGAGGTTAAGGAGTAAATATGTATTTGTTCCTTTTGGGCAGAATGATTATCCTGCAAATTCATAAAATTATCGATTTTAACATTCCAGTAAAATTGGATATGCTTGGTATGGTCAAGGGAGCATGACTAAATAAATCTGCATTATTCTAAACAATGTTTTGACAAAAGAACCATAGACTTAGCTTAATGCGAGCCCCAAAGTTATGGAGGCCTTTCCCTCCTACCTCACAGTTACTTATTGGGTTGAAAGGTATATGGAGAATGGTCATTAGACGTCTCTACAGCCACCTGCTGCTGACCACTCGCCTCCTACAACAAAGCAAACAGATGAGACAGGTTAGCAATGACATTCAAATTCTGCAACTTAGGCTTGAGTGCAGCAGCATGCGCCTTAAAATACAGGCACTCTCTACAGTGAATTTCATAATGTCATATAGAACTGTCAAGGTTAATCATTACCCTGAGTAGCTGCAATGTCTAACAGCTGCAACCTTTCTTCCAAATGTTTGATTTATCTATTCTTATCAAATACATCTTTTATCCTCTCATGACATGTGACCAGATGTGATTTGTAGCTCAGCAATTTCACATTTTTAGAGCATGAAATATGGCATGCGTGTGCCATATCTATATAAAGATCTCCCGCTATGTAGGGTGTAAGGTGTACTTCTTAAAACATATGAATGGTTCCATACTGAAAGGCATTGGGCAACACAGTGAATGGTTATAAAGAGTCTTGTCTCAATTCCAACTGAATTTTGGCATAGGTCAGGATTTTTTGCTAAAGAAGTTATAAAGGGAATTTTCATTTTCAAAATGTTGGGTGAATTTCCAAGAAAGAATCACTAGCTCTGGTTAAGGTGGTTGCCAATAACTGCACAATCAGAATCAAATAATGAGGCACTCCTATAGTCCTTCCTGCAACTGGAATTGTTGGGATCTACCTAGTGTATGTGATCAAATGGACTGATGAATATCTTTAGAATTTTAAGACTACTTTGCAGGAAAATACTATGCTTTCTTTCCAATCATTATCCAAATGTCACATTTCTTCCATACCAATATATTCTAAAACAAGAACTAAATGTTATTTTGGCTACACCAGCAGCCTCTATAAACCAGGTATAGCTTTCCTCATCTGATTAGTTTTGAAACACCATATTTTCTTTTTAATTATGTTAACTATAACTGATTTCTTTGTCATTAATACATTTTACAGTTGCAGGATCACAAACTGCAGACTTGTCTTTCTGTGCTTCTAAATACCATTTCACATGAAATAAGACAGAGCCATATGAAAGTGTGACATGCACCACAAGCTTGGGAAATATTTCTGGGATCCAGGGAGTGTGGCTTGAATGTTGTTGTTATCATTTGCATGGAGTGAATTATATTTTACCATTGAAAATGATATTCTAGGTGTTCTTTCCTCTAAATCCAATTTTTTTATGCAAACATGTGACATTTGGTAGCTTCTATTTTGAGTTCTATTTAATTTACCAACTTTTGAAACTACCATTGCCACTGGATGATCTGTACTAACCTCAACAGGAACCGCTGTGGTCTGCATGTGTGGATACTGTGGCAAATAGGCTCCTTGCATAGCTGATGTTGCAGGCATGTACTGAAAATAAGAACAAGGTCAGGATGGGCAATGGCACACCAGTTAAAACTCCCAGGACTTGAGGAATTAGGAGGTGGAAGTCTCAAAATAGAAACTTAAGTGGGACACCTGAAAGCTTAATTAGTGCATATAGGTAAGTCATATGGAAGGCAAAGTGAATGCTTTTTACTTTATGAATCTGTCAAACTCAACAAAAAATCAGTTTTCTTCAATTTCCTAACAAAGCAGCAAACTGGCTAGGAACATTAAACTTTCCTATCCTCAACAATTCAATATTAATGTATTAGTTTTGAAGATCTTGCCTCGGAGACCTCATTGTGTTCTAATTTTTAAAACATTTTTTATTTAGAAGAGTTGAACAAGATGGGGAGTGAGGGACGCAGAGGGAGAGAGAGGGACAGGCTGGTGTACTTCCTAAAGGGGCTGCAATGGACCATGCTAAAGCCTAGAGTCTGGAACTTCGCCCATGTCTCTCATGTGGGTGGCAGAGTTCCAAGTATATGTCATCCTCTACTTTCCCCCGGCCACATGAGCAGGGAGCTGCATTGGAACTGGAGCAGCCAGGACTTAAAATATGGGTTCTCAGCATTTCAGATGGTGGCTAGCCACGGGGCCACAATTTCAACCGCACACCTATTATGTTCAAGTAGCTCCCTGTTACTACTGCTGCTTTTAAATGGGGGAACAGGGGCAAATCACTCCTCATACATTTGACAAGTCACTGCAGCTTGGGAATGCTTTCTGGATGCTGAGAATTCCCTTGCCTCAAAGGTAAAAGAAATTCTTCTCCCATCTTGGGAGATGTTGGCCCTTAGCCTTCACAAGCTGCTGCTGCTGGTGAGAGGTGGCAGAGGGGGAAATGTACCATAACAGAGACAGGCTGACTTACATGCATTTTTTGACCATCTCTTGCAATCCAAATGCTAAGAATACCAACCTGGGAATTGATCTGGTTCAACAGTTCAAACTCGTTCAATTGAGTCCCCAGGACTTGGGGATGTAACTCAATATGAGGATAATGATGCAGAGCCCTCCAGTTCCATAAAACAGGGAGGGAAAGTTTTCTGCCTTTACTACTATATATCACCTTGAATTTTGATTGCCACAATGTCATAAATAACAATACCATAAATAAGGCCAGATGTGTGGGTGCATATTTTGATGAAGGAGAAATATCCAGGGAATAGACTTTCCATTCATCAATGAGGAAACAGCTTTATAGAAGGCAGTATGCATGGTGGGGAGGGGATAGAATGGGATCCTTGTCATAGCAGAGCTTGTAATGTGATAGGGTTGTGCCGTTCCACCCGCCTCCATTTGCAGACTTGTGATACTAATTTGCCACCTACTGTTCCGGTGCTGCCTAGTGACAGGTGACTCATCTGCTGGGCCAGAGGGCTGATCATAGATGCAGGTTGTAGTGACATGGTGTGCTCCATTGTGGGAGTCAACACAGCACCCTGCGGAGGAGGCAAGGGCAATGTAAGAGAAAGTGAGGGAGAGAGTCCAGATTCTGTACTTATCTTTGGCAGAGGGAATCTCTGCTTATTAGGGCATACAGAGCAAACTCCCTCAAACTTGCGAATGGCATCCTAAATGATTAGATGGCTCTTCCTGAAAATTTTGTGTTAGAAGACATTATATGTTGGCGCTCAGTTGACAGAAATCCTTGTGTTAACTCATGAAGAACTCTTCCCTTTCCCTGCATTTAACTTTACTGGAAGAAAGTTGGTCCACCAGGAGGAGCTATACCAGGAGATAAATTATGATTACTGTTGGCTGGCTACAGTTACAGAATGTTTTTTTAAAACACTTCATAAAATCAATATAGTGTTGTTTAATATCATTTGGTTGAAAATTAGGTTGTTAGGATCAAGAGTGCATTCTTCATTCACTTGATATTTAATAGTTGTAAATTTAAGATATTTTGATGCCAGAAAATGGAAACAAAATAAGATGGACATTGTAAAATTTGATTCTTTCACTTGAAAAATAAAATGTTGTTCACTCATTACAAGTGAAATTAACTGTTTATGAAAAAAAGGAAAAGAAAAAATCACCAGTAACGTCACCTTTCTGGGACAACCATGGTGAACAATGCCAGGACCCCACTGCCTGGAGCTGCCGAGTTCATGGGCAATTTCATTTCCTGGGTTTTTGTTTTTAACTTGGCATTGTAATATAAACATTAACCCTCTGTGCACGTGGTATTATCATGTCTAATTGCAGAAACCAAAATTACCTATGTCTAACTTTTCCAACTTAATATTCCTATGGATTGGACCAATCCCCTCACTTCTGCTATCACCCAGTGAACCCAGGAAGACAGGAATTCTGACATAATACTGATATGTTTTGGTCGTCACTGGACTCGATCATTCCCTTGAAACAAATATACTGCTATGCATTGATAACTAGGTAAACGGTGTAAATCAGGCCACTTAAATCTTTATGGGGAAATGTAGTAAATGCTGTCTTCAGCATACATTCACAGCCCCCTCAAAGACATTACACTGAAATACACTGAGCCCTTGACTATAGTTGCTGGAATGAAAAAAAAAATGTGTGTCTGAGATAATGTTAGTATATCTCAGTAAGAAAAACCCTCCCTTTAAAAATGTGCATCATGAAACGTGGGAAACTGGAAATGACTCAGAAACCCAGAATATCGTGAAGGAATTCCATGCTGCTTCCCCCCCCATTCATCAGCACCATCTGTCAGAGGTAGTACACTAGGACGTTCCTAAATTCAAAGGAGATTGATTTCCAGCAAAGCAAAATAGAACGGGTGCTGTGTCAGAGGGTCCAACTGCTCTGAGCAGATGAGGACTAGTGCCTGTACATGTGTACACATGTTCAGATGCACAGGTATCTATGTGAGCATGTGTATTGACCATGCAACACACCTATGGACATCATCAAAAAGGTTTTCTGCTGACCACTGCCTAACCATGTTTTATCTGGCCCTGAATGGTCATCTCAGCAAAGTCACTTGCGGGACATAGTACTCTGGATCATCTATGCTGGATCATCTCTACTGCCTTCTGTCACACCGTAACCACTTTGTGCATTAACTTGAGACAAATTCCTCTCTCGTCCAAGGCGAAAAATAGAGTTGTTCTTCTAAGCAGCCAATCTGAGTAGATCTTCTAAATCTTGCTACCTGCTCTTCTTACCAGGATGTTGAGTTTTGCACTGTTTACGTAAAAAGCTTGGGTTCAAATCTCTGGCCTTCTCATGGCAGGGATACAGGTCATGGTATACATTCTTAGCTTTATTTGGGATTTTGGTCTCTTATTTTTAACTTTTTAGATCTCTGTAATTCAGCAAACTAGATATTGTGTACACTTGAAAGATACATTAGTACTTATACAATAAGCTATATAGTATATAAGTCAATTTGAAAGATATAAGAACAAATGCTCATGCCACTAAATAAGTTTGTCATTTACCAAAGAATGCATTATTACTGTAGAATTAATAATTTCCTTGAAGAGACTAAATAACACTGATGTAAATTTCCACCTTAATTTCAAACTGTATATTTGTATTAAACAAAACCAAAAAAAGTGAGAGATCGCAAGCAGTATTAAAAAAAACTGAGCTTCTTGGATGAGTTGTTGAACTTGTATGAGCCAAGAAAATGTTGTGTGGCCTCTAGTATGTGTTTTAAATTCTTGTAGAACATTTAACCCAATGTCTAGTACCAGCTGGTTTGAAGACAAGGGTGAAGAGAAATTTTATAGGTAACATGAACATTTTCCTATTCCATGCTTAAAATTTCATAAATCCTAAAACTCTTTTGGAAAAATTTTTTTTCAATCCAGAGAACAGACAGTGACAAAGCACAAAACCAGTATAATGAAACACTTACGGGGTGCTGTAGGATATACGGCTGAGGTTGCATCCAAGAAGGACTTTGTACCTGAAAAAGAGAGGACACGAAGAAACACTGATTTCTACTGTAATGCTTAGCTGTTTTTCTAGAACTCTTTTAGTCATGTTAAATATCCACAGATACAAAAATATCCACAGATACAAAATAGAAACAATACTATCAATGGTTAAAAGATTAAGGCAGCTAGGTTTCTTGGCAACTGGTCACTCTGAATGGGATGATAGAATTATTTAGAACCAATGTGTGTTTGCCATCTCAGTGTATATTGAGTATCAGGCACCAAAGAAAAAAAGAGTCAGACAAGGGCCCTCACCTAGAGAAATGTACCATCAAAGCAGGGGGGTGAGCAAGTCAATAACTCAAATTAGTGAAAAGTGTTACCATCAAGGTATGAGCTAGGTGTCTTAGGGATACAGATGAGTGAGGACTGACTCCAGCATATCTTATTAGAAACAGACCCTTACAGCATGTGCTCATTTCATAAGAATAACCAAATTCAATCTCTTTGAAACTCTTGTAGCATGGTCAGCAATTTCTAATTAGAAAGGAAAAATTTAAAAAATCTGGAGTTCAGGTTTAGGAAAGTAAACTTTCATAATGAGATCTTACAGTTAAAAGGACATCCAAGAGCAGACCCTCAGAGTAGAAAATAATCTGAGTCAGGTTTTGTGGCAGAAAAGCAAGCACATGTAACCGCTGGAAAGATACCTCACAGTTTATTATTATTATTTTTTTCTTTTGATGCCCTGAGCTTTCTGGAGTCTGACATTTAGTGATTTCAGTTTCTTAATAACCACACCGTCATGTAGCTTTGCCCCTATTGTTAACTTCAGAAGTTCTACAGGAAGGATAAGGGGGAAGAGGCATTGTGATTTACCTTGACAGCACAGCCCCGACACCTGCTCTCTCTGCTTTGCTTTGCCACCTAAGGCAGACTAAAGTTGAGTGATTGTGCCTTGGTAACATGTCAGTTATCTGGACTGCGGCCTCTCCCCACTGGTATCCTGGTGGTTTCCTGCAGATGCCAGTTTCTCAACTCCAATTGCATAAGCACATAGCTGTTTAATAGAGAAAGACCCACTCCAAGAGCGGTGGTATAGGGCCCTCGCTGGGCAAATCAGCTCTCTACAAACCCAACACAGGCCAGGTGCCCCATTTTTCAAATGCTTCAATGGTCCTATAAAATCTAACAGCTTATAGAATTGGAGGGTTAAGCAGCAAATCGCTACTGTCAGTTTCTATTCCTCGGTTTTTCCTAATCATAAAATGGGGTAATCATCTATGCTCTATGCACTCTTTGCCATTGGTTTTAGATTCTTGTGGGTCATGGATCCTTTTGAAAACCTGATGAAAGAAAGATCTTTGCCCCCTAACTGCAAAGAACATTCTGCCAACAGCCTAAGGAAATCATAGATCACTTAAAAAGCTTACCTACTGACCCTGTAGTACAGTCTCTAAACTTAAGGTGCTGAGCACCAGTCTGAGATGTGAGGCTTCTGGAGGCATTTGCATCAGGCAAATGGAATGAAAGTCTGTTAGTCAGAGTAACACACACTAGCCAGAAGAGGAAACCAGGCCTCTGCAATATGCAGTTATCTAAGGTTAGCAAATCCAATCTACTATGAACACTGGTCTTTTTTCATTTTATGAAATGATTCTGTGAACAAAATGTACATGACCTTTATAATACACAGGGGAAAAGGAGAGATGCTTGAATAACAATAATATGTCTAGCAACATAAATCCAAGTTTATTTACATCTTTTATTTGCCTGATTATGAGCTTCCACTTACTACTATTTTTAGTGATATATAAAAAGAACGGAGGTTTCCAAGTACAGTTGGTTAAGAAAGAGGCCAGCCAGCCTTTTACTGTCAGACTTAGGTGTTAATAGGAAAATTTGCTCTGTGGCTTATGTCACTGAGTCTCACATCTAAAATAAATAAAAGGCATTTAAAGGACTTGACTACTATGTCTAGCAGATTGAAGTCCCAGAACAAACGACATAAACAACCTGAAAAAATGAACAAATGAAGGTGAGTGTCAGTTACAGGAAAGGAGACTCTGAAGGCCTAAAAGCTGAGGGAGGCTGTGAATGCTGCTGGAGTGCATCGGTTCCAGCACATCCAATCGTTTCCGTTATTCAAAGCCGTTTTGTTGTTGCTGTTAGAGTTAATTTGATGGTACTGCTTAGGCTGATCAATCCACGATTTTAAAAGTATAATAAATAAACTCTTACCATCTGGCTAATTCTGTATCTTAATGATGATGATCATCACAGCTAAGGCTTACTGAAGGCCAATGATACGGCAAGTACTATAGAGAGATCTTAACAGTTTCATTTAGTTTTTCTTTCTCCAGTCTAGAGATGAACCGTTATTATCCCCATGTTATAGATGGGGAAACTGAGGCTCCCAGAACTTACAGTTACAGTGATTATATATTGTAGTCCCCAAGCTGTTAGAAATTGGGACTACCACATCTAATTCAATTTTCTCAAAAATAAGAATACACAGAAACCAGCAAGAGAAGAGAAGTCTATTTGCATATGTGTGTCACTTAACTCCTTCATAAGGTTCCTGTGTGAACCAATGCAGTCACCCTGTTAGAGGTACCCTAACAGAGGAGAAATGCATGTCGGGCCATGGGTTCACGGAGGAGAAGAGATAATCTTGTCCTGAAATGAAACCAGTATTGTGTAATAAGGTGTTTGAGATAAAATCTCCTTTTTAAACATAAAGCTTCCTCACAGAACACGGTGTCATTTTTTTCCCATCCTCAGATCTCCTCTGCATTGTCAGTTAGTGTTACTTCACAGAAACACTCTGTAGCAACACATCTACCTGTTATTCCGGTCAGTGCCTGCTGACGTGTGACAAAAGCAAAAGTGTGCTCTCCTATGTATGCTACCTAGCGGCAGTTCTCTTAGACTGGAATGTCTGAGACAGGTTCCGTCGTGCACAAAGCGTTTGAGTTCAGCTCAGTTGTCAAATGCTGTGAGTCCAAGGACTGACAACAGACAACCATTTCCCTGGGCTTTATGTTCTCCTACACATAAAAGGCAATCACTTTGCCAAGGAACAAAGGTAGCTCTCTCTGAATTGGGTATCCAAGCTGCATAACGTCTGACTTGAAGTTCCATTATAAATGTTCAAAATTTTCAGACACATAAGAATGGAACAGATGCGTGGTGCGCAAAGTTGTCATACTGTTGACAAATTCTATAGGTACAAACCTGGTAGGCAGATACAGGAGATGCAATGTAAGGTGTAATAGAAGTTTGAGTGATCATTCGGTTTGTAGCAATACTGTATGGTGAAGGGTAAAATCTAGAACAAACACAAAAGTCTTTATTAAGTAGTCCTTAAAGAGAATAATTCATGAAACAAATGTCTGGTATTATCTACCTTCACGTTGTGCTTCAACCACTACACATTTATCTTAGTGACATACCCGTTCTGTATAGCAGCTGTAGTTGGGTCATAAGTAAGTGTCATTCCAGCCTGAAGGGGAGAGAAAAGACTTTGAAACATTCATCTAGCAAGGTGTGATTCAAAACGCCACCACTTACACTCAGGGCTGTATAAAAGTCATAATTTTGTAGCGGTTCATAAAATCGGGAGTTTCTGTTACCAAAGATAATGACAAACCCACTATGTGAATTGAGCTGTAAACCTTGTGAGACTCCTTTGGAAACCATAAAACACATGAGTCTGTTCAAAATTAATGGGAAAAGTCTAGCTCCGAGGTTGTCCTCAGATAGCCAAGTCTACCTAGCTAGTGGTGCATCATCACTGGGCATTCTTGGGCCAGTAGGTTAACTTTTTTTTTAATAGTAACTCATTGAAAATTAGTGTGGGGAAGTTTATTAAGAATTAACAGAAAACTAGCCAAAAGACGGAGACAAAACAATGACATATACACTATTAATTTTAGTGTTTTTTTATAATTTCTGATTATAAACATAAACCCTTTGAAAAGATTTAAATGTCTAAATCATATCCTTGAAACCCTAAACACCTGCGCATATCTTACAGCAACTCAGAACGCTCTCGGACTTTGTGCACAGGTGTGTCTATCTGTCCGGCTGGAGAATCATCACTCTCAGCACTGAATGCACTGAAAGGTGTTTAAATCTGCTATCACACACAATTTTAGGTGTTGTTTAAATTTTATTTGAAAGGTGGAAATGGGAGGGGGAAGGCTCGTAGTATTTCCTCCTACCTACTGGTTCCCTCCCTGACTGCAATAGCCACATCTGGTTCGGAAAGTGGAAACTCAATCCAAGCCCACCGTATGGGCGGCAGAACAGTTCCAAGGGAGTTGGAATGGGGAGTGCAGGTGGGGCCTGAACCCAGACCTTCAATTTGGGATTTAAACATCCCACACTGGATCTTAACTACTGTGTCAAATGTCAGAATGTGATGTCATTTGAATTTGAACATACCAGCAGGCAGGCTGCAAGCAGGCACCTTCTGTTTCAGAAGCGTGACTGCCAAATCAAGATGTCTTTGTAACTTCATGTAAGCATTCATGACTACACACCCATGCTAAAGGTTCAGGAAGGGACTTACAAGTCTCACCTCTCCTTCTCTATGCCATGGTCTTCCGTTAGGGATGTATTTGTTTGGGTTCTGTCTCTTCTTCTGTCCTCCATCCGCAAACTTGCACAATAAAGGTTCTGTTGGAGCTGAGGAAAGAGGGAAAAACAGGAAACCACAACTTGTGTGTATGATAAAACACTATCGGATTTCTTTTTTTAATAGAAGCAGTTTGTTAGGGATATGCAAGACTTGATAGAACACTCTAAGGCAAAAATTCTACTCAGGCCCTTATAAAATTATCCACTGGTGGAAAACAAGCACAGAATAACATAGCAGTCATTATTTCCAGAGTAAAGTTTAATGAAATAATTTAAGTAATTATTCTGAGGAGGCAGAGGGAGCCTTCATTTTTTTTTCTTTTTTTTCCCCCTGTGCACACACACTTCTTTTCATTCTTCATTTCTGTATCTTGATAGCCTGGAAATTACCGTCACATGCAAATAGGATTATGTCACCTCCCTCCCCTCAAGGCTGAGAACTCCTGGAGTTTCCTTCCTTTCCCTTTCTAACTCTTCAGGGAGGCCTTTACTTCCCCTGCAGGAAACAATTCCCCCATGGGACCTCTGACACCCATCTTTACTCCTTGCATTGTATTTGGGAGCCTGCTTGCTTGTTCATCTCGTTTCCTCTCTAGAAATGAGCCTAAGGGGGCAGAGGCATGGTCGGGGGGGGGGGGGCCTCATTCAGCACTGTAAACCCCTCAGAGTCCAGCACTCTGTAGGCAATTACTACACGTCCTAGATGAATCCATGAATACTGAGTGGATCACGTTGGCTGTGCTGGGGATGCCGTCTTGAAAATACCTCATGTGGAAAAGTACAAACACTTGCCCAGCTGGTTTAAAAATTTTGTTGATCATCTTACTTTATTGTTTTCTTTCAGAAAATGAGCCCTCAAAACCCAAGAAATAAAAAAAGCAAAAGGTGTACAGAGTATTTAAGGGGCACATTAGGATTGAGAGAGAACAGATGGCACAGTAGACCACTCTTGAACTTGGCCTTTTCTCTGCTTTGGCATCATGCAAGTCGCAGTGTATTCCCGAGGGTTGTGCATTTTCCAGTTAGTGTAATAAAGGCACTCCCACCTTCCTGTCTGCTTCCCACATTTGGTCCTTTGTCTACCACAGAACCATGATTACTACTTTCAAGTTTCATAGTTAAATAACCATGAAGAGAAAAATATTATTTGTGGAAAACTGTCTTTTTCTCCTTTGCCTCTGATTATCCTAATTCAGCTCTTATTTTATATCACTACCACCCACCCACTAATGACAGGATAGAAGTTAAAGTGTCTCTCAACACTTCTTTGCCAACAAACAAAACAACATTTCCTCATTCCTTCCTGCGGACCATTCAGCCTGCTGCAAGAACCCCCTCCACCGCTTTTCTTGTCAGTATGAAGCCACCCAGAAGGAGAGGCTGGATGTGAGCTCACTTCTGAATGGCAATCGCCCTACGGGTCTGAGGAGCTCAGAGCAAGTGTTAGGTGTCCAGTGGCCTTACTGGGGAGCTTTGCCCTCAGCATTCACAAAGTGAATGATTTCATTAAGCTTCTTTTAGCTTTACTATACAGAACTTCTATTTAAGGCAAGTGGGGGAAGTGCCAGCATTGTAGCATCATGGTAAATTAAAAAAAAATTAATAAAACTGCATCCTAAAGGGGCACTGGTTTGTTTCCCAGGTGCTCCACTTTCAAATCAGCTCCCTGCTTAAATGCCTGCAGAAGTAGGCATCGAGCCCCTGATCCCAAGTGGTAGATCCAGTTGAAGCTCCTAGGTTCAGCATGGACCAGCTTTAGCCATTAGAGCCACCTGGGTAGTGCACCAGAGGATGGAAGATTGCTCCCTGTAACTCTTTCAAATGAATATATACATGTTCATATTATATATAATATATATTCATATAATGTTTATCTTTTATGTATATATCTTTAAAAGGTAAGTGCAGCTGATGAAGGAAGGACTGAGACTTTCCAAACTGTAGATAAAATACACATAAGACAGACTATGTGTCTTTAAAAAAATAAAGATGTTGACCTTTTGGAAATTTCTACCTTCATTAAAAGTCACATAGGTAAAATAAATAGATGGAATGGAGAGAGAGCTTTCATACCCTGATGTCGCACTGAAAAAAACAAAAAGACTACTGACTTATTTGAAAGTCAGATTTGCAGAGACAGATCTTCCATCCACTGGCTCACACTCCCCATCCTTGAAGCTTAGCCCTGCTGGCTAGGCAGACAGGGATTGATGAGAGTTACGCAGCACAACTTTGGTGTGTGCGGAAGCTCAGTGTGCCAGTCTGCATAGGACGTACACCTAATATGTTTTTACAAATCTATATCCTGCACTCTCAAGATAATGAAACTCTAGGTGACAACAGAGCCTGCTAAAATATGGCACTGAGGTAAAGAGGTGAGTGATATGTTTACCAATATATCATTTCAAGTGAAACAACTGGGACAGTTTGCACTTGAATTTTGAGAAATGAAGTCTAACTACTACATGATTTTATGCTGTCAGTAAGATTTTTCTTCTAAAAGCAAGAATGTATGTAGTTAAATGAGTTTATTCTGACAGGTCTCCCCTGCTTAGGGAAACAAGTTTGTTATTTTAAAAGACTTACAACCAGTAGAAACGACACATTTTTCAACCTCTTCTTTCATGAAAAATGAGTGTCCCAGTTTTCCATGCATGGCAGTATAAAACTGTTACCCCTTCTTTTCTGCATTACAATTTTTCTTTGGTCTAGTTTTCAGGTGAACTTTGCATTTTTGCACGTGCTAGGTACACATGAGCAGGACATACAGTGGCTGATTAAACAGGGACCCTGTTTCAGTGGGCCATGTAGCTTAAGGGGGATGAGAGTCAGTGTGATGAAAACCTTGTAGTCATTTATGGGACAGAACACTGTTGATAGAATTTAGAGATTTCTAATAAATACACTACCCAGGAACAAATACTTCTGATGCAGGCTCTGCTGGCTTAGAAGACACTGTAAGTTCTTTATGTCCTATTTCCATGTGCTCTAGGAAAACAAATTGGGTAAAGGTTTAAGAAATGTCCAGGTGTTGTTGGTGACGAATGGGCCTACCTTCTTACAACTGATGCTTATGTGGTCTTTTGTAGGATTTTGAGCAAAGGTGAGAAAGATTCAGCAAGACTGCAGGGTAGAAAAACAACTCAGCTCCACTTCATGGCCCCCTTATTTTTAAATCTGTGTCAGCTTGTTACAAAATGAGTTCTCCTTAGAGAACTCTCCTGGCTTCTGCTAAACCCAGAGTGGTTCCTAGCTCACCTCTGGAGCCTGACACACAGGTTTTGAGTTGGAAAGTTGGAAGGACCTATGTGATGCCAGCCTTTGCTGCAGAAGGGACACTGCAGCTGGCTGGCCTCCTTGATGGCATTCTGGAAGGGAAGATACTCATAGCCCGACACTTAAAAATGAAGTGTCATGGAAATAAAAAAAAAAAAAAAAACCACATAATAGCCAATCAGTTTTCAGAGACCAAGTTCTAAAACAGCAACTCTACCTTAATGTGTAAAACAATTTCAAAAAATTATGACAAATGATGAGTGATTTAACATAAATGCCCTTATAAAATGACACAAAAATTATTTGAACTATCCCTTGTCAAATAATGCTCCTCAATAGGCCGAGCTTCCAGGATGAACTCCCCCTTAATTAATCATCTTTTTTTTTTTTGAGGTAATACTTTTTTAAAAATTGATTACATTGCATTATGTGACAGTTTTATAGGCACTGGGATTCCCTTAATTAATCATCTTTTGGATTTGTAAAGGTTATGATTCAGACATGCAAAATCTCTCAGGCAGGTCAGATTCTCTTCCTCATAACCCAAGACTGAAAAATTATTTCCCTGTTCCTCAGATCCAACAGGACCATGCACTTCTAAAAGCCTGACAACTATAGTGTTACCTTCAGCATTTGTTCTAAGCCCTTGGTGAAATCACATATATAAACACTTTTTAAATCTCTGGCATCTCTGAACAGTCATCTAATGCAATGGCCTTGTCAGAATCTGCGCCTTGCCCTCAACAGAGCTCCGAGAATAAAGATTCTTTACACATGCGTGGCCGTGGAGTACTGACAGGATTCATACTCCTGAGACCACAAGCCACGTGGCTGATGCCCATGAAGACGGACTGTATACACGTTTTTTCCTTAACCTACCTTCTGAGGCTGCAGCTCTATGACAATTTAGGCTTAATTGTCTTTCCTTGACACAGCATACTTCAAAAAGTTTGTGAAAAATGGAATTACGAGACATTTGAAGTATGTAAGTATAAAAAGACATTTGAAGGGAAAAGAGATGGATTTCCAAAAGGTCACTGAGGGTGTGTGTGATGGAAAGACTATCATGGATCTCAGTAATTTCTTGCACCAAAAAAAAGTCCACACACAAAAAACTTCAAATTATGTTTTCCATGTATTTTTTGATGTGCCCTTTAGAATGTGTGCTTTTAGGGAGTATTGTGGTTCATGATTTGCAAAGACCTTTATGGGGTTCTTTAACAATTTTACCATTCCTTACTGTAAGCACCTGAGAGTGGAAGGGTATATAAATATGGGCCTTCAGAACATCTGGAGCTGAAAAACACTGGCACGTGTCTGGTCCTGGTGCCCTAGTACTTTCCATGAACAAGACCTTGCTCTCAGGGTGGAGAATGAGTTTGAAGCTTGGACCTGTGGTCTGACCCACTGTCCACTCAAAGACTGTTCCAGTGCACTGGTGCTCAGGGCCATGACTCCTCCTTGGGGTGGCCCTTGAAGAGCACATCTCACATAATGAGACTGTACAGACCCATAGCATCATATAGGCTAGATGAGGGAGACATGAACAGATGACCGCTGCACAGGGAGGCCCACACCACCCTAAAGGCATTACGATCACTGCTCGTGTCCTCAGATGCACTCGTCCTGTGGGACAGTCACAGGGTTTCCATTCTAGAATGCCTGTAACCCTGCAGATAATAAAATCAGTGAGTTCTCAAACATCTTATAGAAGATGGTTGGTATGTGCCAATAACCTAGACAATCCTCCTATGTGCTTCAAGTCATCTCTAAGCTACTTAATGTAAATGCTAGGTAAAATGCTTATGAAGTAAGGACAAGGAACAAAGAGGTTGCATGCACACAGTCTAGACAGTATTTTGTGAATATTTTTGATCCCGGGTTGCGTGAATTCATAGATGAGGAACTTGAGTACATGGAGAGCTGTGTGTTCCTTTTGTTGCACAGCTGGCAAAGTTTTCTGGCTTCACGAAGAACCAGTGCCCATACCTACTTGCAGACCAAAATAGGCAAAGAAAGCCTTTGGGAAAAATCTCCAAGTCTTTGACTAGAGTTATAATTGTTCATTTAAACACAACCTAGCTTGGGACACTGTCACTGCACACAGGCAGCTCGGCAGTATGTGAGCAACAGCGCTTTTCAGGGCCTGTTGAATGCATACCCAATTGGAAAAGTCAGAGGAACACACAGGCAGATCTGAGAGCAGCTCAAGTCCTTGGCTGCAATCGGCCAGCAATCGCACAATCACACGACACCGGCACAACACCAGGGATCGCATAGGCTCTCAAGTTCCCAGTGAGCAGACAGACCCTTCTCTTTTTTCCCCAAAACTCTTCTGCTTTCAGCACATGGGGGCTTATTCAGACTCCATGAATGTCACAAAGAGGTTCAAAAAGAGAGAGGGATGGCCCTATTGTCTCCTGTGGCCCTGGGCACATTGTTGGCCTTTGTCAGGGGTCGGGGGTGGGGTGTGTGTGTCTGGCAGGCAGGGTGCTGGCGCGGGTACAGCTCCGGGTGAGTGCCAGCTAACAGCCCATGTGCATGTCTTCTTGGAGCCTGTGCTCTTCCAGGAAAGTCCTGGAAAAGCATTTTTAGACAAATCCCTGAATCATGATTATGCTCACAGTGTTTCTGCCTGGAGAACTTCTCCTAATTTGGTCACTAGTTCAACATACCTGCAACTTGCATTCCTGTTTCTAGAACTCACCGTGTAGACTGCCACCCCAGTATCGCCCTAGGAAGGAATATTTATCAAGCTCCCATCAGGGATATGGAAAATCTCTTTGGACCACCTCTAGGTTGTCTCAAAAAGAAATCATGGATTTTTAAACCTTAGGTTAGGGATTTTTTCAAGCCTATCTGACTTACTACAAACCAGTCAGCACTCAATCTGGAAGTCCATCCAGAATCAGAAGAATATCCCACCATTTTCAGGTAAACCTGAGGAACGGGGTGCAGAAAGAGAAATTCTTCCCTCCTAACCCCCTAACCAATGTACCTACACATCCAAAGATGTATCTGCTACAAGATGAGGTTTCTTTCAAAATATGGTACTTTCAGATATGAAAGCACAATATTTTTAAAAAGCATTTTAGAAAACATAAAATTTACAATGTACTGTGTTAGCTTTTATCATAGAATTGTAGGCATATTTCCATTATGCACCATAACCAAGGTATGGGCAACCCAGCCATGCTACCCACCCCTATGAGAAAAGGGTATGTGGGTTGGGGAGTGGGTGGCATGTGGCAAGTGACAACACACATGCAGAGCTCATCTTTTAAGTTTGTTCATTTTTGGAAAGTGTCTTCTGGGGACTGTGTCTGTTGCGGGATTCTTCCCTGTACTTGGCTCCAAAGTCACAGGCAAATGGCCAGCCATGCAAGAATCCAAGCACTCTGACAGGCACCATCCTGGATAATTCTGCTTATGCCAGCTAAGCATCTTGCATCATTAAATAAACCATCCTCCGACTCTATTTGTGAAATGTTATGTCTGCCTAGCAATGAGCCTACATTATTTAAACACTGCAGTGGAGGCCCATTCAATTTACTCTTGCCTGACAACATTTCTATTCGTTTGGGTCTATGGAAAATTATCACATGCACCCTATGGAGAAATTGGTATGATGCAGATAATTGTTCATGGTAAAATGAGAGAACAACAATACGCAATAAATAGGTACTCAACGATCAAGCTTATGATGTACAAAAAAGTAGAAAATTTCAGGTTCTCTGTGGGTCTTCAAGGCTAAATGGAATTGTGTTTTGGAAAGAACTTGAACTCCATGCAACAGTGTCCTTCCAAGTCCCACACTGTACATTTCAAACACATGCTTTGAGGACAGTTTGTTTTCACATCCATGCATCAAGCTACCCCAAAGGCCCTCACCAGCCATGGCTGCTGGGATGAGCTCCATGTAGAAGTGCTGAGAAGCCATGTGGCAACTTTTGGGTGATGCAGGTCTTGCCTGGCAGGCAACTGAAAATCAAACACAACACCTGTGTCTCCAGAACCTGCCACACTAGTTAGACCCAGACCTAAAACAAAGGAAAGATCCCTAGGCATGCAAAAATGGCACCAAATGAAGTATGACCAAGAGCCAGGAGGCTGGGCTGAATGCCAGACTGCATACTCTGCAGCACAGCACTCCATGCAAAGGGCCTCATCTGTTTCTCACTTCCCATTTGTCTCTTGGCACAACTTAGAAGAAACGCTCCTTTACTAACTGCAGCGGCACAGGTGAGCATCCGTATACCTGTGTGCGCTTTGGAAGGTCAGTCTGTGAACCCACTTCAAAGAAAACAGTTAAACAACCAAGGAGTCCTTTGGGAAAAGAAACTGTCCAAATATAGCCTGGGATACTCTCCAATCCACTTCTTCTGGCAAACTGGAAGACCTCATCTCAGACTGATACCACACCAAAACAAATGCATCTGGATCTTTTCCCTTCTTAGATTTGACTTGTTTCATGCCAGAAAGAGCTGGGAAGCCAAACAGGTCATCAGGTGGATAAGCAGTGTTCGATAGGGACCAATTTTGGGGTGTCCTTAAGGAAGCAAACGAAATAGCAGCTGGGCACTGCTGTTGAACTCAGTGGCCAGGAAGGGGGGCGGGGGGAAGGTAGGTTCACAGAAGGCTGCCACCCAGGTCATTATTCCCTAATTTCCAGTGGAAGTTAGAAACTTTTCTTTTCCTGATGGGAAACCAAACTGTTAAAGGGATGTTACTTTTTTGAGTAGGCATACTAGGTAAAAGCAGTGTATGTCTAGGTTGCATGTTTTATGCCCCAAATGTGGGCCCACAGGCCACCCTCCTCAGATGCAGTCACAAAAACCATGCCCTGTCAGGTGGCAGTATTAGTCAAGTATAGCCAGCCTGTGATGCTGCACGTAGGTACAAATTGGTTTCCATATGCAATAGAACTCAACAGGGTATAGAGAATGAAAACAAATCCTTAATCGTCATCAGTCACCCAGTTCAGGACAGAACCTTGGAACCACATGAGCCTGGACAGTGAGCATGGGGAACCTATGCACAGCCTTGCAGGAACTGGCTTCAGTGCCTTCCGGCTGGAATTCCCTGACTTCAAAACACCAGAACACACTCTTCTCTCCCCAATGTGGAAAATGGGATCAGTATTCTACATGGTCTCTGTGCTCACTTCCTATAGGTTGTGCCAACCTGCCTCCCATGTTAGCAGGTAAGTTTCACCGCATTGGATCTATTCACTTCCATGCTCCATGCATCTGTACATACAATGCCAGCAGGACTGGACATACTATGGGAGGGACTGGTGTTTTGTGACAGGGAGTGCTCATCATCACTCCTCTTGGTTCTGTGGTTATGTTCACTGCTCAGGTGTCTGCCTCGTTCAGAGATGAACACGGGGGTCAGTCCCGTTGATAAGGCGGATCGACCTAAGGGACTCCTACCAGCAGGCAGCAGGCTAGCACAGATAAAGGCTCACTGTCCAGACTTCTATCCAACATCAATTGGGGCTCTAGTAGCTTGCAACTACCATGGTCCTACATCAGATGCAGATTTGGAATAAAGGCATGAAGTAGGCCTGCGGGTTAATGACAGCTGCTAGATGGAGAGTGTCTGGAGTTTTTCTCCTTTTCCACGTTTTAACTGCACTGTCTCTCCCCTCAAAACAAGGTGGGATTGGTTTTAAATTGTCAAACTGTGTCCCTGTGGGCAGGCAGCATGCTAGTGCCTGGCTCTAAGTCAGAAGGCCTTTTATCTTTCTGCCCCATATGCTGGCTTATAAGTTGTTATAATGCAGTGAAATTGTCTCAAGACCAACACACACTTGATGTTGCTTAGTATGGTTCAAGCACTGTCCTGAACATGAACATAAAAAGAGGAGTAAATGTTTCTGCCTGCAGGAGCTTCCAGTTTGTTTAATGCTCGCACTAGGATGAGTGTCTTCAGGGTGCTCTGCAGTCAGTCTATCCTAGCTGCGTCACAGGACATCCCTGCAGGGAGAAGGCAAGTCTTGAACAGTCCTGGCAGGTGAGGAGGTGGCAGACGGGGTACAGGGAACCAAGCAGATCACAGGCATCAGAAACTACAAGAAGGAAAAAAGGAGAAATGATGCAGCAGGGAGTGCTGGGGATAGCACTGTGGTTAGGGAAGGAAGACTATCCTAAGTGGGCAAGGGCTGCTGCCCCCTTTGCCTTCACTGTCCTATCAGCAAGAGTAGGCTGTGCTTTGAAAAGTGACTCAAAGGAGGCTATTGTATCCACATCTCTATAAAGAAAACATAGTGAACCACTGGGAGGCTGTGGCAATGGCCTGGATGAGGATGTGGGAGGAAGAAGATTCTAGGCCTACTCAGAGGAGAAATGCAAAGGCTTGAATGATGATTTGATAGGAAAGGTGAAGACAGAAGGGGTCGGGGAGCCAGGCCTACATTTCTGGGTTGAGTACCTACTCACTGGTTCCATTAAGATAAGGACAAGAAGCTAGCCGAGCAGGATCATATGGGAAGGGGAAACAGTTTAGCTTGGGAGCAGATGAACCTTCAGCGAATGAGGTCAGGCAGCCTGAAACCTGGAGGAAAAAGCCAGGCAAGAGACTAAGTCCTGAGAGTTGTCTAAATGGAAGAGCAGAAAACAGATGAAATCTACCATAGTACACCAGTAATTAGCAGTATATAAAAGAAATAAATCCACAAAGTAATGAGATGAGAATTTTTAAAAGATAGGCGTGATGGAATTCAAGGGAAGACAAAGATGTGGAGGACCAGTGCCACCAAATACAGCATTACAGACCCAGCATACAAAAAATATGAAGATCTTTAGAGTGGATAATGAGGAGATGAGTGATAGGAGTTGAATTATGTACTCTTTCCCCTATTGCTAAAAGAAAAAAAAAATTCCAGATATGATGGCTGATTCCTAACCTTGAGTACCTCAGGATAAGAACTTAAGTAGACAGGATCTTCAAATGAAGCATGTAGGGTGGATCTTTATCAAATGACATGGAAGTGTTTCTAAGCATAGAAAATTAGGACACAGGCAAACAGCTGTAGGAGGAACGCGCTGTTAGAACAGGGAGAAAATGGCCCTCTACAGGCTAAGCAGAGTCCTACAGCAGATCCTCACAGCCCTCCAAAGGAACCAGCTCTGTTCACACTCAGCACTACCTGCTGAGGAAACTACAGATGTGTGGCTGAAGCTGCTGTGTGTAGGACCCTCACAAACCAACACAGTAGGCTTTCCAAGCCAGGTTTCAACGGTATGCTATGCAAGATATGTCAAACCTGCACAGGGTTGAGATGTGAGTGGGAACATTATACAGGAGAGCTCACAAAAGGAAAATAAAGAGTGCACTCAGGTTTACTGAATTTCAAGACTCCAAAGATTTAAATGACCTCAAACACAAATGGGTATCTTTTTCTAGATAAGGTCTGGCATAATTTCTTTTTCACTGACTTCTATGCTTTAAAAAAACCGTCTAATGCAGTTATGTTCACATCACAAGATTCTATTTTGTGTCTCTATTTTATCCCATTTCTTCATCTATTAATCTTGCCATAAACCATGTCATTAGTTGAAAGTAAGTCTTTGGTTTTGTTGGTGAACAAAAGCAAAATAGGATTTGAAATGATATAAAATGGTGGGAGTGTAGGTAGCAGAACAAGACACTGAATGGATGGGATCTTAAAGGCAGCTCTGAAATCCACATCTTTGATGGGACATTAAATAAGGAAGAGGTAGACAGGGTGAAGGGCCCGCTGCTGGGAGGAAGCAGGAAGCTCGTGGTGCTTCTGCCTGGTGATTGCAAATGTATTCACTGAGCAGGAAGGGACAGGACTGCAGAGCCTCTGGTGAAAATTCAGAAGTGCTGCAGGGAAGGGGGAGGAAGCTCAGCAAGCACCAGCAGTGCTGAGGGACTGGGCAAGCTGAAGATACTTAGTCAAGTGCCACAAAGCAGTGTTCCCAGTCAAAGACAGATCGCACTGACCATGTTGGCCTCTAGGATTCTAACACGGCTTGGGTGTGTGGTACATAACCTGGTCTAAGTAAGCTCATTCTGTGAAATCTGCACATCAGTGAAGTCGCCTACTGATGCCTTCCTCAGAATGTATCACCAGCAGGAAGTGGTTGTTGGTTGTCATCTGCGGTGACCATTAGCTGCCTAGATGTTAACAAGAGCTGTGCAGGTGGAACGCTGCAGGTTCAGGGCTCTGCCAGGAAGGCTGGACAAGCACAATTGAGAATACCATAGAAGCAGCAGATTCAGTGCTGAAAATAGAGCCCAGATAAGGAAGGGATGGGACCACAGGAAAAGATGGACCAATAAATACAGAGTGGAAGGATCCCATGGTACCTCAGGTGAATGTGACTGTGGGATGAAAAGCTGAAATATGGTGTCCATAGTACTGACTACCCAATACTGAGCAGTGCAAAGGAGTGGCTGAAGTGGAGAGGACAGAGAGGCCATGGGAGTTGAGGCCCAGTGCCCCTGGGATAGTAGGGCATCACACTCCTGGCAGGGTGACCCGGGGCAGGGCCACCTGCCAGGATGGTGACAGGACAGGTCAAAGGCAGGTTGATGTGCTGCAATGCCATGTCAGCCTTCTGCTGGTTCTGCTTCCACTAGCACTTCAACACCCAATGCTCTGAAAGTCAACTTGCAATCCAAAGAAAACCTTAGCATTGCCCTGTGCTGAAGTTGTACACACAGTATCCAAAAGACTACTGATAAAATGTTAAACAACATACCAGAAACTCCGGGTGGTGTCTTAATGAATTTTCCATTAAAATGACCAATAATGGCTTCGCATTTTTCTGTTGATTCCATCCTATGTAAACATAAACACAGAATGTTTGTAAATATTTAGAGGCCTTAGTTTTCATTCTGTTCTGTGCACAGGGAAACTCTCTTGTAGGGTTTTCCTGATACAAATGAAGATAAGCAAAAATTTGACTGTGGTAAGAGTCCTAATTCTTTTATCTGTACTGTTCTATAGTACAATAACTTATAACGAGACTATATCCTGAATCACATGACAGAATAAACTACATCCATGATGGTGACTGACAAACATATAGGATGTACAGTTTTATCCTAATTGTTGGAAAATTAAGAAATCAGGACACAATAGCTTTATTCGTCACAACACTGAGTTAAAAACAGTTAACAGTACTTATATACTTGCTGCTTGCTAGAATATTTGTCATTTCAGAGATGGTCTGGGGGTAGGTACTTCGCCAAGTGTTTGAGCTGCTACTTGGGCCACCTGCATCATAAATCAGAGAGCCTGGATTCAAGTCTGCTAATGTGTACTTGGAGGGAGCAGGAGGCGACTCAAGCAGTCGGGTCTCTGGCATTCACAGCTGAGGTCCTGAGGTTGGCCTTCTCAGCCTGGGTTGCTGTGGGCCCTGGGGGAGTGAACTAGCTGATGACAGCTCTGTCTCTGTCCCACTGTCTCTAAGTCAGTGTTCATTGTTTTAACTAACAAAATCCAATCAGAATGGGTGCCTTATGTGTTTTTTTAGGTTCATGTCAGGTTTTGAGTTAAATTAGAAATCAATGAGATAAGTCTGTCATCTTGGCTTCAGAAGAGTAATTACATGACAGAATATAATTCTGCAAGATATTCTAGGACTGTGCTTCGAAAGTTCATGGAAAATGGAAGATATGTTTTGGTTTTGAAATATTATGAAATCCATGCAGTATTTTTAGAACATGCATTTCCCATGAACTACCCGAAGTATCCTCATAAACTGACAGGTGCCTAAAATATTTGAAAAACACTTCTTGGTACTTAAGTGATGGACATTTGCTTAATTAAATGATCTATCCAAAATGTGCTATAGTCCTACACTACCTGTAGAATAACCTTCATTTTAATGGTGGTGACAAAAAGTTTACTAGGATTCTATTTTTGGCTGCAGAAATGGTACAACTACAACTGTTTCTGAAAGAACATCACAGATGATGCTAAACTGTTGCACCTGGATCCTTTGAACTGGCAAAGCAGGTATATTCCAAATACTGAGCCTGGAGACTTAACTTCTGGAACATTTTCAGTTCTGTTGCAAAAGAAAGCACAATGGACCAAGAGAGCCGCCAGAGTCCTTGCTTCAGCCAGGTAAGAATGCAAGTCTTTTTGTTGCAGTTCTCTCATACATAAAATGACAAGTGTATTCTGGTTATCATAGAATACACTTGTCATTTGATTCCAGAGGAAAATTACTTTCACGTACAAAGTCGACTTATTTAAAACATGAGACATCAACTATTACAGCACATTGTTCATATGCTCCTAAAGAATGCATCATGTAAAATTAGCTTATACAGGTGGCTTTTGGATTAGAATTATGGCAAACACAAAATCCTGTATCTGCTAGTTTTGTTTCTAAGGGGGGAAATATTAAAGTATTACACTGCAGTATCTTTTTGGGGGCAGAATGGATAAAAAACCAGAAGAAATGGGTGAGCTTTATCAGCTATCAGAAATCAGCTATCACTAAAGTATAAAATGTGTTACATTTGTACAGAGGCTGGTCTGGTCCTATTTAATTTGCTGATGATAAGTCAACTTTCATTTTTGTTTATTGGAAAGGCAGATGTATAGAAAGATGCTTTATCTGCTGGTTCATTCCCCAAGTGGCCACAACGATTGGAGCTAAGCCAATCTGAAGGTAGGAGTTTGTTCTAGGTTTCCCATGTTGGGTACAGGATCCTGAGGCTTTGGCCCAACCTCCCTCTGCCTTCCCAGGCCGTAAGCAGAGAGCTGGATGGGAAGTGGAACAGCCAAGACATGAACTAGCACCCATATGGCATGCTGTCACTTGCAGGCAGAAGATTAACCAATTGAGCCATCATGCCAGCCTAATGAGTCACCCTCCTGAGTATGAGAAAAAAAATGAGACATGAAGCTGAGCAGACTGTTATTTTTAAGAAGTTGGGAGGCAGATGGTTAGCTTAGCATTTAAGAAGCCTGCATAGGGGCTGGTGTGCTGTGCAAAGGTGAAGCTACCACCTACAATGCTGGCCTTATGGGCTCCAGTTCAAATACAAGTCCAACCTCGGCTACAGCAACCATTTAGGGAGTGAACCAATGGCTGGAAGATCCATGGGTTTCCCCTGCTCTTTTCATAACTCTAACAAGTAAAACGATTTTTTAAAGGCATCTATCCTGATTTGGTTAAAGATATTAAGGTCACAGACTTTCAGAATTATTGCTCATGTCTCTTGATACAGCTCACCAAGCAGTTTGCAAAGGTTGACGCCTTCTACTCAGGAGTAGGTTTGGCTCTGCCATTCAGGACAACAATTTGGATGCCCATGAACCATTCAAAAGTGCCCAGTTCCACTGCTCATTCTACCTTCCTGGTAAGGGCATGTTGGGAGGCAAGAAAGTGAGGGTGCACATGGTGACTGGGAATGGGGTGCTAGCTTCGATTGGGTCTAGTACTGACCACTGTACTTTTTGCGGGGAGAGAGAAGTAGCAATGAAGGATGTGGGGGTGCTCTCTGTCTCAATACTAAGTGAACTGCCTGAATATCTGGGGTAGTGCTCACCTATCTTTCCCTGTACATTGACTCCAAGATGCAATGTGCTCCCATAGCCATGGCTGAAATCTTGAGAACCTGTAAGAGGTTTCATTACCAATATTATAGAAAGGGCGGCATGCTTACCTAGCAAAGCCAACGCCACGACTTGTACCGCTGGAATCACGTAGTATCCTGGTGGAGATAACTTGTCCAAAGGGTTTGAGCATATTTTCAAGTTCTTGCTCATCCATGGATAGTGGCAAATTAGAAATATACAGGTTTGTAGGATCTTGTTCCTGTTGCTAAAGCAGAAAATAGAATTGTCCATTCATTTCAAAAAGAAGGTAAGATATAATGTTAAACAACTTTTTATTTATTTTTTTTTATTGGAAATGCAGATTTATAGAAAGGGGAGACGGAAAGATGTTCTGTCCCCTGGTTTACTCCCCAAGAGGCCGCAATGACTGTATCTGAGCTGATTCTCAGCCAGGAGACTCTTCCAAGTCCCCCAAATGGTGCAGGATCCCAAGGCTTTGGGCCATCCTCAACTGCTTTCCCAGGCCACGAGCAGGGAGTTGGATAGAAAGTGGAACATCCAGGACACAAATCGGCGCATATGTGGGATCTCAGTGCATGCAAGGTGAGGTTTTAGCCACTAGGCTACCACACTGGACCCTAAAGAACTTTTTTTTTTTAAAAGCTACTCCCTTTACTTAAGACCACAGAACACTCATATCCTAATCCAATGTCAGAAGCATGGACCATCTGTGCAGCTCTGGCAGACTGGGAGGTGGCATTGCAGAGTTGGAAAGGTTGCCCTCTGGAGCCACAACTAACTCTTGGCTCTTTGCAATATTTCCAAAAATAACCAAACTCTTCCATACTGCTATTTTTAGGAGTCTATTTTGGGCACATTATTGTACAGGAAGCTATTACTGCTAATAATTCAATTTAGAGATACTTGAAGGATTCTGGACCAAGACCCATACAGTTCAAGAAGATTTTGCCTAAATTTCCATCTCCGTTCTATGGTACAGGTGTGATTACCAAACAAGAAATCTCAGAGCCATGTACAATTACAAGCTCTAAGCAGAGAACATCTTAGCGGTATGTTAGAAATACAGAAATTTAGGCCTGGGAAAGCAGTCAAAGACAGCCCAAAACCTTGGGACCCTGCATCTGTGTGGGAGATCTAGGAGAGGCTCCGGTCTCCGGTCTCCTGGCTTCATATTGGCTCAGCTCCAGCCAATGCAGCCGCCTGGAGAGTGAATCATCAGAGGGAAGATGTTCCCCTCTGTCTCTCCTCCTCTCTATATATCTGACTTTGCAATAAAAACAAATCTTTAAAAAAAAAACCATAGTATTCAACTGTCAGAAAAAAAAAAAGCTTATCTGACAGTTGGACTATTTTATGGCTAAGTTAAAATTCACCTTTGTAACTCAGATACACGTAGCCTTAATGAATTCACAATCAGTCTTCCCTTTGATTCCCCACTAACCAATTCTACCTCTGCATACTGAAACACAGAGAGGATGATGATCTTCAATACGTTCTATTAGTAAAGTCATTAGTTGATGCATTAGCCTCAGGCTATAGAACAGCAAACTCACCATAACTTTCTAGATTTCTAAAATGCACAGGAAATTAAAATATGTGAGGTATTATGCATGCTTGAATTTGCTCAAAATCTCTTTCCTTTCAAATTTAATTAGCATACATTTGAAAGTACATTTTCTCTACACAGACTGCATGTAAAAGTGAACACAGACCTTTTACAATAAAATCCATTATCGTAGGGAATCACAAATATTCTGATATTTTCAGGAGTTAAAGTCACCAGAGACCAAGCAACTGTGGGCAGAGAGTATTGACCCTGGGACTCCTAGTGATGACCAAGGAAAGCAGCACATAGCTGTGACAATCCCAAAGGTGGCTCCCAGCCTGGAAACTCGACTTTCAGGGTGGGTCCAAAAAGAAATGAGCATTTTTCAAACACTCAACAGCAAATTGAACACTTAGCCTCATTACCTTCACCAGCCAACCAAATGGCAACTCTCTTTGCTCTTAGCTACAATGAGGTCAATTTAGCCTGGCACCGCTGATTATCTTATCCCGAGTAAACCTGCTGACAGGAATAGTCTTTCCTTTAGAGTCTGAAAAGCGGAATGTGATTTAATCCTTGCAGGACAATAACAGATCCAATGTTTCAAAATACAGGGGAAAATCAACAAAAATGATTTGAAGTCTTCAAGTTTGGTCTCCTTATTTCCACTTCATTCACTGCCTCCATCAACATGACCCAATTAAACACACAGCTCCCCACTCAGCCATCTCATTTTGGTCATAATCTGACAAATCCCTGTGCCTCTTCTGCAGAGTAACACGGTTGCTTGCTACTCTGGCAGCCAGACCCTGAACCAGCCAACACAAACAAGTCCATCCTGTCTGAGGCAGGGGCCTGGTGTCTGATACAGCTGAAGGATATTAAATGATCATGGTTCTTGTCCTATCTTCTAACGGTTTACCACAAGGTTCAGCAAGGGACAAAGAAACACAGGTTATGAAAGCTGTGAGAAATGTATGCAAATGACAATGGAAGGACGGGGGGGGAGGGCTTATCTGTGGGACATTAGGGAATATATTGTTGAGAGGACATGACACTGAGTTAGAACTTTAGGAACAAACAGAAGTCAAGAGGTTGAAGCCAGATGAGAAAAGCCACCTAAGGATCTGGAGTTTTCTTTATTTGAAGATTTATCTGATAGGCAGGGTGAAGGAGAGAGGAAAGGAAAAGAGGGAGACAAAGCCATTCATCTTTTATCTGCTGGTTCATTACCCAAATGACCACAAGAGCCAGGGTTGGATCAGACTGAGGCCAGAAGCCAGGAACGCCATCCAGGGCATCCACATAGGTGGTAGGGCCCAGGTATTTGAGCCGCTATCCACTGTTTCCCAGATACATCAGCAGGGAGCTGAACTGACAGTGGAATAAGCCTGTACTTCAATATGATGTGGGCAACCTGGGTGGAACTTAACCCACTGCGCCAAGTTGTCTGCGCTTAAGGAATTTGATCTTGTCAGTCCTTGCTGTTTAAATTTCCCAAAGCAAGCAGAGATCACAGCAAGAAGAATGAGCATGTGGCTTCAGAAGTCTTTAGGAAAAAGCCAGGGCTGCTACCTTTCATTGCTCTCTCATGCTCAGTCTTCTTTATTCCTCCACTTATGCCCTAACTATTCCAGTTTGTTGTAATAGAGAAACAGATATGCCAGGAAGATAAGCCATGTTTATCCTGTGACTTCATGTACTCGGGTGGTGGAGAGTGGGCAGCAGGAAGAACTGCACCTTGAGAGCCACACCTTGAAAATTAGGGAGGTTTTGGAGGCATGGAAGCAGGGGTGTGATAGGATCAAACTGACATATCTTAGATGTCTGACTCAGACTTCAGCTGGGAACTCCCTAATTAGAGTGCATTACAGCACTCTGGACAATGACAGATGAAATATAGACTTTCTTTTTAAAATTACAAGAAAGCTCAGTCCTAAATGGCTATGAATGCTCAAAGGAGAATATGTGAATTTATAACATTATAACACATTTTTAAAAAGAGAATTGACAGTGTACCATTAAGTGGTTTCTAAATTTGTTTTAGCTTCTTGTTGAAGTATTAATGAAAATATAATTCTTTAAAACATTTGTTCAAAGTTTACATACAAAGAAATAGTATTAAAAAGTGTGAAAACTAGGATCTAGAAAGCAACTGGGCTCTTTTTTCGCTCAAATGACCAAAAAAGAAAAAAAAAGAAAAGAAAAGAAAAGAAATTGAGCATTCATATCTTGGCTTATGCCTCACATGCCCACAATAGCAAGGGCTGAGCCACGGCTAACCTGGGGTTTCAGTCTAGGTCTCCTACATGGGTAGCAGGGACTTCAAGCATGTAAGCCACCATCCCTGCCTCCTAGGGTAGCCTGGAAGGGGGAGCTGGGATTGAATCCAGGTCCTCTGATGTACAATGTGGGCATCCCAGCCAGTGTCTCAAATGCTAGGCCAAAGCCTGCCTGCCCCAGAACATGGGCTCTTAACTTAATATTTAATACAGTGAGATAAAATTCCTTAAATATTTCCTATGATTTTATGCATGTGTTTTCAGTGGCAACTCTGTCCAGATTCTTCCTTAGCAATGACTTTGAAAGTCAATGTTATTATTTTTTTAAATGGTCAATCTTCTTGCAAACACTACCCATAAATGTGTAGTAATCTCAAATAAAAAAACATAACAGATTAGAATGGGAAGGAATGTCAAGCTGGCAGCACTGCCTACAAACATATATAATCCCTAAAGTGCCCAGGTCATCTTCCCTGGCACATTCATACTGTCTGCTCATAGGATATCTACAGTAATAGTCTTGAGTGATGATAACCTAGTCTTTTTAGAATCTTAACTGCTATGGTAATCAGAGCTACATTTAGAAAAAAAATTAGTATTTTGTCAATAATTTGGTCAAATGGAAAAATGGGGCCAACGAGCGAGGCCATGGCATGAAGGTTCAAGGGCTTCTCTCTAACAACTGGAAAATGGGTTCCACACTGGCAGGCGAGGCATCCATGACTACCACTGTTTACCTGAGTAGGAAAGTGGGACATGGAGGTCCCGTAGGGTGTACACATTCAGGCATCATCTGAAAGAAATTAACAAAAACCTCCCCATGCGTGTGGAATGGTTCCTAAAATGCAAGAAAGGGACTTGGCAGGAAGAGCAGACATCTGTTTTCTCTTGCACTGAATAGGTTCACCAACCAGCAGATAGCTGCTCAGGGGCATGTGACAGCGCACTGTGTGGCACAGGGAGAACCTTGGGGGTGGGGAGTAGGCAAAGTTACAGCCTGCTCATTTCACTGCCTGTTTACTGAAAAAAAAAAAAGTGCAAGCTTACCACCTGCCAGTCTTTTGACCCTGAGTGGCCCATGGAAGCCCTGGAGGGCTGACAGAAGTCATTCCATGTATAGATCCCACCCATGCTGATTCAAATTTGACACTGCTTTTGCTCATCATCTCAATATCTTTTGTCTTCACAGAATCTATGTCTTGGATTGAAAACCACACACAACTAAATTCCTTCCAAGTTTAACAAACAACCCAAGGGAATTCCTACTTGCTAAATTTTATGCACACACCCAAGGGACGTGGTTTTTAAGGGCCCGTTTCTTAATTCTCAGTCTCTGTCCAAACTACAAAGAATGTCTTTTTCCCTTATTTAAATGACTTGGTGTCTATATATGGCACTACCAAGCAAGGTACGGAGAACTAAAATATAAATGGAAACAGACTGGCTTGTAATGCTCTCAACCTTGCAGATTCTCAATTCATATTTCGAATATCTGTTGGATTTTTTTTCCGGTCCAGGAACCCAATTTGTCAAACCACATTGTCCCATATTCCCGTTTCCAACTAAGTGCTCTTTTTTGTTGTTGTTCTGATTACATAAGAAAGCAAGCCTTTCATATGTGGCAATATCAGTTTCAACATGTTACTGTGCCCGGGTTAATTCACTGGAGAAAAGTGGCCTGTCATGAATGCCTTATCCTCCAACCACAGGAGCCAGACTGAAATTTCTTTTAAAAGGTATCATTAGCCTCTCCCTCCCCAGAAGTGTGTACAGGTGCTCTTTATCCAAATAGCACAGAGAGGCTCAGTCCAGATACTCAAAGCTCTGGGTCCTTGGTATAGAAGAAGAACTGCTGACATTTAAAATACCTTTTGTAACAATAATGAGAAATAAAATTAGGCTCAGGACACTCAAGTCATTTCCAGGGGTCTGAAGAAACTGATAATATGCAGAATGCTGGCATACAGTCAGAACATGTGTACTACCAGTCATCCCTACAGAGGAGGGAGGAAGGTCCCTTTTCCTGGCAAATTTATACTGTCAAGCTTTCCAAGATCTTTAAACAATGTTTGTTACCAAGCCATGGGTGAGCTGGCATTCAAAGTACACACGTGACATGGCACATAATGTCAATCGACACTTAGACAGGTTTTGATTCAATGCATGGCAAAGATATCTTTAAAAACAAAATACACTACACTGGCTGTCACAGGCATGACCCCTAGGTGAGTGTGTGTGGGACAATCTACGTAAGCCCTTTGCATTTTTAACAAACAAATCCAGGTCTCTCTGTTTCAGGACAAGCTACAAAACAATGGCTGTCCAACATTCCAGAGTGACAAACCAGACCACCTAAGGAGAGTGTGCAAGGAGCTGAGACCCTACCTCCAGCATGTCTGTAAGAGACAGGAGAGTCTGAAAATACACATTTTCATGAATAAAACCACAGATGTGTTTGGGGTCTCCAATGTGGGCTGCCAGTCTGTCACTGACAGCCAAGCAGACAGACTTCCAGTGGCCACTCAAAGATTGATCTGTATCTCATGGAATTCAGTGGGTACAACAAACTACATCTGACTCAAAAAATGGAGAACTCTGCTAGCGGAAAGGCTGTGTGAATGGGAAGGAATTATTGTTGGAGGGATGGTTTCCAAAGACTCCCCGCCTGTGTGTTACAACATCCCAGCGGAAAGGGGCCTAAAGCTTTAGCCACAAGGCAGTTCTCTGCTGCCAGGAACCAGAGGGAGGGAGGGAGTGTAGGACTGGGTAGACAGATCGGAAGAATGCTCAAAGCCTTTTATGGGAGCAAGCATCAGCTTACAGAGACACCAACACCAAGTCACATCACTATCAAAGGTCAAGACATTTCCCATCATTTACTGCTGCCTGAGAACCACCAGCAGCAAGCCGATGGAGGAGTTGGAAACAAATGCCTTAGAAATAAGAAGAAACTAACCATGTTCCAATCCCACAGTGAGCCTGTGTGGGGAGCATAGCTAGCTGATCTAGAGAAAGGGACGTCTTTGACACCATGTCATCATAATGAACATTTCTGTCAAAGACAGGAATGAACTTTTAAATGACAGGTGTTATGCACTTAGCATCGACAATCTGTTCTTGAAAATCAGATATTCAATATCACTATACAAATGAAGAGCTTAGTTCACATAATTCTATATAGGAAGAAAAGGCATGTATTATTCATAAGTCAAAATTGGCAGTTAATTTCTAAAATGTAACCAGCTACACTTATTTCATGTTTTGTAATAAACAGGTTGGGACAGACGCCTTTAAAACTCTGCTTCCTGATCACTAAATAATCAATACTGCTGACAAATAACTGCTTTGTAGGCCATGATGTCCCTCTCAACTCTGCCAACATCCCTTCTGTTCCCCCTCAGCAGTTTCCAAAACCTTATATTCCTCACATTTTACAAACTGTTTGGAATGTAACTCAAGATTTGACTCACACAGGTTTTGGTTTTAAAATCCTTTGCTGAAGTTAGAACCACATAAATACAGAAACAAACAGTGAACATATATTAGAAACTATGTATATTTCATGGTGTTTGGATCTGAAAAATCAAGAAGCATTCTAACAAAGAAACATCAACCAGGAAGGCTTAACTGGAAAGAAGCCACTGAAAGGATGTTGTAAAATAATGATGGCTGGAACAGTTACAATATCTCCACGGTTATACCCAGAAGAGGAAGCCAGGGCGCTACTGAGGAAAGAAGAGTTGCTTTCTGAGTGTGTCCTCAAACACCTGGCCACCTGCCACCTGGAGATACAAGTTTGACACTTTACAGGCCATTGTGCATGCTAGGTGTGCTATAGTAACTAAGCATGCCTATACAAACCTCAGGACTGCTGTCTTCCTAAAATGCCACGGGGAGTGCTCTATGATTACAAATAATATCATCATGGTCTTCATATTTACAGTTAATTTTTTCCTGTTCAACAAAATCTAACTCAAAAAGAGCTTGAAAAATATTCACTGGCAAGAACTACTTTAGAGAGGCAACCAATCCCTGCCCCACCTTTTTTTTTTTTTTTTTAATAAATTCTTGAGGTCTTTGTGTTGATTCTTTTACTCAAAGTAAATCTCTATCCTGGTAACTAAACACATTTTCTTCAAAAAAAGTTCTCCATAATTATAGAAATGTCTCCAGTCTGCACCGTAGGGACTAGGCTTTCAGATGTGGCCTAAGCTCATAGGCAATTAAGACTGGGGCACAAATAGCAACTCAGTGAACAGCAACTTCTGGACACCTCTGTCACAGAAATACAAACACAAAAGAGATGCATGCCATTTCAAGGGACCTTCTCTCCTCCGATTCTTAGTTTACAAACATGCCCATTTGAAGATGAGGTTAGAATACAGCTTGAGAATTATGGATTAGTGATTTAGATCATGTAAGAGCAAATTTTCATCAAAACTACCTAAGGCATCATTACTTTTGAAAAGCAACTGGCAGCTTGAATTTTAACTTTGATGATAAACCTAATGTGAGAAGAGACACTGATTGGCTGCTACATGTATGTTCAGAAATTATGATCTTGCAGGTAAAAGCTTATAGGTCAACTATCAAAAGAATAAGCTTTTAAGAAAAATATTCTTTCTCACGGTACTCTCTATTCATACTATGCTAAAGTATATGAACTAGGAAACATTGTACCCATTTTAAAATCTGAATTTTTCAACAATACTCCTTACTAGAGTACTAAAAACCTCAGTGGAAATAGTCATGACTAAAGTCCTTACTGTAGACTTAATCCCACAAATATCTAAAAATGATGGACTCTTCTATAAAAATAGCACCTGTAGCTGATATTTACATTAGGAATTACCAGTCAAAGCAATGTAAGTGCTAGTTTCAAATTCTTTCAAAATACATCTATAAACACTTACCTTGTGAAGTAGCCCTAAGATGTAGTGAGTTTTTGAGCAGTGACATCCCTTTTATTTTCATTTGGAAGGCATATTTACTAAGAGAATGCATACGTGCACAAGAAGGATTTTCCATCCACTGGTTCACTCCGCAAATGGGTATAATGGCTGCAACTCAGCTGATCTGAACCTGAGAGCTAGTTACGGGTCTCCCACGTGGGTGCAGGGATCCAAGGACTTGAGCCGTCTTCCGATGTTTTCCCAGGCTACTAGCAGGGAGCTGGATGGGAAGTGAAGCAGCTAGGACATGAACCGGTGCCCATAGGGGATGCTGGCACTGCAAGCTTAGCCTGTTGAGCCACCACACTGCCCCCCAAGCAGTTTGTTTTGTTTTTCGTTAAGGGGAGGATGTTGTGGTTGCAGTAGGTTAAGCTGCTAGGGATGCCCACATCCCATAGCAGAGGGCCAGTTCTGTTTCTAATCTAGCTTCCTGCTAATGTATCATAGGAGGCAGCAGGCTGAAGTGCTTGGCCCCTGCCACCCACATGAGAGAACCAGATCAAGTTCGGGCTCCTGGCTTTGGCTTGGCTCAGTGCTGGATGTTGTAGGCATAAGAGAAGTGAACTATCACATGGAAGACTTCTTTGTCTTTCTGTCTTGTCTTATTTTACCTTTCAAGTCAATGAAAAACAGAAAAACATACTATTTTGTAGATAACAGTACAGGGGTTGGCATTGTGGTATAGAAATTTAAGCCCCTGTTTGCTATGTTAGTATGCCACATGGGTTTCAGTTAGTGTCCCACGTTATTGCACTTGCCTCGGAAAAGCAGTGCTAAGATGGCCCAAGTGCATGGGCCCCTGCTACTCACAGGGGGAACTTGGAAGAAACTCCTGGTTTCAGCATGGCCCAGACCCCAGCTGCTGTGGCTATTCGGGGAGTGAATCAGTAGATGGAAGATCTGTCTCCCTCTCTTTCTGTAACTCTTTCAGATAAATCAATCTTAATTAAAAAAAGAAAAAAAACCTAAAAAGCAAAACCAAAAACTACATTAAAGACTCATAACTCCTGAGCATATCTAGTGATATTTCTTGATTTGCTGGTGAGGTTACATAATTTATTGTGGTCATTGTATCCATTTGTAAATCCCTCTTCATACATTAGATGTTAAGGAACAAGCCTTAGCATTAGTGCTATTGAGGATGGGGCCGCAGAAGGGTCCTAGGCCACAGTGGGGGAGGCAGGGATACACAGGGTGACAGAAAAGCATGTGTTACGCTTCAGAACCCAAGCTATGGAACAGAGAAGGGATGACTGGCTCTTCACTCACCTTTGCCATTTGAGCTTGAACCCCGCTAGCCTTCAGGGCAGACACAGCTTTCTGAGCCGCCGCAGGACTGTCAAAGTCGACAAAACCATAACCTGAAACGCAAAACACACTTGATTTTTAAGCTCGTCTTTTATGATGTCAGAAGGAGTCAAAGTAGGACTTGGCTTTGCTTCTTGATCAGGCAACAGAGAGGAAACCTGTGGACAGGTCCCGGTATTGCCAGCCACAGGGCGGCAGCATCCTTGGGCTCTGCCTCCCTTTCTCCCACCTGCTGTGGGAGGCCATGGGGCAGCTCTTTCCTAGTCACCCTCTTAGATATCCTGTTACTGCAAAAAGAAATGACACTTAAATTGCTAACCACAGATTAAGAAAAAACAAACACACAGTTGTAATGGCGATGAATTTCTTAAAAACATGAGTTTGATGATGCACAAAATTACAGAACAATTCTTCCAGCGTTACAAATGCCCCTGACAAAACTTAGGGTCATGCTAGAGACAAATTTTACTTTTCAAGTTATCTAAGTAAGTACAGCCAATTAGATATTCACAATACAAGATAATTTTACTAATGGTGCATGTTTAAAAACATCATCGGCTTAAAATGTAGCTCATCTCTGCCAAAAAAGACAGAGCTGCAGATAACCCACAGAGCTGACTGATGCCCTAAAGTGTTGAAAATAAGGTCATCACCTAAGAGAAGAGCTGGTTCAGTACTTGTCCACAGCTTTACACACATTTTGAATAAGTCTTTTCTGCTTTTCCAGATCACAATGAATCAAAAATGAGAAACTTGGGAAAGGAACAGAGTACAACAAGAGCAGGATGTCTACAAAGATAAGCATGTGGATTGTCTCTTAGCAAGATGTAGCAACAGGCAATTAAAGACACTAAGCTGGCCTGGCAAGGTAGCCTAGTGGCTAAAGTCCTCACCTGGCACGTGCCAGGATCCCATATGGGCACTGGTTCATGTCCCAGCTGCCCCGCTTCCTATCCAGTTCCCTGTGTGTGGCCTGGGAAAGCAGTGGAGGAGGATAATAATAATAATAATAATAATAATAATAAAAGCCTTGGGACCCTGCCCCTGCATAGGAGACCCTGGAAGAGGCTCCTGGCTTCAGATTGGCTGAGCTCCGGCCATTGCCCATTTGGAGAGCGAAATCAGTGGATGGAAGATCTTGCTCTATGTATCTTCTCTCTATATATCTACCTTTCCAATAAAAATAAATCTTAAAAACAGACACCACATGAGGATCAGGATTTAGCATGAGAGCAAACCCCCCAGGTATCAACAAATACTTTGAGCACCACTGGATGGAAATAGCCAAACTCAGATTTTTTTTTTTCTTTTCACTGAGATAACTATAAAGTTACTAAGGAAACAGTTACAGCCAGGGTACCAGACAAAATTCCCTTTTGCAATTTCCATCTATTATTTTAACATTAATTTTAAATAAGACATTTTATGCAAGTATAGTTCCATTTGGAGGTTGGCTGGAAGAGCTATTCTAAGCACTTATTTCTGTTAGGAAATCATAATTTAGAAAGTGATGTTTGTGTCAGTGTAGACATACACCAAACAAGTCAAACAGGAAGTTCAGGAGTATGAGTATCACAAATACTGCCCAGTAAATAATCTGTAACGCAATGGCATGGACTGTTGATTTTAGAGACAGGTGTTTTAGGAGAGATGGATGCTAAAGCTGAAACACAAAGCAGCTCTATTATATGACTCAGAATTGGACTGAAATAAGGTTTAGTTTGATTCTGACAGTTGAAATGGTCAGGTTGGAAAGAGACAACTGAAACAATTGCCAGGTTAGAAGAGAGAAAACATAGTTGTTATTTAGAAAGGATGCTATGTTAATGTGTAACATTTGATTCTATGGTGACATTCACAGGCACATAGACCTACCTCCTCTGCTACACACAATTTCAGGTGGTAGTAAATGAACACCTGCTGATATGGTAATGGTTTCCACTGATGGATTTTAAATTTTTTCCTCCAATTTTCCTATTATCAATAAATTGCCATGATACAGCTCCTCCTGATGCACAATTTTTTCCTCCAATTTTTCTACTCCCAATACTTTTCAATGAACAGAAGATCTTGATGCTGATATTACTGTACTGAAGTTACTATGCGCTCAGGTAACATTAGTACTTTTCTACTATGTCTAATGGAAAAAAATCCACAGTGGTTACATTTTCCTGAACTGTTTACCTTCTTTTCTGGCCTTTTCTAATGCTCGCCAGACTAGCTGTTTGTTTGCCAAAGACAGATATAAGTGGGTAAGCATACAACCCTGTGCTCTTTCACAGTTCTCAGAGCTATTTTCTTTTCTTTTTTTTTTTTTTTTTTAAGATTTTATTATTATTGGAAAGCCGGATATACAGAGAGGAGAGACAGAGAGGAAGATCTTCCATCCCATGTTTCACTCCCCAAGTGAGCCGCAACGGGCCGGTACGCGCCAATCCGATGCCGGGACCAGGAACCTCTTCCGGGTCTCCCACGCGGGTGCAGGGTCCCAAGGCTTTGGGCCGTCCTCTCCTGCTTTCCCAGGCCACAAGCAGGGAGCTGGATGGGAAGTGGAGCTGCCGGGATTAGAACCGGCGCCCATATGGGATCCCGGGGCTTTCAAGGCGAGGACCTTAGCCGCTAGGCCACGCCGCTGGGCCCTCTCAGTGCTATTTTCAAGGGACATGAAAATTTCATACAATTGGAGTTACACAGATTTCATGGGCTCCATTTTAGGTCTATGTGCATAAATACATTTTCAAAGGTGGGACTCACTGTACAACCTAGCAGCCAGCCACTTGTTGACATGGGTCTGGAGAATTCTTGTAGGTCTCAGGACCAGTAAGGTGATGGGACGGGTGGGGGTGTTGTCACTTTGTGAAGACTGAATCATGCAAACAGCGCTGTTTCCCATTTTGGCTTTGGCCACTAAGGAAACAGGAGGGCATTCTGTAACAACATGAAGTTTCCTGCCCTTATGCTTATATCTCTTGTAGTCCTGGCTTATTCCAATCCATTAAGATGTGTGTATGCATTCTGGTTTTACGTGCAGCTCAGCAAGTAAACATAATCAGTTTCACAATCAATCCTTTGTGAGCTTTCTTCGGGCCCTGAACTGCCATGTATTCAACAACACATAGATATTTAAATACCAATCTATTTAAACAACAGATATTTAAATACAAACACTGGTTTAGTTGGCTAAACTGACTTAGGTGGAAATGTATAATAATCACCTTGCACCTTTTAAAATTCAACAGGTGAAGTTCATGTTATTTAGGTTAATGTTTCATTCGCTAAGTTTTGTCCAAAATAGAGGTTCCAAAATGTGTTTTGAGGTGTTTTCTGATCTTCTTTCATTTCCATTTAAAAATTAATTTCATCTCACATTAGTACTCAAATTAGCTCTGATCACATTCGTTCTCTAACATCTGTCCGTTTTCATCTCTGTGTTATCTAGAAGCATACCCACCATGCCCAATTAATGGTGCTAACATGTCATCTAACTTTATTATGAGGCAAGTGTTACTCGATTTGTCCTCAAATAATAATTTCTCCTGTATGTACTCAGTGTCACTTCCAGGGTTTTCTACACTCACACCTGCTTACGCTTTCTAGTTGCCCACTTACCCACTCCCTCACCAGATGCCCACAAACACTTGGTGCAGCTTGTGAGGGGCGGAAAGTCCCAGAAAGTTTCTCTCAGCATCCCCATACACAAAGGCAGTATCTCCCGAGACCCGCTCTAAAGGCAGGCCTGCAGGAGACTCACTCCCTATTCTGTTGAGAAGTAACATAGTTCCCTCCATTTTTGTCTGCCAACCCTTTCTAAGTCACTCAGCCTCTGTGTTCCGCTGACGTGCTAGGTTTTGTGCCCGTTTAGTTTTCACTCCTGTCTTCTCCAGCTGCTGTAAGAGCACTCTGTGGGACTCTGGCTTCTGGAGTACAGTGATGTTCTGTCTGATGTGTGGTGGAGAATTCAAGGAGGGAGATCTCGGAGTCCCTTCCTTGCATAACGAGGGCAGTTCTGTTTTTCAGCAGGCTGGATTGCCACGCAAGATTTCTCTTGGAGCAGGGAAGAAGAGGAGTGCTGGGGTAAGACTAAAATCACTGGCGCACTGGGATTTCTGTCTTGGTCTAAAACTGACGTTCCCGTTTCATGCCTGTAAGTGTCTAGGTTTCTTCATGAAAGCAAAAGGATGTTTTTGTACGTCCTTGTGCTCCCCAATCACTTATAAATGTTAAATGAAGACTCATCTCAGCAACTAAGTGTATGCATTACAGCCTACAATTTGGCTCTCCAGTTTAATTCACTTTATTTATCCGACATCATTTTACAGAAAGCACAGGCTAGTCACTGTCACGAGGCAAAATGGCCTTCATGTGCCCTGTTGACTAAACATGGGATTAGGTATCTGCCACAATAGCGTCTTTAAACCCCGGGCACTCTGAAGAAGAGACAGACATACAAAGACCCACTTGAAGTCTAGATTAAAGCAAAAGGCTGGCTTACAAGGAAAGGCCTGACTATAGGGTTGGTTCACTTATGCTCTCAGCCTTTTTCAGACTATGCTAAGCCACTGCCCCGTCACCACTACTTGAAAACCTGGAGCCTAATTAATGAGGAGATTTGCCTTCTCTGCCTGTTCCTGTCAACCTTATTTCAATTCATGGGGTCAGTCGTTAGACCCAAAGTCAGCTGACTCCATTCTTCCCTTTTCCGAGAAATCACGTGCCTATTGTTGGGATGCTATATCATTAAAAGTCTGAACCGCCGAGACTCCGGGCTGCCTACTGTAGACACCTCCTGTTCCGCTCCTGGAGCTCGATGAGCTCATTCTAATTACATGGAAAACTGAAGGTCAGTGCATCACATTAATGCAGCAGCATATTTCAAAGGGGCACATGACCTCCCCTCCCTAGTACAATTTGGTCAGTGAAAATGGTTCTCTCCTCCCTGCTGCCAATATTGTCAACAGGCATTCAGTGGAGAACAATTGGGAGTATTGAAACATGTAATTAAGTACTGCTTAAAACGACTCTATTCTAATTAATAGAGCCAATTTGCACAATATGTAATCTTTTCAGTTCTTTAGTACAGTCCAATGGTCTTCAGTAAGCAGCTCTAATCTCCTCAGGCACAGGAAAGAAAAGCTATTTTCTAACTCTACTCCCCTTTTAAAAGCAGGGGCTAAATGCCAACCAGTGTTTTGAATGTTAACTCTTACTGGCGCCAAATCTGGAATTCTGGCAAACTGCGAGCCGCTGTAGGGTTTGCAGCCAAACTTTAACCAGGGACAAACATAAACAATACGCTCACGTTGTGCAAGACAGAAATGGGTGACATATAATAACACAGGGGCAGTTTTGAAACCAAAGATCAGGTTTAAAATTTCATCGGCTCGCTAAAGCTATGATTTAGCAAATAAGCAGCCAAGAACACATACCTTTGCATTTGTTCGTTGTTTTATCCAAAATTGCCTTCGTGGAGACTATTTTCCCGTATCTAGAAAAGCAAAAGCAAAAAATTTTTTAATTAGGAAAAAAGCACTTACAAAAAATTCTTATAAATGTCTAAGTCTAAAGAATACATATACTTTCAAAACAGCTGCAAACATGATAGTATAAGACAGTTTACTAAGGGACCAGGAAAGAAGAATTCAGAAAACTAAACTTAAGGGGCAGGGGGAAAGGGGAGGGCTGTTTTCTTCTATTTGAATCTTGGGATTATGTGTTGTTTATGAAGAGCAGATACTTACCTGACAATTCTGGGACAAAAGCATGGAGTGTGGGTTGTATAAAAACTATTTTGTTTCTGAAAACTCTATGCCTGTAGTCAAGCACAAAGCTAAGTGCGAGGCTACATAATTACCACAGGCAAGTACTGTGAGCCACACAGCCTTTATGACATCATAACAGGGGCTAGCTGCCCGCAGTGGCTTTCTGTGCAGCTCTGTGGACAGCGCTGCATGGCTCTAGGGCACCAGGGACTAGGAGGTGTGTGTGTGTCCACATGCAGAGGTTGGACCCAATGGTTACACAGCAGCTTTTTATTGATTACTTGTATGACTGTTTACAAATACATTAGCAGCATTCTAACTAAGTATACAGTACAATCATTCATGTCCATGCATACACATACAAACAAAAACAAAACCAACCAACCAACCAACCAAGAATATAAAACAATGAACCGGGAGTTAATAACCGATTTTATGAGGGTTTTTATAGGAATGTACTTAATTCCTTAATCTGTCACAGAAGTTGAGGAAGATGGAGGAAAAATGTGCAACAGTCAATGAACTCTTCTTAAAAATGAAGTGACAGATTATGTGTATTAAACAAATAACATCTCAGAATGTAGACAACAAGGACTGCTTCTATGCCTGTCTCCTAAACACTGTGGGCCACGGGTAGGGAACTTTTGATAGGTGATTTTTAAAATGTTAAAAAAAAAATCAGCCTTTGGAAAGCACATAATTTCACCTGAATCTAGCTTCTTCATTAATACACGATAAATCACATAACCTGACTCTCCCATAACTTTAACTTAAAAATTCCACATCTGCTCTACTGGAAACTTTCTCATGACTGATTTTGAGGAATAAGAAGAATCTTATATGTCTGGGGAAGCAGAAGTAGAAAGGGGACATTTTAATCTGTTGGGAATATTACAGATGTCTATTCTGTGAGCACACGGTTTGACCACCTTTCTCCTCCAGTTAATTTCCTCCATTTTTACTCTGCATAATCATGTAATCAAGTGATTACCAACTAGGCATGAAAGAAAAGATAATTCAAGGTTTATATGACGAATGCATCCAAGAGGTATAAAGGTGTAATAACACCTTCCATTCCCTGCACTGTAGATTCCAAGCATTTGTAATATTAACACACATGGCTAAGCTCACTGAAAAAAAACTTTTAACTCCACAAATGAGAAAGTGACATAGAGACCACCTTTTAGCAACCATTTATTGCCCTGGGTCGCATGTTTGAGATTTATCAGCACACTCTGCTTTGCTCAAGTATTCCATTTGAGCATCTTTAGATCACATCCTTGCCTGAGCCTGAGATCTTTTCAAAAACAGGAGTGGGGTTGAAGTGGGCCTGGGGAGTTGATAGTATTACAATTTAAGATAAGAGGCTTGAAAATCAGAGGTGGAGAATCTGTGTGAGACCTCAGAGTTCAGGGCATTTTGTAAACCAAACATACGACTTTTAAGAGCATAATATTTAATGCTGGAAAGGCAATGGAGAATGGGGAGATGTGGCAGAAGGCAAAGAGAAAAAGTTTGGTAGGACTAACAGTGCATACTACATTCTCTTTTGGATTTGGTTCTGGTTTTGCAGTTCTTAACTTTTTGAGAGACAGAGGGCAAGCTTCCATTTGTTGGTTCACTTGCCCCAAACACTCCCAACATTTGGGACTGGGCCAGAACAAGCCACAAGCCAGAGAAACTCAATCCAAGTTGTCTGCATGGATGGCAGGGGTCCAACTACTTGAGCCATCACTCCTCACTCCCAGGGTGCATAACAATAGGAGCTGGCGAAGGACTGGACTTGAACCCAGGCACTCTGATGTTAAGATGTGAACATTCTTGCTGGCATTTTCACTGCTAAGCCAAATGCCTGCCACAGTTTTGACTGTCTTTGAACTCTGCTACTTCTCACATGAGTCTGTTAGTCGTCACTTTCGCATCTACGCCATGGACAACTCTGTCTCCTGGCCCCAACACTCTGATAGCATTCTAGCTCTCCTGGCCCTCCTTCAGTTTTCTTCTTCCTCTTAACTGAGTACTTTGATCAAATTTGGTAACTGGTCTTCAACCTCTCTTTTGCAGGTTATCCCCCTCCAGGGCACAATTATATCCAATGCATCTCTGGTGACATCCGTTTCTCCTAATTTTCCCCTTCCCTTAAATGCCACCAAAGCTTTGATATCTCTCCCCGTTCAATTTAAGTATTTTTGTGTTTTCTTCCAATAACTACATGTCTAATTGTCACCCAACATCCAATACACATCTTTGTCTTCTCATGTAACTTACATTCCTTTGTCATTCAACAGTGCAGTCACTCTCTGAGGAGTCTTTATTACACAAAATTTGTCTTTATTTCCTAAATTTCCTAAATCATTCTGGGTTGTGGAGTCTAGCGATGACCTACACGAATCCATCAAGAGATGTGTGACTGGACAAAGTCCTGACAATTCACATTCCCCATCTTCCACCAAGATTGAGACATCAACTCAGTTCACCTGCTTTTGAATTTTATTTCTGTTGGACTTCTATCTTCACTTTGCTTGGGCTTATGCCAAATGTACATAGTGGTTTTCCTTGTCCCCAGCCTCTGGTCCTTCCAAGAGGATCTTTTTGCTGCACTAATATGTCTTAAGCACCCTATTAAGCATATCTGTCCATATGTCCACTTAAATTTCTGTGCACTCTCTTACTGCACTCAGGCCTCAACCTGATGGATCCATTCAACCATCATCTGTTCCATGAAACCAGCTCTAACCTTCTAACCCATTTTATAAGAACCCAAGGCTTGAAAAGGAATAGTATTTATATTGTCATTGCAACTTATCATAAGTGGAAGATTTTGAAAACAATACCTTCTTTACAGTCCGAATATGAAAGAACAAAATAGGAAGTCGCTCCTACCATGACACTGAGATTCATTCATTTTTCAGATCCATGTAATTTTTTTTTGTTGGTTTGTTTGGCACATAAAAAACAAGCATGTCTAGGCTGCTGTTGTGGTACAGCAAGTTAAGCCACTGCTTGCAACACTGGCATCTAGTATCAAAGCTGTGGTTCAAAGGCTTGCTGCCCTTCTTCTGATTCAAGTTCCTGCTGATGTTCCTGGGAAAGCATCAGAATATGGTCCAAGTACTTGGACCCCTGTCACCTACATGGGAAGCTGAAATGGATTTCGTGGCTCCTGATATGGGCCTAGACCTTGGCAGCCCATACAGATAATCAGCAGGTATTTTATTATCAATCATCTCTGCCTACAAGAGTAACATACCTCTGAGTACAAACTCATAAAGCAACCAGATGTTTTGGAGTTTAAATTTATGGACCATTTGGGGAGTGAACTAGTGGATAGAAGCTCTCTCTTTTGCCCTGTTCCTCTTCTTTGACATTCCACCTTTCAAATAAATAAATCTTTTTTTAAAAAGTGTATAGCTGATGTGTATAGCTAATGGCTGAAAGAGGGTAGGTAGAAGAAGACAGTTCTGAAATTTTACTTCCCATTTTGGAAATACAGCATTAACAGATTTTTCTGTTTTAAGGTTTGTTTATTCTAGGGGGAGGGAGACAGGGAAGGAGTGAACGAGCGAGCACACTGGCATCTACTGGTTCACTTCCCAGATTCCCTTAAGAACAGGGAGTAGGACCAGACTGAAACTTGGTACCTGGAACTCCATCTGACTTGCCCATGTGAGTAGTGGGGCCTTAAGGACTAGAGCCATATCATCTGCTACCTCTCACAGTGCACCTTAGCAGGACGCTGGATCAGGAGCAGAGCCAGGACTCCAATCTGATCATACAGGCATCTGAACTGGCGTCTTGACCACTATACCAAATGCTCTCTGCAGAAATAAGCAGTTTTGTTGGCATGTCAAGAAGGCCAGGAAAGATTGGGATCCAAATTACAGAGCAGAGCCATCTATCAAAGAGTCCTGAGAACAGCAAAGGGATGGCGGGGTCATAGTAGCTATCACCTTCCACAACATGTAGTCCTTACAGTGAGACTGAAGAATGGGTGAGAGGCGACCTTTACAGATAATCAGCATTTAGTATGATTCCACAAACGACCACCAGTGCCTACAGAGGTAACAGGTTTCTGAGTACAAATTCATAGAGCAACAGAGGATCACCACTCCTTGCTCCTATTTGCAGCTTAATTTGTTTCGTTAAACAATCACCTTAAAGAGGGACGTGCAGGAACTGGGAGCAAAAATAGGTCTGTGACCAGCAGAGAGTTACCCTGTAAGAACACCATGGAGACACATGTCCAAGAAGGCAAGCCCTAGAATTTAATGGAAAAAAAAAAAGAAAACAAAACAACAACAACAACAACAAATGTGACCATGAAGATTTTGTGAATTCCATCCATCCTGAAAGTAACAGGGCTCACACCACAGCCCTTGCTACTAAGAATATATATTCTGTGCTAAGGATGCTTAAACCACTGTAGAGGAAGCTCTGCCAGGATGAAGAAAATTAAGAGTCTATAGTACAGAATAATTAGGATTTGAACAGAGGATAACAAGTAGAAACTATTTTAGTTGATAATTTTGCTCAAAATCTTTAAAAAATTTCTTACTTTTTACCATAGCTCCAGATCATTTTTTCCTGGTTTCATTTTCAACTCCTTTCATTTGCTATAACAAATCAAATTATGCTTTAATTTGCACTGAGCAAATAAAGGTTAATTTTCTCCTCAGCTCCTGTCACTTCATTCTTCCTGAATTCCTTTTGTTAATTTACCTGGGTTACAAAAGAAACATATGCTTACTGTAGTTAGAAAACACAGTAAAGTAGTTGAGTTGAAACATTAAAATCACTCGAGGTCCTGGATATGAATATCGGTGCATACACTGAGTTTGTCTAATGTATACAGATGTGCTCATGCACACACTTGCGTGTGCAATCACACATTCTTCTCCTCAAGGGAATGTGTTGCTTTTGGAAATGCCCAGTTACAAGCCCAGGGGAGCTTAGTCCACTCCCACCATCACCAACAGATGGCGATCATGGTTGATGAGTTCTCGGAATATGGGTCACTGGAGCTGTAAATTCATTTAAGGTACCATGAGGTCATTTGCAGTATTTGATAGATTGAGACATTTTATGAAAATGATCACACCTGGAAAAGCAGTGAGAGTGTTGGAAATAGCAGAAAGCAACGTACACACTTCTAAGAAAAACAAAAATGATGCGGTAAGTTTAAACCAGGGCTGGATATTGCTCATGCATACAGGATGGGTTGTGTTTGCTTTAATAGTGAATGCTCCAGAAGGACACATGGGGACTCATGTATCCTGTGGGAGATGCAACCTGGCAAATAAAAATCAGCAAGGAGGAGGGACAGAGGACTGAAAGAAAAAAAAAAACAAATAAAAAGCAAAATAATAACACCTGAAAGCTTATGACATAGTTAATTGAGAGGAATAAAGCTACATCTCTGCAGCTTTTACTCTGTGCCTGGCACTGTTCTACACGATTCAGATCCATTATTTTAATCTTCACAAGAACCTTCTCTTTAGCAGGCGGAATGGCATTCCCACTTTGTGGATGAGAAGCTTCAGGGAGCACCAGGGGCCTCCTCGGGGTCACACAACTAATAAGTAACAAAGATGGCAGGAAGCTTGCTCTGGAGTTTAAAGGCCAGGCGTGTTGACAGTTGTAGAAGCTTGAGTCAATCAGCCCAGATTCTTCCATAAGCTCAAAGTTACTCCCACTTTGAAAGTGCACAGCTCCGAAGGAGTCAAAGAGAAGTCTGGGAGACAGCTCATTTCTCTAAGACAGAGTCTAATAACATTCTGAAAGAGGTTTCCTGCCTAGGACTGCCTGGAGACTTGACACTGGTCCAGTCAGGACCAACAGAACATTATGTGTCAGTGCAGGAGAAGGCACAATGGGCTCTAAAGCTTAAGAGGATGAGTTCATGCTTCTACTTCATGGAAATGAACTTGAGGAGTAGAAGCCAAACCCCTCTTGTTATTTTAGAGTTGTCAAAAGAAAAAATTATATATCTAGGTTGCTTATTTACTTTTATTTTTATTATTTATTTATTTATTTATTTATTTTTGTTTTTTATTTTTCTCAGTGGCTTATTAGAAGGGAGTTTCCTAAAATTTGCTTTGGCTCTTCTAACAGAATAAAGAGGGGATAGAGAAGTCTAAAATGCAACTTTTTAGTTAAAGAAGACTCCTGGGAAATAAAGCCTAAAATAAAATCACAGAAGGAATGAAACATTTATAGGTGTTCATTCTTCTGACTTCCCACTACCTTGAGCAATTTTGCTTGCTCTATTTTTTTCTCTACTCGCTACAGGAAGTGGTAAGCATCTGAAGATGAGTTATGAGACATGTGAACATTTTAAACGAGACAATATCAAACAGATTTTGTGAAGCGTACCTTTTGTGATCTGGTGATTTTCAATGTTTCTGTAAACCTCTTACAATACAAAAACATTCGGAGTAAAGAACAAGATGGCATTTTGCTTCCTTTCCCCACCCTTTTTTTTTTTTTTTGAGGGGGTGGCTCTTCACTCTTTCATTAGATAACTGCTGCTTCCTCTTATGCTATAAAAGTGGTGCGGCTGTCCGCAGGAATGGATTTCTGGGATATGCAGAGAAGTAAGCTTCGTCTTCTGCAGCTGGAACCAAAGCCAGGGTTTAAAGGGAGAGAACGCCTGGCAAGACAAGCCATTTCAGGCCTAAAGATCAGAAACAAAAAAACCCTGGTACTGCAGGCGAATGGGTAACACGCAAGACATATATAGTTCAGAAAGGACAGATCAAATCCATTAACTCACAAGTACTGACAGCCTGTCTATCATATACTTCTTACCAGACAAGGCCTATGACAAATATGTTAGATGCCAAACATGGGGGGACAATGCTGAGGGCTAAGGGCTTTTTAATGTTTTCTTTAATAGCTGAAAATGTGAGGTCTTGTATAATGAAAGCAACATTGCAGAAAGGAGGCATAAAGCTAAAAGGAAGGTGAAATTGAGCAAGGAAGACTTCAGGAGAAACAGAAATGCAGGCGTGCCTGCATTATGTGCGAGGAACGTAAATGAACTCAGAAATGGGTTTTGGAGGGTGCCAAGCTGAGGCAAGGAGCTGGGAAGAGAACAAAAACTGGAGGTTTTTATTACAAAATAAAGAAAGCAAGATTTGGGAAGATTAATAAAAATCTTATGCCTAGGATTAGCGGAGAGACAGAGAGGTGCCACTTTTTTTTTTTCCTTTTTTATACCCAAGCAATAACCCATGATGAAGAAGTTAAAATGGAGGGATGACGAGAACTTGGGGCAGAACAGAGGGTTCTGAGGGCGGGGGGCAGACGCAGGACTTAATTTTGAAACAGCCTGAAATGTGCAATGTGCCGTCTGAGAAACATAATTCACAGTGTCCACGCCATGGAAAGCCAACAGCTTGCTGTGGGGAGTTGGAAGACAGAGAAAGGCATCCAGAGAATTCTCTTTTCTGAGCTGTCTTGAAAGGGCCAGCGTTTGCAGCAGACCTGCAGGCCAGAGGGGATTTAGCAGATGCCTGGAGCCACTCGTGTGCTCTCACCCTGGCTGCCAGTTGCCAGGTCCTTGCAGGTACATAACCTACTTTTCAAGAAAAAAAAATCTATGTATTTACCTCCCTGATGTTTCACAACACTGAAATGTTAAGGTAAATACATCCTCTTTCACTGTGCCAATGAAACTGGTGATTTACATCCAGGTGTTTGGAACTAATAACTTTCTTCAATACGTGTGAAGCCATTCCTGGTCTTCAGCCTTATCAATGTTCCTGGGTGGAAACTGGGGAATCCACCACATATGCTAGACAATGGGAACAACTGATATTGTTCGTTACTTATAAACCTGGAACCAAAACATGAATTTAGAAGGAACACTAAAACAACTTCATTAAAATGGCCAAGGTGCATTTTTTGCCACATTCTATGAAAAAATAAATTCAATAAAAAGCACCCTCTAAAGCACTTGATTTATTACACAGATTTGCTATTGCAGTTTAGTTTCAATTTGCTATTCAGTTTAGTTTTACTATGATCTGCAATCAAGGTAAAGTAGCTTTAGACTACTTTATAGTCTTTTAAGACTACTTATACATACGGACCCGACGGCGTGGCCTAGCAGCTAAAGTCCTCACCTTGAACGCCCCGGAATCCCATATGGGTGCCGGTTCTAATCCCGGCAGCTCCACTTCCCATCCAGCTCCCTGCTTGTGGCCTGGGAAAGCAGGAGAGGACGGCCCAAAGCCTTGGGACCCTGCACCCATATGGGAGACCCGGAAGAGGTTCCTGGTTCCCGGCTTCGGATTGGTGCGTACCATCCCATTACGGCTCACTTGGGGAGTGAATCATCGGATGGAAGATCTTCCTCTCTGTCTGTCCTCCTCTCTGTATATCTGACTGTAATAAAATAAATAAATCTTCAAGTAAAATGTGTATTATCTATCATAAAAATGAATCCCCCAAAATCTCACTGATTTATGTCCAGCTTTTTAAAGCAAAAGTGATTTGATTATATAGAGTGGACTTCTATTTCTCAATTGAATTTATGAACCAATTATGAAAACTTTTTTAATCACCCCCACCCCCACTACCACACACACAACTTGAAATGTATTCCTTTGGCTTGATATTCTTTTTCATTTTCAGTTAGTACCTGGCTTTTACTGTGTCATAAGGAAGACAGGACGGCAAAGCAAGAGAGGCCCGTCCCCAGGTGCTGGGAGGCCCAGTGAGTGTCCTGGTTGCTGATGTAGCTGCTGGGCTGCAGGATCCAGCACTACATGGAAACTGGTCTGACAGCAGCTCCTTCACAGGGCTCTTGTTTAGCAACCAGCACAAAGCTTGAGGCATAATGGATATTCAGTAACTAAAATGTTATGCTATTCTCTTTGTGGCCAGGATACAGGGTAGCTGAATGCCAATCACTCCAGAGCACTAATGCAGGCCACCTCCTCACCTTCACGCCAAGGCAGTCTCCGGATGCAAAATGTTGAGAAAGGGCAGGCATCCCACTTTTCCATTTTCTTTGGAGAGCTTTTTGCATTCTGTGACCACTCAACACGATTTGCTTCCCTTAAGGTAGAGGCATTAGCAGTGATAGAAATACTGCATCTTTTCCTGGAAGCTGGGCATGGTCTTGCCTTTTACCTCAAGTTATAAAAACACAGGAAGCCAGGTAATTCAGGAGTTTCAGATAGAATTAAAAAGTACCAAAAAAGCAAACTGAAGAAGCTGGGAGGGAAGAATCCATAAAATTCACAAGAATTTTTGTCCCCTAAATTGGTTCTCAAGTATCTATAAATTGGTGGCTTCTTTTCACATTAAAACTGGAAATCTTTCCCACTCAGGCACACACACATTCGAGCACACACACAGCACCTGCCACCCTACTCCCCAACCAAAGAACTGGGCCAGAATCTGCAGCAACTGACTGCATTGAACCCCAACAACTGACTGCATTAAACCCCCGACACTGAAAGCCATTAAGTGACTGCTTCATTCAAAACAAGAACAGCGTGACAGAGAGTAAAAGTAAACATGCTCTTTGAGGCAAAACGGAATTATCTGAAACGATTAAAAACAGAGCGTGCAAAATTAGCTAGAAATTTTCCTCCATCCTGACACCATGTGAATAGGTAGGATTCATACTGAACATTTCTCAGCCTCAACACTCCCTCTGGCTTCCAGCCAAAACACAGCCCCGATGTATTGATTTACAAATGCAATTCCTCCCTTTCTCAAGTAATAAATCCTAGCTGCCCTCTGACCTTGAAAAGCCAGTCTGGAAAAACAGACTGACAAGCAAAATGGTATCTTTTTTTATCCACTTCACCTCTAAGAAATTAGGGGATATGATATGAATGAATCACTAGAAGACACAGTTGGGCTGGATAAGCAAGGCCATGCTCACGTAGCCAACCGGCAGAGGTGATGTTTCTATTAAGCTCAAAGGTCACTAGTGACAGTGGCTACAGCTCTAAGGGCAGGTCTGATGGAAAAGGATGAATAAGGTTCCTGCATTGATTTCTTCTCTGACTGCCTCTGAACTGTTCTGTCTTTAGATACTGTAGATAAAGACACGCATTTACTCTCAAGGCAGAATAAATAATGCAGCACTAAAATCTCAGCCTACAAACTTAAGAAAATCAGGCAGGAATCGTCTTTGTACTTGAAAGAAGAAAGGAGAACTAAAAGCTGTAAAAATAGTGTCAGTTTCACACAATTACCATATCCCAAACAAAGGTTATAAGCTAGACTCTCAATAGAACTCAACTCCACAGAATTTTCCATATGTTTTTCCGGCCTCTATTTTGCGAGTGAGCGAGCTGTGGATAGAGATCAAAGTCAAGAGAACTCTCTTCATCAGTTTTTCTTTCTCTTTTGTTGGAAGGTAGAGAGAGAGAGAGAGAATCTGAAAGGCTTGCAACAGCCAAGACTGAGTCAAGAACTCAATCCAAATCTGCCACACAGATGGTGGTGACCCGGATACCAGAGCCACAGCCTGCTGCCTCACAAAGCGCATGACAGCAGGAAGTGGGAATCAGAAAAAGAGCTTGGATTGGAACCCAGGGTTTCAACATGGGATCTGAGCATCTCACTCAATGTCCTGTCACACCAAATGCCTGACCTAAGGGCTTCTGCTTTAAAAATAATCATTACTTTGAAAGGAAGACTAACACAGCAATAGTGAGATAGTAACGGATATTCCATTTACCGAGTTACTCCCTAAATGCCTGCAACAGCTGAAGCCGGGCCAGGATAAAGCTAGGGGCCATGAACTCCAATTAGGTCTCCTACTTGGGTGGCAGGGAATCAAGTATTATCTGCTCCAATCCTTTCTCCTCCTCCCTGCCAGACACATCAGCACAGATCCGGATCAGAAACTGATTTGAGGGGCCTGGAAGGGGCACTTGGACACAGGATATGGGCACCACAAGCAAGAGTTTATTCTGTTGCATTACAATGCTCACCCTTGCCCCAAAGAGCTTCTTCTGCCATAACCCAATCAGTAAGAATTTTCCCATCTTGACTTTTTCAAGAAATCCTGCTTTATAGGAGTCATGCTAAATGAATGGTCAAATGCCATTCATACTATCTAAGAGAACAAAAAGAATTCATTTCCAGATTGTCCAGGCAGGCAAAGAGAATACAGATCTGAATTAAAATTTAGGACTGCACTGGAAACTAGAAGGTTAGACTTGCGAAAGGAACAGGAGTGGCATGGTCCTTAAGAGCATGTTAACATCACTGAGGCAAGCAGTAAAGCACGCAGCTCTTTGAGGAATCCATGCTGAGAAGAGAAGGTCTTGGGATTTCAGTTAAAACTCCTTCCTATGTCTTTGAAACTGTGTGATGTCTTTGCACCTTCAAGGACTGCAAAGTATGGCCAGCACATAGCTGGACTGGGCACTGCTGATGCAGGAGCTGAGCACACTGTTGGCGTGCGGCCTAGAAGAGGAAAAGCACTGGAGGGAAGGGGTGTACAGATCCTTGTGACTCGCTGAGTGATGAAGGACAGGAAGGTGCTCCCTCAAGTGGGGAGAGGCTCAAGAAACAGGCATGGATATGCACATTCTCTGACCATGCAGTGAAGGAGTCTAATGCCTTGGTTGCCAGGGGTCAAAAGGGAGTTGTCATCTATTCCACCTGCTGATGGGAGCCTTAAGAAAACAAACCACTAAGTAGCTGGACTCTATGTTTGGTATATGTTTGCAAGGAAAGAATCTTGATTGAATTTGAACTGTAATACTGCACCAAGGTGGAGGAATCCACCAGGGGGGAGGGGCGGGGGGAGGGGTGGGGGGATTCCCAGAGCCTATGAAACTGTCACATAATGCAAAATAATTAATAAAAAAAAAGTAAAGAAAAAAAAATGGGTAGACCAAAAAAAAAAAAAAAAAAAAGAAAAAAAAAGAAAACAAACCACTAAGCAATGAAATAACAAAAACAAAAAAACCCAAAAGACAAACACCCACTCTTCATTCTATTTTGGGGGTGGTGAGGAAGATAGAGCTGGCTGGCAAATACTATACAGTGCATTTTGATTTGAGCCATATCAAAAATCTAATCCATGAGGATTAGATGAAGCAAATTCGCAAAACAAAATTAGATTTGGATGAGTGTGTAACTGGCGGAGCCAGTGATTAAGCTTAAGAGTGCTGGTCAGTGACCACGATCATGCTGTGGGCCTCTGGGGATATATCACTGGGCTCTGTTCACAGCCAGCATTTTGCAAAACATGACAGACTGAACTCAGGTAACTGCTAGAGCATTTATCAAATATATGTATGTCCCAGAGCTAGGTGGTGAATGTAACATGCCAGGATACTCTAAAATACTTCAACAGGCTAGAGTGAATACTTGGCTGATGCCAAAAGAAAAAATATTTAACAGGGGAAAATAGTCTCATCTAGAATTTCCAAAGGGGGCAAAATCAACTGTACAAGCTAAGAAAAAGTCTTGGCTTGTGCATGAGAAACATGGATTAAATGCAACTTCAAGTTCTCTGAATAACTACAACTTAGGTTGCCCCAAGAAAAGTGCAGGGCACTGACCTGTATACTTGTGTGCCTTTTTGCTTGCGCTTCTCCAGCATTCGTTACTATGTGATGAACAATAGCCCATCCCTCAAAATATGCTCAAGCCTTAAGTCCCAAGACCTCTGAATGTAAACTGATTCGGGAAAAGGTCTTTGCAGGTATAATCACATTAAGATGTTTCTCTTGAGAGAGACCCTAACTTAATGTGACTGGTGCCATTCAAAAGGGAATCTTGGAAACAGATACACAGAGAGAAGGCCATGTGGAAACTGGGGCAAGAGATGAGAAGGATACAGCTGTAAGCCAGGACTAATAAAAACTGCCAGCCAGCCAGCCAGCAGGACTAGCGGGGGAAAGAGGGCATTCTCCCCTTTAGGTGTTACAGAGGCCCTGCTCAACCTTAGTTTTGGATCTGCAGAATACTGACAGAATAATTATGGGTTGTAAGCTACTCAATTTGAGCTACCTTGTAATGGAAGTCTTTTTTAAAATTTATTTTGATTGGGAAGGCAAATCAGACTTACGGAGAGGAGAGGCAAAGAGCAAAATCTTCTGACTGCTGGTTCACTTCCCAAAGGACTACAACGGCTAGAGCTGAGCTGAGCCAAAGCTAGGAGCTTCTTTCATATCTCCCACGTGGGTGCAGGGTCCCAAGGCTTTGGGCCATCCTTGACTACTTTCCCAAGCCATAAGCAGGGAGCTGAATGGAAAGTAGAGCAACTGGGACATGAACTGACACCCATATGGAATCATACCTCTTGCAAGGTGAGGATTTAGCCATTGAGCCATCGTGTTGGGCCCTTTGAAGTCTTATCAAAAGAAGACTTAACGTTCCTATATATTCCTACATAGGTCCCTGTGCCTGCCCTGTTCCATCTTAATTCCCTGTCCTTTATGACATTATTTCATCGGGGAAATTATTGTTGTTCTCCAAGACTCAGTTTAATAGCTTTTCCAGCAGTAAGCCTTTCTGACCTTAGTGCTAGGCTAAGTGCTGTCCCTGCTTGGTGCCCACGGCAGCCTCTGGGTGCAGCAGCTGCTGCTGCAGTGCTCAACACAGAGCTGAGCTGTCTACACTCTGGCCTGGTTGCTGTCACCATTAGGGCTGTGCCCTTGAGCGGCTCCCCCAGCCTGTGTGACACCTCCACACAGTGCCTGATAAACACCCGAAATTAAGAAAGGAGCACAGAAGCAAGCAACAATCACCTGCTTCACCAAGTACTCTCAACACTGAATGCAATTATTGAGATTATTAACTTAGTCTTCTGAGTCTTTCAGCAGTAGCAAGCACCATAATCAAAGGTCTAGAAATCATACTGTGTGAAGCAGGAAGAGCTAAAGGTCTTGCCAAAAATCCCCTGGGAAAGGAAACCCTATCTAAGGAAGGCTTTCCTGAAATCCACAGAGCTGTGCTTCTGGCTACAGCTGGTTTTCAAGCAGCGATAGGTGGGCACCTGGGTGCTCAGGGTGAGTTTGCAGAGCAGGGCTATCTAGAAAGCAGGCTGGCAGGAGGTGGTCCCCAGTGTGTCCACAAAAGAGAAACCAGTGCAGAGGGTCCGTCAAAAGCTTAAATGTCTCCTGAGAGGATGTGACTCTGATATTCTTGTTTTTAAATTGAAGTTGACTTATTTACTTGAAAGGCAAAGTGAAAGAAATTGGTCTTCCAACCACTAATTCATCTCAGCACTAGGCTAGGTGGAAAACAGGAGTCGGGAATACTTGCCTGATCTCCCAGATAGGTGGCAGGGCCACAAGCACCTGTGCCATCGTCTGCTACCTTCCTGGGCACGTTAAGCAGGAAACTGGATGAGAAATTGTGTTTCTAGGATTCAAATCAGTTCGCTAACTCAGGGTGGCCATGTGCCCAGTAGTGGCTCAACCAACTGCACCACAATACCATCCCCTTGATTTAACTTACAAACTCAGGCAAAAATAGTCCAATAAAATTTGGCAAACTTGTACATAAACTGACTGTCACAAATAAAAATTCACGCAAGAAAAAGAGAGAGCAGAGATACAGCTTCTGGTGAGCTCTCTTCTGTCTCCTTTGCTCAGGATGGAGCTGGAACGGGCACATTAGCAGCCCTGGCTCTCCTCACGCTCCTCCTCACTGTCCTGCTCAAGCAGCAGGTGCATGCCCATGTCCAACTTTGTTTCTTCACTGCTCTGTTCAGAGCTGCTTTAACCTCACCCACTTCTACAGTCAGAGTAAAAGGATCTTGACATAAGGAGGGCAGTTTACAGACTCATGGAAAGGTCCCAACCAACACAAAAGGAGTGATGAAATCCAAAAGGCAACTGAGACCCCAATGGTGCTGGACAATCACCGAAAACATGCTGTCCAAGAATACAGACTTGTTCAGTAACGTGGTTTTATAACTCAAGACACGGTTCTTTCTGCTATACTCCTCCAGTTTCTGGATTCAACAAATAAGGCAACCCAGGTGGAGAGGTTTACACCCCCGTCCAGGTACAGCAGGAGTGCTGGGGGCATGGAGGTAGGCAGGGCGGGGGAAGAGGGGGATGCTGAGCTTCAGTGAACAACCACAAAAAACCAAGATTGCCTGCCCTGTGCCTGTTTGAGGACCACATGCAGCATATAGCACGAACCTAACAATACTAATTCCCCTCCTCTTTTAAATGACTTGGTATCAGTTTTAGAACAGAGGCAAAAGAAAGATCAAGTCCTAAATAAACACAAAATACCCTTTGCCATTATTTCATTGTTCAGGGTTCAGCTCATCAAAATACTTGTTTTCTTTTACCTGGGTAGGTCAGCCCCACCCCCACCCACATCCCACCAGGTCAGCCGAGATTGGTCCACAGGCTGGCGCCTGTTGCAGACCACATCCAGGGCCAGGTGATAATTGCCCCCTTAACGCCCAGGCCTACCCTGGGCTCACTAATTGCTCCAAGCCCCTGCTGTTTCCTCTTGCAAACACCTTAATGGAAAAACAAAGCAGGCCATGGCCCAGAGGCTGCCGCTAACTCTCTAGACCTAATTCCAAGCCTTTCCCACATGGTGAACTTCATTTGTAAAGGCAACAAAAAGAGGAACTGAGAGCTGCAGCAGTCCACGACGGTAAGCACAACAAGCGCTTTAGGGTTCATTACATGAAAAATCGCATTTCCTTCTAGTGACTGCATGTGAAGAACAGGAGCTTCTCAGCCTCAGAAGATTCAAAGTGAAGTTGGGATGGAAATTCAGGGGCTAAGCACTCAAGGGTCTCTTTAAAACCAACACACACTTGAGAGGGACGGGGCTGTGAGACTCTTCAGCACGAACCCTGAGCAGCGCACCCAGAAGAAAACGGAGCCAGAAAGCACGTTCATTTCCAACGGATGAACACTTGTGGGCCAGGGCAACTATTCTAGTTCAGTGTGTAACAAGATGCCTGCCTTTGAACATCCTGTTTGACCATGAATATTTTGAGAACTTGCTTCTATAAATACTGTCGTTCTTTTCAGTGAGGAAATCCTGCACAGCTATTCATAGAGCATTTATCTATAGTACCGAGTGATTTCCATGGCGCTGGCGTGACATTATGTAAGGAAGATGGTGCAGAAGGGGAGACTAAAGTGTAGTTGGGGATGGCAGGTCCTGCGAAGCTAAGGAGGGCAATTCCCATTTCTAGTAAGTTTACAATGAATATGAGAGCAATTAAGGAACCAGGGGAGAAGCTCTAACATGTACTTGACATTGATGATCAACTGTGAACGGGGCACCACATGAGTCACAAGGCCTGCACAAACCTTGTGGCAGCAGTCAAGGAGGCACCTGTCGGCCAGCCTGACAGAGGAAGGAAACTGAGGCTGCGGGAGTCTGTGAATCATCTTTCCTCTGCACTGCAGTAGAGAGAAACCACAAGACAAAACCAGGGTTCAGGCCTTCAGAATAAAAAGAATGAGTCTGAGTCAGGCTCCCTTTGAAGGCCATTGAGCAGTCATTTCCAGGGACAATGTGTGTGAGGGAAACAGTTGGTGAAAAGGGGAAGAGGTTATTACCAGAGGAGAGATGGGATCTGTGCCAGGAAGATGGGTGGAGCCAAGAAAACAATGTGCCACAACTCTTCTTCAAGGAGACCAAATGAAGATGTTTCAATCCCAACATTTGCCCCTTAGACGCCATTCCAGGTTAGGTTTAATCACAAGTTTTAAGTTGAATCTAACATAGAAGACACTAGAGATGATTTTGAGGAAAACCCCAAATTTCGTCTTTAAGCCAAATACATATAATTGTAGAATAATACATACATATAAGATTTTATTCTGATATGGGGAAGGGGATTTTTAGATCAGAAAAAAAAAAGGCCACATAGTCTTGGTTCTAGGTATGTATCTGCGAGACCTTCAGCTGTTCCCTCCAGAATATCATTTCTAGACCTTTGATTGTGCTAACTCACAAAGAGCTCAGAGGACCAGGTTAAGAGATGTCTGATTGCATTCAGTGCTGAACACACTCCGTCAAAGCAGGTGATAATTATTTTCTCTTTCCTGAGCTCCTTTCTTCTGGATTCTGAATGTATATTACTTGTCAGACATTATGTTGAGACCTACTATTCATACTTGGCCATGAGAAGTCAATGATTACTACAGAAGTGGCATGTGATTGACCTACATAGCCATCACCTGAAAAGGAGATGAGCAAATGTAGAAGATAGCATTTTGGGGAAAGAACACTTGTAAAAATGTATTTGTTATCAAGCTAATGAACCAATTGGAAAAAAATATAAAGCTATAATAATTTTTAGTGCCCTTAAGGTTTACTCAGAATACAGAACGGCTGGCAGGAAGAGGGGTTAGTGGGGGAGGAAAGGCAGAGAAGAAGGAGGGAAGGAGAGTAAGGGAGAAAGGAATTGAGGAAGAGAGGAAGGTAGGAAGGAAGGCAGTGAGCAAGAGAGGAAGGGAGGGAGGGAGGGAGAAGAAGAGAGGAAGGAAGGGGGAGAGTATCTGAGAGCATCCAATTCACCAGTTGGCTGAGTTGCTCTCATTGTTACAACTGCATAGCAAACCCAGACATGACAATTACAGGACAGCAGCCTCCTAGGGAACTGTTCCAATTGTTGCGTGTGAAAAATGTTAATGCACTACAGACAACAGTGATGATCAATTTCTTGATGTGAGCTAGTTCTTACTTTGGCTAAATGAGAAGGAAGAAAGCAAAAGGCTGTCCAGGACTTCTTTTCATTTGTTCTTCTCAAGTTCAGAAAGCACACAACAGATTTTCATAAACCTTTGGCTAATTGGACATGCAATCCTGATGTAACTGTATCCCATGTAGCCATGCCAATTAAAAACTTCCCAGTCGAGAAGGACTCTTTTCCCCAGGAACTTCATTATGCGCTTCTAAAAGTGCACACAACGCTAACTGTTCGTAATTTCCTTTTGTTTCTAGTGCACAACTATACGGATTGGTTCCCACAAGATTCACCCTGCAGGTGCCGCATGTGTTTTACATATTTCTTACAGTATTCATGGCTGACAAAGAGGATCATTCAGTAAAGCTATGATTTGGAATGGTCTTTGAGTCTGATGAATTCTGACAGACTGTGAGCTAATTCTGATCTCTCCCCAAAGCAGGGTTAGGAAAACTTGTTCTTCATGATTCCCTCCTACCATGTTACACTGAGCAGCTGATGTCAGTGTACCCCAAGTCATTTTCCCTTCTCTGCTACAGAGGATGCATGTGATCCATCATAATGGAAAAGATAACAGCAACAACAAGTGAAAATCCTTGGGTGGAAAGAAAGGGCTACACAGTCAGGCAAGGTAGGTAAGTGGAGATTGGTTGCAGTCAGAGGGCAATTTGGCAATCCCCAGCGAAAGTTTTAAATAGTCTCTCCAAAGACAATAATGAATACTCTTGTAAAGATTATACAGAAAAAGCTGTAAACCATCTAAATCCTAAATAAACGACAGAAGAACTATAGAATGCAAAAAGCATTTAATCAGTGATGCTGTGTGTTCTTGTTTCATTGCAGAGATAACCCACGCCTCTTAGAGAGGGGGAACCGGATATTGCATCTTACAAGATACGGGCCATGAAGAAACCATTCAGCCACAGGCCCTCTTCTCTTCCAGACAAAACGGATCCCATCAGAGCTGCCACACAGCAACAGAATGCAAGCCAGAAACCCAGTGAACATCTGTAATTTAAAAATTTCTGGTTGATAACCACAATGAAAATAAGGAACAGATGAAATTAATTTCAGTAACTTTTTCTCTAATGCAATATATGCAAAGTATTCTTGATGTGAAATGAATATAAAGTAACAGGAGACCTGATCATTTTCTTCCTGAGTCTCTTAAGTGTGGTGTATACTTCACACCTCCAGTTCATCCCTCTTGCCTCTCCGACAGTTTGGCATTTCCCTCACACAGTAAACAGAAGCTTGGTTCCATTTAATCCATGAACTTTAGGTTGCCTAAGGTAGTTACTTTAAAATGGACACAATTTTGGAACTGTAAATCAATTTTTTGTACTTCTGAAGTTATTTTTTCTAACTTTGGGTTTCTGGGAGATAATCATTCCTCTTTTGAGGCAAATTTTCAGACAGCAGGTCTGCTTGAAAAGCCACAAGAGTAATTTCCTTCTAAGTAAGATTCTATTGTTAGTCTCATAAATTAAGTCTCATAGCACACCAGAATACTCTGATTCTTCCCTCATCAGCATCAACACTTAAGCTCTTGAATGAACTTTAATCATTACTGGAATAGAATGAATAATAGACTTGTATGGGCATGACTTGAAATCATATCAGAATGCTACATTTTAATCTGATAGGCATCATTAAAAAAAATCAGCAGAGGGAGGGACAGTTCGCTATTTATTTACTGTTTAAAAACCAAACCAGGGTTGTTGAGACTTTGGCACAACAAGACACCACTGAGATGCATGCATCTCCTATCAGAATATCTGGCTCCTCTACTTCATATCCAGCTTCTAGATAGTCCTCCTGCCAAGCAGGAGGTGATGGCGCAGGTACTTGGGTCCCTCCCACTCAGGTGGGAGGACCTGAAGTTCAAGTTCTTGGGTTTGGTTTGGACAGTCTTAGCTGTTGTAAACATCTGGAGAATAAATCTGATGATGAAGAACTGTCTTAGACACACTGCCTTTCAAATTAAAAAGGAAGGAACAAAAGAAAGGAAGAAAAATGTAAAAACACAGACAACTGATTAAATCTGAACTCAATCGACCATGCAGATCTGAGACCTCTACTTGTCTCAGATGTCACATATCCGTCAAATGCTACCATGTGATGCTAGGGGAGCAACCAGCGCAGCCACAAACCCCTTCAAGGTGTCACTGAAATATAAGCTCTGGTGATTGAGTGGGAGATGGAAGGCCACATGTACTCTGAAAATTAAACTCCAAAACTTCAGGCAGTTCCTATAATAAACAGATGACAACTTCAGTAAAATATTTTCCATAAATCTTTATAGAGTACCAAAAAAGAGATTCTGATAGAGTTCATCGGTGACATAAGTGGAAAGATGGAGCTTTCTCAACTCACATTTTTTCATTCCTCCCTTACAGGAGTGATTTTGACAGAATTAGAATAGAATACTCAGTGTTACATATATGCTATAGTAGATTCCACTATCTAAACAGGATCTTAATGAAAGTACTCACTTCAAGTCAAGCTCACATTCACAATGAAATGTGATATTCCCTACGCACCGAGAAAATTTCATCATGTCCTGTCTGCCATTCATCCACTCATCCCTCATTCAACTGCCCATTTTCTTTTCTCACAAGCATCTTAATCTTACAAAGAACAGGAACTATGTCTTCTGCATTTTTTTATGTCCTATGCTTTCTACCTATTGTGCTATCTTCATGTTTGTGCTCTCTAGTTTCAAAAGAGGTGCTTAAGAAATGAATGGTCGTTGAACTGATTGTTACTTTGAGAAGAGCTAAACTTCAAAGAAAAAAGGAGAGGTGGCAGTCATGAGGCAGGACAGGATGAGCACAGAAGAACATTTGATACCCCTTTGAAAGGAGAGCTGAGGGAAAGGCAAGAAGGCAACAGTATTTGTCCCATGTCCTGCTAGTACCAGACACCGTCCCAGGAACCCTGTGTGTTATCTCACTTAATCCTCAAACAAGCATCATAATCCTCACTTTATGAACTGAGAATAAGGGGCCAGAAAGCAAAAGCAACTTGCCCGGGATCACCCAGCTATCACCCAGGCAGCTGGAACTTGACCAGGCCTGGCTGTGCCAACTCAAGATCCCAGCCCCTGCCTCCCCAGCCCAGGGAGGGGTGGGGCAGAACTGCCAATTGAGGCCAGCTTCCACACTCTACAGGGACATCCAGTCAGCACTGCCCAAGCTGATATTCGCAAGCATCACCTCTTCCCTTTGCCTGTAACACACAGTATCTGTGGTGCGGAAATGAGTTCATTTGCATTAGGAGTAACAGGCAGCCTCGGTCTAAATTCTAAAATGATGACCAAGCCATTTGGGTAATAGACAAGATAAAATCCCATAAATACTTTGAGCTCTGTCAGTTTTGAGATCTGTCATATGACTTCATTACAAATTTTCCCCATGTTTCTGATGTAGTTGGAAACAAATGAATGTAAAAGTTATATGCAGGCTATATGATCATTTGTGATGGGGCAGGCCTTTGGCACAATGGTAAGTGCTGTTTGGGATAACTGTGTTCCATAGCAGAGTGCCTAGGTTTGAGTTCCAGCTTTACTCCCGATTCCAGCTGCATACTGAGGCACATCCTGGGAGGCAGCAGTGATGGCTTAAGTACTTGGGACCTTGCCACTCATATGGAAGACTCAGGTTGAGTTCCAGGCTCCTGGATTTGACCTGGCCCACCCTTAGCTGTCATGGGCTAATCTCGGGAGTGGACCAGTAGACCGAAGATCTCTGTCTCTGATTTTCAGACAAATCTTAAACATTAGGTACTTAAAAAATAATTTCTGGTGATGTGACAGTTAAGAAATTAGATTTGTAAACTAAACTTTTATCACAATGTCAGGAACTGAAATAAAAGATTTATTTATTACATACTTAAAGTTCTCAGTGAAGGGCCCAAAGTAGCCAAAAGAATATGTCCAGCATTAGCATATACCTTTACATACGTGTGAGATGCAATTTAAATATATGAATGGCCTCACATGGTAGCCTAGCAGTTAAAGTTCTCATCTTGCACATGCTAGGATTCCATATGGCGCTGGTTCTAATCCCGGCAGCCCTGCTTCCCATCTAGCTTCCTGCTTGTGGCCTGGGAAAGCAGTAGAGGATGGCCCAAAGCTTTGCGACTCTGCATCTGCATGGGAGACCCAGAAGAAGCTTCTGGCTCCTGGCTTTGGAGCTTCTGGCTCCTGGCACACTGCAGCTGCTTGGGGAGTAAATCAACGGATGGAAGATTTTCCCCTCTGTCTCTCCTTCTCTCTGTATATATGACTTTCCAATAAAAATATTATACACATATAAATAATATATATAAATATATATTTAGGATTTATTGTATCGTGTATATATATTTATTATATATATTTGTATAGTTATATATTTATATATATTTTATTATGTGTACACACACACATATATATACACACACAATGCTGTGGTAGAACAGGCCAAGCCTCTGCCTGAGGTGCCAACATTCTATGTGGACATTGGTTCTAATCTTATATGTGCCACTTCCCTGCTTATGGCCTGGGAAGGTCAGGAGGATGGCCCAAGTACTTCAGTTTCTGCATTCACATGGGAGATTTGAAAGAAGTTCCTAGCTCCTGGCTTCAGATTGGCTCAGTTCCAGCTGTTGTGGCCACTTGGAGAGTGAGCCAGTGGATGGAAGTGCTTGGTCTGCTTCTGTCTTTGTGTAAATAAATAAATCTTTAAATCAAAAAAGTATATAGTACACATAAAGTAGGATATATTTTATACTTTAAAATATATTACATCTTTAGAAGTATGTGTATGCATATATAAATAGCCTTTCTGACAAATGTAGCTTGTAATTGACCAGTCTTTATAGTTGTTTTTTTCTTAATACACAGAATGCATTTAAAAGCTTGTATTTTATCCCTACACCAGTGACAACTGACATTCACAACAGGCCCAGTGCAATGTGACTCCACTCCCCTGTCCTTCCAGTTTGGGTCCTGACATCTCCATCAGTCCCTGGCACCCTTGGACACACACAACTGAAAATTTGGTGCTCTGCTCTATAGGCCTGAATGCATCAGTGAATATTCCCTAATTTACAGATTGTAAGTACCAAGCAATAAACACTTGAGAAGGGTTTTTTTAATGTGATTACTTTTTGTTTTTAGTATCTCCTTTTCTATATTTTCTAATTACATTTATAATTTTTGAGCTCCTGTTCCTATGTGAAAAGGAGACTCTGCAAGATACTGGAAGGCAGAATTTCTCCAAAGGTACTCCCAGGTGACCCGAGGCTGACTTTTAGTTCTCTCAGGAGTCATCCAGTAACAGGAGAAAAGCAGCAGCTGACCTCAGAGACCTGAGGGTAAAGGAAGAAAGAGACGCATCCTCCATGGGGGCGATGGTGGGAATTACACAAGGCTTGACAGAGAATACGAGGCCAACAACACTTGGAGAAAGATTTGAAATAGGTGCAAATTCAGTCAAGAAGACATGCAGAGCCAGAATTTTCTGATATACAACTTAAAGAAATCAGATTATATGTATGTCAGAAAAAAAAATTAGTGCTATGTGTTTAGATCCCTCAATGAAAAAGTGAAGCAGTTCAACTGCAAATTGCTATATCCACATATAAAGGTAAATATTCTTACATACTAGGGTTCTCTTCAAAAATTATTATAATAAAATGTATCTAAGTTTGGGGATGACATCGTGACTGGGCAAATTTATCTGCCACCTGAGATGCTGGCATCCCGCAGCTCCACTGCTGATTTCGCTTCCTGAGTGGCCTGGCAAAATGACTGAAGATGTCCCAAATCCCTGAGTCCCTGCCAAGCACGTGGGAGACCCGGATAAACTCTTGGCACCTGGCTTCAGCCTGCCTCAGTACAGGCTCCTGTGGCCACTTGAGAAGTGAATCTGCAGTTGGAAGAGAATGTCTCTTTGTCTCTCCCACTAACTCTGCCGTTCACATAAATCAATCTCTTAAAACATTGTGTAAGTTTTAGAGGAGTGAACACATGTCAGCTGACCTGAGTAACTATTAAAGGTGTCATACCCCAAATGAGGGCCCTTATATATATATATATATATATATATATATATATATATATATATATATATATATATATATTACTGAAAGCTTTGTTGAATTGAAAATCTGGGATAAAATAGTTCCAGAGGAAATGAAGGCTGAAAAACCAAACATGTCTAGTTCAACTGCCACAGGAAAAGGCATCTCAGTGAGGTCACAGAAAGTATGTCCCTCCCAAGGGAGGTACAGGGCATGTCAACCTCTCAGTTTTTTTGGTCATTGTTGTTTTAAACTGAACCAGCAAGGAACATGAAAATGTACAAATAGTTTTATGTGTTTCAAATCTTCTGTGAACATCTGTGTGAATAAACAAACATGAGCAAGATCTGAAGCTGAGCTCTCATGTCTAATCTGTCGACATTCATTCAGCCTTCAAGACTGAATTAACAAGCTGTGGTCTACTAGTAATAGAGAATGCTCAATATATCCTCTCCAAAAGAAAAGCTAACAGACCTGGTGAGACACTTCTTATACCATTTGTTTAAGCCCACAATGATAAATAAGTTCCATGTCACAATTTTCCATTTTGATCTTAAAACCTGGTAAATTCAACTGTGAAATCAATGAACAATAACTCATCTTTCACAGGGTGAACTGAGATATTCTGAATTCTGTTACTATCATTTACAAACATTGGTCTTTGATATGGCACTTTCTTAAAGAAAAAGGCTTTTATTAAAAATTGACACAATGTATAGAAACTCTGAGAGGTAAAGCCATCTTTTGAGAAACATGTTCTTCTACATGCTTGCCATGTGTAAACAGCTAAACAGATGTCTATATGCTCCTTGCATTAAGTGCAAATGCAAAATGTATACCACAAAGAAAACCCATTCAACAGAATAATTTTTAAAGACATTATTTTTTTGTGTTAATTGTTCCAACAGTTGGGTCTCTGAAGAATACTGGGATCAGCATTAGAGGACAAACAGTGTATTCTTAACAAACAGTACTCATTCCATCATGAAGCAACCATATCACCTGCTCATATCAGAATCCTTACAAGCATGTATCAAGTTAACATTACACAGAGAAATTCAGTACCAGATTTTCCACTGTTATCATCAGTTAAATCTAACTACCGGTCTTCAAGTGAAACATGAAAAATGGCTAACTTCCTGAAAACTAGAATGAGGGACCAAAAAGCTACCATGGCATGGAACCCAGTTCTAAAATCTCAGCAAATAATGATCATAACATTAGGGGAAAAGTACTGGCAGCTGAGATTTAAAAAAAAAAAAAAGCTGACCTAGGGATGTAGTAGTTATGATGCCATTTTTTGGGTCACTGGTATCCCATACCAGAGTGCTTGGGTTCAAATCCTGGCTCTGCTCCAGATTCCAGATTTGTGTTAATAAGCACTGAGAGGAGAATGTGATGGCCCAAGTCCTCAGGTCTCTGATTCTTCTGTGGAAGACAGGATTGAATGCCCAGGCTCTTAGTTTAGATCTGTGTCCTGCTGTGGCCATGTGGAGAACAAACCAACAGACAAGACCTCTATGTTTAGCATTCTCTCACTCTGTCTTTCAAATAAATAATGTTAAAAAAATTTTAAATGCTAACTTCAATCAAATGCTATGTACAAGGAGAAGCAGAGCACAATTCTCACAGGGTTATGAATTTTAAAAAAAGGTGAAACAGATTAGGATTTCTAGAGAATATTCCTAAAAGGAAAATCAAAGTGTCCATTACCTGCATCTTCAAAAATGACCACTGGACTTTTCAGAAATTCTCTTTGAATGCCGTAAATTTAAAGACTTAAAATTGACATGAAAATGAAATACTGACTTTAGTTAGCATCACAGCATTGGACTACATTCACTATCTTATTATTGTAGCCAGATGATAGCTGTGGCTTTATCCTAGGTCTGCACATGGAAAAGGAACAAGCTCAGTGGGACTTCTTGGTTCCTTATTAAGCCTATCAGATTACTGGTTCTAATTAAGGATCGTGTTACTGGCTACCACACAGTTATTAATGTGCATTATTGCCATTATAGGAAGTTTTGACCTCTGCTGTGAGTCACCTGGAGTAAAATTTAATTATGAACCAGAGAAAATGGGAGTAAAGATGATATAAGATGGTTTCTTGGGAGGCGTCTGTGATTGTAAAATGCTATTTACAGTATTTGCTTTGCCATTAGGAGAATAATTACAATGAAAGCCCTTTATAAAATCTAAAAATATTTCATCTGGAAAGTGAGATCATAATGCATCTATTCTATTTTTCATGTCCTATTAATTCAGCAAATTACACAGTATATTTGTACAAAGTTCAAGAACGTGAACTACAAGAAAGTGAGTTTACTGTTGGAATTGAGGCTGACATTTAAAGCAATATTGCAGGACTTGCCAAAATATGTTTTAAAGCTACACATATTTCTTCTCCTATCTTCTGTTGGCCAAGTACATTCTGATCCTTTTTAAGATCTTAGTTATTTTTTATTGGAGCAAGATCCACTAAAGATATGGCAAGTAATTAATTAGATATCTGAGCAATACAAAATTCTGGAAAACATCTGAATGGCTGTTTTTTCTATCTGTAAGTTGTGGTTTAAAATAGTCAATATGAAATCAGTATACTCACCTCATTTTTGATATATTAATTACACAACTACATTTTATCTCACACAGGCCTATTTAAAGTAGATAATTAGGTAACTTGTAAGCAGCAACACTGGAGAAAGCAGTACTTACTAACAAAAAATAACAGTTTATTCCTCTGGTAATTCTATGATTCAGCTTTTACCTTTCAGAGATGCATTCAGTGTTGCCCCACTCAAAGACAAGTGATGGGCAGATATATTTTGCTTTCCATATCTATGAAGCTTTGGTGTGCCTTGATGAGCACTTTAATCTAGGACTCTTGACAATACATGGAAACTTGGATATTTTTCATGAAGATGCAAACTATTCAGAAAGAGGGCAAACTTTAACTTGAAACCCAAGAGTATAAAAATGGCAAAACATTTTATAACCATGCCATGTCATTTCTCAAGTATTTACTGAATGGTTACTATAATTTAGCCTGTTATCTACATGGCAGCCTAGACATAGGAACAGAAAACAAGTGGGTAAGTGTCAGGTGCAACAGATTACAGGCATCTCTGCTTGTTGAGTTTAGCATCATCTCATTATTTGCAGTGTCTGGTGCACTGAAGATGCTCAAAAAATGCATGTTTATTAAACTTGAACTGACAGTGACTTCCCAGACTGGAGAGGTGATGCATCATTAATCCCAAACTCAGACTGTAAGGACAATGGTAATATGAATACAGACTTCCAGTGATGAGTGCTGTCTGTGGTCTGGTGGTCTACACGGCAAGCAGGATGTGCTTCCGCAGCTCCTAATCATAACCTTTGCATGTTAGCATTCTATCCTTACTTTACAAAATAAAGAGACTGCATTTTGGACAGACTTGATTAAGGTTACGCAGTATCTTCAGAAGAACTGAAAATAGGACGTTTTCTTCCCTTCTGCTGTGCAATGTGCAAAGCTAAGCTGAGTCACCTGCAGGATATTCAGGTCCCAGGGATTAGCTGACAGAAACATGAGAAGGTAGCCAAGAAAACAGAGCTACCCCGACTTTTCCACACCAGATACTATCAGCGTGCAAAGCAGCTAAAAGTATGAGAGAAGGCTGGAACAACAAGTTGCCAATCTTCAAAGGGAGGAAGGTGTTTCATGGGATAAGTAGTCCTTTGAAATGGACTTGAAACCACACACTCAGGAGGACAGCTAGGGGGTCTGAGGTATGGATACAAGATTCATATTCACTGTCGTATCACAAAAACCGAATTCACATTCAGTGCATTCCCAAGTGCTGGCTTCTAATTAACCCTGTTGAGAACCGGTAGCTCAGCAGCTTGAAGTCAGGTCTTCTGTTTGTAAACTGACCCCAAATCATGCACTCTGTCTTTCATTTATTTTTGGAGATGATAGCCAAGTAAACTGTGTTCCTTAAAACTCAAAAAAAAAAAAATTAGAGCCATTCCCCATGGGTGGACAGAAAAGGGTAGTAATATAATAATACTCAGTTTGCCTGTGCTTATTTGGACTGGCTAGTCAACTCTAATAAACATTTTGTCTACACTTGGAAAGGGGATGGGAGGTAGCAGGAATAATTTTCCCTTATATTGCAGGCTTTGAGCCTCTAGAAGGTCACATATCACAGTCACACTGTCAGTCAACCCAAGCAAGTTAACCACATTATTGCTACAAACAGTGATTAGTGAAAGTGGTGGACTGCGTTACCATCAGCATGGGATTCCCAGGGTCTAGCACAGTAAGTATGCTTACTAATACTTGCTTCATTACTTGATAAATTGATTTCTCCAAGTCTTGGACCCTCAACCTTTGAATTTCTCCAGGTATACCAGTTAAAAAATCCATTCAGTAAGAGATTACCTCTTGATCTGAAGAAACTTTACAAGTATGATTAGAGATGAACTAACAAATTATTCACCCATCCCACACATGCCAGCCCAGATCTGATATGGAAAATACTAAATTCCTGGTATGACAGACACTGGCTAATCAAAGCGGGTGTCAGCCAGTGAACCCTCCTGCTGCCAAAGCTCAGCCCAAGTCTCCCTGGCCAGTCTTTTAGTATATGGTCTGCTTTCCTAAGATGAAAATTTATTAAGCAAAATTATGAGGCAACTTCAAGAAAGTTTGTGGAAATTGTAATTAAAAATTAATTTGAGTACCAGATATTTTTAAAATACAAGCAGAGTTTAGTCTCATACACATTGTCCATTAACTTCATGAAGAATATGCCAACATATGCATTTCAAAAATATGTTGCGCCAAAATAAACATCTTTCAATTTTCCAAACTTTAAAAGTATATCCTTACATATAAAGAAAGAGAATCTGCCTTTGAAATATAAATCACATAAAATACCCAAGTCTTCCTTTTACTGTTTGAACACTTAATGAAATGTTGTAAAACCAGTCTGAATCCCCATCTCTGTCCAGCCCTCTGTTAACCAATAAAGCAATGGGTTACAGTGAAAACAGCAGCAAGAAATGCTATATAAACCATCGAAATGATTCATGATATAACTGAATATGATTTGTTTTAAGTCATTCTTAAAAGCTAAAACTTTGAAAGCATTTCAATGTAATGCAGTACTGAAGAACAGAAATATGATCGTTTTTATGCAACAACAATATCCTCCAAATACCACAGAGTTCTGAACAAAATTTCTTAAGGCTGTCTTTCTGAACTCTTAACATTTCTTCAGGGTTTCTTCATAAATTACTTAAATATAATCATGGTACAGACATTCTTTTTAAAACACAAACTTTGAAAAAGAACAAGCATTAAAGAAACTTGTTTCCTGGAGCCCCATGGCATGGCCTAGTGGCTAAAGTCCTCACCTTGAACTCGTCGGGATCCCATGTAGGAGCTGGTTCTAATCCCGGCAGCCCTACTTCCCATCCAGCTCCCTGCTTGTGGCCTGGCAAAGCAGTCAAGGACAGCCCAAGGCCTTGGGACTCTGCATCTGCATGGGAGACCCGGAAGAAGCTCCTGGCTCCTGGCTCCTGGTTTTGGATCAGCTCAAGCTCTGGTGGTTGTGGCCATTTGGGAAGTTAATCAGCTGACAGAAGATCTTTCTCTTTCTGTCTCTCCTTCTCTCTGTATATCTGACTTTCCAATTTAAAAAAATCTTTTTAAAAAGTTGTTTCCTTTTTTAGAAGTTCTATGTAAAAAAATTTTTTTCTTATTACAAGTAAAAAATAAGTGTAAAACCCTTATCAGAGGGTGAATCTAAGTGCTTTACCTTAAGTCACACAAGAAATAAATATCAGAGGTAAAACAAATGACTTCAAATGCAAGAATAAAGTCACTTTTAGTACAAATGCAGAACTGGATTCATGGATATCTTCCTTTCTAAGCATTGGCAATTAATTGCTTAGAATACTAAAGTAATGTTACGTTGCTTCTGTGGATGTAATCGTTCAAGCCATCTAACCACTAAAGCTAATACTTTGCCAAAATAGAAGTTTTCATGTAATGGTGAGAACATCATTCTGTACATAGCATGTATCTTCATTTGATCATCATTGTAAACCAGTTTTATATCCACCCATAGCATCCATCTGCTGTCCAGTGAGGTAAGAGGAACCCAAAATAATGAATTTCAGTAATGCAACAAAATTGGGTAAGCTTTTAGAAAATTATTATTTGCAGAATGGCAATGATCCTAAGACAAGCAGTAGCCCCAATTACTTTTCTCAGTGAAGTTCAACAAATTTGGGTATAAATTAGCCACCCTGAATGTTATGAATGGAACAACTTGCAGTTCTGCCTACAAATATCCATCTGCGGAAGGAGCAATTCCAAAAGTTAAGCTGCTCTGATCGCCAGCACGACCTAAGAGCACTTTGGGCTGCATTTCCATGGGCGATATCTGCAGGCTGGCACGGCAAGGGGGGTCCTGGAGATCGCTGATCTCTGGTTGAAGGGACTTTCCCCATTTACAAAGTCCTTTTGTATTCATTATTTTAATAGGGTTCAGGATTGAGGAATGATAGAACCAACACTAAAAAATTAGATACTGTCCACTGCATGGAGAACAGGCATGGACAGTATTTCTGAGCGGTGGTCATTCTTAGAAAAGAACTATGGCTTGCAAAGTCATTATCTTTAATTTTATTATCTTAAACAAGTTTTCATAACTTGAACTAATCAAAATGTGTAATCCATTGTACTTTAAATGTGGCGAGAAAGGAAGCCATCATTTAGATTTACCCCATACACTGGACATAGTAAAAGAAAAGCAGATGTAGGCATTTGACATTCCAAATGTTTCCCTCAAAACATTTCAGAAGATGTCTCATTGAAAATACCTTCTTTATCAGGAGTGGAAAGAAAGACATTCATCTATGTATAAAGATGTGTGTGTGTGTGTGTGTGTGTGTGTGTGTGTCCTACAGGCTAAAAAGGATTTAGGACAGCTTCCAAAAAGACATACTCCAGGAGATTCCTAAGATAAAGGTTAAAAAAATATCATCAGTGGCAATAGATACTAGATTTTCTACCTTTGCCTATACCTACAATGCCATGGTGCACTTAACTAGCAGAATGTTAAACCTGTATCTGATACTGAATGACTATACTACTGCATTAACATGGGGGGGGGGGGGATGGTGGGAAAGGAAGATGGAGAGGGAAGCCCTATATCTACAAAACTGCATCATGGAAGACAATAAAAATGATTTTTAAAAATACCACTGGCAATAACTATAGGACAAAGGCAAACTGGGGCAGAGGCAAAATGATTCTGAAGAGGTCCACTGTTGGAAGGGCCCAGCTTCTCAAAGGTGGTGGAGCCTGAAGAGCTGGTCTAATGATTATCAACCGGCACTGACCAAATGCAGCAAAGAACCCAGAGATGAAGCACTTGATTCACAAGAGATCTACCAAAAGCAGCTCTTCCGCACGAGCTGTTCAAAGACACTGGTCCTCATAAGGACTTTCAAGTGTTACGCGTAACCTGAATCATAAAAAGAACATGCATCTCCATGCTTTGAAAACTGACACTTCATGTAAGACACCTAAAGCAAAAAACCCCATGACTGAAAAATCAATCAGCTAGTCCAACCTTTCTTGATTATACTGAAAGATACTTGGCTTTTTTTTCCTTTTAAAAAAAATGTTTAATGCAGATAATATGTGCAGATACTATGTGCTAAAAAAAAAATCTCAAGCAAGACTCCAGGTCCCTAGAAAGATCCAGAACAGTTCTTTATTTCTCCCTTTCTTGGATCACAGAATTGCAAGCAATCTGCCAAGAGTTGCAAACAGTTTTCACTGCGCATGCCAATTCTGAGGAGTTGCTAGCTGAGGAGTTGTGCTGTGTCGGGAAGGATTTGGAGGCCCGGCCAGGCCCAGCAGGAAAGAGTGTTCTCATCTATTTATTAGCAACTCTGCCAGGGGAGAGGAAATGAGGCAGTACACGGCCATTTACTTGTTTATTCCTGATCTCTGGTTCACTTTGCTGATGTCACCAATGAAGAGCTGGAGGTTTCAAGTACTGGTTATTTATTCATCATTTTAATAGGTTTACATGCAGCTCACCTTATTATTTAAATAAATGCATGATGTGGTACAACCATACATACATACAGTTATGTAACAATAAGCTGATGAAAAAAACCAGCATGAAAGAAACAGGCTCTCATATGGAAAGGGAGGGGAGGGGAGAGAAGGGGAAGGAAGAGAAAAAGAGTACAAAGTATAAAACCTTCATCACAAACTTTCCCAACACTGGGGAGCCCACACCCACTGATATTTTAGTTGCTCATCTCTGGGAGAGGAAAAACAGAAAGGTGGAGAACAGGAAGGAGAAAGTATGTGTGAGAAATACAAGGATACTTTGAAAAGCTCAGTGGTGGCAGGGGGCGGGGGAGGTGACTGGCACTGTGGCAAAGTCAGTAAAGCTGCCTTCCAAAGTGCTGGTATCAAACAGAAGTGCTGATTTGAGTCCTGGCTGCTTCACTTCCGGTCCAGCTCCCTGCTGGTGGTTTGGGAAGGCAGAAGATGGTCCGAGTCCTTGAGTTCTTGTACCAGGTCCTGGCTACTGCGGTCATTTGGAGACTAAATCAATAGATGGAAGAGCCATCTCTGTCTCTGCTTCTGTGCAACTCTTTCAAATAAGTGAATCTTTTAATTTCAAACCGATCACCAAAAAAAGGTAAAATTAAGTTTTTTTTTTCAGTGCAAAAGAATTTGACATCCATGCATATGTGATATCTTTATGAAGTTAATGGAAAATGGGTTTTATGAAAAAAGTATGCATGGATTTGCAACATTTCTGCACTAAATTAAACTCTCCTTCTAATTCCATTTTCCATGACCTTTCTGGAGTCCCCACAATTCAGTCTCAGAAATAAGTCCTGAGTTTGGCTCTTAAGATAACAATGTCTCTGTAATTGGGGGTTTGGCCTTCTTTCATACTACCAGAAATGGTATTTTGTTCATTCAACAATATATGTGGACATTTGCTTTTAATAAGCAGGCAAAAACAAACAAATTACATAGTATGTTACAAGGCAGCTTCATGATCATTAAACAACAAAAGGAAAAGGTGTGAGACTGGGCATTGCCAAGGTAAAGTGGAGGCAGATTTGATGTTTTTACAGGTTGGCCAAGGCAAACTTGTTGACAAAGTGAACCTTGACCAAAGGCCTGAGGGACTTGAGGAAGTGAGTCAGGAGGGCCCCCCAGGGGGAGCAATTCAGGAAAGAGAAAGAAAAGTCACCAGAGGGGTGGCATGGCAGAACAGGCCTGGTGGCCTTAGGAAAGCTTAAAGAGCCCAGCAGACTGGAGTGAAGTTGGGACAGGGTGTAGAAGTAAGAAAACTGAAGGGAGAAAAAGGTTGGCCGCACAGCTCTTGTAGTGACTGTGAGACTTAAGAAAGTCTTATGGAAAAAAAACTATTTGAGGTGAGGAGGACAGGCCTCTTGGCTTGGTCTACCTTCAGAGATAGGACCTACTGGCACATCTAGTGCAGATGCAGGCAGCAGCAGGGTGCACAGATCTCAGGCCCACATCCTGAGATGCTTATCTTTATGGCTCAGCTCAGGCTGTAGCCTGCACAGACATGCTGGGATGGGGACACACCCAGCAAGCATGTCGGTGTGCCAGCAGCATCCTGCTCTGGGGAACGTGGTGCTCCAAGCCTTGGAAAGGAGAAGCAGACACGTGGAGGATGAGGTTACCAATCATCTGAAGTGTCATCTTCATGCTGCCCATTAATGTGGTATTCACAGTTGTGCTCTGGACATGTATCAACAGCGGGACCACACAGGAGATCTTGGTCTGGCAGCACGGGAGGTCATTACATATACAAAATAAGACCGAGGTGCCAATGAATTCCGTAAAGAAAGAAAAACTATCCCCAAACCTTCAGAAGTCACAGATCATCGCTGTGTACCCATGTGCAGTAAGTTTCGGGGCTTTCCCAATGCACATCCAACAAGAGAGGAAATGTGCAGAGTGGACGGGAGAGTGCTAATGGACAGCTAGCACCTGAGAAGCTGCTTCCAGAAGGCCATTTCTTCAAGCTCAGGGCTGAAAACTGATCCAGAAATGTATCAGGAGCTCGCAGCAGACAGAGAATAAAGCACATTCAAAGCCCAGGGAGGTTTACTGGCTGAACCAATAGTTTCCAGGTGAGATGTAGCAAGCAAGCAAAACACAGGCAGAGGCGGGCATTGTGCTACAGTGGGTTCAGCTACCAGTTGGGCCATGTGCATCCCATACTGGAGTGTTCAGGTCCCAGGCCCACCCCTGCGTCCAACACAGCTTCCTGCTTTGCTTTGCTTTTTTCTTTTCTTTCTTTCCATTTTCTTTTCTTTTCTTTGCCTTTTTCTCTCTTTTTCTTTCTTTCTTTCTTGTGTGTGGGAGTGGTAGATAGATATACAGAGAGGAAGATCTTCCATCTGCTGATTCACTCCCCAAGTGGCCGCAACAGCCGGAGCTGAGCTAATCTGAAACTAAGAGCCAGGAGCCTCCCCCCCGCCCAGGTCTCCCATGTGGGTGCAATGTCCCAAGGCTTTGGGCCATCCTCTACAGGTCACAAGCATGGAGCTGGATAGGAAGTGGGGCTGCTGGGACACAAACCAGCACCCACATGGGATCCTGGTGCATGCAAGGTGAGGACTTTAGCCACTAGGCTACCATGCTGGGCCCACAGCTTCCTGCCAACATACACTCTGGGAGGCAGCATATGATGGCTCAAGTATGTTGGTCTCTGCCATCCATGAAGGAGACTGGGACAGAGTTCCTGGCTCCTGGCATTGACTTATTCTAACCTTGACTGTTGCAAGTTATTTGGGGAGTGAACTCACAGATGAATGAATTTCTCTCTCTCCTTTTCAAAAAAACAAAAACAAAAAACCCAAAACCATAGGTGAAACAAACTTTTGCAGTTAGAACATATATTCAGAGAAGTTGCTTTAAAAAGGGCTTAAATGGGGGACATTTCATTCAGGATCAAAGTGTTCACATGTCCAAGAAAATCAAATAACATTAATAATAAAGCCCAAGAAACAACAACAAACCTTTCCTTTCACTATTAATATCAATCAAGGTAAAGGTAGCTGGAAATCAGAGTTGTGACTATTTGTGGATTTCAATGGTTATTCACAGTCCAGGAAGCTGTTTATATACATCTCCTGATTTCTTTGTAGGGCCATTAGGACAGGATGCAGATCTCCCTTTCCAACAGAAAAGCCAGGAGATGTACAACATAATCAGCTTTCCCAAGTAAGTGCATTTAAGAATGATGATGACCGGACCAACTGACCATGAAGATGACCAAGCAACATTCTTTGAACTGTAATTTGAAGAAGGGGTGATCACATAAGAAACACACACAACATCTGTCTATACCACTTTCCCCCAATGGTTAAAACATAGGCACCACCACAGGTCACAAACAGACTAAGTTCCAGGGGAACAAGAACAAGTTCCAGCGGAAGGGAAAATAAGCCCAGAGGTCAAGTTACTCCCCCGATTTATGAATCGCAGAAGGATTCCACAGAACTGCTCATGTGGGATGCAAAGTCAAGTTAGACATTTCTGGGTAGTTAGAATAAAAAGGAAACACAGTTATGAAATGGAGTGTTCAATGGTGCTTTAAACTGATGTGCTCAACAGAAGTTCTGTTTTTTTCCCAACTCTGTGGCCAGGAGCTTCCTCCTGTAGATCTTCCTACAGGCCACAACCTGTGTGCAAATTCTGGTCAAATGATGACCTGGGGCACCAGCATCACAGGCAGGCTAGAATTCCGCAAGTATACACAGAGCTATGCGGATAATGCACAAGGTTCTATTGGAGCTGGGGATAAAATGTACATTCCGCTAGAGTGGCATCTATTAAATTAGACTCTGAAGAAGTGTGTAGGAGATCCACCAACTTCCCACTTCAAAGTTACTTCTTAGCTTTCAAAAAAAAAAAAAAAAACACCACTTAGGTAGGAAATACAATCAAATATGAGAGGTCTCCAAGAAGTTCACAGAAAATGTGCATTTTTAACTCCATTTTCCATGAAAATTTTTTTTTCTACTGTAACTCTGTGTTCCATGAAAATTTTCAAGTACCCTTGTATATGACATGGCAAATTTTAGTAAACTAATGACCACATCTGTATCAAGCCACTTCAAGTGCAGACAGACGCTGGACAAACATGTTTCCTGTCTTCTCTTCCGGCACATGTGAACTTACTAGAAATGAGTCACTGATTAGGAAAGTTGTAACTTTATGTTAGTGTTCTTTTGGATACTCTAGTCTGTGCATGTCCAGTCATATAAAGTTGTAGAAACAACCTACACACACACACACACAATCACATTCAAATGCTAGGCCAAGAGCTGGTTCGACGAGTTGGCACACACCCTCACCATGACCTAATAACCACTTAAACAATAATAATCTACCTGCCATGTTGAATCATGGCAAAGTGATATCACTGACAGTACCGAATCATAGTTTTAGAAACCTGTAATGTGATTTTTCTATCATGAAGATAGCTGTATCATTAGAATTTAGCAAGGACACAAAACAAATTTTGATTATGTTCAACTTCAAATTAGTTCAAGAGTATACTAAGAAAAAATGAACAGTTTGAAATTATCAATTTTTCCAAACTACTTACAGAAGTAAGGCGTTTACACACGTATAACCAAGATGAACAGAAATAACATTAGATAGATGAAATTGTTGACACCATTCTGCTTCAGTCATCTGGGAGCCCTTATCTCAAATGTTTGAGTTAGTCAGAGCTGCCTCATTTTTCCCTAATCAATTTCTTAAATGTAGTAAGTTTGTATTTGCAAAATGCACAATTATTTCACACATTTGTATTTGTATATGTACTCATGGTTCTCTTCATTGAATAATGACTGTTTCACTTAAAATCAGAACAAAAGCCTGTGGAAATAGCTCTATTACACGTGTGCACAGATATTGATCCCATCAGCTTTGGAGACTGGGTGGGACCTGGCATCTGCAGCAATGAGCACCCTTTGTCATTGGTAATAATGCAATATAATCTAAGGCAACAGCAACATAACGTAATATAAATATTATTCTTTTCTGTGTGTACAATGACGAAGCTGGGAATGAACAATGGACAACAAATCCTTTAGGCAGTTCTTCATATATATGTTCTCTCCTAACAGCTTTCGACAAGAGTGATGCAATGGAAAGGACAAAATTCTCTGGCAAGACACTAGAGTGCCGACATCTCATATTCACAATTAACACTGCAGAGGACGGTTGTTTACACTTAGCCATGAAAAATAAAGCAGCAAATCCCAACAGGTGTTATAGAGACAGGAGATCTACTCCAAGAAAGCATGTAACCCTCTGTGAGCTTTAGCTTACTTCATTACAACATGAAAAAGACTAAAACAGAAGCTGTTACGTGAGCCTGAACATCAGCATCGCCAGAGAAGCTTTTAAAAACATATAATGACACACCACTAATATTAGCATGTGCCAGGAAATGTTTGGAGTAGTTTGCATTAACCCATTTAGTCCCTATAAGACCTGTCTTGTAGATACTATTATTATCCTGTTTTTACAGGTGTGGAAACTGGGGCATAGAGAGGTTGAGAAATTTTCTCAAGCAAGTGGCAGAGCCAGGAAGCGAGTTGTGAACCTGTGCTCTTCAGTGCAGATGCACGTCATAGCAGGGCCTAACAGTAGGGCACAGGCGTGAAAGGTGTACTCTGACTGGCACAGTCTGATAATAGCCATGTGACTAGAGAAGATGTGGTCTTCTCATTCAGACTAGATATGAACAATGGTTAATCTACACTAATTAAATGTTAAACTTGTTTTTGTTAGAAAACATTGAATCCAAATTCATTAAGTATGGCTTTTAACAGATAATTGCATGCTGCCAAACTTCAATGAAAGATAATAAAGGGATAGTCGGAATAAAAATCTGAGAAGCAAAATATTTTCTAGCCAGTTAGCAACACAGGATCACTGAAGTAGAATAAGTTCTAGAGAAAAAGATATACCTATTATTATTAAGGGCAATGGAAATAATTTCACAATATACAGCCTGAATTTGGAGGTAAAGATGAAACGTTTTGAAACTATCCTTTGAAAGAATCAGTGGCCCTAACCAAATAGGCTAGCAGGTCCAATTAGCTTGTAGGAGGATTCTAAATGGTTGTACTTCATCTTTAAACAAATAGGTCTTGGGGCTGGCACTGTGGCATAATGTGTTAAGATTCTATCTGCAGTGCTGGTATCCCACGTGGGCTCTGGTTGGAGTCCCAGCTGCTTCCCTTCCCAGCTGGCTCCCTGCTTATGGCCTGGGAAAGTAGCAAAACACAGCTGAAGTGTTTGAGCATCCACATCCATGTGGGAAATACGGAGGAACCTCCTGGCTCCTGGCTTCAGCTCAACTTAGCTCTGGCAATGGCAGCCATTTGGAGAGTGAGCCAGCAGACGGAAGATTAATCTCTCTTTCTGTCTCCTTTTCTCCATAACCCTGCCTTTCAAACAAAAACAAAATAAAAAAAATCCTTTTAAAAAAGAAATAGATCTTATTCCATCTGAAAGTGCCTTTATAAATTTGGAATTATAAAACCATTCTTGTTAGTTAAAAAACAAAAAAGTTGGTCTACCATATTGGTTGCTTGATTGATACGAGACTTAACAAGGCAGAAGATTTCTATAGCATGAAAAGCAAGCAAGGAAGACAAGCGGGCCCGGGCCAGCCAGCAGGAAAGCCGATCTCCCCAGTGGAGGTCAGGGCTGTTTGTGTCCTGAGTCTGCTTCCACGCCAGTTCTAGATACTCCATATATGGCAACCCATCCTCCATTCCTCACACTCAACCCATGGACCTCCTATCACATCTCTTGTTCAATGCCAAGGGATTCTAATCAAAGGATTTGCGAAGTGGTTTATTCAGCAGAAAAAGATCTTAAAAGTTTGAACTCCTAGCGACGAATTATAATATTCGGAGAATACAAATCTTAGCATCAATGATCGCAAAAACTATCTCCACTGCAAGTTTCCATTATACTGCACACGGTCAATGAGGAATAAAAGACTAGGTCACCTACTCTTGCTGACAAATATATTTAATTACCAGTCTCTGTTTGCAGTGAAGATTCACTAGCTTGGAATTGATGTACTATTCCTTTCCTTTCAACAGCTCTACCAAAAGTACAGATGCTCATTAAGCAGGCAGACACTAAATTGGAAAAGTTTCCCTTGAGATTGGGTTAGAATTTCCAGGCAAGAATAAAAATAAGCTCTCCTTCCTGATCCTCGGATCTGTGAACGAAACCAAGTCTCCAGTTTCTGAGACTCAAACATTACAATCATCTTTGAGTCATCTCCTCCTCTGACCCACCCTGCACTCCACATTCCATGAAGGGCAAAGCAGGAGGAATTCCTACCATTTATCTTCTCAGGAAGTACATGTTTCCCCCCCACCACTCAGCCCAAAGTCAACAGCAGACAGGGCGGGCAGTCACACCAGTCCTGCGGCAGGGCTGGGCTTGCGCTAGCCAGCACATCCTGAACACTCATCCAAATGCCGAATTCTGCCCGATACCCTAGTCATGTGCAATCTCTCTGTGTTCTGGGCAGCACTACCCACCTCTCACATTCTGATCCACTTTATGTGTGGAGCTCATCTTCTATACAAGACAAAAACCTTCTTGAAGGCAGAAAATGATTCTGATTTAGTGAAGCATCTAGCAACATCTCTAGAACAATACTTACCTAGTACGTGTTAAAAATAGATTAAAGGGGGATTCCCATTTTAGTTTTTCCCCAAAGTGGCTTCATGGTATGTTTAATCAAAGTTATACTTAGATTATAGTGCTCCTAAATGCCCATTATTTTCTACAGCACTGTTAGGATATATAAGTCAGCGATGCCTAAAAAAACCTTTCATGTTATATATGCACACAACCTCTCCAGCATCAAGCAAATGACATTACATATGTTCTCTATGCTGTGTAATTTTGGGGAATTATATCAGAAAGTTACTGAAGAACTGAGTTTCATGCAACCCGTTATACTAATATGACTAGTGTTAGCTATCAGGAAACAAGGGTGGCTCTGGTCTCTTCACTTGGACCTTTTGATTCTGTTGGCTTCTGAAGTGAACTTTAAAATTTTTTTTTTTTAACAAAATCTTATCAAATCTATCGTGGATAAATCTTTCTTTTAGAGTTCTTGTAGACATGCATCATTGTAACATGCGGCACGTGGGGCACCATGGATGCTGATGAGAGAAGGAGGATGAGAGAGGTTATGAACTTCACCCAGACCTTCCTGGGAAGGAGGAAGCTCAGTGGCACAGAAGAGACAGACTGTCTGAGCTGGACTTCCGGCTCCGTCATGACCAGCCATGTTGAGAAATCTCTCCCAAGTGCATCTTCAATAGGGGGATAGTATTACACATAAAATTGTTCTAGGGATTAAATGATAAAACACTTGGTATTGTGGCAGGCACACAGCAAACATTAGAGCATAGATGCTACACTGCACAGGATTTTTCCACATAAAGTTGTTATGAATGGAAGAAAAGATGAAAGAGAGGTTGTAAATTTCTGAGATTCATGGTAATTTAATAAGGAAATTCTAAGGAAAACTAAGACCAACTGCCAAATGAAGATCCTAGAGGCCATTGTTTCTGATAGGCTACCTTCATCTCCATGGACAGTAAAACATGGCCAACCTGCTGTTACAGAAACCCACAGCGCACGTTAAAGCAGCAAGGAATGGACACAGAGTCAACAGCATCTGCACTCACAAAAAAGGAGATTAAAAAAAAGTCCTATAGTTATGATCATTATTTTCAGCCCTGGCTTTCCAATTAACTTCTGTGACGGTTAATACTGAAAATGACTTGCCAACAGCGTGTGCACTGTTGGGTTATGACAGAGCAGAATGAATTGTGATCATGCCTAGGAATAACAAAAAACATCCCAAGGAAAAAGGTCACTGACAAGAAGGAGGGTTGGCTAAACACTGAAATATGCACGCTTACCAGCAGACTTTACATGGGGTAGAAATTAGAAAATAGGTATTGCCGAGACGTTTCGGCCAAAATGTCAAAGGCATGCAGATCGTGGGTGACAGTCATCATGAATGTCGGAGCATCCAGCCTCCCACGCCAACAATGGAAGCCCCTGTGCTGCAGTGTTTCTCCTGCTACAGCACACATCTGAGTCACTGGCACTCAGAAAGGAGTCTAGCCTCCAGTGAAGAAGGGCGCATGTTGTGGGACTCATTTCCAGGTAAGTTCTGCTCTGATGATGGGTGCAGCAACTCTCAGAAAGGGATTGAATTTTAAATATTATGATTTTTGAAAATTGCCCACCCACAAAAAAAAAAAGACCTAAGCAACTGACATTTGTAATGATAAAACTGGAGAAACCTGAGGTGTAAGAGACCCAGTTCCCCACTAGAAAGCAGGTATTTCATTCATGGGGATTTGTGCGTGTTTACTTTGTGAAATTCTGGGGTTTCCAAAAGTCTTCAGATTATACTTTTGTATGTCAAAGGGTACTTCTAAAAGTTCCTAGAGAAATGTAATTTCAAGATGAATTTATTTTGGTATAAAGGTTTTTGAAATCCAAGCAGTGTCTTATGACATAAACTTTTCATTAATGTTAGGAAGACACTCCCATGCGTAGACCTCAAATATTTTGGCACTAAATAAATATCTTTTTGTAAGACTTTATATATTTATTTGAAAAGAAGAGAGAGCGAGAGAGAAAGAGAACAGACAGATGGGAGGAGATGGGGAATTTCCAGCAACTGATTCACTCCCTGAATGGCCAAATAAATTTATTTTAATTCCAGTTTTCACTTTTTTTTTCCTTTAAAGATTTAATTACACAGATTTACAGAAAGGGCGACAGAGAGAAAGATCTTCCATCTGCTGGTTCATTACCCAAGTGGCCAGAATGGCTGGGAGCTGAGCCAATCTGAAGCCAGGAACTTCTGAGTCTCCCAAGCGGGTGCAGGGTCCCTAGGCTTTGGGCCATTCTCTACTGCTTTCCCAAGCCACAAGCAGGGAGCTGGAATGAAGCAGGGCAGCTTGGATATGAACTGGTTCTCATACGGGATCCCTGCGCATGCAAGGTGTGGACTTCAGCCACTAGGCCACTGAGCCAGGCCCTTTCACAAACTTTTTAAATAACTTTATATACTATACATAAAGTGCCTGCAAACTGTGATTTATCTTTACTTTCTATAAAAATTGTTTTGTTTCTAAAATTTTATTTATTTGACAAGCAGAGACAAAGGGGCAGAAGGAGAGACTCACGGAGAGACAGACATTCAGACAGATCAATTTTCCATCCACTGCTTCACTTCCAACAGCCAGGCCTTAACCAGGCTGAAGCCAGGAGCCTGGAATTCAGAAAAGGTCTAAAGATTGGCAGGGATCCAATCACCTGAGTCATTATTTGCTACCTCCCAGGATACGCATCCATAGCTGGCTAGATGGAAACCACACTGGCCAGGACTGGAAGTGACACTCTGATAGAAGATTGTAGCAACATTTTTAAGTCACTCTGCCAGACAGCTTCCCCCATAACATGTCTTTCAACTGTTAGGATTCTTCCATATTAGGAAAGGATATAGAGCAACTAACATGAACAAGAAAATTATTCTGTCTATGGCTTTCCCAAGAGATGAATGGCAAGAAGACTTGGTCACATGGACTGTGGATCCCAAACTCAGCTCTGCTCTGACATCCACTTGTTTGGGGTTATGGGAGAGATCACACAAGATTGGGCTGTGCAACCCAATGGATTAAGCCACTGGGGTAGCTTACATCCTGAGTGCTTATATTCCTGTCCTGCTTTTTTTTGCTTCCGCTTCAGCTTCTTGCTGGTGCTCCTGGGAGGCAGCTCAAGTCCTTGAGTCCCTGTCACCCATGAGGGAGACCAGGATGGAGTGTGAGGCTCCTGGATTCAGTTTGGTCCATCCTTGGTTGTTGCAGACCAAGGAAAATAAGGCATTTTTTTTTCAAATTCATTTAATGTTAAACCCTTCAAACTCACAGAAACTTACTGGAATATTGTCTATGAGGATAGTGTTAAACTGTAGCTAATGACTCAACATTTGGATTCAAGAGATTGGAATTCCTGGGTTTTTTTTTTTTCAGGATGAGACAAAGTCTGGAAACTTCATATCTTAGATCACACCAAATGATCAACCTCCTTGGTCTAGGCCTCTTTGTGTTATTTATTACATGTCACACTATTTTTGCTGGCAATAGGAGGGACTTAACGTTCCAGAGACCACTGTTACTTCTCTTTTGTGCTCCAAGAATCCTCAACATCAGCTTGGAAAGAAGCTTTGGAAAGAATAAAAATCAACTGCTTTATACAACAAAAACATATGGAACTTAAATCTTATTACTTACAAAATAAAATTTCTAAATTGACAAAAATCATATAATAGTAATAGAAAAAAAAATGTCATTCGTTTTCTGTGATCAGCTATGGAAAACTCATCATCCTAACTCAACTGCACATTCTGAGAAGATTAAAGCATTTTTTTCCAGTCCAACAACGCTTTTTTTTTAAAGGGACACCAAGAAAGAATTATTCTGTTTTCCAATATTCCACATGTTTCCATTAGATTTTTCTTTTTTTCTTCTGGTCCTTCGAAGAAATCTGAGAATTCAAAATTCACTACAGTTTTTAGTTCCTTTAAAAAGGCAGTTTTAGGAACCTAAATATTCAAAAGGCTATGATGCAAATTTAAATGCCCAATGGCTCAAACATTGTCACTTGTTCCTTATGACCTTATAAAGCAGTGACTACAAAAGTACGCCTGATCACTTTGGAGGGAAAACAAACACAAAAACAGATGGCCTTTAAATCCAGGTTAGGGAGAGCACCAGTCGGCAAGTGGGCTACTTTAAAAACCTTACAATGTTAGATTTCCAGGGCTAGATGAAGATACACAGAGAAATAATTAACCATTTCAAGCTTTCTCGTTTCCTCTTTGTTGCCCTTATTCCTTATAACAACCAAAAGACCTTAACAATATTCTTTCAAAAAACAGCGTTCTGCAAACAAAAGTAAGCAACAAAATAAATTCTGTGATGACAAACTAATGGGTTTCAGGGAAGCATTCTGGGTTACTGGGCCTTCTTTGTGTAAAGCATAAATAACTACCGGGCCACATCTGAGAAACAAGAAAGAGGCCAAAGTTCAGGGTCCAACAGAAAATTCCCAAGAGTCAATGCCTCTTCTATACTCCCAGTCACTGAATTGAGAGGTGGGATGCATGGGGATCACTTTTAATCATGCTCTTCCCATGTGTGAGATAGCCCCATGCATCCCTAGTGTCCTCTCCCATTGCCAAGCCTATCACACCCCCGGACAGGTCCACATCTTCTCAACTATCCATGGCTCCTGCTTCTCCCAGCCCACTCCGCCACTCTGTCAGAATTACCATCTGAGAGCAAGAAAAGATCAATTTTTCTCTTCCTCCACTCGAATGGCTTGCCCCTCTGTACCAAAAGGACAAACTCAAAAAAAACACTTGTGCTTCTAGTTCCAGGTGCTAAAAATATGCTGTAACCTGCAGCTCCTGCTTCAGTTGTCTCGGTACCCACAGGGTCTAACCTGATCACCAGGAGTCCAGGTCCGCCACTACTGGCTACCAGGGATGTACCAAACAGCCTTGGGCTCTGAGTTTTTAACCATCCAAGCATTCTCACACCTCTGAACTACTCAAGAAATCTTCCTCCTAGTCCTTCCATCCTGAGGACATTCTTGGCGTCTCCTCCCAGAAGTGTTACCCAACCCCCTCCAAGAAAGCTTAAGGCAGCCTGGCTCCCCACAGAAGGCGTCACTGGCAATCACTGTGACTTCATTCTGTCTTAAAACTAAGCTTGGTAGTTAATGTCTATCTACATTGATTTGTCGCGCTTCTCTGCTTCAGCTCTCAAAGAATGGTGAAAACTTGTAGAGGATAAAAAACAAAGGGATAGGAAATAAAACAGCACTGGCTATTACTACCAGGAAATTGAATACATTACATACTTTTAACTTGTGATAAGCTCTCATATAATCAGCTAGATTTAATTTTGCTTTGTTTTACTGCTTTTGAAACAAATCAGAAATCTACAGAATGAAGTTGGAAGCAAACACACCAAGAATCAAGTTTAGGAAGGAGAGAAAAGCTTAGGAAGTGAGAGGCAGTGGAACACTCTCTTGTGCTCAAATATCAGAAACCGTTCCTCCTTTCAAGCAAGTTGCTGGTGTACTGTGGTAGGTGGAATTTTTTTTTCTTTTTTGACTTGCCATTAAAACTATAATCCCCTTGAATCTACTCGGCCTTGGTCAACAGAGATTTGTACACTTCTGTTCCCACTGCAAACTGGGAAGAGCTGTGCACCAAACCTTACACAGAGACAACTATTTGTAAATCTGCAAGAGAGTGTGTGGACAGCACAGAAGAGTTTACATGCTGTAATAGTTACGATGACAAGGAATGCATTGGGTGGGCCGCGGGAGGCTTAAACTAGTGTTTCGCAAGGACCAACCAAAGGCCCCAAGGGAGAACAGGCTGGAAAGTATGTTAACATAACCCAATTCCCTGGTTTTCCCGGCTTGCAAAATCAAAATCCGGTGGGTTGCTTTTATTTTCCCTCTTACTTTTCAACACAAGATTAAATAAAATTCAGGCTTTTTCAGGCAGTTAGGATTCTGAGGAGCAAAGGAGCTTGGGGAGAGGGACTGACATCAGTCATTGACAGCTGCATCCTAGGGTGTGGACCAGTGTTTTACTTGGATAGTACTACTTGGTTTAATCCTGATCACAATCCTACCTACAGTCAGAGAGGTCTTGGACAAGTTCATGGAAAATAGATACTACCAAATAACTAGCCATGGGTTTTTAAATATTTTTGCATCAAAAATAAACTTGTCTTTGAATTTTATTTTTCAAGGCACTTCTGGAACTAGGCAACATGTGGGCCATCTGATAGGCTTTCTGCCTTGCACAGAGGTGGATAACCGCAATTTTAGAAACTAGCAGCCCTGACTCTGAAGGTCTTATAGATGAGAAACCTGTGAAGATTATGTATCAGCTGTATATACTGACTTGTTACTCAATGTCCAAGGCACTTGGAGGACAGACCTGGATGGAATAAAATGCTGAAGAGGAAAGGTAAGACATACAGGAAAAGGGCACAGTGGTTTCTGGGGTTTAAGCATGAAGGCAGCAGAGAACTTGGACTTAGCCTCAGAGAACTGAGGAAAGAAATGGGGAGCAGAAGCTTGAGGCAAGGCAGCAGCAGGAGCCATCAGCTTGCCCTTGACCCTGCTACAGGAACAAGGACAGAAGCATCCAGTTCTTCTGACAGAGAAAAACAAGAAAGACCAAGGTATCATCTACAAGACTTGGTGAGCGGAGTGGGGGGGGGGACAACAGGAAGTAGACAGTGACTGCTCATGGTTTCAAGTTTCAGAGACCAAGCCTCAAAATGCGATAGTTTTGACAGAAAGTAGATAATACTCATTTTGTGGTACAAATATTCAAGCGTGAAATGTGTAGGAAATCAGCAAGAATGGATATGCTCAATGCTGTGGCAAAGCAGGAAAATCTTCCACCTGTAATGCCAGAATTCCACATGGACACCTGTTCAAGTCCAAGCAGCTTCACTTCTGCTCCAGCTCCCTGCTTTTGGCCTGAGAAAGCAAGAGAAGATGGCTTAAGTGTGTGGGCCCTGTATCTACAGGAGAGACCTAGACAGAGCTCCCGGCATCTGGCTTGGCTTGGCCCATCCCCAGCTAGTGCAACCATTTGGGGAGTAAACCAGTGGGTAGAAGAATTGATCAGTCTCTCCCTCCCACCCCGCCTCTAAAATTAAGAAATCTTTAAACGAAAGAAAGAACACTGGCAAGAAAGGAAACTGAAGCTATAAGAGGACTGGACTAGGATGATCCAGACAGGAAAATGGGAAACTGAAACAGTCAAGAGGCTGGGAGGAGAGGCAGACAACAGTAATACAGAAAAACTGGAGTTCTGCCTGAGAAGCTGAAGGTCAAATGTAAATAGTTAGAGGCATATGAAAGTGGGGAAGCAATGACAGCATCTGATTGATCTGTCTAGAAAGTTTACCTGAAAAGTATTTATCAGGCAAATGGCCCTTGCTAAATAAACAGAGTCTAGGGAAGTGTTTGGCTTAATTTCCTTCTTTTTTTTTTTTGGAGAATTAAGAAGATCTTAAGGTCAAAGTTAACCAGTTTATCCTTTCTGTTATCCAGATGATTCCATTTGATTTTCTCAACTTGTTGTGTAACTGCAATAACACATTCTTTTTTCTTGGGGGGGTGGGGGGTGGTGGTGAAAGATTTATTTCAAAGGCAGAGTTACAGAGAGGGAAGGAGACAAAAATGGCCACAGCTGTGCTGGTCCAAAGTTAGAAGTGAGTAGTTTTTCTGGGTCTCCACGATGATGCAAAGGCACAAGCACTTGGTCATATTCCACTGCTTTCCCAGGTGAACTAGCAGGGAGCTGGGTTGAAAGAGGACTAGCTAGGACTCTAACTGGTGCCCATATAGGATGCTGCAGTGCAGGTGGTGACTACCTAGTCCATGCTATAGTGCCGACTCTGACACACTCTTCTTGAGTAAATATCCTTCTAGAAATAAGCAGCCAAACTGCAGCAGTCTGAAGAAGTTCTGAGGCCCCATGGTTTCCCATACATGCCTCAAAATGTTTAAGCTGTATAAACTGAATGTGATTCTTGCACTAAATGCTCCTAGAAAGCACAACTGAATGGCACAGCAGTTAAGACACTGCCTGGGACATGTGCATCCCATACTTAGAAGGGCTTGGTTTGACTCCCAGCTCTGCTCTCATTTCAGCTGTCAGTGCACATTACATACACCCTAGAAGGCAACAGGTAACAATACAGACAAGGTGGGTCCTGCTACCTACATGAGAGACCCTGATTGCATTCCTGGTTCCTAGCTTCAGCTAGGACTAGCTTCGGCTCTTATGGGCTCTTAGGAAGTGACACAGCAGAAGGGAGAGGTCTCTCTGAAATAAAAAGTTAAACTAAATGGTCCTAGAAAATGTATCTACTTTGAATCCACACTACCAATTCTTACCACTCTCACTACTCTGATTTCTTATTGCTCATCTCCCTATTATAGCAATTTAAAGGGACTGCCTTCCAGGCTGAGTCCCCTCTAATACCTCCCACCCTCTCCACTGTGCTGACCTATATACTTCTAGGGCCAAGAGTTTGTTTGGTCACCCAAGGCTGCTTTTAGTCTGTCAACTCTTTTAACATCGCAACATCTTATTTTCTCACTATTTTCTCTAACATCATAGTATCTCTATGTTCTAAGTCATATGGAATTCTAAAAACCACTTTTTGTCTCTCTTTAGTTTTTAAAGTTTTTACATATGTACCTTCATTTTTCTTAAAACATTTATTTGTTTAAAAGAGTGTCAGAGCAAGAGTGACAGTGAGAAACAAATATATTGCAATTCTGAATCCTGAAATGTCTAGAACAGCCAGAATTAGGTGAGGCTGGAGCCAGGAATTCTATGCAGTTCTCCTACAGGGGTCGAAAGAACCCAAGAACTCCGGCCCTCATCTGCTGCCTCTCAAATTAGCAGGAGAATGGATGGGCAGCATGGAGTACCAGGCAATGAACCAGGACCTCAGAAATGCTACATGACACGGTGCACTACCAAATTTCACATGCTACAGAACTGGGCCCACTGGGATAAGCATTCCAGGTATCCTGGGAGCCACACCATTTGTTTCAATTGCTGTTCCCTCCCCCAGTTCAGTCTCTTCAGGTCAATTTGCAATTACAATGCTGAATTTTTGGTTCCAAAATGTATTTTGTTTCCCTTTTCAGAGCCATAGATTTACACCCTACCTTTTCTGAGAAGCTCCTGATACCAACTTTTCCAAAACCTCTAATTATGTCCACTGGGTTTTTAAAGCACAAGATGAGTCACTTTCCCATCAGATCCTTGTCACTTCCATGTCACCAGCTATTCTCTACTGAAAACAATTAAGTTCAGAACAGGAATGTCCTTTTTTTCTATACATTATAATACAGCAGCTCAGCATGTTAAATCTGGTATTTACTAGATTCCTTGCATTAAACGGAATGAAGTTTCCAGCAGATTTTGAGATAGAGCTCTCTATTTTCTGCCACATCTTGCCTTTGTACAATACGTATCAAGAAAACTAACATCAGATTTTGCTATCAACCCGGAGATTTTGTAATAGACTTTCTTTGTAAATGACAAAACAGAGAGTGGCAGTTATTGCTGCTGTTGATAACAGCAAAAAGAGCAATGTTTACACAAGTTAAGAAAATCCATATCCATCAAAGAGACCCATAGCAAAAAAAGAAATAAATATTTGACAGATAAAGATAAAATGCTCTTCTACTACATTTGAAATGTGATTTGATTCTATATAAAAATTACTGGTTCAATTCCTCAATTAAATATACACATATAATTGAGTACAGAAAGCATAGTATTACCCCCTTATTTCATGGTTATTTAACACTGTCTTCTTGACGTCAGCACTCAGGTAATTCAAAAGTAGCTGTGGAACAATTTGTCTTTTGAAATCCTCTTCCTTTCTTGCACACCTCAAGAATCTGAGAGTTAGCAACCTTCTTTTGTTCCCTACAAAGTTGTATTTTTAGCTCCTCCGACTTTACGGCGCTCTTTCTACCTGTAATTATGCTGCAGAAGCATCAGAAGGCGCCAATGAAAGGGCAGCAACAGACAAGATAGCAGAAGTCTCTTTGTGGTCTTGAACAGCTGCAGAAGGGCAGGGCATACCTGCAGGGTTCCTGCTGCCTCTCCCTAGGCCTGACAACCACAGGAGCCCGGACTGCTTTCACAGCAGACCCTAGCACAAGCCATTATTTTATCACCTTGGAAGCCAAAAGCTAAGCTCACAGTCCAAGAGGGCTGAGCAAAGAGTTGACATAAGAGAGGCACAAGACTCAGAATAATAACCCTTTAGAAAGTTCTCCAGATCCTAAAGGGCAACCACCGACTACTGCCCCGCATCTCCTCTTTCAAAACAAAGTGAAATCATCCACTCCTGAGAGAAGGCGGGGGGGTGACTCTTCAGTTTCAATTTAGAAGTATTGTCCAAGTTAGTTTTGATTTTTTTTTCTTTAAAAAAGAGTAATGAACTTGTATTTTATTCATGGTCCAAGAAATGAAATGTTATCAATAAGATGCTCTGAAATGGGAGTATCTTTTGGGGATTAGGAAACATTCTCTAGTACAAAATCCCTTTTGTAAAGGACCACTACAGTCTTCAGATAAGCAAGAAGTGCTGCTATATGTGTAGGTTTTGACAGCTCGATGTAATTTGATGCTTTTCAGTCTTTACACAATGATCATAACTCTATACAGTGCTGCTAGCTCCTTAATTTAAATTAGTGCTTTCTTTCTTGGCTGCTAATGTAATTGCAGTAAAGGAACACATTTACATTTCATTCATCAAGACATCAGCACATAATGCAGATTTGCTCTGAAACTTTATGCAGCCACCAATACATTCCCTAATGGCATTCAGAGAGAATGGAAGTTGTTTTTTTCTTTCTCATTCCCAAAGAGATGAGGGTCAACAGCCTAGACCACAAAACTACAAACAGGTGTGTCATCAAGACAGACTGACATGCTCCCTGAAACTAAGACCTTTCCACACAGTTCAGATGAGTTTGGATGGCTAACTATCATTCTTCACAATAACAGCTAATGTTTCTCTTACGGGATGGACTGAACCCAAAAGGATCTACACACAGATTTTTTTTTTAAAACTTTTCATGTTCCAGTAAAGTCAGATACTGTTGAGAGAATACTCCAACTTATTTTGCTATCTAAGGACCCTGCAGATGTTTACAGTGACCAAGTACCCAAAGACCAATAATTATTCATGTTATTGTGATACTAGGGTACACAAACTGGTCTTGCAAGCCTCTGAAATCTCACACAATGTACATCACTCTACCACGGGGTCTCGGAAACATTTGGCAGCCCAAACAAGAAGCACCACTACTTACGGTTGGCAGAGTTTCACCAGGTCCTGGTCGGTGGTGTTGGGGGGCAGGCCTCGGATATAGAGGTTTGTTTTGCTTAGCTGATCCCATCCTGAGTTGCTACTGCTGCTACTGTTGTTATTACTGCTGGTGGTGCTGGGACTGGGAGGGGCCATAGGATGGGCTGGGACCAGAGACTGCTGCAAAACAAAGAACAGGAGCGTTAGCTTGCTAAGGCCCCCAGAAAGCACCCTTCAGAGACCATCTGATCTCCAAAACAAAATGAAATGATCTAGATTCAAATACAGATTACCTTGAGCTATTGTGACGCATCAATTTTAACATATACTTTAAAAAGGATAAGCTCATTCTACTACCCACCTCCCCCCCAAAAAACCTCTCCTGCAGCATGAAATGATTAGGCCTGCCTTTATTGTGACTAAATTTATAAAAGATTAATGTGTTCACACATTTTAAAGAAATACATCTCCTCAGACACTCAAAACTGAATGAGGTCCTATGATATCATCTTAATAGTGATTTAGACTTCACTAGCATTTCATCCAAATTTTCAAATTCTGAAGCACAACTGACTGAAAGTTACCAATAGTCTTCTTTAGATAACTTTGTCAAAAACAATTAAAAAGTGTAAGAAAGTTAATCCATATTCCTAAATGAGAACGACTTCACCTCATTCTTAAGAGTGGCCTCTGCACAGGACTGACAAGTGCGCTACCTTTTGCTCGAGCTAACTAGCGAAACTGAACCCTGATAAGATTGCTGGAGTGGTTGGAACCCTTCCCAGGACCCGCGGTCCCCATCACAACCCTAGTAAAGCCTGCAACCAAGGGCGCAGCGTGATTTTACAAATTCAGCCTTCCTAGCAAGATCCTTCTCTGTGAACTGCTGAACCACACCACAGCCCCCAGTCCATGCCTCCAACTTTGGAGGAAGTGAGATGGCTCAGCTTCACAACACAAGCAGGAATCCTCCAAGCAGATGCTCTGTAATTTCCCAGCAGGCCAGAAGTGTCCTTGCCTCACATTCAGCAAGAAATGTACCCAGCCAAGGACACAGTTTAGGTTAGAAACGTGAAGAGACAAAATTAAATCGTCACTAGATAATCCCTAAACACTTGGAGTTTTAGTGCCTGACTTTTACTACCACAAATGAAAAAAATTACACATAGGACATTAAATTCCACAGCGGCAAGGTCAAAAAGCCGACCTCTAACAGTAAACATATCGTCACTGAACTTGTCAGCTGTCTACTACAGATTCCTGGCTGAGAATGCAGTGTCTACCACACTCATCCCAATCCCATAACATGTTAACACGCTAGGGGTCTGGGTAATTTAGACACGTAACCATTTTTTCTGCTCCTATAACTTCCAGATTCTGCTTCCCACTGTTCAGAGTTCTTGCCAAGACATCCCCTGAGCCCAATCACCAATATAGCTAAAGAGAGGGCTGACAAATAGTCAGTGTAGAGATGCTATTTTACTGAAGGCGGAGTTCAAATCAGAAACATCAGCACTATTTAACACACACACACACACACACGTGCGCACTAACAGACACACAAGAAAAACCTGCTTGTGATCACACTGTAGTAAATCTGATTTATGCTCTTAATAAGTAGCTGAACTCACATCCTTCCACCATGCCACTGTGTTTTCCCCAAGGGCCAAAAATGGTGCTTTTTAAACATAATACTAAAACTAAGCTCTCTGGTTCTGTCACAAAGGATATTTCACACCTCTGAAGTCACTCAATTTCTAGTTGCATTTACCCACTTCTCCCCTATTTTTCACATCAGTGAGAACCAAGGCACTGGGAGGTTAACACATTTGCCTCTCTTTCCAAGCCTTTGACTGACACAGTCCAGTCAGACAAGACTGAAGTTTGACTCTGCTGCCTAGTGACCGAGAAACCAGCCACCGCCGACACAGATCGCTCTCCAAGTGTCATTCACAAGGGGCCTCGGAATGCTTGTTGTAGCTGTCGGGGGACAAAGCACAGCCGCCTGCGGCAAGACTTGGAGACATAGGAGAGAAGCTGTGGGTTAGGCTGATTCCCACTTCTTAGTGGAATTCTAACAACAAAGGAGCTAGTGGGTATTTTTGTTTTTATTTACAATTTCATTTTGTTTAAAAGGCAGAGAAGGACAGAGACACGAACATATGTTTCTCATCCATGGTTCACTTCTCAAACTGTCCACAACAGCTGGGTCTGAGCCAAGATGAAGCCAAGAGTTGGGAACTCAAACCAGGTCTCCCCAGCGGGTGGCAGGGGCCAACTGCTTGAGATGTCCCAGGGTCTGCGTTAGCAGAAATGGAGCCAGGGCTTGAAAACTCAGGTATTCTGTCTTGGGACACAGGCATTGCAATTTGGCATCTTCACCACCAGGTCAAACACCCACTCTGTGTCAGACATTTAAAAGATGATACTCCAATTCTGCATCCACCAGAAACCGTTTTTGTCTGGGCTGGAAAGGGGAGTGCTGGCTGCAGAACTGTATGACGAAAAGAAACATTTGGGGTTGTAATTAACTTGAAGATTATTTGGACAGACATGAAAGTAGTAAGTATTTATGTGGCAGCTTTTGACAGGAGGACCATGATTTACATTTCTGAATCCACCTGGATGATTTAGATGTGTCTGACAGGCATTCATATTTGCTATAGTAACGGTTTCTCGCTTTGGAAAGTGGATGGGGAGCCACACATGAGGGCATTTCAAAAGTCGGAGAAAAAATAAAACTAAAAGATACATTCATTTGGTGTAAAAACTTTAGATTCTTGCATGCTGTTTTCATAATACACATTTTCCATGAATCTTTTGAAGATCCCCTCCCATAGCAGGTACCTCTCTGCTCTCCCTTCTGTCTGGCCTGCATCTTACTGAACACAATCTCTTCGCGTCCTGATCCCACTGAGGACAAGGGAGTCCTGGTTACAGGTAAGGAGGGCTGCTAGCCGCCAGACAAATCCTGTACAGGAAACCCATTCAAATTTAAATGTGATCTAAATAGGAACTTCTTGGGACTAGGTGACAACAAAGAATTCTGAAAGAAACAAGCTGGGAATTGAGTTGTCCTGCCATTAGCAGGAGGCTGGATCAAAACCAGAGTAGGATTTGGGTTGGGGATGCCCACAGGCACAGATTCAATTGCTGTGCCAACATGCCCATCCTTGTTTTTTTTTTTTTTTTTTTTTTTTTTTTTAGGAAGGAAGAAGTATCTTGGAGATGATTTAGTGAGCACACAGCTAGAGGGTTTTTTCTTTTTATTTCTAAAACAGGTTAGCTTTTTTAAAAAAATGGTTTCTAAATTCTACTTTATAAATCTTTTCATTCAAGATTGAGAGTTGCAAATAACTTTTGAAAGCAAGAGCATATTGCAACTAACCTTCACGTCTTACAAAGCCAAGATTACAACAGTCAAGAATTAAACTCTCCTGGACTGAAATGCAAATACTGATGAGGTTTAATTTCACCTTAGGACTCTAACACACTTAAAACCATTATACTCTGCAGGTAGATAACACATCTTGATGATACAAATGGTAAACTTAAAGGAAACCTAAAAAAATATATTTTACCAAACTCCATTTTGCTCACTGGCATTCCTTCCCCATTTTTTGCATTTCAAAACTCCCAAACTGCTTAGGAATTTGAATAGATCCCCTGTGGATGCAGTTTATAGACTGCTGAAGCCATTCCATTCAGTTAGGGAAGTCGGTGACTAGAAGGCATTAAGCAACTGCTTACCCATCCTGAGAGAGCCCAGGAGTCTATCTCCGCCCCTTCAGCCTAATTACCTTAGGGTCAGGTAAACAGACTCCATTCTGTTTCTTCAAGGGAAACAGTTAATTCCTGCTTCCAGGATTACATGTACCTGGGCTTAAAAGATACAAAATCCTACAGAAAGCAAATGCAGCAGTGAACAAGTAGGGTGGTCACAGCAGTAGAGACTCTGCACTGTCTGACAGGAGCTGTGTGATAGCAGCTCAGGAACAGTGCTATCTGCCGTTGGGAATGGCCTTCATGCGTCAACAGCACTCAGTGAACACTTCCTATGTGAGCCCCACTCAGAGTAGAAGGGTTTCCAATGGGTAGGCATCCCATTGCAAAGCTCACCAGGCTTTCCCTCTCCATTGCATCAACCACCATCCCACCCATTACTCTCCTCTGGCTAAAAGCATGTTTAAAAGTCCTTTAAAAATAAACGAAAATAATCCCATGTGAAATTCTATATGTTAACAATTATATACACTGCCATATCATTTTCTATCCAACAAACACTAAAAACAAAGCCTTGGGAACCAGCCTCTGACCTGGTGGTTAGAATGCCACATCCCACAACATCATGCCTGGATTCAATTCCCACTCCAAATTCCTGCTTCCTAATAATACAGAACCCGGCCGGGAGCAAGTCCTGGCTCAAGTACTTGACTTCCTGCAACCTACATGGGAAACTGAATTCTGAGTCCCTGATGTAGGCCCTCCACAGCTATTGAAGACATCTGAGGAGTGAACCAGCAAATAGGAGCTGCCTCTCTGCCTGCCTGCCACTCTTTAAATGAAGGATCTTCACTTTAAATTCTATTGTCTCATTTCCTTCCTGTTGCTAATTGGCTAAAGAGTGCTCTAAGCAATCTTAGCCCTGTGGCTAACCTCTCCCTCCACCCCTCTGTGCAACTTCCCCAAGAATTCCAGCCCATTTTAAAAAGAAATGTAACCTAAGACTTAAGGCTACTATCCTTACATCTGAAGAGATTAAACAAAATCTTCCCTCTATGGTTACTAAACAATACACGCACAGGGCAATCCCCACCAGGAACAGCAGGGTGGGTCAATACACCAACTGTTTGATTTATGCAGAAGCAAAATAATCACTACAGTTGCCCCGAGAGTAGAGAGAAGTTACAGACCATTATCATTTTCACCAGGAAATACTGGTGGCCTATGTACCATACAGTGATGACACATAGTACATTAATTTCCATACACTGGCTCCTCACTGCATGCTTGCAAGATGTGACAGAGATGAATAGTTTAAATGAATTATCCAAGGGTGCATAGCACGGCGGGGGGGGGGGGGTACTCTAACAGGCCAATTTTATTTGTATTCCTTTAGCCATCCGAGCTGCTGAAGCACAGAAGTGCAACTGGGTATGGTGACGTAAAAAGAGAAGTTCCAGCACAAGAACTGGAAAAACCAGAGATGTACTTGGCAAATATGAATTGAGAAATTGATGGGTGACAGTTGCTCTTCTGGGTATGTTAGAGAAGGAATGCCTGAGGCCAGGAAGTTACAGCGCAACATTTAAATTTAGGAAGACTAAGAGCCCATCTTCTCAACATCTCACTCTTACTGTGGGAATAGAGTAGTATCAATGACCCCATTGGTTATAAGGATTACCAAAGCTGAAAATCACAGTACATATAACTGGTACCACCACCTTCACTATCCCCTGTTGAGGAATAAACTTATTAACATGTCTCCAGAATGTAAAAAACTAAGCATCAGATCGTAAATATTTTCTTGTTGAATTAAGCTCTCAAAGTAGAGGGGTCCCTGTTACAGGTGCTATTCAAATAGAATCTAAAAATAAAAATGCCCAGTATGCTTTACAAAGAATTCTCCAAGATCTCTATCAAAAGCTGATCCCTGTAATCTCCACACAGACATGTCTTAAATTCATGAAGAAAGCACCATTCTCTCAAGCTTTTAGATAAAAAGAAATATGTGTAAGACATGTACTATTGAATAGCACGTGGCCAACTGAACGGAGGGAGACCATGCTGCAGATGTGAACAGGCAACTAAACAAAACGAAAAGGTCCTTAAGGGATTAAAGCAGCTTTGGTGTGGCCCTAGCGGTTGTAAAGCAGGTTAGAAGAATAAAGGCTAAGTGACTTGGTAATCCAGGGTAGGAAGCATATATTAAATACAACTTATTGTTTCTAAAGACAAAATTTTCTTCTAGATCCACTAAAAAAGCCAGATTGCTTAGCACTCATGCATCTTGTAGCAGTAAGCCTGGACTTCTGCAAATCAGCCCATAGTGCCAGTTGCCCATAAAGATTCTTCCAAGATGGCCAATACTACACCAAGTTGCTCCCAGTGCTTTGATGCTTTTTTGTTCCTCCAGGCTTTTGTAGCAGCACTTGCAACTAGGGAGGGGAGCCAGAAAGGGTTAGAGACCCACATGGAGAGATCACACCCACTGCAGACATTACAATTGCTTCACCAGAAAATGCGCAGAGAAAACAAAGAAAGTGAAGGGCCTACTGCAATGTTTCAGAACTTCCTTGCCACAGAATACATCCTCAAGAAGGAAAAGCTTTTATTACTGGGTTCCTAGCCTCATCTACGCTCAGTCCCATTGCAGGCAATGCTGTGGGATGGTGTAGATCCTAACAGAGAGTAAACAAGAGCAGATCAGGGAAGAGGAAGAGGGTGAAAGGATAGAGATGGGTTGAAGAGGGCTATTTGCAAGAAGTGGGCACTAAATGAACGTATTATTTTTAAAAACAGTATTTATTCGTTTTTCGTGCAAAAGGTAGACTAACAGAAAGGAAGGGAGACACATACACACATATATATATACACACACAGAGTGACAGGAAGGGAGGACGGAGGGAGGGAGGGAGGGAGGGAGACAAGAAGAATGAATGGGAATAAAATAAATATCTTTGTATTTTATCTGTTGGTTCATTCTCCAAATGGCTAAAACAGCAGGACTGAGACAGGCCAAAGCCAGAGTTAGGAACTCTGTCTTGGTTTCACCTGGGGGACAGAGCCAAGGCATTTGGGCCAGGCCATCACCTGCCAGCTTCCCAGCAGCATTACCAAGGAACTGGGTTGGAAAAGGAGCAGTCAATACTCCCTCAGACTGGTGTTCTGAAATGGCGATGCTGGTGATGCAAGCTTATCTTGTCCCACATGGCAGGTCAGGGCAGTGCAGTGTGAGTTGAATATTAATTCCAATAAGAATAAAAAGATCAGAGCAAGTGGGCAGGGGAGGGGGTGAGGGACAAGCACAGATACAGACCCAATGGCTGGTTCTTCCTCAAAGTCTACAGAATACATGACCTGGTTGGTTGAGCCAACTGACAAACAAATGTTGTGGGTGGAGATGGGGTAGCAGTACTGGGTACTAGAAAGGTAACAGAAGGACCTAAATACCAAAGTAGAATATAGAGATGTCACAGTTACCATGGGCTCAAAGTATAAAAAAGATGAGTGGGGCTTCTATGGCACCATATAAGCCACTGCCTGAGCACCAGCACTCAATCTGAGTCCTGGTCACTCTGCTCCCAGCTGGTTTCCTGCTAACGCACCTGAGAAGGCAGCAAAAGACAGTCCAAGTACTTGGTTTCCTGAATCCATGTGGGAGACATGGATGGAGTTCTAGGCTCCTGGCTTTGGCTGCTTCAGCCCCAGCTGCTATAGCCATTTAGAGAATCAATCAGCAGATGAAAGACTACTTTGTCTATCTTTTTCCACCCCATTCTGTAAATCTGTCTTCAAACAATCTTTAAAAAAAAAATGGAGGAAGAAAACAGTTGAAGGGAACCATGCAACCAGGAATATTCCCCTGCCTTCCATGAAAAGATAATGATTGGATAGAAGAAACAGAACATACAGATTCAACTTCCATCTTAGCTCAGTCTGGAAGAGATGATTTTCCTGGATAGCTCCACTGCTCATATTTGGAACCATTTCAGACTGGATGATAACTAAACTCACTTACATTCCTAAAACCCCATGGCTGGAAAAGGCTTCTTGCCATCAGCAGCTGAGGCTTATCCAGACAGAATTCAGCCTGGCCTTGCTGAGAGTCTTTACCTGTTTGTCAATAGCCAGAGAAGTAATGGTAGAATATGAATTACACCCACAAACCTCAAGAAGGGGAACTTCTACCACCCAGTACAGCTTAAGGCCAGAAGTCACACCACAGGACTGCTTTCCTATGTGTCTTAGGCCAGCACTGACTCCCTAATTAGCCACTGGTGCTTCTAAGAACATATTCTAAATGCATAAGCTATTCTAAAATTACAACAAAAGCCTATATGAAGGAATGTAAAGACAAACAAAAAATACAGAGCTCCTCCATGACCTGGAGTGTCCTTAGTTGAAAAGTACTATTGCTGCTGAACTCACCAAATAACAGATCTACTGAGACTTAGTGGGCAGGCCGGCACTGACATGTCATCAGCATGAAAGGCTGACTTCACATTCTATTCAACCTCTTCTGTTAAAAGCTCTGAAACCACCTTCAAAGAAAATTCAGACGTATAAGCAGATTACAACCCAAACAACCAGCTGTATGAGAACAAGGTAAACACACAACCCTGTCCAAGTTCAGGTGTGCAATTAATTATTCTGCTGGAGTCTGAGCACAGGTGCAAAGGAAGTGCTTGTTTTCTTCTGAGCCCTACGTGCGGCACTTCCGGATCCACATCAGTTTTCCTCAACGCAGAGCCCTGTGAAGTGGAGAAAGGCAAGCTCTTGCTTTCCTCTTTCCTTAAGCTAAATAAGAGAAAAGAAAATTTCCTGAAGAAAGTGAAACATTCTCTGCATCCTGATCATTCAGAGTAACTCTGCAATGCTCTCAATCTCTGCCTCGCCCCACTGAAGCTTGGATTCCAGAGCTGACAACTTCCCAACTGGTCTTCAATCTCCCACAGCAGTCTCTATCTTCTCCACAATGTTGACGAGTTAGGGCATTGCCACCGAGACGGCAAAGTTCGTAGGGTGCTAACTACCCTTTCTACAACACATGTTCTCTATGTCCAGCAACTTACAGAAAGTATTTTAAATTGATGAACTACACACAAGCTTACTTTGCTCCCTATCCAGTTTATTATAGTTATCAATCTATTTCAGATGCAGCATGATATGTGAATAAGCTTACACTTTCATGGCATATATATAGTCTCAGGAACCTGAACAAGCACATGTTTGAAACACTCTGACAACATGAAGCCTTATTTGTTAAGACTGTAGACAAAGTTTTTCTGATTAAATGCAATTCAACATGTAACACCTACACTTGTTTCCTCATAGGGAAACATATAGCTTCAGTGACACTTTTGTAGAATGGTTCTTAATTCACTATGTATTAGTCTATGTACTTCCGTATATAAGGCAACTTCAGAAAGTTGCAGGAAATGGAGTCTAAGAAAGGGTAGTTTTGGTGCAAAGTATTTTGAAACCATGCATACACAGGGTCTTCAAAAAGTTCATGGAAAGGTGAGCTATGAAAAAAACTATGAACAGATTCAATTTCTGCCCAAAATAAGCCTTCTTTTATGTTTCATTTTTCAATCACTTTTTGATGCTCCCTGGTACAAACGTGTCTGTCTGCAAGTACAAAGAGAAGGGGTGGGTGTTTATTTCTGAGCTATGCTGCCTATAAAACTGGGGTTTCTTTTTTGGCTTCAGATCCACTTTAAAGTTAACTTTCAGACTGTGCTGTCTGCCCTGTCTACATACACAGGTATGGATATTCACATAGAAACACATGTCTGATACAACAGTATTTTCCTTTACCCCATGCAACATGCGCTTAAAAGAAATGTTGACATTACTTTTTCTAGTCAATTTAATTTTTTAAAAATATTGGTAGTGACCCACTAAATTGATTTGAGACTCCAGTAACATTGTCATCCACCAGTTAAAACGATGGTCTGCCATCTTCTTTGAACTGATAAACCACCCGCACTGTTTCCTAAACATGCAGATTTCCACTCCACCTTTTGGGCTGGGGCCAACATTCTGCGTGTCTAACAAGCTGCAAAGTTTTACCCACACAGAGCAGATTCAAGGCAGGACTCCAGGCCTATGAGAAAAGAATTTGGAAAACTCCCTTTCAGCTTTGAGATAAGCAAGCTGCATCTATTCACTAAGTGAGATGAGAATCTTTGCAATACAGGGTCTGCTCACAACAAAATTTTAGAGCTGGCATGAACACCAGAGACAATAAGATCCAATAATTCTGTACTGGAAGGATAACAGAATTGAGGGATAGCAGTATGGTGAATGGAGGCAGGTGCAGTATTTTCACTTTTATTAAAGAGATCTTGGTATAAAAAAATCTGAGAAGCACATATCTAATCCAACCCTTAAATTTTCAGAAACCTGAGGTACAAAGTCAAAAAGCTAAAGCCAGATAGCAAATCGGAGGTAGAACTAGGTCCTCATTCCCACCAACCCTTGTTTGCTGCAAGGATGATGGTACAGGAAAAGTTTTCTTCAGAAGTTGGTAACAAGTAAGTAAAATTGATACACTAATCCTGATATGTTATCATAGGAAAACATGTATTTTATACAGTCTCTTTTATACTTCACATTTTATTCAGTGTCAACTTGGATAGTTCTTTTGCTAAAGGAAAAAAAAAAGAAAATGCAAATTTACAACTCAAAATTCTTTGTATTATACATTTGTAAAGAGCACATGTGAGCCTCATCTATAACATTTATAAGAGAACACAAAAATCACCCAGTTACTTAGAGCAGCTAAATGTTTTTCTTTCCGAGCACATTCAGGACTGACTGGTAGCGTAACAGGCTTACAGTAGAAATCCATGAGGAATCAATAAAATTGCCCATTCAGTGTCTGGTCTCCCCACATGCCACAAATTCATACACTTAAACCAAGTGACTTCAGTCTGTCAGTTTTCTTACGCCTAAATAGATCTTTGGGAACATAAAATGCATGTGTCTCCCATCCCAGCAGCCCACCAGCATAATCTGGAAAAACAGTCCTTATTCGGCCACAAAAAGCATATTCCCAGTTATACAGGGACACGTCAGATTGAATGCTACTGCGTGCTTGGGCAGAGCATCTCCTGCGAGCAGCTGCCCTCAGACCTTCCTTTCTGTGAAGCACCAGCCTAAGCATGTCTAGCCACTGCAGTGGTGCTGCCGTAGCTGGAAACCCTGCTGGCAAGAACTCACCCTTCCCTTCCTCCCTTCTGAAGTAACACCTCAGTCTGTGAAACAGAATCTCAGAGAAGCCTTCAATGTTTACATACATCAGATGTAACTTTTTTCTTTCCTTTTAGTTTAATAATTATTTTGCAATACACAATTTAGAATTTGGAGTTAGGGCTTAACAAGTGAAAAGTGACGATATTACTCTAACTGAACACTTTTTTTCTGTTTAAAATCATCACCTCTGGGAAACAAAGGCACGTGCTGCTACATACTGAATTGGCAGACAGGGCGACTCTGCCGAAGAACATGGTATAGTATACAAATCTCTGGCTCCCCAGAGGCGAGATCCGGAACCTCCACTTAACTTGAAAGGGGTCAGGTTTGGAGTTCAGAGGTCAGCACCACACTCAGTTCCCTCACTCAATTTTTCACATCCTTCTTATCTTCCCTTACGTTTAGCTTCATGTCTTTAACCACTACCACACATAATCAAACATGCAGGTTTTCACTGTCTACTGCTGTCAGAAGGAAAGTAACCTGATTCATCAGCAACGAGGTTGCAGTCATTGAACTTCGAAATGTACAAAGATGGTGACAACATTTCTCCTCACTAATTATAAGACACACAATTATGAAGAAAATTATAGCCAAGTAGAAGCTGGCTTTGGGAGTGTCCACACTCCATGATCAGCACTGGGAATCAGTTCCTGTCCCCCCTCACACACCCTCTGCCTTCCCCCATCCCCAATCCCAAGCAGCTAGTGATCTTTCCAAAACAACAAAGGAAAAACCAGGCCAGAGCCCAAGCGTTGTGGTGGGAGAGCAGACAGGAACTGTGGTCTGGGTGTGGCCGGCAGCTACACCAGGATCTCAGAGTTCCGGGAACAGAAAGCAGCAGAAGCGAAACTTCAGAGCTCCTGACGTCACCACATCATTTGGCTCAACAAGAAAAAATCCAGCAAAGGAACCCAAACTGATTTTAAATTTGTTTCTTCACAGAGAGACAACTTTCCAAATTCCTGAAATGCCCATTTTTGGCTACTTCCCTTGCCCTTTTGATTGGATTTAATTGCAAAACATCACACTTACTGATTTGAAACTCAGAGCACAGAGGACAACAGTGAATGAAGAGAAAGTAGAAGCATCTTTCCTTTAGATCATAACCAAGCAACAACTAAGTTGTGGTGTGGAAAATAATTCAGGGAGGAAAGGACAAGCTTCCTCCCAAACATGGCAGCCAGGAAACCGAAAAAGTCCAGCACCTCATTGTGACCGACAGAAACTACCAGCAGCCACTTGGCTGTTCCCCGTAACCCAGTAGCTGTCACAGTTATACAAGACTTGTTCCAACCAAATGGTCCCAACTACAGACCATTATGCTCAATAACATAAGTCAATCTCAAAAGAACAAACATCATATGTTCTCTCTGGCAACCTTCATGCAAAATATAAGATCATTAGCTTTTTCAATACTGTTTGTGCTACATCTCAGGGCTTTGATATTTTTGCTCTTATTTTCATTAAAATAAATTTTTGGTGTTTTTATTAATTTCCTCACTGACTCATAGGTCACACAGTAATATCATTTGCTTTGAGAAGGTTTTTGATTTTCATTTCTTCAGCGACACATTGGTCACTCAGTAGCATGCTATTTAACTTCATGTTTTTGCTAATTTTCTATTTTTTCTTCCTGTTACTGATTTTGTTTTATGGCTTTTTGTTTAAAGGGATGTACAGTAAATGTGTAATAGAAACTATCATATCTGGATGTTGAAGACACAATGCAGTATGCATCTCTACTTCCAAATCAAAGATGGATTCCCAATGAAACTGTTGGATATATCTTGACAATAGGATGCTGAACTCTCTGCCATTGTCCATACCTACAATGTCAGGATATACTTAAATAGTCAAATGTTGAACTTATGACTGTTTATGAAGGACTATACTATTGTAATGATATAGGGGAAATCAGTGTTGTGGGGGGAGGGACGTAGGGGAAGGGGGAAGGGAAATCCCAGTGTCTATGGAAATATATCATCAAATAATAAAATAGAGACTTCTTTTTTAAAAGCATCACCTGACACTTACAAGCACTTCCATCACAAGGCAAATTAAGAGATGCAAATCTAAATGACAGATTAATCCTGTATGGATATGCTGTTAAAAGTTAATAAAGAAGTTATACATACTGGGGCCAAATTTAATCCATAAAAGTCTTGGACAGGTTATAAGACACTGCTATCCCCAGGAAAACATATAGAAACTTTGTGCTACAGACTGTCACCTCATTTAGGATCTCCCTGGTTGCAAAATTCCATCACACTTGCCATACTACCTGATATGAAACTCTGGCTCACAGTTACCCTAGAAACAGATCAAACACGAGAAACACTATTTCCTCCTGAGAAGTGGATTAAGTTCAGCTCTTTGTTCATCCATTTTAACTTAGTTCATAATAGTTTTACCTTAGTATCATCAGAGCTACCCATGTAATCTTTACAACTGGTCAAATAAGCCAAAAGTCAAAGAGAAAACAGTTTAAATGATGATAGTTGATCGTAAATATGTTTTCCTAAAAAATTCAGCATGATTCATAGTAGTGTTAACATTTCTGAGCCTTCACAATGCTTCAATGCTTTGGCTCACAGACACAGGCTCTGTATTCAGTGGTTCATTGAATACAACCACAGCACAAGAAGGTAGATACACTTATCACTGTTTTACAGATAAGAAAATAGAAAAGTTCAGAGAATTCTCCCAAGGACACTGAGGAGGTGACAGTTTTTGAAATAAGGTCCCTCTTAGGAGCTAAGGGTAAGAGTACATTTTTCACTGTATTAGAGGCCTCACCTGACATACACTTGCTCTAATGAGGCTTTATAAACATTGTACACCTGTGAATGAAAACCATTCAATAAAAATAACCAAAAGGCTCGTCTCAGGATAGTGCAGCATATTCTATTTTCTCCAATGCACAAGCACAGTATTACTGCAAAGGAGAATTGCAATAGTATCAAACTTCTCAGGAAGTCTGCTCTCCTTTAGACCTTCTCAATGTAGAATACATTCATATCAACAAAAGTTATCACTTTTCAATGTGGAATTTTTCTTCTTTAAAGATGTAAATATTTGTTTATTTGAAAGTTTGATAGATCTTTCATCCAGTGATTTATTTTTCCATGGCAACAGCAGCCTGGGCTGTGATCAAGTGGAAACCACAAGCCTGGTATGCCATCCAGGTCTCCCACATAGGTGCAAGGGTGCAAGTACTTAAACCCGAGGGCTCTCTGTTGCTTTCCAAGGCAGACTAGTAAGGAGCAAACAAATGGGTGTGCACATGGGATACCAGTGCAGCAGGCAGCAGCTTGATCCCCCAGAGCTGCAAAACAATCCCCCTCATTGGGATACCCAGCAACCCTTACCACTTGTCTGTACTGCTCAAGGACATGAGCTCATGCCTGACTTGGTAATCTCTTCAGGTAATCTCCAGAACCTGCACCTAGTGCTTGAATAACTACACACACTGACATGTATTTGTTGAACAGCTCTGGCATCTCATGAGGTAGGCGAGGTTGGCAAGGGTGGTGATAGTGCAGCCTAAGTATCTTAGCATGCAGTTTGATGCCTGGGAAGAAATACGTTAGCTGGTAATTTCCCTAGCTCAAACAGTCTTCATTGCCACTGGGAATTGTATTTCCTCTCCAGACTGAAGCATCTCTGGAAACACTTCTGAACTCCATGACAGGTGGACTTTTAAAATTCTGAATTTAGACTTCAAAACACCAGAGACATTAGACAAATTATGATTGATGGTGAGAGTTATAATTCAGAAAAAAAATCTGAATCCTAATAATCTTAACCTCATTGCCTTTGGATGCATGGGATATGGGGTATCTGTCTTTTCAAAACAGATTAATCAGAATTACTACAAACCTTCAAGAAGAGGTAATCACTTTGGGATCCTCCTGCTTTTGGTAATGGCCACATCTGGTCAGGCAGTTGTTATTCATTCTTGCCAGGATTCGCTTTATTAGACTTTCAATTGAAAAATGACACCTTCACTCTAATTTTTTTAATTGATTTTTAACCTTAGAGAAGTGTAAGTCAGAGTTATTTAGCAGACTAACTTCCTAGTGGACTCGCCTGAGTGGTTTAATAAATTCTTTCAAATGAGCCAAATACCCCCCACCTCAACTCTATCAAAACTTAAAAAAGCAAACTTAAAAACAACAAGGTCACTCCTTGAAATGTGCCTCATCTCCTAAATATATCAAGCTAATGAATACAGCCCAAAATAATATAAACACAATTAATTTCCACCAGGAAACCTAAAAACCACCCTTTATATAATAACTGTAATATCATATATATGCATGAAACTATTCCAAAATTAGAGATGGAATCTAATGGGAGAGAAAGTAGAATGTGGGCATTACACAATACTTGGGGTGCGCTGCTGAACAAATCGCCATAATCCAGTGGCTTAAGCAACAGATACTGTCTCCTAGCTTCGAAGGTCAATGTAGTCTCCTCTCACTTAAACAATTCTTAATGATAACTATTATCCCGAGTGGTACTGCACAACCTCAAAGCAAACATGAACAAACTTCTTCAACCTCGGCAACATCTAGGGAGGCGGCAGGACAGTGATTAGAGTTGAAAGGACAGATTCCAAATCCAGATCCTACCAGACTACCTATGACGTAGTCTTGGGTCAATTATTTAACATTTCCCATAACGTTACATCTGTTCATCTACTGAATGGGGAGATGATACCACCTACACATTGAAACTCACAGAGGATTACCTAAGCTAAGCTAATGATTGTTAGGCCTTCAGTGAGATGTCAAGTTTTTGAGAAGTGCTCAAAAACCATTACCTACTCCCAAGGTCACCTCTCAGTGTCTCCCTTCAAGCATGGCATTCAGGTGCGCTTTGCCCAGTAGGGTATCAGCAGTGCTAACACAACATTTAAGCATCTTCTCAATTTCCCTCCTCCTACCCCGAGGATCCTTTGCATAGCCACAATGAAGGAAAAATGAAGAAAACTGGAAGGAAAATAAAAAGACTCCAGTTCAGAAGTGGAAGGTAACAGGGACAGTGGAAAAAGCTCAGAGTGCTGATTCCCCAGCCAAGATCACTAGAAAGGCTGGCCTATTCAACACTGGCACTGATCTTAGACTTTCACCTGAAGTCAGTCTCGCCACCTGGATTCTAACTAGAGCTGCATTACCATTTGGGTATCTTTTTGGAATCCTAACACTTGCAGGATATGACAAGTTAAAACAGAACCGAGAACAGCTACTAAACCTTTGCTTACAAGACTCAAGACTGAAGTTTCCAACATCAAATCTGATGTTATTAAATAAAGAACAGCTCTTTGGGCTAGCCTAGGAGTCTAACCACCAGCAACTTTTCACGAGGGAATTCTGAAAAAAAGTTACTAAATACAACATATCCATGGGGGGGGAGTGTTCTGATTTTTAAAGTTAGAATGCAGAGAAGAACTTCTGAACTAGAATTTTCTGTCTATGCAGCTAGATGATTTCATTTCTTAACCCAAAGTGTTCCAAGTAGCTACATGTATTTGTTGGCTAAGTTTCACAGTCAAATCAGTTGTGAAAGACTGAATTTGTCCCTTTTCAACATAATCCACATGCCAAAATTCTAACCTCCAGAGTGATAGCATGAGGAGATCGGGGTCCTCGGGAGGAAGACACAGTCCTTAGACAGCTGGGGCTCTGCCTGCCCCATTAGGATGCCGTGGTCAGAATCATGCAAACCTGACCATGGCATCCTAACCTTAGATTACCAATCTCTAGAACACAAAGGCATTTATGTCAATTTGTTCCTATTAACCTTCCTGTTGTTGTCTTGGGCTCATCTTCTGGCATGGAGCATGCCTTCAAGCTGGCATCCTTTGAAGAACAGGGAAGCATGTTTTCTATAGGGTGTCAGGCGTCTGTTCCCAGCAAACATGAACAAAGGATATTCACCATCCATTTATCATATCTGAAGATAGTCCCCACCTGTTGATTTTTCCAACTGCTCTCTGTTCCAGCTATCTAATACACCAACATGGCTGTTCGCAGGGAAGCTAAAAGTTCAACATATCATGACTGATTCAAGTAGTTAGAAGGTTGCAACCATATGCAAATATCGAGACCAGTATACCGGCTAAGTTAGCAGATGTGAAGTACAGCCTGGTGCCTTCTTTGAATATCCAGCTAGTTTGCAAGGGTGGGGAATTACCTGCAAAGCCCAAAATCATGGAGCCTTTCATGTCTACTGCCAGTGGAAGTCCTGCCCACTTTTGGTGCAGAAGTGAGTGAGGAAAAGGGTCTCTCATTTTGGACTTTGAGATGCTCAAGAAATCTGTCCTCCTGCCCATGCCTCCCCAAATGACTCAGAGAGCCTCCAATCCCCTGTGCTGGTACATGAACACATGACAAATATTTGACAGGGTGGAGCGGGGGACGGAGAAAGAAAAAAGACAAAGAAAAGTGAAAGGAAAATAAAAAAGAAAAATAGGAGGAGGAAAAGAAAAGAGAAAGCTGTTCCCCATGCAGGCCGTCAGAGTTTCCACTGGGCTTTACAGTATATGCCTGGTTCTGGTCCCTCAGCTGGCTCAGCACACCTAAGCTGACCCCAGAAACCTTGTCCTGCTTCCTGTGAGAGCTCAGAATCAGCTAATTTGAGGAACATGTGCTGTCAGCTATTCTGATGTCAACCTTAGAAGAAGTGTCTCCATTTTTCTCCGGATCCTATTTTGAACTCAGTTACTCAAGAAGTTGTCATTCTCTACTGGGCACTCATTTCCATTTCCTGTTCTTGTCACTCCTAGACTTCAAAAATCACGGCTTTATCAGATGGTTCACTCTTCCTCAAAGACTCAAATGTGCAGAGCAACTCAATGGTCATCAGCTTTTGTTTGGCTTCTAATTCCCCCAGAGAATTTAAAATGTGTGGGGGGGGGGGGCGGGGGGGGGATGTGCCGGCAGCAGGGGCCCTAACAGCTTACTCTGCTAATGAGCACCCAGAAGACAGTGATGCGGGTGTCCTGAAACCACACTCCAGGAAACACCTATCTAGTAAAGGTGAGGAGCATGACTGTGTGACATGGAAACTCAGAGACCCTGGTGTCCTACCCAATGCAGGAAAACCTACCATGAGATTTCCACAGAAACTCTGGGCCTTACGACACCCTAGCTCTGTGTCTATGCCACCATGTTGTCCCTTGCTGCGCAGCATCAACTTTCAGTTGTTCCAAAGCACACTTGACCTATCACTGGCCATCAGGAAAAGGCGTCTCCAGACTCTACAACTGAACACTCTCTGACCACACCCTCCAGATCCTCTTTTGTACTGGCTGATGGGAGCAATTTGTGCTTCCCTGATCTGACACTGCTAACCAAGCCTCTTTCAGCTCTAAGAAGTTTTAGGGGCTCCTTGTTGACGCACAAAGAGGTCACCATCCGGCTCAAGGTTAACAACTCTACATACTTCACTGGGTACAAATAAACAGAACCACATCCGCTGAGCTGCTATTCCCTGGGAGAGCCTTCCTCAGTGCCTCTCCTACACAATGACCAGACAAGATTTTTCTGCTCCTATTCAGACATGGAATCAATACCATATGTGCACATTTCACAAGTTGCTTCAATGTGATGGTGTCAAAAATGCCTCCAAGTGACTGCTTGGGAAGACCAGATGACTCTACTTTGGGCAGAGAGTACAGCCCTTATAGATACATTCCCAGGCACCCAGTACACCTAGGCACTGATAAATTCTTGCTGATAAAAAAAAAGTACCTAACTTCATGCACTGGATGTGGTTTTTTTAGAGACAGAAAAATCAACAAACTTTGTACCCAAATACATAACAAACATACAAAAATTTTGCTACAGAGAATTCTATGCTCAGACAAAAGGTTAAGGAACAAGCCAACAATTAAACAACTATCAATGAGGAGCAATCCTTTTGCAAAGTGAAATGATGGACTTACTTGTTTTTAACCAATGACATTTGAGATGTGTCGTTCAGATTCCATAAATTAAAAATAGAAAAATGTTTTTAAAAAGGTGGAAGTTGAGCATCACAAAAGTGAAGCACTTGTAATGAAACCAACTTCACCTATGCTCTTACGGTATCCTGGCTCTAAAATAACTCACTAAGCAAATGGGCAAGAACCTCCTGGTTATGAAGGACCTACTAATTGTGACAAGAACTCATTCCCATCCCCCAGAGGAAACCCAACGCCTTAAGTGGCAGTAATACAACTCACACCTGCCCAAATACAAATGGCATCTTTGCTTTTACTCTAGGCCCCTGTACAAGCAAGAACTGGTGGATGGAAATCCTTCACTACAGAATTCTATTCTATGTAGTAAACAAGCGGAAAGAACCAAAGTGAAAGTAGACAGGCTGGCGGGTGGACAGTGAGTAAAGGTACCTACTGCCTGCAAAACTGTCATCACATAAAGGTACTGTTTTGTGTCCTAGCTACTGCACACACAACACAATTTCCTGCTAATGGCCTAGGAAAAGCTGTGGAAGATGGCCGAAGTGCTTGGGACTCTACTAACCTCTTAGAAGACCTGGACGAAGCTCCTGTCTCCTGGCGTTAGCCTGGCCCAGTCCTGACTGTTGTGGTCACCTAGTAAGTGAACTAGGTTCACCTCTCTCTTTCCCTTCCTCCCTCCTTCCCTTCTGTCTCTTCCTTTTCCCTCTCTTACTACCCCATCATAACTCTTTCAAATAAATATCAAGAAAGAGAGAAACAGAAATTATCTTCCTTGAATTTCAGCAGACAAAGAGATACGGACTTGAAGGTGGGAAGACAGAATTGCTTGGTCACCTGTAATAACCTACAGAAAGCTGGAAGGGAGGGAGGGAAAAGCAACTTCAAAGCAGTGGGAGAATAAAAAACAGTGGAAGCGGCCAGTACTTATGGTCCTTGAAAGCTATGACTAGAAATGGGTACCTCTATGACCATTTACAAGCTTAGGCTATTTCTACAAATAAATCTCTACCTTATAAGTTAAAACAACAAAACATCACATTTTCTCGTACATTATGTACTCCAAGGCCACTGTTACAATACTAGGGATGATATGAGTGAGGTTATTTGTAAGTACCGTTCATAGGCCATACAAAATGAGCAACTTAAGAACTAGTCCTTTACTGATTTACCGAATTTCTAATCCTGCTTTAGGTTTTTTTGGCAGGGCGAGACCAAATGATTTCATAGACCTCATATGGTACACAGATTGGATGGAGGCCCACCCTTGCGCTAAAGTTCTGAAATATCTGGCACCAAATTGTTATGGACTGAATTGTGTGCCCCTGTCCCCAAACAGATTTGAAGCCCAACCCTAGGCATCTTTGAATATAACCTGAGTTGCAAACTAGGGTCTTTAATTAAAAGCTAATAACGTTAAAATGCAGCTCTCCTCCAAAATGACTGGTATCCTTCTCGAAAAGGGAAATGTGGGTGCAGGGCAGATAGGCAGGCAGTCACCAGAAGCTAGGAATAAAGTGGGCTTTCCCTGCACCAGCAAAGCTGCCTGCCCACCTTACATGTTGGTCTTGAAATTCCAGCAACTAAAACTGAGAGAAAACCAACTTCTGTTAAGAATTAGTTAGAGCACATGTAGCAAATACACTGATGCTTCATCAGTTTCTTGTGGCTTAATATCCAGGGGAAAAAAAGTAAATTTTATTTAAAAAAAAAAACACTTTTTTAGAAATAAACATTTTGCTAACATTTCTATTTCATTACACCTCTTTGACTCATTACTTTAGAATTATAACTAAGGGTTAGGAATTTAAAATAAAATGACCACTACCAGCACAATGTTCAATTGGCTAATCCTCCACCACCAAGCACTAGAATCCCATATTGCTCCATTTCCCATCCAGTTTCCTGCTTGTGGCCTGGGAAACGGTGGAGGATGGCCAGTCTTCTTGGGACCCTGCACCCCTGTGGGAGACCCAGAAGGTCCTGGCTCAGCTCCAGCCACTACAGCCATTTGGGAAGTGAAACAGTGGAAGGAAGATTTTTCTCTGTGTAAATATGCCTTTCCAATGAAAAACGTCTTTCAAACAAACAAAAATAACAACCAAGGAAGTATGGATTACATAAACTGATGAACAACACCCCTCTGAAAAGATCTAAATAACTACCTTGGGAACCTAAGTTGCGATAGAGTACATTAAGTTACTGTTTACAATGTTGGCATCCTATATGAGCTCAGGTTTGATTCCTGGCTGCTCCAAATCTGACCCAGTTCCCCGATAATGCACCTACCAGCAGAATATGGCCCAAGTGCTTGGACCTCCGCCACTCACGTGGAGACTCAGATGAAGCTACCAGCTTCAGTTTGGCCTAGCCTAGGAAGTAGTAGTTTTATTTAGCGTGATGGAAAATCTTTCCATCTCTCTCTCTCTCTCTCTCTCACTCCACCGTTAAAATAAACACATTTATTAAAAAGAAAAATGAACCCTTAATCTAAACATTTCTGGCCAAATCTATTCAGAAAAATTAAACATTTAATATTTCATATTAATACTTTATACTGATGGTGCTAATAGGTATCATTATTTTCTGCTTTGGGTTTCCTGGTATTTCCATTTATGTTTTGTGTATCTTGTTTTGATAAACAAGCCCATAAAATAAGCACCCTACAGATCAGGAGCAGCAACTTACTGTCAGAGCCCACCTGGCTATTGCAGCTGGCTTTGCTTTGTTGTTCTTTGCAAATTTTATTTATTTGAAAGGCAAAGTAACATAGAAAGAAAACAAAGAAACCATCTGCAGGTTCACTCCCCAAATGGCCACAATGGCAAGGGTTGGGACAAGCTAAAGCCCTTCTGAATGTGATCTGAATAGAATCATGAAGGCTTCCTTCATGAGCAAAAGGGGCCCAAGTTCTTGAGCTATTATCTGCTGCCTTCCTGTATGTATCATTAGGAAGTGGGACTAGAAGTGGAGCAGCTGGGATTTGAACCAGTACTTCAATATTGGATGGGATCACACCACAATACTGACCATGGCAGCTGGGTCTTGTACAAACACAGCCATGCTTCTTTCAAGCTACACAAGCAGTGCTGAGTAACTGGCCGACTTGTTGATTTACAAATACTAACGTACATTTGGCCCCAGGTTGTCAACATGTGCCGGCCCAACCTTACCCATAGATAGTGCATAAAACTGAAGAGCAAGTCCTATACAAACCTTTACTGATCATTTCTCTTGACTGTCAACAGTCTAAATTTCATGCTGTTTGTGTTTTCTAATCCCCATACATTTGACTAAAGAACAAGAAGACAAAGAGCCTCTCAGAATTTGAATTGCAATATTTTTTGCTTGAATTTCTCTTAATGATCTCTTTTTCCTGCATCACTTTCAAAGAACTTAAAATCAAATTTACCAATGAACTGAAGCCAAGGACATGGAGGACTACTTCACTTTCTTTATTCTGTCTTGCAGCCTAATAAGCAGCTTCTATCGATTCAAGAGTAAGACTCAAAGGTGAGAACCAATACAAAGTAAACGGGAATTTTGTTCTTGACTTGGAATGAAATGAAATGTACCTGGATGAAAAAAAGTGTCTAAATTCAGGCCAATTGGAGCATGACAGCTGCAGGTTAGACATATTCTTACTACACACTTTCAAAGTACTTTAATCTCATGACATTATTTTCTCCCTTACAAAGTTATGCTTCATCCCCTTTTAGATTATCAGGTTGGAAAGAGAATCATTCCTTAGCTATTCCTATTGGGACCCAAAACACTGCACGGCTCCCGAGGAGCTCTAAACTATGGACTGAAGCAATGAATAATAATCCAGGCTTGGTTTGTCTGAAAAGGCTCAACCTGCACTGACAGTCAGGAGACAGGGTTCTACATGCTAGCTCTGTTGCAGATATGCAATGTGATGTTGAAACATCCTCATCCTACAATGCAGAAAGGGAAAAACTGATCAGTTTGGGATCCTGAGGAGCTAATTTATTACCCTTTTGTGATAACATTTGAGATCATGGATAATCCCTCAGATCACTTCACTCAAAATATTAGTCCCAAGCTATATGACTGATACAGGGTAAAATTTCATGGTTCAGGTAACAGAAACAGTTGCTTGATGAGGATTCCCTGGCAGATACCCATGATTTTTTGTTGTTGTTGTTGTTTTTTAGGTTAGACAACTAAGAACTTGAAAGCAGTTGAAAACAAAAATTCTACAAGCAAATAATTTGATTTCTATTGAAAGGATTCCTATTCAAAATTTTCAAGAACACACAGTGTATGGGTCCAGTAGAGCTGGGGCACAGTAATATTGCAAAGTCTTGACTGTGGTTTCTTCTACACAGGAACTTGCGCCTAGAAACCACAGAGTAAACCTTGCATGCTGTAAGAAGTCAGGCAGGAAGGGGATTAAAACTATGCAAATCTGTCTGCCCACAGCCAATTACGCGAAAAAGACAAACTAATTTAGAGGGCAAAAAGTGTATTCATTAATAATTAGAATGTGTGGGTTTTCCGGATCACTGATATTTTGAACTAAATTGATTTCTCAAGTCTTGATTCTATAAATGCTACAAAATGCTATAAAACAGAGGTAGGGAAATTTCTCTAAAGAGAGGATAAGTAAAAATTTTGTTTGAAAATAATGAGTGTCGAGAGATAATAGTTTATCAGCAGATAACACAAGATACCATTACTAAAGGTTTACATTGTTCAGAAAATTACTGAAAGTCACAGAAAAACCCTCATAGGAAAATAAACCTAAAGTTTCATTTTTAAAATATATATATATTCTTTATACGTCATAAGAAAAGCACTGATGCAAGCATGTCACCTACTTGGATAAGTAAAAACTCTGGACAAACCACTAAAGGTTCTTGGATTTTATTTCCTTCTGAGTCAATTCACTGAGCTTGTCCAGATAACCTCTATAGTCCCTTCCCTTTTTACAATGCAGAACAGGTTCCTCTACACCAGTGTTCCCCAAACTCCTTCTAGAAACAGGTAGTAAATATTCTAGGACTAAGTGGTTTTGTTTTGTGATCAGCTCTAGGAAGTCAACCACATAAAGTTATACAAATGTCATCACTGTAGGACTCCCAGAATCTTTGTTCTGATCATTTATTCTGTCACCCTCCTAGACAACAGTAAGCATATAGTATGTGATAATTCCCAAATTTCGTTGAGCACTGAATATTTTAATTCCCGGAACACTTACAACAGAACTTGAGCATCTCAGTGAACACAATTTGGACAAAGAAGCTTCAGACAATAAACCTCATGAATTTAAAGTGTGATGCTGAAAGAAGCAGATTACATTTCAGAAACTGAGCCACAGCTTCGTAGCGTGTATGTGTCATAAAGCATTTCAACTGACTTGTTAACTTGTTTGGTTCTTAATTCTTGGAAGTTAAGGACAAAAGAACCATTTCCATTTTCCCATTGAGAACTGAGATTCTCCATGGGATCTTTCTCATGAGAAATTACTTCCTATTAATGATTAGAATGGTCACAGGCTGCCACACTGGAACTGCAGGGTTTACTTGGCTCATCGTCACATCACCATCAGTGTGAACTGATGTGTTATATACCCCAAGGAGGAGGGAGGGAGGCTGGGTACTTGTACTAGGTGGTATAAAGTTTTGTCACATTTATAACTTCATCTAAGCACCTCAATAACATTAAGTAACCACTGTTCCTAGTTAGGCTGCTGAAAAAATTAAGAACCGGAATGTTTAAGAAATGAATTTTCATAGTACTAACAAATACTAAAGGTGGGATCCACACTTACATTCTTTTCCTTTCTTTAAATGAAATGTTTTCAAAGATTGGATGATATCTTCTGAAACCTAAGTTTATGATTCAGTTTAAAAAATTAACAGTTTGGAGCTAGCTTTGTGGTAGAGCATCTTAAGTTACTATTTGCATCACTGGTTTCCCATGTCAGAACACTGGTTGGAGGTCCAGCAGCTTTGCTTAGAAACCAGCTTCCTTCCTGCTAATGTACCCGAGAAGGGAGCAGATGACAGCCTCAATGCTGGAGTACTCAGATGGGGTTTAAGGCTCTTGGTTCAGCCAGACCAAGTCTAGGCTATTACAGCCATTTAGGGGAGTGGATTAGCAAACAGAAGATCTCAACAGTGTGCACTCTCTTGCTCTGACTTCTGATTAAACCTTTTAAAGAAATAACAATAACCACAATTTACTTTGATTTATGGTTCATGGTTGGTGCAAGTCTGGGTGAAATGTGATTTGACTGGGACCAGCACTATGCTTCAATTGGCTAATTTTTCCCTTGCAACAACTGTGGGGATTCCACAGTGGCAACAGTTCATATCCTGGCTACTCCATTTCACATCTAGTTCCCTGTTTGTGGCCTAGGGAAAGCAGTGGAGAATGGCCCAAAGCCTTGCACCATGCACCCATGTGGGAGACCTGGAAGAGGCTCCTGGCTTGGGATCAGCTCAGCTTTGGCGTTGTGGCCATTTGGGGAGTAAACCAGTAGATAGAAAATCTTCCTCTGTCCTCTGTGTAAATCTGCCTTTTCAATAAAAATAAATTTAAAAAAATGATTTTATTTATACAAATACTACAATGGTTACAAGAAGCAGTAACTTATATGGGAGCCACACTTAAATAATTATCACCTGAGCACTTACTCAGTGACAGGTACACAGTATTATTTCATTGCATTTTCTCAATACTACAAGTTCAGGGTCCTGGAATGACTGATCCTTCAAGATGTCTTCTAATGACATCATTTGTTTTATGTTTCACCTCTCTCCCTACAAGCTTTCTTTTTAATCTTACCAGAACCTTTAATGCCAACCCTTATTCTGAAAGTTCATTCTCTGTTGATTTCACCTGCTTTTCAAAACAATTCTCTCAATTTTCATATCATCTCCACCTTTCCAATGCCTCTCCACTTAAACCCATTGTCCAGGTTCTTTCCCCTATCTCACCAATTACTCTTGAATGGGTCAATAAATGGGTCAAAGTACTCTGCTTGACTCACTCCTAATCCCTCCCCATCCCCAGGCTCAGTGAGGGCCTTTTCCTCATTCCAGTTTGAATGTTCACCAAATTCCCAGACTCTGGTCTTTTTGTGTGAGTGTAGGTACATCTGCACAGATGACTTCACCTCTTTGCGGAAACACAAGCTTACAAAAGGGCAAGCTGCACTGGCGCTCCTCCCTCTCCTCCTCCTCCTTTCCTCACAGTCCATCTCCTTCCTGTACTGCTGACAGCATACTCTCAGAGGAGATCCCTTTCCGGGAAGACAAACGCTTCAATCTTTCATAAAAGTAAGACCCATTTCCAAATACCCGCTCCTCTTTCCTGATCACCACACGCACAGTCAGAAGTTAAAATGATCTTGTCTCCATCCAGGATGTCGATGTTGAGAATTTCAGAATAGACTCTCCCTTCTGGTATCTGATTTTCCTAGAGACACATGCTCTTCACTCACTCACTCTAGAAATTCTTTGGAATGTGCTTTTGGCAACTGCCCTCCCTGCCCCACCACCCACGCAGCACTCCACTGAAACCTGCACCTCCAAGGCTCACAAAGGTCTCCAAATGGACGTTTCCAACAGTCTTTTACTGGCCTTTGTCTTCCTTGATCTCTTGGCAACATTTAACAGAGTTGACCACCTCTTGAAACTTTATTTCTCAGTGTTCCATCATTTCTATATTTGGCAAAAGGCTCAACCTACTCCTCAGACCAGAATCTGTGCTCCCCACAGATTTTTGTAATGCAAAGAAGTATTGAAATTCACGCAGTTTTATTCACAATATGCATTTCCATTGAACTTTTTGAGGACCCCAATTGTAACTCCAATTGTTTAACAGACATTTCTGCCTGGGATTGGGAATATACAGAGTAAAATATGATTCATGTGCTCAAATTGAAATGGCCAAGCCAGGCATTGTCTTTCTTCAGATATTATCTTGGTAGGATCAAAGCACTAACCCATTTGCCATCCTACTTGTCTACCTTCCATATTCATGCTGAAACAGAAAATATTTCAACACAACCAATGTACTTTCTACACGTAACAGACAACTGTGCAGTTAAAGATGGCATATATTTTCAAGAGACTTGTGCATGTGTATTTGCAAATATGTGTATTTGTATGTGTATGTCTGCGATGTACAGATCAGACACAAAAATCTAGCAACCATATGATGCAGCTTCTAACTGACTTCAAGGCAACCCCAAGCACACAGTACAGAAATGCTTACATTTTCTGAATCCAAAATGAGTTCTTACAGTGGTCCTCACTGGGAGTGCGATTAGTCCCTTAGGCTGACAATTCTTCCTTATGAGAAATGGACCTAGTCATGGTAGGACACTTTGCACACATAGTGTCTGGACACAAAGTCAGCAGAAGGATTCCGCAATCTTTTTCCCCATTGTAATTAACAGCTAAGATAAGGTAGAAATCTCTAACATAACTGGCTGGGTTCTTCACCATCACTGAGCTCAAACTAAGCAAGCTTGCAGTAACTTTTCATCTTTCCAGTCATTTAAGACTAGAAACCTAGGACCTTCTAAGATCTCCCCATCTCCACCCAGTCACCAGTCATGTTTCGTCAATGCTTTCTACACAGTAACTTCACTCCACTGCAATTCATCCTTGCACCTGACACCACCTCTCTTCTATCATAGCACCTTTTAACCGCAGGCTCTCCACTCATCCATTTCAGCAGCTCGAACTTGCTCTGGCTCCTCTGCCCAGCATCCTGTGAACCGGAATCACTCACTTGTCGCCTAATAAAGCACACATGTTCCCTGTAATGTCACCTTCCATCCATGGTACAACCAACAGTCCCATCTGCCAAGTTAGAAATGCTGGCATCACCTATAATCCCTGTTGCCACATGGGATCACAAAATCTTTTTTGGAATATTCAGGTGACTTTGGCAAATTTCAGGGAATTTTTAGTGCACACAATCTTTCAGGATATTGAAACTTCAGGTACTCAAACAGTTATAAAATCTTGTCACTCCTTTCTACAATGTATCCGCATTTCAGGGGGTGTGTCTCTACCATCTCTCTCAGCTATCTTACCAGCTAGCTCGCTGCCTGCCCTGGTTGCAACAGTGTATCCCCTGCATGCAACCAGTTCACTTCCTAAGGATTCGTGTCTGAAAAACCAGCTACCGTAAGTACATACTCAGTAACTACTGAACACAACATTTTTGAGTTTCTGTGAAAGCTACAGTTAAACAAGAATTTGTCTACTCTCTGGAGTTGGTCTGATACATTTAACCGATAAAACTGAGGGTATTGAGAATATCTGAATAGGTAGGGTTGAGCTGGTTATAAGTGGTCTCCCCAAAAAGTGACCATTTATGGTCACCTTTCTCTCTCAAAATAAAAAAAGAAAAATAAAAGAATGACACACAGAGAGCTTATCTTATGAGGACAGAAGTGATGGGAATGATAGCAAGCAAAAAATAGGATGTAAACATCTGAGCCAATGCTAGTGAAATGACATATTTGCTCCCAATCCACACAGTATCAAAATTAGGAGATTTGCACTGATTTTGTCCAGGAATGTATTAATCAGCAAGAAATAACCTAACAAGGTAATACTGTTTCTGCCCTCCCTCTCCTTCTGTGACCCCTCCAGCACTCTGTCTTCTTTTACTTCTCAGACACACTGAGACCCTATGGGTTCTGCACTCACAATTGTTCCTATGGTGCAGACATTATCTGTGCTAGAAACGTGCACTGTTCCATTAAGCCCTAAAGGCCACACTTCTAGCATCCTCTCTCTCATAGAGCTACAGACTAAAAATGAAGCTTCCAATGAAGACAATCCTGGAGTATTAATACTAAGATAAACACAAAGGATTCTATCCTTGAATGAGTAGGGGGGGAGGGTGAGTGGGAAGGAGAGGGATTTATCTGTCCACAAACAGCAACATTTAATTGCAGCTACAAGTCAGATGAAAACACGTCTCTGGGATCATTTCTCAATATCTACCATCACTACTCTCCTGCAAAGAAATCTGGATTTGAAATTTCACTAATAATAGCTAGCTACACTGTCGTCCCACCTTCACCAACTCACATAGGTAAGTTCACGGTCTTAAAAATGTTCTGTTAATGGTACAGAAGACCTGTGCTACATATAAAAACAATATTTGTCAGGAATAAAGAATTTCCAAAAAGGTGGTATAGGTGTTTGCTGGAAATAAAAACAACAAAAATTCATGAGGAATGGGAAAAGATCGCTTCTCAAAAACCTATCTGCTGTATTTCTCAGCAGGAATTCTTTGTTTTCATCATAATTTTTAGATATTAAAAAGCAATCTTTCTAGTCTTTTTTTCTCCTCCCACTCTGTTTCTTTCTTTGGCATTGAAGCATTGTTGGGCTGGTGCTGTGGTGGTAAGCCTGTTGCTTAACTTATAGCAGGTTAAGCCTCCATCCGTGGCACCAGCACCCTGTACAGGCACCGGTTGAAATCTTGGCTATTCATCTTCCAATCCCACTCCCTGCTAATGTACCTAGGAAGGCAGCAAAAGAAGGCCCAAGTCCTTGGGTTCCTGTACCCACATAGGAGACCCAGAAGAAGCTCCTGGCTCCTGACTCCAGATGAGCCTTACTCTGACCATTTGGAGAATGAACCAGTGGACTGAAGATCTTTCTGTTTCTTCTCCCTCTAGTTCTGTCTTTCAAATAAAGATAAATAAATCTGAAATAGAGACTTTTGGGAAGGGTTTGTTTTGGCTAAATAAATAAATTGCAGAATTATATGGTGGTTGCAGAAGGTATGGAAGAATATAAACTCAGAAAAAAATGTGAAGAATTCAATAAATACATCTACAAGAAACAACTGCTTGTCAATATTTTGACATATTTCCTTCCAGTCTTTAAAAATTACATTGTACATAAAATAAAGGCAAACTGTTCTCACATTTATATTGCAAGAGAAGTTTGTATGTTTAAATGAATAAAAAGGGGTTAAGAGATTTCTACTTGTTAGCAGACCATAGTATGGCCCAGAGTTCTATTATTGCTCTACTGATTTAGTAAGCAAGACACAATACATCTGTTATTTTAATCCAGAATTCAGCTTGCTCTATTTGGATATTTTACTTAACTTTAGGGAAAGTTTTCATCTGTTTCCCCATGTTTCAGAACAAGTTAAGCAAAGTACCTTATGCAGTTCCAAGTTCAAAGACAGACACCTAAATGCCTACAGATGGTCAAGGACCAAACAGAAAAAGGCGTGGTGGTTGTTGTTTTTGGAATAGTAAAGAAAGAGCATCTTTGGAAACCAAACATATAAACAGGACAAAGGAGAGAATTCAGGAAACTCATATACACACTAATAGTCTAATCTGTCAGTTTTCAAGCAAATGGAAAAGCAGTATTCACTGTTTCCCTCATCACATATTTGCATTAAATGAGGAACAGCACCAAAGGAGTTTTCTTCTCCAAAGAGAGGAGAGCAAACCGCTACAAAGAGCATAACCCTGGAACAACTATCTATAAATATAATCGGATCCACTTCAGAATTCTCTTTCAAAATCTGTTTGAGAATTTTCATTTTCAACCTCCAGACTCTTACCCTTTCTGAGGTTGCCGCACTTTCTAAACTTGGTCCATCCTGGTATGCTGTAAAGAGCCCTTTCTTAGGGGGTTGTATCACATCTTCCAGGACCACACAGGCTTCTCCTAGGACCCCCTGCTACTGTATGCTCCATGGGGACATTATTAATAACCCTGCAGGAGAATTCACAACAGCCGCCCTATGAACACTATTATCTTTACTCAGCAGAGGCTGAGGCCTGGGCAGCAAAGTAAAAAAGCATGTGAATATGACAGGCACAGCATATAAACCAGGGACTTTCTCTTAGACTTGGTGTAGAGGAAGCACTTGTCCAAATGACGTAAGAAGCTAACATGTGAGATTTGCATTAGGATCGGGGCTTAAGGATTATGCTATGCGGTAAAAATTTCAAGTGAAGAAAGTAGATTAAGTGTATGCTGCTTGATCCCTGAGTTTCAGAAAACAATTTTTTCATACATTAATTGGGTTCCCCTAAGATAGGGCTGTTGGATTTGGTGACCAAAAATCCAAAGTATAACAAAACATTTGAGATCCTTTTCCTAGGAAATTGTCGTTTCTCCAAAACTCAAATTTAGTTCAACGTCTAGCAGGTTATTCAACAACTTGAAGGCTTTCACAGAACACACAAAAACACTAGTAAATTACAGCTGCACAATTCCCCAAGCTGAAATCTAGCCTGTTCTGTGCACCACATGTCTTCGGGAGGCCAAGTAAAGGGAAGTGGAGGGAGATTCCAGCTGTTCTTGACTGAGCTTCCTTCTCTTTTTCCTAGTAGCACACACAGCCCTTGACCCCAGAGACCTGGCTTTCACCAGCAAGGCCACTCAATTTCATTGCCTCCAAATTCCAAACCCTTCTCCACAGCACATGGGTGCTGTGAGGATTAGACAGAACTGAAGCTGAGAAGAGGATATTACACACACCTTGAAAATATTTCTGTTTTGGCTGAGAACTTTAGAAATATATTCTCAGAAGCCTGGATCAGACAGACTCTCCCACCACCACCAAGACACAACACAGAAATCACAGTGTTAGCAGTGCATGGCGAGCCCAGCTGACAGCAGTCTCTAAAAGAAGGAAAAAACACAAAGTAGAAATGTGCTCAAAAGCCTGAACTACGAAAAACTCAGTGCCGTGCCAAAGGGCATACCTAGCAGAAATCATAGGCAATCACTGAAGAAGAATCCTAGTTTCTCAACTGCTATGGACCGATATGTAAAATAGTCATCTTGACTCACAAATATTAGACCATACATAAATAGGGATAACATGAAAAAAGGGAAAGGCCTTGCTAAGAGTCACCAACTTAGCTCTCTGCAGCTTTCCCTAAGCCTCCCATCTCTGTGCTTGGAGTACGCTCACTTTTTACAAACAAAACAAGACACAAGAATAAATTGGGCCTGGTTCCGACAGTATTCATTTAAAGATCTTCTAGGCGCCACTTGAGTTTTCAAACTTTAACAAAACTCAGTCCACTAAACATAAATTGCTGTGAACAGAAACTGCTTGAAGAGGATTAATCAACAGCTTTGATGTCATCCCCCAAACAAGGTCAAACACTGAATCACTGTTGAATTCCTCACGTGCAGCTACACCCAGTTAATCTTCCAGAAAGCAGCAAACTATGTAAATGGACTTAAAGTGAGTAGATAAGTACTTCACTTATAAAACCTTAGCAACACTTAATACTAAACTATTAGAAGGGCAAGAAAAAAAAATATATATACACACACTTTAACATATACACCCACCGGAAAATTCTTCCATTTATTCCTTTACATCCAAAACTCCACTGCAAACTGTTACAATAACTGAGTACTAAACAAAATATCCCACAAGTTGCCAAGACTAAAGTATGTGGCATAACTTTAGAAAGCAGTTCCAAAATGGAAGTATGAAGACATAAAGAGAATAGCTAAGAAAAGATTAAGAAAATAACATGAAGGAAACACAGAAATATCCACTTTCTATATTTAAAGGTTTTCAAGCATAAAGAACTTTCTCCTTTCAAAGCACACTAAAGGGGTGGGTCTTTGGCCGAGCAGTCACAATGCTGCAGTTAGGATGCCAGTAGCAGAACCCCAGGCTTAATAGCTGGTTCAGGATCCTGAATGAAGCTGTATGCTAACGCAGACCTAAGGCAGCAGGTGAGATGACTCAAGTAGTTGCGGGGCGGGGGGGGGGGGGAATAAAATTATTAAAAAAAAAAATAAATAAAATAACTGGGTCTCTAACATCCACCTGGGGCACTTGGATTGAGCTCTCCATCCCAGGCTTTGACTTAGCCCAGGGACAGCCCCAGCCACTGCATGTTAAAGCAGCATCATAATAAGAAACTTCTGATAAAATGATGTTCATTTGGGTTTGGGGGTTGCTGTTTTGTATAATCAGTCTGGGTCTGCTGAATAAGTATCATTTGTCTCAACGTCACAGTAAACAGTGTAGGATGCACATATTTGCCCACTGAGATGTATGAACCATCTTTATCTTACTACTGCCTACTGGGTTATCACTCTAAATGTGCCCCACTTAGAGCAGGTGTATTGTGAATGTGCACACAGGTCTGCAATGCAGGAAAATCCTGTTTATCCTGGATGACTCCAGAGTGGTGCTCCCTGTCAGCTGGCTACACCACGTGGGGGCAGGACAGTGCTAAGCACCGCCCACCTCTGCTTTGATACTCTCACCAGTGGAAAACTTAGAAAGCTTTAAGAATTATACACACACACTCAGGAAAGTATTCTGACTTTACTGCTGTTTCCAAATACCATGAACCCAGCATCCCTGTCATTCTTCACCTCCCAGTTCCCAACATCCAGCACTCCCTTCACAAGGTGAGATTAACCTAAGGTGGAATGCTGAGTCCGACAGGGCCATGGGCCATGGTGCAAGTCAGTCCCATGGTTTCTACTGAGGTTACACAAGTTAAGTAGGCACTTGCTTAAGCGTCTGATTGCCAGGATTCAAATCTTGGCTCTGCGCCTGTAGTTCCACAGTCTTTGGGCAAATAATTTCATCTACGCCTTCTTGTTCTTCACTGTGAAATGGAGATATTAACATTCCCTGCTTCAGAGGACTGGCAACATGACCCAATCACTCCATCCACAGGAAACAGTCAGAAGGGTTAGTGCAATGGCTCAGCTGGCTAATTTTCTGCCTGCACGATCCAGTATCCCACACAGAGGCTGGTTTCTGTCCTGGCTGCCCCACTTCCAATCCACTTCACTGCTTATGGCTGGGAAAGGAGCGGAGGCTGGCCCAAAGCTTTGGGACCCAGCACACTCCTGGGAACCCCAGAAGAAGCTTCAGACTGGCTCCGCTCTGGCCACAGTGGCCATTTGGGGGAGTGAACCAGCAGACTGAAGATCTCTTTCCCTGTCTTTTCTTTTCTCTGCAAATCTGCCTTTCCAATACAAATAAATGAATAAGGAAGGAAAGAAAGCAGGGAGGTAGAGAGGGAGGGAGAGAGGAAGAAAAGCAAGGAAAAGCAAGCAAGCAGGCAAAAACATTCAGAAGAGCAAGCAGCAAGCAATAAGTTACTTTACTGCTAGCTACCACCATAACACATGGACAATGCAAGAGTGATTCTAATCCATTGCATTTTTCAACCCCTACTCCAGGCAAATAATCAGAAATCAGCTCTCACACTATTTCTGTGTTAAAATCAAGCTGCATTCTACACCTAACATTTGCCAATTCTTTCAGCAAAATGAACAAACTAACCAGAACTTGGGGGGGAGGGGCAAGCTTCACATCAAGAAATCGCATACAAAAAGCATTAATTGGACTTCCCGTTTAGGCTAAGCCAGGATGAGATCACAAAGTCACTTGTGGTAACCAGGTCCCCCGCGCTGGAAGTGTGCTTTTCCACTGAATGGCTAAATACGAACAAAAGAAACCGTTGACTCAAATACCAGTGGTACCCGGGTCTTGTGTCTGTATAATGCCTACACATTCATGTCTTTCTTTGCCTATAGAAAAAAGGAAGTCTGTTTGTTTTTCTGATTCAGTCGGCCCTTTCAGGGTTTGAATCTAAGGAGAGCCCTGAGAGAAGAACAGCATCTTATCAGCCTGCTCCAGACCAGCAGGCTGTCCCCCTCCAAGCACAAAACCTCCAGCCCCTTGCAGCCAAGGGCCTCGCCCTCACAGGTTTTCCCCATCTCAGAGCTAACACCCTGCCACACTGTTACAACAAATAAAGGAATACGCAAGGTCCTAACATAATTAGCATCCTTTCAGATGGAGTGGGCTGAGTGGAAGAGGGAGGAACAGAGAGACTATTTCTGGTATATTGGCTTCATCTAGGAAGTTGATGCAAGCATGCTAAGGTCCAAGGGCACGCATTTTCAAGGGAGCTCCAGGGAACAGGGTTAAAGATGCCTGCTCCTGCATCCTGATAATGTTGCCACTCACTTCAGCTGAGTCCCAACAGTAGGTTTCCTTGCAATGTAATTAAAGGAAGGGGCATCTTTCTAACCCAGGTGAAAGTGCCATTCATTTCCCCACTCAAGGCACATGGAGCAAGGCTATTTACTACCTGTGTAAGGTAAAGTTCACGCCTCAAAGAACGAAAGGCCCAGAAGACAGAAAGCGTGATTTAGTGCTGATAGACACTTAGCCTAGGACGTGTCTGCCCCCAAATGACTTCAAGAACTGTAGCTGAGGGACAATACCATAGGAACTGCCCATGGAATGCCCACAGGAAAGCCACCAGGCCCTCTCGCCGGAGCCAGAGCCCAGCAGAAAGAGATTCAGTTCGCTGGCATCATGATTGGGATAATAACTTAATTGATTTGTTTCAGTGGCTAAAGATGGAGAAAAGAGATTTTTTTACGGAGGAATAAAATATCTGCAACCATGGTTTTGTTTTCTCAACAAGCATCTCGCCGCTGACCTCTAAAATCAGTTTCACCTTTTCTAAACAGACCCGCACATTTTTTACATAATTGAAAGCTAGGTTTTGTTATTGCTCCCGCCGAAGGGTTTCGTGAGGCTGGTTCCAACATGGCTTCAAGTAACCTGCTTTTAAAAACACTGATGAAAACAAAACAAAACAAAAGGCCGCAAGTATCAGCTCTCAGCTCCATTCCTGTTCCCGGCAGGGGACTGGGATCTAACCACTCAAGTGCCTTTGGAGTTCAATCTGTTAAAAAATGCATGAAACGGTATGAGAATAGGAAAAGACATGTTATGACTCAGGCGTATCCAAGTTATCTCTGCAGCGAGGCTGTCGCAGGATTTCCCTGTGCTTCTGAAAACTGAAAACCCTGAGAAAGTGACAGAAGTTCCTGTTTCGATCTCTCTTTTTAAAATAAGGAGGGGGCGCGCGCGCACACACACATTCACACACACACACACACACACACACACACACACACCACACACACCTTCCGGGTTTGCTACGAATCAGACAGGTTCTTGGAGGCTCCAAGTACGGGCTGCCAAGCGCCCTGGCGACTCATCGCCGTACTCTTGCACACACAAAGGTTTCACCGGGGAAACCCAAAAACTTGTTGCAGAGCTGGGCGAAACCCCCGGCCCGGGGCGCTGCAGCTCTCCTCGCCTCTCTACCCCTGCCCCTGCTCTCTTCCTTCCCCGTCCCGTCCTGCCGGCCGGCCAGACCCGTAGGGGCCAGGGCATTTACCCCCGACCCACACACACACACCCGCCCCGCGCCAACCCCGCCTCTCTTCGCTAAGGTCCCCAGCCCGAGCCGTTCGCGCCAGCCGCCTCCTTGGGAACAAGGTCACCACCGCCCAGCCCGGTGCTTCGGCGGAGCCGCGGCGCCGGCCGAGCACGGCTGCCCTTTGTAGCACGCGGCTCGCCGGCCTCCGCGCGGCATCCCGGCGCCGCCTCACCTGCTTGCGATAGGGCGTCCTGCAGCTGCTGCTGCCGCTGCCCCCGGGATTGCCACTGCTGCTGGGGAAGATCATCGTGGCGGGCGGGCTGGCGGGCGGGCAGCGGGGCAGCCTGGCCGCGAGGGGGAGGGCGCAGGGCGGGGGCCGGCCGGGCCCGGGGCCGTGGCCGCTCCGGGAACTCCCTCTCGCCGCGCGGCGGCGGCCGGCGGGGGCTGCAGCTGCTGGCTGACTTCTCCTCCGCCCTGGACCTCCGCACTCGCCCTAAAAGTGCGGCGCGCCGGTGGCGGGCGAGACTCGAGGAGCACGGGCGGCCGCCGCCCTGCGTGCCATGGACGGGAGTTCGCGTGCGGAGCTGGCGCCGCCGCCGACTCTTCTCCTGCCGGCAGCGGAGGAGCAGCGCCTCCGCGTCCCCACCTACCGCGGCCTCAACCACCGCCCCGAGAGCGCGCCGGCCGGGGGCGGGGAGGCGGCCGCGCACCGCCTCGCGCCGCGCCCAGGCCCACCCGCCCGCCCGCCCGCTGGGCGCGGCCCCCGCGCTCTCCCCGCCCGGCTCCGGGGATGGGGGCCCGGGCCGGGACCTTGCAGCCCCGGGAGCCGCGGGCGCCCCCGCTCTGGTGCAATGGTTGGGTCTGGTTCCCCACATGCCGCACATTCCTGGGAGTACCCAAGCTCCCCCACCCGTCGCCCACCTCCCCTTCTCCTATTTCCATCCCCACTCCCTCGGTTCGGTGCCTGAGAGGTCGCTTTGCACCCCGGCTCGAAGTCCCTTCTAAGGAGATCGCGCTGGCACCTGGGCAGGATGCAAACTGGCCCCCAGGTCTTCTCCGGCTTTCTGCATTTTCCAAACTACCCTGTCACGGGAACGGCTGCTGACAGTGTCACCCCGGCTTCGAGGAACGAGCTAGCCTCGCGTCAAACCTCTGCGGATCTCCGCGCCCCCAGTTCCCCAACACAGCAAACGGGTCTCCACCGCTAAGCCCCTCTCCCAGGACCGCGGGAGAGTTTCGTGTTTCCTACACCAGAGTTCCCAAGCTTTCTTTCGAGGTGACAATGGGCGAGTGGACGGCGGGACGCGGTCAAGGTTGTCCCCCAGCAGGGATTTCCCCCCTCCCCACCCCAGGCTGAAAGCTGGAAGAGCGCAGCCCATGTTCCTGGCTAATTGTCAAATGCGACACCCATGTGTGCGCTTCAAGAGACAGGCAGTCGGTACGAAAGGGACAAAGGGAGGAGGTGATTTCCTTTGTCTGCTGGTTGAAGTGACCGAGGGCTTCTCCTCAAGCGGCCCCCTTTCTCCACCAGCTTTTGGGGGGACTCGTTAGTCCCGAACCTGTCCAGTGAAGAAAGTCTGGACGGCAGTGAGGCGATGAGCCCAAGGACGGGTCGCTGGGCCAGGCTCGCAGCCGCCTTTCAGGTCGGCCTGTGCTCTGGTGAGTACTGACTGCAGAGAGAAGTTACCACCCTGCTTATGTGCAAGACAGAGCTCTTCCTTGGCCTCTAGATTGTAATGCCTTCCTGCCAAAGCCTCAGCTTAATATTGGCTTGCCTAAGATGCGAAGGGACTTGACTTCTGGTTGTCACCAGGAAGGCTAAGTATCTCCCAGTTGAGTAGCAAAGCTATGGCCATCCGATGACTTTTCCCATTGCAAACAAAAAAACCGGAACCGCCCATCCCAGCATCTTCAGTGAGCTGCTTGCATGCCGGCAAGTGCCCCCAAACATTCCCCAGCAAAAAATGGTGAGAATCAGCGCATCTCATCTATTAAACCGTAGACATAGGACGCACATATCATTTCTATTTTTTTTTTCATTAAAGTAGCAAAGGAATCTATCCTGGACACAATACTAGGTACGGAATACGCAAGTTAAAACGCGTGAGATAAAATTCACAGTAAAATAACTTAAAGTGATTACAAACAGTACAAGTAGCATTTAGCTGAGTGTCTCGTGTATGCTTAAAAGCTATTCTCTACTACTGCAGGCATTCACAATGGTTTTGGCTGCTCTTCTCCCTCACTCCAACTCTTTGTGTACAGAGATATATTTCAAAACAGAAAGTTTCACTTAGAACTGACCAAATCACAGTTGCCTTTTCCCAAGGACATAATGCTAAAGACTCCAATACCTTCTATGGAAAGAAAAAAAAAATCCATGTTCAACCTCTGTGTCATGACTGGTCTCATAGGAAACCACTGAATAACCACAGCAGAACAGCATAGATTAATTTTTTTTTGTAGCATACTCTAAGGTCATTCCAGAATGCTAACATTGGGTTGGATACCCTGAAATGTGTCTACAAGGATAAGAGTTTAGAAGCAGTAATGAAATTTAAACCAAATTCTAAAAAGAACTCTGATACCAAATACTCAAATACATGAAAAACTAAGAGAAATTAAAATGCCCCTTTTAAAAAGAATATGTAAAAGTCAACATGCAGTGATGCGAGTGTTTCCAACTGTTCCTGGAATTTATAGTTAAATTTATTTTGGTGCAAAAAAAAATAAAAATCCACACACAGGTGTTGTTGTTGTTGTTAATATACACTTGCATGAACCCTTTGCAGAAGCCTTCTGCCAAAATGTTCTACAATGATGATGGGCATAAAAGGAGGGCACATAGGCATAGGTTTTAAAATACCATATCCACCAGGATGCAAAATGTTAAAACCAGAATGTTAACAGCAACCCAGAAAACCATTATAAAGAGAAGATAGAACATCTATCCTCAAAAAACATAAAACACAGTGAGATCAAAATTCAAGCCTAATAAAGCCAACTTAAGAAAAGCAAGAGTTAATACACACACAGAGGCTTGACATATATTATCAATTATAGATGCTCACAAGTGCTTAATTGTCAGATTACAGGAATAGCCCCTGGTGAGGTTCACCTGGAAGTTTGTTGACCTTTGAAACGCTGTTTTAAGGAGAGAAAGTGAAGCAGCAGCCTGGAGCAACTGCAGGGTATCACGGTAAGAATAACGGTGTTGGATCCTGTGCTGGAGACTCATCCTCTTAGAAGGGAAACCGACTCTGCCTCCTGGGGTGTCCTCCAGTGTCCTCCCCTCCCACCTCTACTGATAGGTAAAGCTGTGGGAATCTGACCCAGCGGCAGGCAATCTGCCAACAGGTCAGTAACCTATGGCCTGATTGAGATTGAGAAAAAAAAAAAAAGCAAGCCAACCCAATTTTCACTCGCAGGAATTTGATTCAGGAAACTCCAAGAACTGAACCAGTTAGCCAAGGGGCAGAAGCTACAAGAGTGCCAGGGGTAGAATTAAAGCCACAATAAGCTCAAACCATATGCAAGCCATGGGTATGAGGCAGCAGAAACTATGAGTAAACAGGGAGCTGATTGGCAGCAGGCAGAGAGCAGAGCAGACGCCAAGAGCCGCCAAGCGGAGGGGTAATCCTGCAGTCTTGGCGCTTCAAGACGGACAGCCCTTCCATGTGTCTACCTGCAAGTCCCCACACCTCATTTAGGCAGCTGTCATGGATCTGCACTTTCTAATGCAAGGACCAAAGCGGAAACAGAGCCAGGCAGATCTGGCTCTGCATTTCAGCTTCACACTTACTAAGCCACATAGCTCTGGGCAAGTTAGGTAAGCTTTCTGTTTCCCTGACTGCCTTTCTTAGATTGTCTGCTAGTCCAGCACCCCAACAGAATTGCCAACCTCCATAAAGGGCAGCGATTATTATGCTTTCCCCAGGTTTTATGATGTTGGTTTGCAGATTTAGGTGGGTGTGTTGTGTAACTAGCTGATGCCTAGGAAGTCTGACAGTGGCCATCAGCGAACAGGAGCCAGAGGAGAGTGGGAACTGTGGACAAGGAAAAGGTGCAGAGTCAGGTAAAGGGAGGTCACTTTTTCAACAACTGTTTGCTGAACGGCTGAATGAATATGCTTTCCAAGACTATGTCCACCACACTCTAAGCTTTCAAAGGCTAAAAAGAAAGTCTGACAAGGGTCTATCCAAGAGCTTAGGTACAGCCTAGCTTTCTTCCATTTGTTGCTGTTCAGTTTCCTTTGAAGAAGCTGTGTGTTGGACCAAGGCCATTTCTGAATGAATGAGGAGACTGTGTGCAGGATCACACTCTTGTCAAGCAGGAGGGGTAAAATGGGTAGGATGGTAAGGGCGAAGCCACCAGCAGAAGTCCACACACTACATGAGATGTGGAAGGAGCGATGCCTTCAATGACTGAACAGAGCTAGTGTAACCGGAATGTGAAAATATGAATTTACAAGACATCTGTCCCATGGAATTTCAAAGCAAGAGTTTCAGTTTTAAATCTTTCACATTTTCACTTTCACAACACTCTTATAAAATTGGAAGTTATTGGGGCCAGTGCTGTGACATGCTGGGTTAAGTCACTCCCTCTAGCACTGGTGTCTCCTACAGGCTGTTAACAATCCTGGCCTGAGCCCTGGCTGCTGCACTTCTGATCCAGGGGTCTGCTAATGGGCCTGGAAAGATAGCAGAAGATGCCCAAGCGCTTGGGCCCCTGCTATCCACATAGGAGACCCAGATGCATTTTAGGTCCTTCGTGCCATAAACATAGGAGACCCAGACGGATTTTTAGGCTCCTGGCTTCACCTAGCCATTGCACTCCGCGCTCTCTCTCGCGCTCTCTCTCTCTCTCTCTCTCTCTCTCTCTCTCTCTTTCCAACTCTGCCTCTCAAATAAGTATATAAATCTTAAAGAAAACAGAAAGTTATTTGGTTCAGTATACAGGTAAAAGGAAAATATGAGACTAGCCTACCCTTAGAGCTAGTAAGTAAGCAGAAATTTTAGGGTTTAAACAATTCCTGTGCTCCTTCAAACTCTGTCATGCTGCAATGCAAAAAAAAAAAATTATAAATATTGCTCCAATTCTGAGCAGTACTTGTAACCCATACAGCACCAAGTTGCTGTATGCGAATAATGCAAGCATTAAGTGATAACTGCCAGGCAAGTAGTCCAGACAATAATGTTCTATGGGAGTGCACAGGAGACGGAGATCAATACAGGATATAACATGGGTGTGTGGAGCTCAGCTGGATAAATGTTTTGTTTGAGGGACATTCACAAAGTAGCGATGTGCAGATGACAGAAATACAGAATTAGAGGCATAAGCCCAGGATGGAGATTTGGGGTAATTACTGTTGAAATCAACACTAATTGATGTACTCTTTGAAAGAGGCAGAAGACAGAGGATTAAGATCCCAGGGAACCCCCTCTCCATACACTTATTATTGAGACCCTTATAACAGAGAGGTCTGTGACTAAAATTACAACGAAGAAAATACGGTGATGAAGCTCGTTTTGAAAGAGGGAAAAAAGAATTGGGGCAGAAAAGGTGCCCAGTGACTAAGAACACTAGAGGAAGACTGGCAGGCATGCAGGGCAGGTTTCTGTTCTGTTATCACTGCCTGAGCAAGCACTCCTGCATTTGAGTTGAAAGGAAGACAAGAGGGAATTAAAGAGAAGAAATTATTCTGTATTACTTCACGTTATAAGCTTTAATACATAAAATACAGCCACCAGTACTAAAGTAGCTCACATTAAAACAAAAACAAAAATAAAAAGACACTATCTACACTTCAGAATTTGTATGCTTAAAAGCTCACAAAATCTCTAGCTCCTGGCAAAAAAAGAAAAAGGAGGAGAACAGGGAGAGAGGGAGGGAGGGAGAATGAGGTCAAAAGAACCTTTAAATTTCTCTCATCTTTCCTGGAAGAAAACAGAGTGGGTACTCTATTTCTAAAATAGCAGCAATATTTTCTATTATTTACTATGTTTCTTTTTAAAGAAAAAAAAAAACAACCTGCAATTCTTTCATACTCAAAGACTCCCTAGAAACATATAAAATCACATGTATATAAAAATGAAACCACTATAATAAAATAAAACTGTGTCTATCATCTGAGAAGGTATATAGAACAATACAAACATAGCCATACCTGGACGAGTCTAAGCAGCTGTTTTCTGATGATTCTTAAATCTAGCCTGGTGATCAAAACAGAAGAATGAAATTTTGCCCCAGTGTGGGTTCTCTGCAAAGACTATGAAATAACTCTTATTTATTGAGTAGCTATTATAGCTCGAGCACTTTCTAAGCACACCACACACACACACACACACACACGACAAGAATGATTACATTCTACTTTACTGAAGCAAACAGAGGCTAGATTTTAGTAACTGTGCCAAGGTCATAGTCAATGCATCATAGAGCTGACGTTTGAAGTAAGGTTTCTTTTTTTTTTTCTTTCAACATCATCCATTTCCAGTATTAGTACTGATGATAGCCATTGTTACTAGCAGTAATGGGTGATGCTCAACCCTCACAGGGGAACATCTACATGGTATAATTAGGCAGAGCTTGGGCATGAGGGCACCTTGTGCTGCATCTTGGCTTCGACTTTTACTATCTGTGTGACACTTAGGCAAGTCAATTAACCCTTCTGGGAGCCTCTGTCTGTTCATTTATAAAACAATAATGGAATTACACATGGTCTTTAATTAATAATGTTTTGATGTAATAAGTTTTTGACTTAACAATTGTGCAAAGGCTATAAGCATTCACTAGAATTTGTACCTTGGATTAGTAATTTTGATCTTTCTGCAGGCTACTGACATGCCCTGCAACCCTCTCTTGCAACCCACTCAGGAGAATTTCCCAGGACACCCCAGCATGCTATGCTGCTGAATAGGAGGCTCATTGGGTTAGTGACAGTCCATACACTCTGACAGGCAGTATTTTTCAGTTTCCAACAACTTTATTGGGAAGCTGTAAGAAGCATCTGAGCATTGGATTTTATTACTTGAATATGAAGGCAGAATTTACACCATCAGAATATATATCAAAGAGTTCAGATATAGGAGTTTAATCTGACCCTAATCTGGCTTCTAAAATTCTGCTTTGCCGATGGCTGTTAATGTGTAATTCTTCTCTCACAGCCAGTTTCATTACTAGGATAGGTGAAGATACAGCTGGAAGATAAGCAGAAAGAACTAACTTCTAGAATTTGTGAGGGTATTTAGGTGAAATACATTCCCTAAAACCAAGTTATAACTGAGTTTATTAAAAGCTAGTAGGCGACCACATGAGACACTAGTTTCAATAAGGGATTCATATATCAACAGTTGGGACTTTTTTTTTCTCTTTGGGGAAACATTCAAAATTTCCTCACAGAAATTTCTGGATAAAATCTGTTCATTAAACTATTTCCCTGTTCCTGCATAAGTTTAAAAAATCAAAACTCACTCAAAATTTCAGCTTATCATTAAGAGTTCTCTAATGTTTTTGAAGTCTTTCTATAAAAACAGCTATGTAGATTGTTATGGTTGTAAAAACAAATCCTGCAAAATACAACATGAATTCAAAATCCCAGATTTTCACATTCTCTTTGCTTTTACTCTAATGGGCTTGTCCTACCAGACCAAATTTCGTAACAAAGACAAGGTAATTAGTGGAGAAACCAAGATAAAAAGATACTCCATTTTTCACAGTCTCTAGACTGCTGTTCAAACTATTATTCGCCATGCTTACAGTAAGCCTTTAAAATTAAAAGTGCTTCTTTTCGAGATATTTCAAGTTCATTCTATCAATTTTCAATGAGTTGTAAAATTTATAAATAAGGAGAGGAAGATAATATTAATCTTTGAAATTACAGTTTAACAAAAGAGATAGAAATAACACAATCTATGTGAGCAAGCTAAAAGGATAGAGTGTGATGGGGGAAAGAGATTGACAGGTGTGCTGGAAAAACTGCTTATCACATCCACTTCTTCCTACAGGACCTGGGAAGAAACAGAAAATGCTTGGGAAATCAACAATTTGTGAACAAGAACGAGTATCTTTAGCTCATGGCAAACAAAGCTAATTTGAACTTGGAATAACCCATCTCTTCTGTAAGTGAAAGTCTACTGCACGAGTGACAACTTTGACGGCACACAGCAAACTGAACCCACGACGAACAAACCCACATGGAAGCTGATGACCATAAAGAGTTACTATAAAACATCCGGAAGTATCTGGATCTGGAGGCAGATCATCAGTGTTTCTCCAAAACCCGGGATCCACAGCACAATCAGGTTTGAAAGCATTCAGAACACATTAGGAAAAAGCAAAAGCCAAAACAATTACAAAGTTTCCTTTACTTCAGTGGCTAAAATTACCATTAAATTCAGTCTATTTCACCAAACACGAGACTGCTAGAACAATTTCTATAAAAGAGAATGCTGGAATGTGTTTCATCCTCCCTTGAGTCAAAAAATTCAAAGAGTGAGATATTACAAATGAATTTCTATTCAGCTGAATGTGTACGAAGGCAAACTTCCCAACATTAGGATACAAAGTTAAGAATACAGAAATAAAATATGTAAGGAACTTATAAAAATCCCCACCCTGTATCTTCAAGAATGACTAGTTGTGGGTTATCTAATACACTTAACACGTGGAGCAAACTGATGACACACCTGTGGCGAACTGATACTCCCCAAGTGAAGAGAAGGCAAATGTGCAGATTCTGGCGTTGTCATGACAATATGACTGATCATGACATCAGCAATTCCTAATTCCAAACTGAAAAGAACACTCCCAGAACGCTGACAGCATATTAAACAGATACTCCCAGAACCACCCTTCCATCCCCTCCCAATCTAATATTTGATTTAGTGGCCAGTACAATGATGTTTCAACTAAAGGATTAAGTGTTAAAACCCTGTTAGACTCTTCCAAGTTGGAGAAAGTGTCAAGAGGAGGAAGAAAACTTTCAAAGACACATTTTTCAGATTTACATTTAATAAACTGTAAACAGAGAAGACATGTGTACACCTACAAACATACTGAGTGTATGAAAATGTCATAATTTTTCAAGTGTTTTATTGCATATTATCATCACATCAAAGGTAGAAGGGGTGGCAAGTAACCCATATCTCCAATTTTTGTAAGCAGATACATGACCTCAAGTTGATTAGGCAACTTGTCCTAGGTCATAAAGCCCAGAGAGAAATAGTAAGGGCTAAACCCCATTCCAGCATAAAATAATCATTCAATGAACATTTCAGAAACTGAATGAATGCTACTATCCTCAGTTAACCTGATCAGCCAATAAAGCATGCTTCAGTCCATCTGTTCATACTTAGTCATAAATGGTAGAAAGTTCTTTCTAATCTGAAGCTGCTACAGGACACCCAGTACTAACACTTTCGCCTTCTTTAGATAACATGATATTTCTGTTTCCGTTTTTCTCACACAAGAAAGTGAGACTTGAATTACCTTTTATTTTCCCTAAATTTTAAAACCGTTATAAGACTGCTCAGACAATGCATAGTAGTTTTAACTCGTTAAACTACTGTCCCATACACACTATAGGTAGGAGGCATAAGTGGGTGAGGCAAGCTGGCTTTCTTGCACATACACAAATGGCACAAAGGAGACTTTAGCCCTCCTTTCAAAACCATATACATCTGAGTTACAAATACTAGAATGAAAAAAATTCAGTGATCAAATCTTAAAGAATATCACAGTTGAAAAGCAGAGTTCATCAGTGGGAGGAGGTAGAAGAGGAGAGAGAGAGGAAGAGTGCAAGACAGAGATCTTCCACCTGTTGTTGTTTCACTTTCCAAATTGCCACAATGGCTGGAGTTAGGCCAATCAGAAGCTGGGGGCTAGGAGCTTCTTGCAGCTGTCCCATGTGGGTGCAGGGACATCAGCAGGGAGCTGAATTGGAAGTGGAGCACCTGGGACTTGAAATGACATCTATATGAGACGCTAGCATCACAGGCAGCATACTTACTTGCTATGCCACAGTGCTGGTCCCTAAATGTGTGTATGTGTGTGTGTGTGTGACAAATTACATTAAATAGGATTTCTTTGCACCCTAATTTTTGCGTCACCTAAAATCCTAGTAGGGACTGCAGAACACTAAATTGTTCATATGTATACAATTCATTAGGGAAGTGTGATTCCATAACCAATGATTTTTCTTGACCTCAACTGTTACTGTCAAAATAAGTCTAGGGGTTGGTGCTATGGCATAGCCTGTGATGCTGCCATACCATAAAGGGGCACTGGTGCAAGTCCTACCTTCACCACTTCCAATCCAGCTCTTTGCCAAAGTGCCTGTAACAGCAGCGGAGGATGATCCAAGTCCTCAGGCCACTGCCCCATGCGGGAGACTCAGAAGACGCCTCTAGCTTTAGACTGGCCCAGTTCTGGCTGTTGGAGCCAGGTGAAGGAGTGACCCAGTGGGCAGACTCATTTACGCACACACAAAACACACACACACTCTCTCTCCTCTTCCTCTCTTTCAAGTTAAAATAAATAAATATTTTTAAAGATTTATTTATTTTTGTTGTAAAGTCAGATATACAGAGAGGAAGAGAGACAGAGAGGAAGATCTTCAGTCCGTTGATTCACTCCCCAAGTGGCTGCAATGGCCGGAGCTGAGCCAATTCAAAGCCAGGAGCCAGGAGCTTTTTCCGGGTCTCCCACACGGGTGCAGGGTCCCAAATGTTTGGGCCATCCTCAACTGCTTTCCCAGGTTACAAGCAGGGAGCTGGATGGGAACTAGGGCCGCCAGGATTACAATTGGCGCCCATCCGGGATCCCAATGTGTTCAAGGCAAGGACTTTAGCCACTAGGTCACTGTGCCGGGCCCTACATAAGTAGTTCTAAAAGATTGTTTTTCAAAAGGAGTTTTCTAGTTTGATTATTTCGATTAAAGAGAAGGTTCTGTTCTCCTCTTGGCAAGCAGTTTCCTGCAATTATTTGGATAAAATCTGCATGCCATGTAGTCTGAGATGCCACTGATTGTAGGCTGCCTGCCTACATGTGAAAATGTGGAAGACAGTAATTACAAGAAATCATACATTTCACAGGTATAGAACTGGGAAAAGGTGAATCTCAGAATGTATGTGGGATATGGCACATATGAACACCTCACATTTAACATCTAAAGAATGTCCTTTGTTTCTTTTTTTTTTTAAAGATTTATTCATTTTATTGGAAAGCCGGATATACACAGAGGAGGAGAGACAGAGAGGAAGATCTTCCGCCCGATGATTCACTCCCCAAGTGAGCCGCAATGGGCCGGTGCGCGCCAATCCGAAGCCGGGAACCTGGAACCTCCTCTGGGTCTCCCACGCGGGTGCAGGGTCCCAATGCCTTGGGCCGGCCTCAACTGCTTTCCCAGGCCACAAGCAGGGAGCTGGATGGGACTTGGGGTTGCCAGGATTAGAACTGGTGCCCATATGGGATCCCAGGCGTGCAAGGTGAGGATCTTAACCACTACGCTATCGTGCCGGGCCCGAGTCATTTACTCTTAACTACCTAGTAGCTCTGTGTTCTTAGAGAAGTTAAAAAATGAGTGGCAGAATATATTTCTACAGCCAAAGTTACTTGTAAGAAACAAAGGACTGGGCCCGGCGGCGTGGCCTAGCGGCTAAAGTCCTTGCCTTGAAAGCCCCGGGATCCCATATGGGCGCCGGTTCTGATCCCGGCAGCTCCACTTCCCATCCAGCTCCCTGCTTGTGGCCTGGGAAAGCAGTTGAGGACGGCCCAAACATTTGGGACCCTGCACCCGTGTGGGAGACCTGGAAGAGGTTCCTGGCTCCTGGCTTCAGATTGGCTCAGCTCCAGCCGTTGCTGCCACTTGGGGAGTGAATCATCGGATGGAAGATCTTCCTCTCTGTTTCTCCTCCTCTCTGTATATCTGATTTTCCAATAAAAATAAATGAATCTTAAAAAAAAGTAAATGACTCATACACTCTCATATTTTTCCAAGGACATCTGACAGTGTGTCTTATAAATAATGGGCACGGTCTCTGCAAGACAGAATGGAAAACGTTCTCCTCAATCTCACAAAAGCTCAAGCAGAGCTATTTCCCTCTTGAGCCAACTCCCCACAATCAAGTTATAGCTGTCATGTTTCAACGTGTATAGTGCATTTCAGTAGTAAGAAAGCTTACTTTTCTGATTTCTGTACTCCATGTTTCTTGCTCTTGATGCTTTTAAAGTTGTTGATTGTACCACAGCACTCGGGGTGTCCCCATCCCATATAGGAAAGCCTGGAACTGAGTCTTGACTCTGCTTCTAACCCAGCTTCCTGTTAATGTGCACCCTATGGGGCAGCAGGTGACAGCTCTAACAGCTGGATCCCTTCCACATGGGAGACATGAATGGAGCTCTTGGATCCTGGCTTCAGCCTGGCATAGCCTTGGCTGCTACAAGCATTTGGGCAGTGAACCAGCTGACCAAAGAGAATTCTGTCTTCTGCCCTTTAAATTAAATGCTTTGTTGAAGTTGTCAATTGCAAAGATAACCTGAAAACATTAATTCTAGATTATTACGTCTTTGCAGGTCATAGTCAAACATGTGCATGTGCATGAAATCTCTCTCTCTCTCTCTCTCTCTCTCTCTCTCAAAAGATCAGTCATCAGGGCTGTTTTGGCATAGAGCACCATTCCAACTTCCAAGTGTTGCTAACAGATTTCTATCATTTTATGGGACCTGGGAGTGGCAATTTTCAGTCACTCTTTGGTTTCAGAGCACAAAAGTAATTTTTATATAAATCAAATCAGCTCTAGCTGAAATGATCACCATAATCCTTAAAATTGATATGAAACTACAAAGTGAATCAAAAGTAGTAACAGGAACTGGTGTGGTGACAAAGTAGGGTTAATGCCTCCTGTAAGGCCTGTGTCCCATATGAGCACTGCCTTGGATCCCTCAGCTCCATTTCTTGTTCAGCTCCCTGCTAGTGTACCTGGGAAAGCAGCAGCAGATCATTCCAATGTGTGACATGGTGATCTAGATGGAGTTTGAAGGTCCTGGTTTCAGTCTGGCCCAAACCCAACTGTTGCAGCCATCTGGGAAGCAAACAATCAGACCGAAGATTTATGTGTGTATGCCTCGCTCTTTCTCCTTGTCACTCCTGCTTTAAATTAAATCTGTCTTAATTAAAAAGCAACAATAGAGCAGGTAAGGTGACCCAATTACACTTGAAGAAGGGAGTGATTTACACCTGAAGAAGCGATTCCTGGGACCTGGTTTGTCATTGTTGCTCAGGCTCATACTAGTTCCCTTACGATTCCTCCCGTTATTCAGAGGTTCTTATAGTCATGCCATACTGGTGGGACAATACAACCATCATAAAAAGGAGAAACAAATTGTCAGTGTATTTACTGATGGCAGGTTGGTCAAATTGAAGGTTGGGGATAATTTAGGCATTTCATTTATTTGCAATGCTTTTCTTGTAAGAGAAAAGTTAAAATTGGCATCATCTTGAAATACTTTTAAAATCATCTTATATGAATTGTTAACTTATCACACCACTGATGTATCCCAACCTTCTAACTCAGACGCTAGAATATACTAGGTGTTTTAGTAATTATTCAGATAAATGAAAAAATGGTTCAAGCAGACGTTACTTACTTCTCTAGAAAGAGAAATAAAATAAGCTTATGGATTTTGAGTTCTGTTAGCTTCATGCTGAATTTTAAAATCAAATTCATTATCCAAACATCCCTCAGCATCAAAGACTATAGTTTTTGCTTCTGCAATTCATGATCTTGAGTGGTTTTCAAGCATTTTATTTTAGGTGCTCTTTTAGGAAGTCATATAATTCACATAAACTATTTCTCAGGAACATTATTAAATAAATCAGGCTACAAAGTACTGCAAACGACCCCAAGCACTCATTTCTCCTGTTTCTATATCTGTCTATCCCCTTTATTTAAAAAATGACTTAAGTTTTTGGTGACTAGCAGATTTTCTAAAATACATGCACAAACTTACATAACTGAAAATCACAGCTTATTTTATTCTAGCATGTAACTTTGAAAAGAATTTTATCAGTAAGTAATAATGGATAAATGTTAGCTATGTATTTCACTTCATTGTATGCTTAAAGTTTCCAATAATAAAACATTTTCAGTTGGGGTTAGTGTACTCACAGCCTTGGGATTCTGGACAAGGCCAAATTGCTTCCTTTCTTGTGAACTATTTAAAGTATTATTTATTTATTTGGAAGGAAGAGCGATGGTGACGAGAGGTTAGAGGACAGATATCTAGTTCATCCCCCAAGTGCCTCCAATAGGACCAGTCCAAGTCAAAACTAAAGGCCAGGAATGCCATCTAAGTCTTCTAGGTAGGTAAGTGACAGGGACTCAAGTACTGGGCCATCATGTGCTATTCCCAAGGGACAGGAACAGGAAACTGGAATGAAGCATGGAGTTAGCAATCAAATCCAAGACTTTAATATGGAATCTGGACATCACAAGCAGTGGCTTAACTTGCTAATGCCACAACCTCTGTCCCACAAACTGCTTCTTGCTACTACAACATCGAGGAAGCGACTAGACAGCTAGTTGCATTTTATTTTAAACAACTATTTTCTGTGTCTATCTCACCAAAGGAAAGAAACTGTCCCAATAAAAAAATTAAATGAGTAAAATATGAGATTATGGTCTGTATATAAAAGTGGCAAGAGGCCAGCACAAAGGTGCAGCAAGCTAATCCTTTAGCCCGCGGCCCCAGCATCCCATACGGGTGCTGGTTCATGTCTTGGATGCTCACTTCCAATGCAGCTCTCTGCTGATGGCTTAAGAAAGTAGTGAAAGATGGTCCATGCCCTTGAGCCCCTGCACTGACATGAGAGACCCAGAAGAAGCTCCTATATTCCAGCTTTGAATCAGCTCAGCTCTGGCCATTGTGGCCATTTGGACAGTGAACAGGTAGACAGAAGACCTTCTCTATCTCTCCTTTCTCTGTGCAATCCCCCTTCCAAATAAATGTAAATTTCTTTTTAAAGTGGCCTAGTAAATTCCTCAGGAAATGCTAACAAATCTAAGTAACTAAACAGGATTCAGCAAATTTCTGCACTTGATCGGGGAATCGTGCTGTTTGTAACCCAGCAGCATCCCTTTGGTTCTTCCTCTTTTTTCTGACTCTGTCTCTCAGCCAGCAGGACTGCTGAAACCACTTCTGACTTTCCCTCTGGCTGGTCTTCAGTTACCTACATTGTTGTGTACCCTGCTTCCAAAATAATTTTTATGGCCTCTTCGACCATATCATTCTAACTTCCTGAAACTCCCACATCAAATGCAAATTTCTGAACAACACTTGTAAAACACTCTATTTTTTACCTCCCTTGCCCCTTTACCTCTCTTCCAGCTACTATTTGTGTTTTGGCTGCCCATGAACTCACTCTTCCTTGGCTCTGAGTTTTGCCAGGAAACAACCTCTGTTTTTCCACCAGCCAAACCACACTCATCCCTCCCTCTGTTTACTCTGTTGAAATCACAACTCATGGTCTGCCCTCTGTGAATTTTTTCTACTCTCATCTTTTTCCAAGAACTACATTAATGCCTAAATGAGACCAACTTAATGCCCTTACATTATAAACTTCACTACTAAAGAAACCATGGCCAAGACTTAGCATAGCGTCTCCACTATTTGCTCCATTGAAAGGCATCTTATGAGTGCTTAGCGAGTTCTGACTGACCTGACTTCCTACAAATCAGTGCTTCCTATGTGTCCTTTCCAATCCAGCACACATGATGTTATCATATGGCGTCTTCGTCACTGTGCTCCTTCATGATGCTGAGCAGGAAATGATGAAGACACACCCTCCCATTCTTAGCTGAAAGCATTGTTAGAAACACTGAATCAGAAAGAGATTAAAGCAACTTTCCAGAAGAAATAAACATTTAACTTTTTAAACTTTGTTCTCTTTCTCTGTGTATAAAAACACCTTTGTTGCAGGGTGCTTAAAATGATTGACCTGTGAGCATGATTAAGTGTTTCTTTGGGTGGGCCTTTTATTTATATTTACGTCCAAGATGGTGCCAACTGTCGTGGTGAATGACGGAAGCACCAAGAATTCCTTTCAGGTGATGACACAATTCTGCTGCAGTGGTCCATTCTTCTGTCTGCCCCATATCAAAAGCATCTGCCTCTCGCTTGTTTCTCCACAATGCATGACAGCAAAGCTGTTCCAATCCACTCCATCCCATCCTGTCACAAACTGCCACTGCCGTGTAAGCGAGTAGTGGACAAGGCACAGACATGTGTTTAAAACTACCGTGTTCCAAAGACAATTCTACTGTGTGAGCTTGCAACCTCCTCTAGTGCTTAGAAAAGGGGACAGATGATGGTATCTGCCCGATACAGTTTCTGTGAAAAGGGATATTTAATTAAGTGATGAAGATTTGTTACAATTTATTTATTGAAGGCATATCTGAGAATCTGAGCACATGGCCGAGTCTCTTCCCAGTGAAGTTATCATTTCATCCTAAGTCGTAGCCTTACTACTGCACTTCAAACAGACCTACATACTCTTTTTCCTTCAGTGATAGCATTGTGTGTCAACAAGTTCTGAAATTCCCATTTGTCTTCTATTCTATACTCCACTAACAAAAATTAAGGTATTAGATATTTGAGTGCTCAATATATGTCAGATATTATTCAAAGTATTTCATGGCTGTTATTTTATTAATGTTCACCCCAATACTATTATTCTTCACATTTCTAGATGATTTTATATTATCTATTTATTTTAAAAGTATAGGAGAGGGAGGCAGAGAAAGAGAGAGGCAATATCCCATCCACAGTCCACTCCACAACTGGGATAGGCTAGAGCCAGGGACCAGGAACTCCATCCAGGTCTCCCATGTGGGTGCAGGCAGCTAAGCACTTGGGTCAATTTCTCCTGCCTTACCAGTGCATTAACAGGGAGCTGGACTGGAAGCAGAGCAGCCAGAAATTGAACTGGCACTCTAACAAGAAATGCTGACTTAACCTATGACTTAACCTAGGAACTATGACTTAACCTATTTTGCCACAATACCTGCATCCAGCATGAAAAATTTACCTTCTCTTTCATTCTCTTTATTCTCCCATCCCACTGGTCCATGAAGTCAAGATCATCACCATCAGTCCTACCCCACCCCTTGCTGTTTTATAAATGGACCTAAATCCCCAAATCAGCCAATTTCATTTGGCTATTTCCAGTGCCCACTATTGCTCATCCTTTCAGCCTGTCTTTTCAATGATCACTGTTTACCAGATGTTTCTGTTCCTCTCTGCAGGTGCTGACTACACATGACGATGGCATTAGTTTCCCCCAAAATTCACTTACTTTTGATACTGAACAGCATTCATTTTATTCATTTCCAAGTAGCTTATACAGAATTAATTCCAAACCTCTTACTTCTCCCTCCTCCCAGTCCTCCATTCTGACCTTTGCTGCCAAAACATAAGGTAGATATCACTTGACATTTATGTTAAATTGGTTCTTTCTCAAATATACATGTATGTTTTTGCATATCTCCTTGGCACTCTTCTCTGTTCTTGTAGTAGAAATGTTCCTGGTTCTCTGCAGTATGGAGATTTCCATTTGTATCCTTGAGTCGAAATCAACTTCTCTTTCCCTCACACCCACCCTCACTCAACTACCCCAATCGAACTTCTATACCAGTTTGCCTATTTGCTTGCAAATTTTCTTAACTGCTTAATTTTTTCCTGGAAAAGTAATACGTTAATATTTCTTCCTTTTAGAAATAGGAGCAGCAGATGCAATGGCTTTCTTCCAGTAAACTAACTTGCTCAAGTTGTCTCCATCCTAAAAGAGGGTAAGGAAGGTGGAAGGCTTGCTTCGCTTGCTGCTTAATGTATTTTATTCCTTCTCTTGCACGACAGAGTTCTTGAAACAGCATTGGGCAGTGAGTATTTTCAATCCCTCATTTCCCACTGCAATCTGGCTTCTGACCCCAGCAGTCAATCTCCTCCAGCATGACTTGATCCTGCGACAGTGTCAGCCACTCATCCTCACCAGATTCCAAGTCATCCACTCCTTTAGGCATACACCCTGGCCCACTTTTCTTTTCTGCTCTAGATTATTTCCCATTTCTAATTCCATCCACAACTAGCACTGAGTAAAAACTACTGAACAAATGACTCCCAAATACAGACCTCCATTTTCACCTCTTTTGGGACTCCAGACCCTGGTACCAACTTCCTTTGAGCCTCCACATCCCTCAGTCAGAATTCACTGATCTCACACTCATTGTACCATGAGATCTGTATGCATTCCACTAAGGCTGTCTGTATTGTACTGTAGCTCCATCTGCCCTTTCTAGTGGAATATAAGTTCATCAGGAGCAAGGGGTTGACATCAATGTCTTGATTACCACTGCAACTCCAGAAACAAAATTTGCCTTAAATTTATTGACCAAGTACAATCAAGGAGAAAATTTTCTTCATATCCTGATAGCACTTATTTTGTTTTGTTTTCACATGGAAAGTCTTCAGAATATGATTTAACTCTCAGATGCATGGGGGAATGCTGATTATTTTCAAAAAATGGGGGAAATAAAAGTATCATTAACTGAGAACTGTACGATATTCATATTCCAAGAGGGGAAACTGCGCAGATAAACTTTAAACTGTTTTTCAAGTTCTTCTTCAACTCCTTTCTTGGTTGAAAAATAATTTTTAAAGACCTACCTATTTTTTATTGGAAAGGCAAATCTCACAGAGTGAAGGAGAGACGAAGATCTATCCCAGGTTCACTCCCCGAGTAGCTGCATCAGCCAGAGCTGAGCCGATCCAAAGCCAGGAGCTTATTCTAGGTCTCCCATGTGGGTGTAGGGTTCCAAGACTTTGGACCATCATCTACTGCTTTCCAAAGCTACAAGCAGGGAGCAAGATGGGGATGGAGCATCTAGGACATGAAGTGGTGCCTATATGGCATCCTGGCACACACAAGGTAAATGTTTAGCCACTAGGTTACTGTGCTGGACCCAAAAATTTTATACGTAAAGAAAAATTACATATGCCGGTCTGGTAATATCTGTTCTACATTCACTCTTATTAATTGCGATTGGCAAAAACTAAAAAAGATTTTTGTCTAATGTCAAACTTCTTTCATATTAAAAAAATAAAAAGCAAGTGGAGAAATGAGGAATTGTGGAGTGTTTCCTGAGATTTATTTTTATCTCCAAACTAAAAAAGCAAATTGCAAGAAGGGAAATGTCAAAATAAACATTAAAAGAATGGTTGCCTTAAGATATTCGGGAATTGATAAGATATTCAAAGACAAGTCAGCTGAAGGCCGCAGAAAACTAGTCTTCAAATATTTATTAGAGACTTTACTTTTGGCTTTTGTGTAAGAATATGGTCAATAAGATGTCTACTTTTCTCTTTGATATCTGAATCACAAATAACATCTCAATTCCTGATAGTCTATCCTTTTCAATGATGTGGGAGGATTTGAAAGCATGACTATTTCGAATAGTACAGTCCAAACTTTCTCCTTAAAAGTTGCATAGTGCCTTTAAAACAAATAATTTCTTATCACTATTACAATGCATTCTTTTTTACCAAAAGAGACAGAGATGATGAAATTTTTCAAGATATCTTTTCTGTTCCCACAACCTTTAGTCATCTTTTATTATTTCTTTTAACACTTGAGTGAAAAAGAGCATAAAATGTTATTTTCAAAAATTCCCTAACAATGGCCTTCACCTAGTTAATCCATGAACATTTGCAGGGAGCCTACACTAGTGGAACTGTTGGGTGCTGAGCACAGACAGGCCCTGAGTAAAGGAGCTGAGAGGAAGGAGAAGCAATGAGGAAGCATGTTTCCTTGTTATAGTGCCCACGGCATTCCCAACAGCACTGACAGGAAGAGAGGAATGAGAAGCCAGCAGATCCCAAGAAGCAAAGTAGCTAGTCTCCAAAACCAACTAAATAAAGAGCAAATGAGAGACAGAAATAGTAGTTCAAGAGAAAAAAAAGGTTAATGTAAAACTGCTGCTCTTCAGCATGTGCCTTGACAAAAGAACAATCATTCAGCTTGGCTCTGTGATGCCCACACCAATGCGGCCCCTGTGGATCTTGAGAACTGGGAGATTCCCTAGCTCCCACTGAAGCTGCTTTTGCAGCTGAGATTCTTATTGCCTTCCTCGTCTCTTAGACCACTTCCAGGTACTGGGTCTCTTAGTTACAATCCAAGTTATCTTACTAAACAAACAGTTTAACAGAGCTGTGTGAAAACAGCACCTTATGTGTTTGTACTTACTAAACACGAATAGTTTTTGAAAGGGAAACATTTTAACATTAGATAGCATCGTTGCTTATTTACGGTTTAATAACATTTGTTATTAAAAGGAATTGTCATACTTGCACATATGTATAATTTGTAGGCAACATAATCACATGATCATCACAACTGAAGTGTTTAAACTCTTCTCTGTTGTCTCCCTGTCCACCACCAAAAAAAAAAAAAAAAAAAAAAAAAAAAAAGTTTAAGGGAAAAAATTCTCACACATAAGCAGAGCTGTCTCAGATTCTGAAAAGAAATGATTATCTCCCAATAAAACAAACACATGATGACCAGGCTGGACTACCCTAGAGTGAAGTTTAAAATAGGAATGTGCCTTTAATATTGACATGTTTCAATGCCTCTAAAATCATGATTACATATGTATGTTAATGCTATTTCTTCCATATTCTTACATAAAGTATTTATGTGATGTGTTGGTTCATTAGAAACTTTAGCTTGGTTTGAAGTCTATATGCTTTAAATCAAAGGAAGTTCCTTTTTTGCTATGAGAAGCCAACAGATTTTGATAAAATCTGTTAAGGACTGTGTTATATTTCAGGAATGAACATTTCCTATCCAGATTTGTGCCACCACCTCATTCCGGGTGACTTCCAAACAACCTAAGGTCATGGATGCCTCTTTAATTAGTATCTCACTGCTGGAGGGAGGGAAGAAGAATGCAAAAAGACATTATAAACAAAGGTCTTCAAGGCAACTCAGTGGTTTAGTCAAAGAAGGAAAAAAATACACCCTAGCTTGCTCTTTATTATCAAAACAGGGCCGGGCCGGAAACGGTTTTGATTCCTTCAAACTGGGAAGGTTGGAATGCCCATGTATACTTCTTCATTCTGGCTTAATGTGTTACACTTCATCTCTCTTTCAAAATGATAGCCTGTGAATGAAAACTAAGTGTTGTTTGGATCAAAAACCTAAAAAGGTTCATAAAGATGCAATCAAAAGCTTTTCACCTTAAGCATAATTCCTTTAAGGGTTACCAATATACAAATTACATGAATTCATGATGTTCCTTATTTCAGATGAGTACAATATTAAGGAGAATATAAGTAAAATCCACATAAAACATATTTTAAAATTCACAGAAATTGGAAAAAAATATTATCCTCCCCGCCCCCTGACACACGTAAGTATAACTACTCAACGGGCCTTGTAAGGCTAGACACATGTTCTATTTCAATTAAGTTCACACTACTATAAATGAACAAATGAATGAGTAAGATGAGTAAAAATAAATTGACAATTTAATACTGACATAATAGTCTTCAAATTCTAAGAAGTATAGATACACAAAAGTATTTCAAAAAGTTTGTGGGAAAACTAATTTTGGTGAAAAAAATATGAAATCCTTATCTAGTTTTTTCCTCCTATACATTTCCATGATCTTTATAAAGTAACTCAGTATATCCATCTGTACTGCTCCTTCCACAGTTATATGGACATGCATAGAAGTACAGACTGCAGATTTAATTTCACAAGGGAGCAGACTGCATTGTAAAAATATTAAGGAATAAAATTCTTAAAAATCAAGACCATTACATGGCTGAATCAGTAACAGGTTAGAATACTGGATCCTCAGTTAAAAACACTGGCTGAGATTTTTGGTTTCTAGAGGATTCTATTTACAAGCAATCACCTCAGCAGGGTGCCTGTGCCATTTCATAATCACGTAGTACATTCACCCTACAGGGTTACGTGCCGTGCAAGTTTGAATGTGAAGCTGAATTTCTTTCCCTTCAGGAAGTAACTTTTACTCAAGATTGAATACAGCTGTTAGTACAGAACACCGTTCCAAAAACTTTGCTATGAGGACTGGAAGAAAACACCATTTTAAGAAATGCAAATTCACTTTCATTATTTGAACTCTGTACAACCAAAGTGGAAAGGCAATCTCTGGTCTCTGTTAGTTAAATTAGATTTTAAAAATATTCAAGAGAAAGCATGTTGGGTGGTTATATAAAGCTGTAAGACTTTCCATGTACTTTTGTAGCCTATATATTTTAATAACATCACCAGGTTTGTTTTTTTTTTATGCCTTATTTCGAAAACAGAAGTTATATGAATTATCTACACTCATCTTTTCTTAAAATTTCATTCTCTAATACAGTGTGGTTTTCTGTCTTTATAGTCACAGAAATGTAGCCTGGCAAACAATGTAGGGTGGCCTCAACAGAGGAAATACTGGCAGCTAACAACACCGGATGCAATCAAGACCACAAGAGACACATACGCAGTTATAAATGTCGAACTAAAAAGATGTACTGGGAAGAAGCGAAGTCTAACTTTTTATTGAGTGGAATAATTGTTTTGGTGAAATCTTTTTAGTTCATTGTTCACTCACAAACAAACCAAAAACTCTTGGAATTATTTTGACAATCCACTGTCTGTAGACTTAAAAGAAAAACACACACACAACAAATATGGCTTCTTACCATCCCTGGTCAATTTCTTATCTTTATGGGCAAAAGAACACAGAATAAGGGTGTCCATCTGCCAGACAGTATGGGATCTGTAATCTTGAGTAAAAGTTACTTCCTGAAGGGAAAGAAATTCAGCTTCACATTCAAACTTGCAGGGCACGTAACCCTGTAATGGTGGGGAGACAGCATTTTGTAACGTTGGGTTTTCTAATAGGATTACAAAACTGTTCTTCCTTTTAAACGATCAGAATAAATCTGTTTGTAAACAGTCATGTAAAAGAGTTAGTTAATGAGTATTATTAACTCTCTTCAGCAGTAGGGTGGAGATAGAAAAACCTTGAGTTCCGAAGTCTGCAGTAACTACTTTCCTATTCCCACCCTTTGATGTAATGCTTCCCTGTGGATGGCGTGATCATAACACTGGTGAATACTGTCCCACTGTTGGCTACAAAGAAACAAAATTGAACTTCTCTGAAAGAGAAAAATGCAAGATCTTGGTACTTCTATTTTTGTTTGTTTACTAGTGTGACTACTAGTGCTTTCCAAGCCTCACATTTCCAAAGTTCTATTGTATTGCTCACTCTCTCAGAAGTTTCACATTTAAACAAACTCACCTATCCAAAAAATAAATCTTTGAACCAAATTTATAATTCAACTTACATCTTAGCTACATATTTTAGCAAAATATGGTAATTTTATCTAAGTTGGTTGTTTTTATAATTTAAAATGAACAGGAAATAACCTTTTTCATATTAAATTAGAAACATTGCTTAGAAAGGTGAAATGTTTTCACGGGGGATGATATAACCCATCATAACTCAGGCGGAAGTGGTCATCACAGTAAGAGCCAGGCATTTTTAGAACTATGGTCCATTCCATGTTAAGTCAGCCATCTTACTCTTCCAAGCAAACCCTTTGAAATAAATAAAATCTTTTTACCACTAGAGGGAGTTCAAAATTCCCTTTGTATGAATAACATGTAGAGTTAATTTAACTTAGAAACAAAAAAGTATGAGTACAGTATTAGCCAATAAGATTAAACCAAGAATAGTTTTTAGGGAATGTATTTAACTTTTAACTAGAATAAACTGTGAACACATGTGAGGGTTATTGTGTGCAACATATATTCATACTGAAAGTCCCTGAAAAACTTGAAAATCTCTAAGTAACATCACTGAGTTCATTTCTAATTGCTTATTCATTGGGAATGGGATCTTTTATGCCTTTGAGCTTTCTTTAAAGGTAAGTACAGAAGGTAGGAATGAGGTGCACTGATTCAATGGTCCACCTGAGATGCCAGTAGCCCATAATTGAGTTCCTACTTTGAGTTCAAGTGCTTGTACTTCTTATCCAACTTGTTGTTAGTGCATAGGAAGCAGTTTATGGCTCATGTTCTTGAGTCCCCACAATCATGAGGAAGATTTGGACTGAGTTTGTGGCCCCCAGTTTTGGCCTAGCCCAGCCTTGCCTGTTGCTGGTATTCAGCAAATGAATCACGGGATGCAGGATTTTCAAAATATCTACGTCTTTCTGTCTGTCTCTGTCCATTTCAAATAAAATAAAAATAAATAATTTAAACATAACAACACTAGCATTCCATTATCTAGATATGTCCAGCAGTTTCATTGGGAACCCATCTTTGATCTGGAAGTAGGGATACTGGACCATCTGACGTTGTCTGTACCAACAGTTACGGGCACACTTAAATAACAGACTGATAGGATTATAACTTGTTATGAAGGACTATGCTATTGCAACAATACGGGGAAAGTCAGTCAGGGGACGGAAATTTGTTGGAAGAATCCCAGACCCTACATAATTGTACCACAAAATCCAACATAAAAAAAAAAGACTGAAAAAAAAGCAGGAAATGAAGGAGTAAGGATGGGAAGGAAGGATTAAAAGAGGAGGGGAGAGAATAACATTATGTTTTGGAATTATTTTTAAAAGATCACACTAAATTTGTTAAAAACCAATTAAAATAAAACACAAAAATTTAAAAATTAAAAATAACAACCCCAATAATTGTAGGAGAACATCCCCATGGTGCTTGCTACAACCCCTTACCTTCTCCATGTGCTTTCCCTAAGAAAGTCTGCATTCCTAGGTCAAAGGTTGGAATCTCTTTTACCTCCTGTGGAATAGGGGATGGCCTATGACTTCACCAGAAGAATGCAGAAGTATCACAGAGTGACCTTTAGAACCAGGATTGAAAACGTTTTCAGTCAACTTCCATGTGAAGAACTCTAGGCTGGTATGCTACCCAGAGAACCCCCATGGCAGAATAGAGAGGCCCTGAGAAATGAGAAGCCAGGTGGAAGAGAAAGAAGGCATTCCAGTCAACAGCCAGAGATTGAGGGAATGTGAAGGAGCCCATTAAGGACATTTCTTCCGCAGCTGAGCTCTCAGTTTCATGCAGCTGCATGAGTAAGCCAGCCCAAGTCAACTGCAACAAAGAGCCATCAGCCAACCCAAAGAATTGTGCAAAACAACAAACCATGATTTCAAGTTTGAGATGGTTTGTTACCCTGTGATGCATAATTGAAACAATAATACTAGTAAAAACATTTGTATGATATTCTAAAAAAAATTTAAAGCCCTTTCATATCAACTGTCTCCTACAGGAATAACAAGTACGAGGAAACTAGATCAAATGTCAATTATCTCTGTCCAAGATCTCAGAATGCTTAAAAACAAAGCTTACATTCAAAAGAGATGTGTTTCTTCCAAGTAAGTGCCAAATATGTAAAATATCCCTATTTTCCTACTATATGTCTAGTACAGTAATGGTGATCAACTAACAAAATACATTACCAAAAATTACTGTCTTCAAAATTTCTTTCCAATATGAATTGATTAATCTTGACAACCGTAATCTTTTCCCTTAATCCTAAAGATGTGTCTATGCCTGTTTATTTATACACCGTTTAGCTTTGTCTTGCTGTTTAAGAACTATCAATTATTTCAGAGTTCTACAACCAAAGCAGGGCAACTTCAAGTGAGGATATAAACTGGACTTTTAAATTTCAAATCACCCCTGAACATTCTTTCTCTGCTTATTCTCACTATATTGCAAAGTTTTATAATTCTCCCATGTATTTGAGTCACGCCCTGGACAAACTAACAATTGGGCATCTGACACCAAGTCCTCTCTTTGCACTTTGTCTCTCTTTTCCCAAATTTTCCTTCTCTAAGGTTAACTGTGAGGTCTTGCATGGCTGATATTGACACAGGGTTCCAACAAGAGACAACTGTGGGATGTTTCCCTTGATGGCTAAATGTTCTTGAGGAAAAGTTGAATGTAGCAGGTGGAATGTGCTCAGAGTTGAAGACTGGTCTGCTTTACCTCAGCAATTGTCCAATGATAAACTGGAGGAAGATGATGGCCAAAAAACCAGATTTTCAAAATAAACTAAGTGTCCCACAACCAAGACAGAATAAACTTCACTTTTAAAAGACTGAAGTCCAAATTGTGGTTCATCAACCTGCTGGCCAGTTTCTCTTTCTCAGAAGCATTTTGCTGTGTCTTGGTAGAGAGGACAGAACATGCTCCTTCCTCCTTTCCCACAGTAGTGACAAGGCAAATGAAAAACAATGACCATAAATTTGAGTTACAGATGCTGGAAACCAGGAAACTACTAGGCGAGTGCCAGAACACATACAGAATAAGCATCTTCTATTCTGTATCTTTCAGTGGTGGCCTCTTAGTGTCAGGCTAACAAAACAAATCCTTCACATGGCCCACAAACCCTGGTGAGAACTGTCAGCTTCTTCAATCTCTTGCTTACCCACGTCAATCAAGGCTTTCTGGTCTGTCAGCTCCTTCTATTTGCAAGGCAGCCAGGTCAGTACTTCACAGATGCTGTTCCCTGTGCCTGGGATGCTCTACCTCTACCTCTTTATGAGAATGAACTCCTGCTTCAAGTAGCAGCTTGTACCACTTCTACCAGAAACCATCCCTATTAGTCCCAAGAAGAAGCCAGGTCTTTCGTTAGTCTGAGTTTGGCATACTTCCTGGGAGCTCACCATGGTTAAACTTAAAAATAACTACTTAATGTCCACAGTATGGACATTGCGCTTCATTATGAAAGCTTCTGGAGACAAAGGGGTTGTATCTGTTCCATTTGCTGTTTCATCACCAGTGTCTTGTAAAAGATTGAATACTATCCATTGAATTTAAACCTATTGTATTTACAGAACTGAAATGTAATAAACATTACACACATATTAAGGAACTTAAATATGAATGTATATATTATGTGAGCCTCTGAAGATACAACAAAGGATCTGCACACCCCTTCTAAAACTGTTCACTTAAATTGTTGACATATGTCTTGTTAGAGTTACAGAGTTAGACTACCCGAAAAACAGCCAGGTTCAACAAAATCATGCTTCAACGCTATAAACTGCTAAATACTAAAATCAAAATAGACATGAGACAGCTGAATAGTAATATATAACCATTTTAAGGTGTATAGAACCTGGTTGTATATAAGCCAATAATTGAATTGTCAATGTAGAAGTCACAGGATGTGGTTCAGAACTTACATTCTTTGTTTTTTCTTTTTCTCTTTTAACATATTGGTTACTCAATACCATGTCAACTAATTCCATAACGTTATAAATTGTTACTGATATTATGTCGGGGCTTTTAATTGAACGGGATGATACTCTGCTGGCTCTACCTTCAGACCAGAGATGGTCTCCCCAAGAAACCGTTGAACTTATCTGGACAATAAGATGCTGAACTCTATGCTTGGTAGATGCTTACAATGAAAGAATCTCAACTGAATTTGAACTGTGGTAATGCAACAAGGTGGAGGAATCCACCACGGGGGGTGGGGCGTTGGGGGGGAAATCCCAGTGCCTATAAAACTGTGTCACATAATGCAATGTAATCAATAAAAATAAAAATTAAAAAAAGAAAAATATACACACAAATAATGTGGCAGGGCACATAGTTCCAACCAGTGATATGAAGATGTATAAAATACAAATACATAATGAAAGAGCTGGGACAAGGATACTGATGCCAAGTGATGACTAGAAAATAAATATTTCATGGAAGAGAATCTGAACATGCCTATAAGAAAGAAAAAGTGTTTACACATACATGTTCTGGTCCCCTAGTACAATTCTCAAGCATCTGTCTTCCCCATCGACACTTTTCTGTTAGTCCCTCCTTGTACTTGGTTTCCAAATGCCTCCCCAGCTCCAAGAAATTAAACAGTATTATAAAGGAACATTGGTGACACTTAACTCAAGGAAGAGATATTTTAAGATAAACTGTTAGACTTCACTGTGTAAAGACCGCAATTACAGCTTGGCTTCTGTGGAGGCACTCTGATTAGGAAATGCAAACCAGCCCTGTCCAAGTCAAGTCCTTGGAAGAGCCAGACAAAAGCAATGTAAAATGTATGGGGCCCAGGAGGATGAGCACAGGCTGTGGAAGTCACCTGGCAGCGGGTTGTCAGAGCAGCCAGAGCTTGGGGAGAACTGTTCCTGCTGTTTAACAAGGTAGGAAATCTTCATGACACACCCATAGGACAAGCCACAGTGATTGAGAAACATCAATGACACACATTTCATTAATGGTCTCTGGACAGATACACTAAGTAGCCTGCCCAACTACCCAGAACAAAGCCACATTCGACCTGAGAAACTGCATGACTTGCCCAAACCTTAAGTCTTTCCTGTTGTGTGGGATCCAATAAAATGGGCTATAAGCTTCTCTCTGAGGTTCCTGGCTGCTTGGTAAATGGCTAGATCTTACAGGAGAGCATCGACTGTGGCTGTTCTCAGCACAAAGATAGGAGACCAGCACAAAACAAGCCTGTTTATGAGATTCAGCAATAGAATTCGCATTCTTAGTGTCATAATTAAAATCACTGAAATTTGCTTCAGGTGACACACTTTATGATTGTGTTTCCTGACTCTGCATAAATTATGTCAGTGTTAAAGTGAAAAATAGGTTCCCACGAAGGAAAACACGCTGGGTAAACCACACTGCTTACATAAACTTTTCTGACTCTGGAATGAAAAAAGTGTGGCCTGGTCTTGGCGACTACTCTTTTCCTTCCCATGTCTCCAGTCCTACAAGCAACTAGTCATCCCAGCATGAATCTTAATTGCCAAGTACATTCTAACATCAACCTCTTGCATGGAGCATTGTCATTTGTAAGCAGTGGTGAGCATCTAGGAGTATGTCTACAGCTGAACTCTGCTGCTTCAGGAGGACATTGTGCAATCCGTGTTTACTTTGCGTTATGTGATAAGGACTCAGCTTCTAATCATTTTAATCTCACATTTTTTATGACCCTTTTATTTAAAGTCAATATTTTAATTGGCACATAAAAAGATCTGAACAGATTTTGAATCATAAATTGTGTTTAAACTAAGAAAATGGCACATACTACTTCAAATGACTTCAGATCCAAAATATTACAGCCTAACTTTCACTGTAGAGGGCAGTTAGTGAAAGTTTTAAAGAAACAACAATAAGAAAAATAAAGTCAACAATGCATTTAAAATGTTTAGCTGACACAGGGCTCTAGTTTCTTTAAAAAAACAAGTCCTTTGGACTGGCTTTGTCATGGGTAAAGCTGCCATCTGGGAAGCTAGCATCCCAAATGGGTGCCAGGTGTGTCCTGGCTGATTGACTTCCGATCTACCTCCCAGCTAACGGCTTGGGAAAAGCTGCCAAGGATGGCCCAAGAGCCTGAGTCCCTGCCCCTAGGTGGGAGACCCAGATGGAGCACCAGGCTTAGCTTTGGTTGTTGTGCCCGTCCAGCGAATGAATGAGCAAACAGAAGACTGTGCCCTCTCTCCCCCTCCCCACTCTCTCTCTAGCTTTCAAACAAAAAAAATCTTTTTTTTTTAAAGTGCTCTACAACCACCACGTTGGACAATAATACATAATATTTCAGAAATCTTATCCTATTTGATAGTTACTGTCTGTAAAATTATCAGCTATTTTGACAACACTATTAAAAATAGGACATGAGTTTTATCTCTTTTTCCCTAAGCTCACCTAAAGCAAATAAGTGTAACTGAGAGACTTTGTGGGAGATAGCAGAAGAGAAACATAGCAACAACCCTGCAGAATCTAGCTATTTCTAAAAACTTTGAAAAACTTAAGAATGTTTTGGAACTTTCACTTTCAGAAATAAAAAGACATACTGAAAAGACTAGGAATGTATAAAATATTCTGTAATAACTACTTGGTATTATTCAACATTTAATTTCATGTTGTTATTATAACAATAAGGAGATTGTCACTGCGGGACTAAAACATTGTATGACTTTGTTAATAAATACAGTATCTTTTCACTATATCTTTCATTAAATCTTGAAACTATTAACAGTGCTATCCATCAAAATTTTCTGTGAAGATGGAAATGTTCTACATCTACACTCCCCAGTATGGTGGCCATTAGCCAAATACAATGAATGACATCTTGATAAATAGCTAACAGGACTAAGAAGCTTGGTATTCAATTTTTAATGATTTATTTACCATTTATGTGAAAGGCAGAGGAAGAGAGAAAGAAAAGACATTTAGAGTGAGGAGATAAAAAAATCAGAGAGCCATGCACTGATTCATTCCCCAAATGACCACAATGGCCAAGTCTGGGCCAGGTTGAAGGCAGGAGGAAAGAACTTCTTCCTAGCCTCAAGAATGGGTGGCAGATCCATAAGCACTGGAGCCATCTTCTGCTGCCTTCCCAGGCACAGAAGCAGGAAGCTGCATCAGAAGTGGAGCTGGGACTCAAACTCTGATATGGGATGCTAGCATCACCAGCCATGCCTTACCCTACCACACCACCATGCCATCTCCTGAAACTTTTATTTTAATAAATTTAAAGCCACATGTAGTTAAGGCTATCAAGATTAACTGATAATTAACTGAATCCCTGAAAAGTAAGGAAACAAATTATTGTATATAATATTATATATAGCGATTATTTTATTACCAACAAGAATCTGTAATTATTTTTATCATATGATCTTTAAAAATTCTTTTCAGTCATAAAAAGGAGCTTTGGCTATAAATAGAGTACTGTCAAGGAAAGCCAGAAATGATAGGAATGCCATGGCAGAAGAACAAGCCCCATTCTGAGTCCTGTGGCACTCTTCTGCCAGGTCATCCAGCTTGCCCAGGAATGAAGCATTGCAAAGCGCTGCACTTTGGCCAATGCAGTTCGCTGAGACTTCCACAGATAGAACTCAGAAGACCTGAAAAGGAGTTTAGAACTTCCTAATTGTGGGAGTGAGGGAGACTGTTGAAAATTATCACATCTTCACTAGATATCTTACTGGGAAAACACTCTAATATTAGAGATCGTGAGCCCAAGGAAGAGAGATAGAGAGATGGGTTGGTGGATGGATAGACAGATGATAGACAGATGTAGTTTTATTGTGTCTCTTCCCACTCTGAGGAAGATAACCTAGTATTTTTTCCATCCATGTGGTAATACTTTATCTGTGGCCCTGAATAATTCTGTTTATTTAAGTCTCACAAACACTGTCTGGGGCCAATGAACAAAGAACTATCCTCCTCATCTCAGAGATAAACAAAACACAAAAAATAAAACAAACAAACACAAACAACACTTGCAGTTAAGCAGCCAGTGAAGGTGACCAGTCGATCCACTGTTCCCTACTCCATGCCACTTTCTTGAGAATTTGACAAACAGCAGTCATGTGATATATTTTATTGAACAACACCTTGAATGCAGTAGGAATAGTCAATTTTTTATAATCAACAAGCCTTAAACTAGTCTTCATATTTGAATAAATTTTTTAAAATTTTTATTTATTTATTTTATTATTCCATGACACAGTTCCATAGGCTCTGGGCTTTCTCTTCCTCCATCCCCAAATCCCTGCTCTCCCACTAATTTCCCCTATTTCATTACAATAGTATAGTCCTTCACAGTCATCAGTCCATCATTCTGAAGTGTATCCTGACCTTGTAGGCATGGACAATGGCAGAGAGAGTCCAGCATCCTATTGTCAAGATATAGTCAACAGTCCCTCTTTGATTTGAAAGTATTGATGCGCACTACATTGTATCTTCACATCTGCAAGTGACAGTCTCTATTACACAGTTATTATACATCCCCTTAAATGAAAAGCCATAAAACAAAACCAACAACAGAGAGAAAAATAGAAAATTTACAGCAACATAAAGTTAAATAACACGTAACTGAATGATAAATGTGTCGCTGAAGAAATGAATAAGAAAATCAAAGACCTTTCTGAAGCAAATGATGCTACTGTGTGAACTATGAGTCGGTGAGGAAATTAATAAGAGAAACAAAAGCATTTTTTCAAATGAATGAAAATAAAATCAAAGCATGCAACCCCCTGAGATGGAGCAAAACAGCATTGAAAGGGCCTACTGAACTTGTATTTTGCACGAAGGTTGCCTTATACCAGAGAGAACATATATTTTTCCTTTGAGGATTGATTTGTCTCATCGAGCAAAACGGTCTATCTAAATGGTAGAATTTCGTTCTTTTTAATGCCTGAGTAGTATTCCACAGCGTAGATGCATCATGGTTTCTTTATCTACTTTTCTTTGGATAGCCATCTGGGTTGTTTCCATGTCTTTGCTATTGTAGATTGTGCTTCTGTAAATATAGGATTACAGATCCCTTTTTCAAATGCTGATGTCATTTCCTCTGGATATATTTCTAAAGTGGAATAGCTGGGTCATGCGACAGGTTTCTTTTCAATTCTCCTAGCATGCTCCATACTGACTTCCATAATGTTTGTACTAGCCTACACTCCCACCAACAGTGAAGGAGAGTACCTTTATCTCCACATCAATGCCAAGAGGTGTTGTTAGTAGAATTCTGAATGCAGACAATCTCACTGGAATTAGGTGAAATTTCAATGTGGTCTTCATTTTTTATTTCCCTTGACAGCTAGGGAGCCTGAGCATTTTTTCACATGTATATTAGGCATTTGAATTTGTTTTTTGAAAAATGTCTGCTCATTTGCTTTGCCCATTTCTTCACAGAATTGTTCATTTTGCTGTCACTGAGTTTCTGAAGCTCTTTGTAAATCCTGGATTTCAGTCCCCTATTGGTTGTATAGTGTGGAAAGATCATCTCCCATTCCATTGGTTGTTTCATCACTTTGTCTCCTTTGCTGTACAGAAGAGTTTTTTTTTTTCTTTGTGGTAGTCCAATATGTTTATTTGGCCAGTGCTTTTGGTGGCTTGTCTAAGTAGTCTTTCCCAGTTCCTGTATCTTTGAGAGTGCGTCCTATGGTTTCTGGGTGCAGATTTATGTCCTTGATCCATTTATAACTGATTTTTGTGCAAGGTGAGAGGTGGGGATCTTGTTTCTTACTTTTGTAGGCTGCTATCCAATTGTCCCAACAGCATTTGTTGAAGAGACCAGGCTTTTCCCCGGGACTACTTTTAGTTCTCTTCTCAAAGATTAATTGACTATGCATGTATGGACTCCTGTCTGGTGTTTCTATTCTGTTGGATTGATCTCTACCAGTGCCAGACTGTTTGGATGACCACTGCTCTATATTATGTCTTGAGGTCTGGAATTGTGATTCCTCCTGTTTGATTTTTATTCTGCAGGATAGCTTTGACTGTTTGTGGTCTCTTGTGCTTCCAGGTGAACTTTTGTATCATTTTTCCTATTTCTGAGAAGAATATTGTTGGGATTTTGATTGGAATCATCTTGAATCTGTGTATTACTTTCGGTATATTGACATTTTGATGATATTGATCCTGCCAATCCAGGAACATGGTAAATTTCTCAATATTTTGATATCTTGTTCTATTTATTTTTTCAATATTCCATAATTTTTATCATAGAAACGTTCCACATTTTTTGGTTAGGCTAATTTCAAGGTATTTATGGTTCCTCTCTGCTATTTTAAAGGGGCCTGTACTTACAATTTCTTTCTCAGCCACGGAGTTATACATGAAAATTTTAAAAGAATTATTTTATCTTTATTTGAAAGGCAAAGTTAAAGAAGAGAGATATTCCACCCTCTGGCTCACTCCCATTTGGCTGCAACAGCCAGAATTGAGCACATCTGAAACCATAAGCCAAGAGCTTCTTCTAGGTCTTCCAAGTGGGTACAGGAGTACAACAACTTCAACCATTCTCCTCTGCCTTCCCAGGCCATAAGCAGGGCACTTATTTTCAAATTCACCTCTGCTCATGAGAAGGTGAAGTTATATTATTCCTACAGCAAGGATCAGGAAGAGCAAGAAGAGTTACAGAATCAGCTGAAATAGAATAATGGAGAATCTAGAATTATTTTTAGTTCTAGACTAAATTAATCTTCCTTGGCCTACTTTTCAAATGATCAGGAATGCATATCCCAAGGATTTAGCTAGGACACATAAATAAATGTTCCCTTAGATAAACAAGTTATTTGTTTCATCAGTATGGATGATTTTGAGTGTGAAGCAGGGATACTTGGGGGAAAGAGCTTTAATCCATATCTTTGGGGTTATAAAGTCAACCCCCACCACCAAGAGAGAATTCACCAAGAAAGGTTCTCCAATCTTCCACTGTAGCAATCCACCAGATGGAGCAATTTCAAGCAGGCAGCTTTTCTAAATGGTCTCTTCCAACATTGAGTTAACAGACATTATTGTTGATGGCTCCACCATCAAGCACTTCCCTTCTGTTACTTGCATGCCACTCCACCCTTCAAAAATTGGAATACAGCAGGTCTAAGCTTGCAACTCAGCTGCAAGGGTGATTTGCTTTGGATAATAAAAGGGTGTGGAAGTGACACTGTGCCTGGCAGGTTGCACCTTCTCTGTTGGAAGGAACCCATCAGGAAAGAATTTCTACTCTCCTGATATCGCCATCCTATGAGAAAGGCCAACTACTATGTGGAAAGAGAAAGGTTAAAGGAGCAAAGGAAGAGGCACCAGCTATTAACAGTGAAGCCTTCCCAACCTTCGGGTCCCTGGGCCTGCCAGCTGAGTACGGACATGAGGACCCAGCTGATGCAGCCCAGAACACACACAGCTGCCAACATGTGGAGGTAGCCTAACTGTCCAAATTCCCGAACCACAGAAACATGAGAAATCATAAATTACTGTTATGCTAAAGCCACAAAATTTGGGATTGATTTGTTATGCTATCTATTTCCATACTTGATTACCCAACGTGCTACTCCAACTTCTCATTCTGAGTAGGAAAAGTAACTAGGAAGTTTCCTTTGCCTATTTTCCTTTGTGCTTAAATATAGCTGAATGCAAATATTTAGGAGTGTGTTACTTGTCACAGACAAGGCTCACACAAACAGAAAGCACATCCCGTGGCTTCCTGCTACACTGGTCTCCTTCTTATTGCCACCACCAACTAAAATTAAAAGCATAGTAACTGGGTAATGAGTCCCCAGGAAAGGATAGCATAGATCTCTGTACTGTTTAGGAAGAATGTGTTTCGCAACAGATTTCTCAGCTAAGGCCTTTATACTGAAACTTCAAGTGTGATGGAGAAAAAACAACTATCTACATAATCTTATAAAACTGCAATCAAGGAGCCAGGCTGTCCTGCTCTGGAAGAAATTCTAAAATATCAACCCTGCTCCCACCCTGCATCTTGCCTTGTCCTTTTTACTAGGAATATTTAATTCAATGATGAAATAAAAACTTGACGTTATTGCAAAATATAAGCAGATAGGTGTCAAGCTCACGCATTAATCCTATTCAATGTACAGGAGAATGCTTTGTTGCCCCTCAATAGAAAAATATCTTTACAGGACAATATAAGTATGAATGATATTTTTAAAAGGAGGGGAAATGCAATAGCTTGTGGAGTCTAAAATGTTTTAACAGGACACTCTTAAAGAGAATCCTGCTTTAGAGCCCCCAATTCATTTAGATTGTACCCTGACAGAGTAATGTTGAGGAAGATAACAACTTAGCTAAAGGTAGAAATGCAATTTAATCTCTTCTAAAACTCAACACCCCAGAACTTCATGGTTATTCCTTTATGCCATCCAGCTTTTCTCGACCATTGCCACTATCTTCATTTTTTTTGTCTAGCCCTTCTAAAGCTGTTCGGAAGGAGTGAGAGGATCAAAGTATAGCATATTCTCATTTCTCTTTCAGTCTCTCTGCATTGAGCACGTGTATCAAGAAAGGTATATAATCTATAACATAGTGATATATAATCCATAAAGCAAAGTCAGTCTATCTAATGCCTTACTCAATTTGAAAAATTGCTGGTTCTGTCTGAAATGCCAACACTCCAAACAAGCATTCACGGCACAAAACTGTCATCCTTCCAACCGTATGTGCAGGAGTACCAGGTTGAAATATGACCAATTTTGTGGCTGACAACCGAGTCTTGAAATGTCTGCAACAATATGAACATAGGCAGTCTGCAAATATGATGCTTCTTCTGGATCAATTTCCCAAGGGTTTCATATACACTGCACACCGCATTTTTACATCTCTAGAAGCATAAATGTTTAAATGGTGAGTGTCACAGGTAGAAAAGAAATGTCCATAACACATGCAATACCCACTACTGTCACTCAAGAAAAATCAGATATACTACCATTAAGGACCTAAGAAATGCACCACAGTTTTCCTAAAATCAAGTTTCAATTCTGGTCCTATTAGATACTTCCTCCTTTTAAGTGATTAAGGATCTATAAAGTAAAATTCTCTGAGACAACTTCCAAGAGCCTGACCATTCAAATGCAGGAGAATCATCCCATTCATAACTCCTTTACTCTTGTGTTGAGGTGCAGGCTGAGATTTTTGACAGGATCTAGACAAGAAGTAAGAAATTCCTTAGGGACCTGCTGTTCCTTCCATTGCTGAAAGAAGTCACTTTGGTACTGACATCCTCTCTGACTGCCTGTCAAGTACTTGTTGCTTTTCTGTGGCACTGAAAGCATTTCGGAAGTCAGGCTCATTCTTGGAGATCATCCTGAGAGACCCCACACGGGAACTCAGTTACATAAAGTCCATTGCTGATGCACACTAAAGGAGAAGCAATGCTTTCTGGTAATTGAGCATAAAGGACTTCTTCACTGTAAAGAAGATGGGATGATACAGACCCTGCTTTCTGTCTGAGGCTGGAAGCAACATCCCCAGGGAACAATTCTGGTGCCTAAAACAAACACAGCATCCCTGACTTTGGGACACTTCTACCTCAGCACCACTTCCAACAGACACTCACCTACTAACTGCCCTCTGAGGCAGCTGACTCCCCAGAAACGAACACCTGAGATCTCTGTGCACCTTCTTCTCTGAGTGTTGCAGGGGAGTCACCATATTTCCTACTGGAAATGCCTGCCTTCATCCTGGCCCACCTCCCTTCTCCCCAGTCCAAAACGACCCCTTCATTGATGTCTCCAAAAAGGGTACTACGGGAGCTGTGCCTTCAATTTCCATTTGCTTAGCAGGTGTTGACTCCAAGTTTCTCTCTCTTAAGACTTTTTTGAAGGGTTCTCACAGCATAGACATTTTTGCACTCATTGTAAGCAGCCATCCTTTCTGTTCCAAGAAATCTAACAATACTTCTCCTCATTTCCCCTAGGTTCCTGCCTTCTATTATTCAGTCTGCAACTGTAATTATTATTAATTATTGTTATTTGGTCTGTAATTGTTTTAGTGGGAGCAAATTATTTTACATTTTTTTACTGAAATTAAGGAACATGAATAAAATATGCACATTTGGGCTTTAACATCTGTTTGTAGTTATATAACCACCAGACAAAACAATCATAGGATATTTACATCCCTAAAAAGTTCCCCAATGCTCATTTCCTGTCAATTTCCTTGCTAATAATTGCTGGATCATCCCTGATTAGTTTCTATACCTGATTTTGAAATAACCTGAATCACAGAAAAATGACTTTTTACAACTGCCTTTTTTTAAGATTTATTTTTTATTTTTACTATAAAAAACAGATATACAGATAGGAGGACAGAGAGGAAGATCTTCCATCCGTTGATTCACTCCCCAGGCAGCTGCCACAGCCAGAGCTAAGCAGAAGCCAGGAGCCTGGAGCATCTTCTGGGTCTCCCAATATGAGTACAAGGTCCCAAGGCCTTGGGCCGTCCTCAGCTGCTTTCCCAGGCCACAAGCAGCTGGATGGGAAGTAGAACAGCTGAGACAAAAACCCGCATGCATATGGGATCCTGGCACTTGCAAGGTGAGGATTTAGCCCCTGAGCCACCCCACTGGGCCCAATATCTATCTTCTTATGTGCAGTGCCCATTCATCTTCAGTTGGATTGTGTTTTTATCAGATTTGCAGAAATTCTTTATGTCTTTTAGACCTAAGTCCTTTGTCAGATAGATGTGTTGTATGTTCCCAGTTAGTACAGACTTACTCATTTACTTAAACACGGTACATATTGGTAAGCAGCAATGTTTTATTTAGGTGATATCTAACTTTGGAATTTTTAAGTTTATGATGCAGTTTTTATGTCATATGCCAGAAATCTTTGCTCACCCCCATGATCACAAAGATATTTTCCCTTGTCTTCTTCTAGAAGGTTGATTATACTTCCAAGTTTACATTTCGGTTTATGATTCAATTCAAATCAAGATTCATTTTTTCCCCCAAGGGAATCTGTATTTTACTAATGTATTTGACTGCAGTTTGGGAAATACTGGTATGTCAGAATAATCAAACAACTTGGCTCTAAGGCATACGTGCCCACACCATGCTGATTTCACTTTTTACTACATTCAGTGTTCCAATAGGACCAGTCATTCTAACACTGAGAAGTTTTACAAAGATAGATCATTTAAACTGCTCAGCTTTGTGTACATAAATATTTCACTTTGATTTTTTTAAAGCAAGAGCTCAGATATAGAGACTCAAGTGCTAATCATAACGGAAGTCTTACAATTTGACTCATAAGTACAATTATTTGGAATGAAATGTTTTAAACTGTAAAATATCTGTGATTTGTTTCTGTACTCTCCATGGAATTGGGAGGAGGGGAAAGCAGTAAGTCCAGGACAGGGAGCACAAATTCACTGGACAATCACTTTCCAGAAAGGGTTTTTTCTTTCTTCTCTTTTTCTCTTTCTTTCTTTCTTTCTTTCTTTCTTTCTTTCTTTCTTTCTTTCTTTCTTTCTTCCTTCCTTCCTTCCTTCCTTCCTTTCTTCCTTCCTTCCTTCCTTCCTTCCTTCCTTTCTTTTCTTCTCTCTTTCTTTCTTTTTTGTCTTTTCCCCTTTTACAATAAAACAAAACAAAAACTTTGCCTGCCAAGTAGAAATGACCTTGATTTATTCTGAAAAAGAATAAGACTATTTATCCAGGCTTAGAAGGAGCCTGGAAAAACTGGAGACTGCCTGAGAATATGTGATGGAAACCAGGAAATATTTCTTACTGGAGAGTCACTTAAGCACACTTTCTCCACTCTTAATTCAAGCAAATCAAGACAGAATATTGGCCAATATTAATAGAATAACACTACTGTACCTTACCTGTAGCACTTCTGATAAGCTGGCTACTGCTTCTAATTTCACTTTCTTTTTTTTTTTTAAGATTTATTTATTGAAAGGCAGAATGACAGAGAGAGGACACACATTCACATGCGTACACACACAGATCTTCTATCCTCTGTTTACTTTCAAAACAGCCATAATGGCTGCAGTTGGGCCTGATTGAATCCAGAAGCCTGAAATTCCATGTGAGTCTCCCACCTCTGTTACCTTCTCAAGCACATTAGCAGGGAGTTGGCTTGGAAGCACAACAGCCAGGACCCACACTGGTGCTCCCATATGGAGTGGCTCACAAAAGGCAACTTATAATCTAATATGTCACTAACAAAATGGGGACCCTAAACTCTCTATGGGAAGAATCCAATAATTACTGAAGCTGTTATAAAGAATAATTACTCTTATTTCCATAATAACAAGGTCTATAGCCATGATTCTTCTATTGTATAAGTAGAATGCAAGGGTATATGGTGGAGGGGGCAGGGACAGGGGAGACAGGCGGCGGGGGGCGGGAGAGAGAGAGAGAGAGAATCTCGAACCAACTGAGAAATGGAAAAGGCAGAAAATTCCTTCTTTAATTGCTAGGGAAATGCCTCTACCCTCATTCTTTATGGAGTTTGTGTATAATATCATCCCCACAGTCTAGCAGATGGATGAAGTCCTGACTCTGGAGAGGAGACATTCTCCTGTGTTAGAGGAGACAAGGACTAGATTTTAAGAACAACTTTTCATAAGAACTTTATAAGATAAAATATCTGTAATTCACTTATACTTGAACAGCTATCAAGATTCAGAGGAAAATATTCCAAGACATACTGTGAATTTCCAATGCCAATAATCATGATATATAAACATGAAAATCACATGTATAAGATAATGAAAGGCTCTGTTAAAGGCATAAATATCTAATTTGATCCTGAATAACTAACATGTTTGTACACTTAATAAATGTTATGTGCTGAGTGCTTTGCTTGTCAACTCATCTATTCAATGTGAGAGATCTATAAGGCATTTTTTTCTCATTTCTTAGAACATGAGGCACAAAGAAGCAACACACAGAATCAGGCAGTCTGATTGCAGAGCCCACTACCTTCATGCTATAGACCTAAACTGAGTCTCCACACATTTATATGTTGAAGCACTTAATCCTAGTGTGACCATAGGGCTTCTAAGGAGATAGTGAAGGTCATACAGTAACACAAGGGTAGGGTCCTAATCCTATAGGATTTGTGGCCTTATAACAATGGGAAGAGAGTACATCATAGCTTCTCTATCGCCTTCTTTCTGTCTCTGCACATGCAAATACTGTGCAAAAGTCACTTGGACACCTGGCAAGAAGGTGACATCTGCAAACCAGAAAGAAAGCCCTCACTGGAAACCACCCATGCTGGTAATTTGATCTTGTACTTCTGGCATCTCAAATTGTCAGAAAAGAAGTTTCTATTGCTTAAGCCCACAGTATTTTTTTATGGTAGCAAACTAAGACACTACATAAATTACTCTTCCTAGAAACTGCCAAATAAAAATCAAAATGATTATAAGATCAAATTTTTGCTTCCCCTACAATTTCTTCACATACTAGAAGCCTATCTCCCTTTCACTCTTTCAAGGGGTTCTAAAAGCAACCCAAAAACTGAAACATGATTGGGTTTTCACATTATAAATATTCATTTTGAACATACACACCAGTACTTGCAGGTTAAGACATGTTTACTGAATTGATCTTTGCGAAGCAAACATAAAAGCTTCTGATCAATATAAATGTAAAAGTTTTGGGTCTGATTTTTAGCATAACTACATTTTCAGGCAATGATTCTGGAACTAAAATGGAATAAGAACGAAGATCTTAAATGGTTGCTCTTACAATGTTCTCCACTTATTAAAAATAATCACAGAGCATTAGCAGTAATGCCAAATCTCTAGCATTCTGGCCTTGGGAAAGAAATTATCAGTCTCTAAAAGGTCTTTGTCAAGTCCAACATCTATAAACATTTAAGTGGTATTGAGCAGGTTCCATAATCCGATCTGCTTTTAACTGTGGGAATCAATGCAGTTATTAAGAAGCAATTTGAATAATTCATGTTCTAAGAGAAGGCCTTCAGAGTAACCATAATGTGTTTGCATCTTAATGGTATTTTTAATAAAGTTGTGTGTTGCTAGCATGCACATTTGGTAAGCAAAACCAAACTCCATCCATCAGTTTGGAGGCAGTGATTAGAGAAATTTTGACAGTTTCAGAGGAACAGCCAAGCTACCTGGCTTTGATAAATAGCGAGTTACAGCAAACTTTCTTGCCTCAATATCTCCAGGCAAGGTATAATCTGTCTTTTTACCCACTGTCCTTTTGTTGGGCTTTGTCATTCTCTTAAACATACTATTTAAAATATCACTGCCAGGCCATCTAGGAATGTTAACCAGATCACATGCATGTTCATTAGCCCCAACAAAAGTCATGCATTAAGTGTTAAGCGGTGAACTCTGGTGAGAACGTTGGACAAGCATCACCTTTCTTTTTGGAAGACTTCCAACCTTATATCATCCATTTTCCTTACATTGAAATCAGAGTTTATTTGAATAAAATCAACCTTCCGAAAGTTCTCATTTTAGACAAGTATCAAACAACATGAGACATCACACAAAGATCCCGATTGTTGTCTGCTCACACCACCTCTGTGACAATTCCTCCAAGTTGAAACCAGTGTATTTGAGCTCTTCCTATTCACAAAACCTGCTATTTTCTCCAGGTTCAGCCTGTTGCTCCTTAGGCAAACTGTAATGGAAGATTATACTGAACTCAAGTCTCTCTCCACACCATTAATCTGTCTCAACTTGCCTTTCAAGACAACTCAGTCAAGCAGCAGCTCTTTGACCTGTTCCCCCTCTGACACTTGAGGATACCACTGATGGTCTTTGGGAGTTCCTCCTTCTCAAGCAAGCATTCTCAGCTCCTTAGCTTTTCTCTTGATCTGTCAATGACTGTGCCAACAGTAGTGTCTTTGGTGGACTTTGGGAGCCCATGCATGTAGGAAAACCCATTGTGAATGTCCATTACAAAAATTTTCATATAAGAAATTCCTCTTATTCTTAAACCAAGTACCACATGTAGGTTAGCTCTTTTTCTTATGTGTTTGAATACTGCCATTATACTCTATTCCCTTGACTAATTGTCTTCAGGTCTACATGGCTCTCTTCCCTAAGCTCTGCCTAAAAAGCAGTCCTGGGTCTTACCCTTTGTTTGTTTTGTAGTGGACAGGTATTGCCCTCCAAGTTTTCTCTACACTATATTGCTCTTTGCCTGGAATACTATTCCTCCCTTTTTGATGTGTAACCAATAGACACTCTGGGCAGGTAGGCTGAGAGCTCAAAAATATGCAGGTACTTTGAAAGGTCTGTAAAAAATAAAATTAAAAGATAAGTTTATTTTGGTGGAAAAAATTGTACACTCCATCTATATAAAGGAGTTTCAGAAAGGTAATGGAAAATGTGTACTAAAAAGTAATGTAGCTCCCGGTGGCGTGGCCTAGCGGCTAAAGTCCTCGCCTTGAAAGCCCCGGGATCCCATATGGGCGCCGGTTCTGATCCCGGCAGCTCCACTTCCCATCCAGCTCCCTGCTTGTGGCCTGGGAAAGCAGTTGAGGACGGCCCAATGCTTTGGGACACTGCACCCGCGTGGGAGACCTGGAAGAGGTTCCAGGTTCCCGGCATCGGATTGGCGCACACCGGCCCGTTGCGGCTCACTTGGGGAGTGAATCATGGGATGGAAGATCTTCCTCTCTGTCTCTCCTCCTCTGTGTATATCCGGCTTTCCAATAATAATGAAATGTTAAAAAAAAAGTAATGTATCGATTTCAATTTTATGTACCAAGATGAATGTATTTTCATTTTCCATCAATATTTTTATGAACACCCATTTGCTGGTCAGTACAGACCAGCCAGCTAAAAATAACATCCAAATCTTCGGGACACGTGTAAGTTTACTTCTTATTTATATTACAGTCCAATCTTGCTGGGGTGGAAGCCAGGATTTTAACTTTACTTTAGCTAGGTGAACCAAACACAGTACTTCAAGAACCCAGACTGTTTCTGGTTGAGAATGTAGTTGTCTTCCACATTAGAGCCTTCAAAGTCATCTTAGAAAGAAATCAAAAAGCATAAAGGAGTGTATAGAAGTTTTTATATCCAGGCCAAGATGTGGTGCACATCAGTTCTGCTTACATTTCACTCACCAATTCTCATTTATAGGACTTACTGCAGAGGAAACTGAGAAATGTAGCTGCAGGAGGAAAATGAAGGGTTGCTGAATCTATAGCACTGTCTAGAGGACTCTATTTCGCTCCTCAGGAAAGTCTACACTTACTGCGATCACAATGATATTACAAAGAGAATGTAGGAGCAGCTAGTATTATGAAAGAGTAATCACGAACGGATAAAAACACTCATTGCACTGGACAGTGAAAATCTATATGGTCGCTCATCTATTCTCTAACTTAACTGGAAGCTCCTGGTGGCCAGCCATGTAACTTTCACTTCCATGTTGCTAGTGTGTTGTACAGGATGTTCCTGCTACAAATGTCCACTGTATTGGAAACAAATGAAGTAATGAATAGGCCTAGGTCCATCCTTTCTATTACTCCAGACTAGATTGTTAAAACAGTACTTGAAGATCCAAAAAGCAACATATGCAACACTATGACTCTTTTGAGTGCTGGGGGTGTCAAGAGATGTTTCAGTGGCTCTTATGTGGATTGAATACTGCCTCTGCCTTGGAGAAGAGGAAGCCACGCGCTTTCACTGACACTCCGAGTCTTACTCATTGTTGATTCCCTAGCAGTTGGCACTCTTACCATTGTCTGTTCAATGTACAAATGTAAAACACTGAAAATATGTTTTATAATTAGTTCAGTGATGCAACCAGATACAATAACTAGTTTCACACAAAAACTAATGAAAGTTGGTAACAGGACCAGCCATAATAAGCCAACCAAGATCAGTTTTATCAAAGTAACAACAACTATTTTCATAACATTTTATAGCTGTCTGCTTCTCTTTCTAAAAAGATTTATTTATCTGAAAGGTAGAATTACAGAGGGAGAGAGAGAGACACACACAGAGAGAAGTCTTCCATCCTCTGGTTCGCTCCCTAAATGGCTTCAATGGAGGGGGTTGAGCCAGACCAAAGCTGGGAGCCAGGAGCTTCCTTTCACTATTTTAGGTGGATGCAGGGGCACAGACAGTTGGGTCATCCTCCACTACTTTCTTAGGCACATCAGCAGGGAGCTGGATTGGAAATAGAACAGCCAGGACTTGAACCAATGCTCAAATGGAATGCTGCAGGTAGTGGTTTAACCTGTTATGCCACAATCTCAGCCCCAACACTTTCTAGCCCTATGCACTATTCTTTTCCTAATTCCAGCTAAGAATTATTCTTACAAATTTGCGTTACTTTTTAAGCAAACTGAAATCATTTACCCACTTGGGTTAAGTGTTTAGCAGCGGTAGCTTCTACTACAGAGAAAAAAAAAATACCTTCTGTCTTTGGATTAAATCTTTACAAACAGCTATCATTAGGAAACCGAAAAAGCAGGAAAGCCTGTCTTCCTTTTCCAGTCTATAAATAAAGAGGAAGACAAAGATAACAACTGAAGTAGTTCCCAAGTCAACACTGTGAAACTTGTGTTGACCTGCCTTAAATACCATACTTCCTACTGTGAGTGGTTTTTAAGAAAGAAGGAAAAAAGGCCACCTCAAACATCTAAAATCAGAAAAAAAAATCATAATATGTTTCTTTGCTTGGCACTTTGTATTACCTATTAAAAAAAGAAAACAAAAAGTCAGGCTCCTTAAATCTGAACCTATTTTTTTTATTTAAAGCAATCGAAAATGTTTTCTCTTTGGCAAGCTTTGGATGTTGGTTGTTGTGTTCAAAATATCCAATATTAACCTGCTGAAATGAGAGTGTTCACCTTCCAGTGCCTTCCAGGTGTTTATTCTTTTTGATAAATGAAACAAAGAAGCAATTGGTCCAAAATTAATCCAAAAAGGTGCCTGCTCTATAATGTACAAGTGAAACCTGCATTTTAATTAAAACAAACACATCAACAATTTATCATTTTGGTCGTAAAATAAGCTTATCATTTCTATTAGTGATTTTCAAAAATACTTAAATATAACTTATCAGACAAAATATGAAAATCAAAGTTTTAGTTCAGCATTCTCTTTGAAAATCAACTTTCCATTACCTCAATTTGATTTGTTTAAAAACGATAAAACCTTGAACATTCAGTAAAACCAAATGGATAAAACTCGAATCAAAGCAAATGAAATGACTGTCATAGAACAGTGATGACGAGAGGCTGGAAAGGAAAGGGGTGGGGTGCTGAGAGAGGTTGGATGGTGGGTACTGTAGATTGGAGTGACAATAGCTTATCACAAGGTATTCCATAATGCAAGCAGAATTATAAGAAAGGACTCCAAAAGCTCCCAGTACAAGGAAATGCCACGTGTTTAAGGAGACAGAAGTGCTAATTATGATTATTTGATCATTACACACTATATGCATATATCAAATTATCACATCATATTCATAAATACATTTATTATATATCAATTTAAAATTTTTGAAAGTCATCGTGTATTTCAAAGTAGAGGATTTTCAATGTTCTAATCACGAAGAAATAACTACTGAGATGAGAGATATGCTTGCGTGTGTGTGTGTGTGTGAAAATAACATACTGCTTCCCAGGAAATATGTGTGTCAATTAAAAATAAAATACAGAGGGATGGGCATTTGGCCTAAAGGTAGACACCTGCCTCCCATTTTGGAGTGCCTGCATTGGTAGCCCTCTCTGCATGCTGACTCCAGGCTCCTACAAATGCACACTCTGTGAAGCAGTGGTGATGGCTCAAGCAACTGGGTTCCTGCTGCCCACAGGGGAGAGAGAAATTACATTTCCAGTTTTCCACTTTAGCCCAGATCTACCCAGCTTATCCCTGCTTATCGTGGCATTTGGGGCATGAACCAGCACCTAAGATCTTTCTCTTACTCTCTCTTTCCCTTTATTTTTCACAATTTAAATTTAAAAATGTACAAAAATAAAAAATATCAAGCTAACACAAAACAAATGCAAATGTAAATTTGTTCAATAAGCCTGCTCAGAACATCTGAGTATTAGTCATGGGTTGCCTCAAGGCCCTGTCACCTGGACCTCCCAGAGAATGTGCTTCAGTTTGAGGTCCAGTCAATCATGTTAGTGGCAAGAAGGCTTTATGGACTCAGGAACACTAGTACAAGATGGAATTGATCTGGAGGCCCCTGTACACTAGGATGTTCACAGGTTCTCATCATGATGGGGTAACAAGTACTCCCTTCCGGGTGGGTCCTGCATCACAGGCATAGAACAATCTTACTATATGAGTATCAATCATGATTGCAAATGCTCGGTTTGCTGAGCACTCTTGCATGTGCCAGGTGATCACAATGCTAAGCACTGAAGAGAGCAGGAAAGACACAAAACCTGTCCCCCCCAAGGCTTAGGAGGACAGAGAAGACTCCCACCAGAGAAGACTCTCATTCACTTATGAGATAAACACATATATGATCAAACCATCCCATAAAAATTAGTAACTATGAAGTCCTATTATAGGCATTCCTAACTTAGTGGTGATGCAGGGAGGTGTAGCCAGAATGGGTTCCAGAGAAGGTGACACACTATGATATCTACATTTGCTGAATCTACATAGCTTTATAGTACCTTAGTGCTTTCATCTGTAGAATGGACTAATAGCAGTACCTACCCGATAAGACTTTCATGAAGGCTAAGTTTGATAACAAGTGAAAGCAACAACGACAGTCAAAAGCACTGGGGAAGTGATCAATGTATGTTTCTGCTATAAGTTAGCCAGGCAAAACTGGGGTTGGAGGGAGGAGAGGAGGATAGCAGGAGCGCACATTCCAGAGGGGGGGAAATATATATATATATATAAACAAAAGTCTTGAGTCCCCAAAAGTTATGGTGCCCCTGTGGATGGAATTAGACTCTGCAAAGATGAAATAACTAGGGAACAACGTAAAGGAAGACCCTCTGCAGCCTTCCCAAAACTTTGTCCTCTCTCCCTAACCATCCTAAAGGCATTTTCTTGAGGCTCTATTTCCCTTGCAGATATCCTAGTGTGATCTTCATTTCCTATTTTTATAAATTTCTTTATTTTTCAGATATATTCTCATGATACTTTCTTAATTCTGAAGAAGAGATACCTTCAACTTTTCACTCCCTGTAACAATCTAACTTCTACAAAATCTGGCTCTCATTCACTGCTCTGTGTCACTTTCCATTCTTTTAGTGACTCACTGCCATTACTCCATCAGCCTTTAGCAAGATCTTCAAATAGAAAACTTCAGCACTATGTTTCCAAAATACAAATCCGCTCTATCACTCACATGCTTAAAATATTCCATGGCTTCTGATGTCCTACAAAATAACAACCAAACTCCTGAACTAAATCACCCAGCTGATCCAGAATTTCGGCCCAGGCTCTTCCAGAATCTGTTCCTGCTTCTCTCCTTTCTCTTCCTATATTCACTGTTAGCTAGCAAAATCTCTCACCAACTTCCTGAATACAGCATATGCTTTGGCAGTCCCCCCTACCTCATCTCGTTTTAATTTTCATGTCAATCTCCATTTATCAAAATCTGACTCACTTTCAATCCATTAAGATACACTGACATTTCCTGTACAAAACTTTCTCCCATACTGTCCACCTTTCTCCAAAACACAAATCCTTAAGAGTTGACTTTTTATAGCACTCATCATGTTACATCTGCTATGGTTTGGATACCAGTTCATCCCCAAAAGGTTCATATATTAAAGGTCTGTCCCCAGGGCAGTGGTAAGTGGAACCTTTAGGGAGTAGGATCTAGCAGAAGGCTCTCGGCCACTGGGATTGGGCTCACAGGAGGTAGTCCTATGGGACTCCTTGGTAGTTCTTGTGAGAGAGTTGTTAACAAAATCCTGAGTTTGGTACCACTGATTCCTGGCTTGCCATGTATTAGTTCCTGAGCACAGTTTTGTCATCCACAATCTGCTGTGGGGTATTTGCCACAGCATACATCACGCCATTGGCACTTTTATTTCTCAAGATTGTGAACTTTAAATAAGTCTCATTTTGCTACACAAGTAGCTTGTCTCAGACATTTTGCTATAGTAACGGAAAGCTGACTAACACAGTCTCCAAAGTGTTTGTCTCTCTGCCAGAAGGATGGGTTCTATCAAAGCAGGAACTTGTCTATTCTACAGTTGTTTGTTACTATGTCCAGCTCTGAACTCAACAGTTGTCTATAGTGTTGCTGTCCTAATTAAACCATGATTGTTTATTTGAGAAAATCACGAGAAATAGACTATTCAAAATAAATGCTGAGAAGACATGGAATGACATGCCATCCCAACTATTGACTTGTCTCTTGTAATATTGTGTGTGTATTTACCAGTTCAGTACACAGGCATTGACTGTTTGCCAAGACATTAGGTACACAATTGCAAACACAGATGTGAAAGTAACACACTGATACATATATACTCACATAAAGGGGAAGACTAGCCAGCCATAAAAGATGGCAACCTGGGACTGGCGCAGTAGCCTAGTAGCTAAAGTCCTCTCCTTACAGGCACTGGGATGCCATAGAGGTGCCAAGTCATGTCCCAGCTGCACCACTTCCCATCAAGCTCCCTGCTTGTGGCCGGCAAAGCAGTCAAAGATGGTCCATAGCGTTGGGAGACCCGGAAGAAACTCCTGACTCCTTGCTTCACATTGGTTCAGTTCTGGCTGTTGCGGCCACTTGGGGAGTGAATAAGTAGATGAAAGATTTTCCTCTCTGTCTCTCCTCCTCTCTGTATATCTGACTCTCCAATAAAAATAAATAAATCTTAACGAACAAACAAAAGATGGCAACTGAAGATCCTAACTGGAAACAGGGTACCAAAGGGCATCTCTAGGGAAGCAATTATGACAATGGAAAATGACAGCTAGGGAAGAACTGACCATGTACAGCATGGAAAAGAGAACATTCCCAAGGAAGGAGAAGGTCCTGATGAGAACTGTGGCTGAAGGGAGCTTAGTGTGCTTGAGAAAGTGAGGGACGCTGGTCGCCTGCAGCCTGGTGAAGAAATGCAGCGTGATGCACCAGCTCAGAGCGCCTGGAAGAGACTGCTGTTTCTTGTAAGGGCACCTTTAAGCCATTAAAGATTTCAAGCAATGCCGGTGGAGGGGGGGAGAAGAGAGGATAACGGGATCAGATTTACATTTTTAAAATATCACTCTCAAGTGCAGAATTAAAATTCTTACAGATAAAATTACCAGTGAGATGGAAAATTTCTCCATTTATTTGATCTTTCAGTAACTCAGTATAATAGTTATTTGAACATGTATCAGTCAAATATTTGTCTCTGATCATCTTTAAAATGTAAAACCAAACCTCCTCATACACTTTTATTTCTCTGAATAATATATGTTAGGTATACAAAGTTACACAACAATTCCTGGTTCTAAGAATGCCACATCCAATCAGAGCTACCATTAATCAGAGCTACCATTCCAAAGCATCAAAATATCTTGTCAAGATAAAGTCTAGTATTTGATGTTGATGGAAATTCAAATTTTTCATTTCAAGTTCGGTTAAAAACATAGCCTTTTCCCCCTGAGCTGATGAGCAATGAGTGGTAGGTAAGAGAACAGAAAGGCGGAATTTTGGGCCCAGTAGCGTGGCCTAGTGGTTAAACTCCTCGCCTTGAGTGCCCCGGGATCCCATATGGGCACCGGTTCTAATCCCGGAAGCTCCACTTCCCATCCAGCTTCCTGCTTGTGGTCTGGGAAAGCAGTGGAGGACAGCCCAAGGCTTTGGGACACTGCTCCTGCGTGGGAGGCCTGGAAGAGGCTCCTGGTTCCCGGCTTTGGATCGTTGCGGTCACTTGGGGAGTAAATCATCGGACGGAAGATCTTCCTCTCTGTCTCTCCTCCTTTCTGTATATCTGACTTTGTAATAAAAATTTAAAAATCTTTAAAAAAAAAGAAAGGTGGAGTTTCTGCTTGTTGAATTCATTCAAGTTACAATTATGTCACAAAATCTGATAAAATTCAGGATCATTGTAAGAATGCTCTTGTAACATTTTCATAGACCAAAAAAAAAAAAATTGCTACAACCAGAAAAAGAGGGAGAGGAAAGAAGAAGAAATACACCACTGCAGAATAAAGAAGGACCATCAGGAACACACTTCAGCCAGCAAGCATTAACGCTGCACGGGTACTACTGGCTCCTTGGGAAAGCCAACTGTAGGAGAGGATTGTCAAGAAGCATCCAACATGGACCCACTGCAAGAAATGAAACAGTGCGGAGGGAAAAATACATAGCCATCACACATGATGTAATACAAAACCCTTTCTTAAGCACTTTATGTGCAGTAATTTATTCTTAAAAATAACACAGGGATGGGCCTGGCGCAATGGGGCAATGGCTAAATCCTTACCTTGCAAGCACTAGGATCCCATGTGGGTGCTGATTTATGACCCCGCTGTTCCATTCCCATCCAGCTCCCTGTTTATGGTGTGGGAGAGCAGCAGAGGATGGTCCAAAGCCTTGGGACCCTGAACTCAGATGGGAGACTTGGAAGGGACTCCTGGCTATTGATCGGCTGAGCCCTGGCTATTGGGGCCATTTGAGGGGGGAACCAGCAGATGGAAGGTCTTTTTCTCGGTCTCTCCTTCTCTCTATAAATCTGATCTGCATTTACAAAAAAAATCTTTTTAAAAATAAATTTGAAAAATTCTTCTAAGAAAAGATAATCTGAACCAAGGAAACGAATACAGGCAATGTATACAGAATTGGACAAAATGATTTTAGGAGGGCAAACTTTGCAACATGGAATAGCAACTGAAACATACCAATAATAAATATTACTGTATTTATGACATATAATGGTTCTTCAAGCCATTTATGGATAAATGGAATTAAAGAGTAAATTTATGCTGTTACTAAAAAATTGGAATCCATCTGTAGTTTTTTTAATTACAAAATTCATTGAAAGTGTACATTCTGAAAAACTAAACAGATTTAAAAATGTTTGCAACAAAATAAACTTACTTTTTAATTTCATTTATCCATGATTTTTTAAAGATTTATTTTATATTTATTTTCATTGCAAAGTCAGATATACAGAGAGGAGGAGAGACAGAGAGGAAGATCTTCCATCCAATGATTTACTCCCCAAGTGGCAGCAATTACTGGAGCTGCACTGATCCAAAGACAGGAGCCAGGAACTTCTTCTGGGTTTCCCACACTTGTGTAGAGTCCCACAGCTTTGGGCCATCCTTGACTGCTTTCCCAGGCCAAAGCAGGGAGCTGGATGGGCAGCCAGCATTAGAACTGATGCCCATATGGGGTCCTGGCGCATTCAAGGTGAGGACTTTAGGCACTAGGCCACTGCACCGGGCCTTATCTGTGATCTTTTCAGAGCTTCAGTATTACATGCTGAGTATTGTACTAAGCACTTTACAGTTTATGTGATTTCAAACTTAAACATCTCTATGGTAAATATTTTTTGCTTCCATTGGAAATGTGAAGAAACTCCTGCTAAATCAAACATTAAGATGCCAGAAAGTGAGTGTCAGTTAAGTTTGGTTCTTTCAAAAACATAATTTAAAGGCAGAGTAACAGAATAAATGAGGGACGACATGAAAAATGAAACAGAAGGAGAATCTTTGATCTGCTGTTTGCTTCCCCCAAATGACACCAATGACTTGGGTTGAGCCAGACAGAAACCTGGAGTCTGGAACCTCACCTGGCTCTCCCACCTGAGTAGTTGGTACCTTCTGCTGCTGCTTTCCCAGAAGCATTAACAGAGAGCTGGGTCAGAAACAGAGTAGCTGGTACTCCAACTGCTGCTCTAATGAGATGTTGGTGCTGCAGGAGGAGGCCTAATTTATGGGTTCCATAAATCATTTCTTTTCTGATTGCGGCTTTTACAATTAAGTTCAAGGTATGTTTTCTTGTTTTTAATCTGGTTATAATTTGGGTCTAAGTAAAATATGATGTACACTTTTTTTTATATATATATTTTTATTGTATTGTTGTTGACAATCTTTACATAGTTAATTACAGTTAAAGGAAAAAGAAGGAAAAAAAAAGGTTTGGGGGATAGGAAAGTGGGTAATGCTATTATGTCCATATTGTTTCCATCATGTATCTGAGGTAAAGGGGGACATTGAGGGAGAAGCCCCACCCGGTTTCCCGCCCACCCCAAGTCCCGGATGTGGGGCATGCTCTGAAATATGTGCTCGAGTGGTGTTAATAGTTCTGCAGTTATGAATCGCTGCCAGTTTCACTCGATGAGGTCGTCCACCGATTGATATGGTCCATCATAAAGTCTCCGTTTGCCCCATAACTTGCTGCCAACATATAGCTGAGATGAATGATTGTCCTATTCTGTCTTCTGTCTTTTCTTGGTTAGAGTTCTGAGTCCAACAGTTTGATTTGGGAGATCTCCAAAGATACTTTGAGGTATTCCCAGACTAGATTCTTATATGTTCTAGCAATCACAGGGCCCGGCACAGTCCATCACCCCGATCAGCTGGTGGTTGCAATTGCTGGGTTGGTTCTGTTTTCAGTCCCGAGTTGCACTGGAACCAATGGGTGTTGCAGTCCAGTCTGGTTCGGCCCTTACATCAACCAGTGGGAGCTGCAGCCTAGTAGGGGTGACCCACAATAACCCCCACCAAGCCCGCCCCCTACCCTGGTTTGCCAGTCTGTCCCCCATCCCATTTGGCTCTGGTACTTGTCAATGGGTATTAAAGCTTAGTTCTATCTAACCAACTCAACCATCCAGCCCTCACAGATGTTGTTGAGTGCCTCTCTATCTAGCCATCCCAGCCCCCGTCCTAGTTTTCATGCCCTCCCACGGGAATAGTGACCCAAGAAGGGGGAACCCACTTTTCCCTCCCAGGTCTCTCTGTCCCGGTTTATGCACTCTTTAGGTGGTCCTGAGATTTGACTCGACAGAATTAGTCCCCAGTGCCAGCTTCTGCCAGCTGATGCTGCGGCCCTTTTAATGAAAGTTTTTTCCAAGTCATTTTAGCTTTCCCTTCTTTCTTGAAGTACTATTTCTCAATCATCAAATTCTGTCATAATCCATAACAGAGCTTAATTTGAACATCAGTCATTATATTCTTTTTTTTTACAGTTTATTTTTTTATTATTTTTAAAAAATAAAGCAAACATTTATTAAACTGTAATAAAAACATTCCATCAAATTACAAAAACCTGAGCAAGAAAAACAAACAGCACATGCTTAACTGTAGTTGACATTCAAATAAAATTTGCATTCCCAAAATATTATACAGTAATTAGAAAATACCAGCCAAAGTAATATTAGGATACTTTTACGTGTGATCTCAACAAATTTGAACAGAAGCAAATTTTAACAAAGGTAAATTTTGCAGTGAAACATAGCAGTAGATTAAGGATCTTAACATGTTTATTTTACTGCTATTTGACACTATGATACAAAAATAAGAGGATTTACTTGACATTTTTAATAAATATCTCATGGGCTGTTGAGTGCCTTACTCAATGACATCAGTCATTACATTCTGCTTTAAAACAGTTTCAAGAGCTATTAACATAAGTAGGGCTTCCTTACCACGTTGGAACTAAATACTCTTTGAGGTGTCCCTGATCCTCTATATTTACTGTCTCTTTCATCACCACCAGGCTACCAACTCACACCCGCTGCTCTTAGAGCACTGGACAATCCTCTGCTTCCTTTAAACTCTGCTTTTTCTGCAACTTCCTCTAATGCTACCCAAGGCCAAGGAAATGTCAATGAATTCAGTTCAACCCACTTTTGTAAGATCTGCTTGGACCTGTACTTGTTCTCCATGGCCTATTTTATCAATAGAGATAGTAGAGATACTGTGCCAAACCAAAGAAATCTGCACTTTCTTTCCAGTAAAACCTCGACTAGCCAGATCCAGTGGACTTTGTCTAACTTAACAAAAGTTAGGAAGACTGAAAATCTTATGAACTGTTAGTGGTGTCCTCAGTTTGCAGAGGCATGGACTGAGTCTTAGGAATATGAAGCAACGCCCAGCTTTCAGGGCAAGCAGGCAGTACAGCTGGGATCAAACAAGGTCCTTTTAAGGTTCACTGCCACAAATGGAGTGAGGGGAGGGGACTAAAACCATTTCTTATAATATTGACGGCAATAAGAAATAACCAAATATTTGCTGTATTTATTGGTGACAAATGCTGAATAATGTCATGTATCCATATTGAAATTATAAAGTGAGATTTAAAGCATAGATCAGAGATTGCCAAACTGGCAACATTCAAGCAGTGCCACCTATGCATTAACAGTGACCAGCTTGAAGGTCATGCTTTATCATATCCTGTAACCTCCACAGTGATTTCCTGGCATTTTTTGCTCAGCTCACTTATTTTGAAGGACATTATTGCATCAGAGTAAAACAAATATGCAAAGAAATATAGATTTGTATTATACATGCTAACTATCTTAAAACTGAAATATTGCTAGCATTAAGGTTTGAATATCATAAGTTTTTAAGATCAAATTATTCAGAAAACCATTTCCCTCTCCCATTTAGATCTAATTCTATTTTAGCCTGGTTGTCTGAATTCTTCTATTGATTTAACCAATATTTATCAAACAGATACTTTGTGCTACAGATTATGCTATACGGTAAGAATGGCTATGACCCTAAGAACTCTGGACATTTACTTGGGTTAGTTATTGAATTAAATTAGCAGTGACCATTAAAACTGTCAATATTTAAAAAGTGGATCCAGAAACCTTTCATTAGTTATTTCAAACATCTAATTACATTAAAAGCACTTTCCAATTCATTCATATTTAAGGTCATGTAAGTCTTCACACAGTGTAGGAAGCTGTTCATATGGCAAATACGTAGAAACACTAGAACTTTCTAAGAAATACTAGAACTGTTTGGTTTTGTCATGGGCTCCTGCTCTTAGAACACAAAGTCAAAAAGAATTCTCCAGTACTGGATGGGCCTGACCTTTTCCCTGCATTCACTTTAGACATACACGTGTGCCTCTATCTTTCTGCTCTGCAGAGCAGAAGCAACCAAGCACAAACTCCATCAGCTAAAACAGTTGCTTAGATCAGACAGTATTTTTATGACACTAATTTGGAGACAAGTCCTGATGATATTCAGCATGTGGTCCAAACCTTTTCTTTTTCTTAATGCAGTTATGTTCTGAGATGACTTGGCCTAGGTTCAGGTCACTTTCATGTCACAAATAATCCTGTTAATAGGTGCCTCTGCATTTTTGCTTCTATTCATGTAGACTCCAGCTTTTTTTATGTCCTTCCTAACACTTCAATACCTACTCCTCGTGGCCATACATCTCTCCTATCTAAGGACTTCTGAGCTGTCTTTCTTAGAAAACATTCTAGTTGGCTTTGCAAGTATAGAACTTATATTTTCATCTTAGAAAAATAAATAGGACACCACGATAAGTGCTGCCATTCCTCCTTCTAAGATTTACACTGAAAATGTTTCTTGATCCTTCAGGATCTTTTTAAAAGCACCAATGCTTAAAAGGTTAAATATCTCTATGAAAAATTTTAAAATCTTTAATTCTTAATGGCATATTTCAAACAACTGAAGACAATACATGTGCTAACTTAAAAGTTTCCAAGTAGATATACTGTTTCGGACTTCTTTTTAAATGCTTTTTACTGTCTGCCACTCGTTTATAACTGTTAACTACTCAGTGCAGTTGCGTATTATTTCACATGGTTTTATTAATCTTATTGCCTCCAGTGATTGGGGTAGGGTATCATATGACCAAAATTTCTTATAAATAATTCATTCCACTTTTCTGTCATTTCAGAATAATATCTGACAGTAAAATTCATGCATGGTCATTGGCTTACTAAATAGATGAGCTAAGGTCTAACACGCAAATAATCTTTCCAAAAGACAAGTTCATCAATATTGATTAAACCCAAGATGCATATAAAGTACATATCAGGAGAGAGGAACTTCTTCTAAATATCTCTTTAAGTCCAAGTTTACAGAGCCAGGGTAGGATTTATGGCTTTTCCTATTCAAGAATCATTAACTGGGAAAAAGTCGTAATTATAATCTAATACACAATTCAATATTAACCTTGTAGATAAGTTAAAAAAAATCTCTGGGCCAAAGAAGCTAGATGCTTTCAGAAGTAGAAATGAACAGCTCCTACTACCCCATGGGCCCATTCTCACCTAAAGCTTGGCAATCAAGGTGAATTGCCCCCATATCTGGTAAGTTTGTGAAGCGCCTGCTTTGCTTTAGGGAGTAAGAAGTGGAGGTCATTCAATGACTCTGAAAGATAGCACATCAGAGGAACAAGAGGAAAAAGCAGTGGTGATCAGATCTGGGAGCCTCTATCACTCAGTATTTCCCATGCCATAAGGGAATCAACACAGCTCACTAACACAAACACAGTCCTATGACCTGGGGCTCTGCAGATGAAAACTAATCTAATCCCAGCACCATCTCTGCCAGGTCAGCACTGTGTCCCAGCTTTGCAGATAAGGTCTCTGGGTGAGAACTGAAAGTTTTACCAAAAGCTAGTACAGAGTCACCCGAGCATGGATGCAGGTAGTGGGGGGTGTGGCCACAATCACCAGCAAGATGGCAGAGGAAGGAATATCTGAAACTGTTGTGACATAATAGGATAATAGTCATTCCTCGTTTTCAACCCATGTGCCGCCAGGTAACCTGTTGCTCCTTTGCATTTTCTCCTTTGATGATTTGTTCCCATAACAAAAGTATTTCTATTTACATATTTGAGAGAGAACATGCACATAAGAGAGCATACTCCCCCACGTGCTGTGATGCCTGTCATGGCAAGGGCTGCCATAGACCAAAGCTAGGTTTCCAAAGGGTGCCAGGGAATACCTGAGCCACTACCGTTGCTTTCTGGGATCTGTACTGTCAGAATTCAAGAGTCATCAGCTGGGTACTGGAGCCATGTACTTTGAGGTGGGTCATGGGCACAAACTGCTAGGCTAATGCCCTGCCCCTGGTTCCTTTTAATGCTGCACTTGTCTGGACTGATTTGGATTCCACTAAGATAACACTCAATGGATCTGGAGGAAGGAGGTGCATATTCTCTTTGCTTTCTGGGGAACGCCACCCTGACTGCTGCTCCCAGTGCCATGACCTAAAGACCATGAAGCACCTCTGCCCCCTTAGCTTCTCATTGGAATGCTATAAGAGTTAAATGAGCAATGAAGTTGAACAGTATCCCTCTTAGGAAATGTGCTCTTTTTTCCCCCAGAAAACTACCATAAATGTTCTGGTGAAAAAAAAAATCAAGTCCAAATAGTGGGATGACAAGCATTCTCCCAGAATGAGAGAGCACAGAGTGGCTGTGGCATTATCAGAAGTTCTAGAACTTACTTCTCTCCAATTAAAGCAAGTGGAGGGACAGGGTGTAACTTTCCTGTCCTTTTCATTTTATTTCTGGAAAGTCAATACAATGGTCACAAAAGGCCCTGAGCCTGCACCTCTGCAAGAAAAGCTCATAGTGGCTGCTAGGCTTCATGACTGCTATGTGCACCCAGCACTACAACTTCCAGGAAAGATATCCATCCTGGCTGCCATCCACCACTGCCCCTAACTGCCCTCCTTGCCAAGTTATCAGTGCCATTTCACTGCTCTATGCTCCCTGAGGCTTACTCAAGCCTGTGCCTCCAGCAAATGACTCAGATATTCTTGATAAATACCAAAATTCAGTATAAAGCAATAAAAAAGCAGTTACAGAGAGTAGAGAGTTCAATATCTGCTAATTATTGCTTCTCCTCTTATTATTTCTTTTAGGTACTGACTAGTTGGCCATTTGCTTAGCTGCAAAGCAATCTCTTGGGAATGTAGGAAGCAGAACTGAATCATTCTTGCCACCATTCCGATTTAATAATTTTAATCAATAGCTAATTTTCTAAGCTGATGGAAGGCAAGTGGCAGATCAGAAGACCCAAGACAACAGATGATTCCAATGTTATTCTCATTGTCTTTAGCTGAGGGATATGCCTTCCATGCTCTTCGCCTACTGATTTACTTTCCAAGATCTCTTCTGTTGAGTCCATCAGCCCCCAAATTGGATGTGTACTTGATTCATTGGAGGAGGGTACCTAAAGAGTTTGATGGTTTGGTATGTTATCAGAAAAGCAATCTGTTTTCATGCATCACATAAAAATGCAAATGGCATTTCAGAGTTTGTGTTTGCTTTTTATGAGGTCCACAAATAGGCTAAGCACTATGATGAACTAATAAGGACCTCTGGTCAAGGTCTCAATACAGTGCCCCCAAGGAGGTGCTCCGTTGCCTTCTCACTTAACGTCTGCCTCAGATTGGACTAAAGCATATCAGACAGGGGCTGAAAAAAGAGGAGCAGTGATACTCAGATGACTATGGCCAATGAGTGACACCCAGGAAGGAGACTTGAATATCTGGAGACATTTAACGTTCTACTCTTAGACAGAAATGATGTTCTTAACAATAAGAACATTTGGCAAGAGGAATAGAGCCACTGGGCAATGGATTAGGAACATCCTACGGACCATGCTGTTTATAGATTCATATGAGTGTTTCAACTGAAGAAAAAAATCTTGAGAAGAATGGGAGAGCCTTGAGGTTAAAAAGCGGGTATTGCATGTATGGTTTATGCAGTAACCAAAGAGTGCAGCACAGGAATGCAATCTTTCTGCAGAATTGAGAAGACAATGGAAATCACTCTCAGGATAAAAATGAAAACAAATGTGGATCCATAAAACTGATCATAATGGTTGTTTAGTAATTTATTTCTAAAGATTTATGTATTTATTTGAGTTACAGAGAGAGAGAGAGAGAGAGAGAGAGAGAGAGAGAGAGAGAGTGTTCCCATTTGTTGCTTCACTTTCCCAATGGCCGCAAAAGTTAGGGCTGGAAGAAGCCAAAAACAGAAGCCAAGAGCTTCTTCTAGGTTTCTCATATCTTTGCAGAGGTCAAAGCACTGGGACTATCCTTTGCTGCTTTCCCATGCACATTAGGAGGGAGCTGAATTAGAAGTGGAATAGTCAGGATTTGAATTGGTGCCCTTATGGGATGCCAGCATTGCAGACAGATGTCAGCTTGTGGGTAATTTTTTTCTTGTTTTGGTCCTCTGACAAAATCAGGGTTTTGTTTCTGCTAAAACTGGCTTACATAAAATAAATGATATTTGATCTAAAAGAGAGAGAGAGAGAGACTAAAAAAGATGTTCAGAGTGGTTAGGGTAGCTAATACAATAACTGTAAAAATGATGCTTATTCACTTAAGCTATTTAATCCAAAATCTTTCAGTAAATATCTACTTCCATTTTATAATATACCTTTCAAAAAGTCACTTTCAGACTGATACAGGGCTAAAAATTTATTCTTATCCAGTCTTTTCAGCTGGGATTATAATCAGGAGGTTTAGCTGCCAACATTTTTAAGCAACATCAGGGAAAGGCAGCAGAATCATTTAGAAGCGGTTTCAATTTAAAGTCTCCTGCTTTTTTTTTCCATTGCTATTCCTGTTTTTCCATTCACAATTATTTTGTGGATTATGTTGTCTTTCTGTAAAATAATGAAAAGAAACTTTGCTAAATTAAACAGCAGTTAAGCCACCCACCAGGAACTTGAAAAGAACCCTACTTGGTCTGTTTTGCTAACTCAATATTGAAGCTTTTGGGGGGATAATAAAGACTAGTGTAGTGCTCCTATATGCCAAGGCAAGGATAAGTGTGGATAAGACCACCCTGTACCACAACCTGTTGCTGTATCTGCAAATGCACCTCTGAGAAGCTCTTCCTTTACAGACACAGCAAGCTGTACAATGATACTCCCTGGATACTCTGCACTTGTGAGAAAACTATAGCAGCCTCCACAGGCAGCAGGAATCGAATAGAAGACGGCCAGCATTGTGGCATAGCACATTAAACTGCCACTTGCTATAGCAGCATCCTATATCTACTCATTGGAAGGAGTCCTGGCTGCCCTGCTTGCAATTCAGCTCCCTGCTAATGCATCTGGAAAAGTGGGAAAAGACAGCTCAGATCAAAAGATAAATAAATTACAGTATACTTAAGAAACAAAAAAACTGGGACCTGGAGCAGTGGCTTAGTGGATAAAGTCCTTGCCTTGAACATGCCAGGATCCCATTTGGGTACTGGTTCTAATCCTGGCAGCCTTACTTCCCATCCAGCTACTTGCTTGTGGCCTGAAAAAGCAGTCGAGGATGGCCCAAAGATTTGGGACCCTGCACTCACATGGGAGACCCGGAAGAAGCTCCTGGCTCTGGCTCTGGATTGGCACAGCACTGTCTGTTGCGGTTACTTGGAAAGTGAATCTTCAAATGGAAGATCTTCCTCTCTGTCTCTCCTCCTCTCTGTATATCTGACTTTGCAATAAAAATAATAAATCTTAAAAAAAAAGGAACAGAGGGCTTAATAAAATGTATATGTATGGACCTATCTCAAAACCAATTCCAAATGAACAAATTGCAGGATGCACAGAGGATATCACAAGTAAAAATTTCAAAATATATGTAAACCAACACTATTTTATGTAAATTGTGTGTGCACATACAAGGACAGTATGGATACAAAGGGTAGACTCAGAGTTCATGAGGTGCCACAGAAGGAAGGTAAGAAATTCCTTTATTTGCCAAAAAGAAAAACAGGAGCTAATCAAATCCTGCTAACACTTTCAGCTATTTGCTGAATTATCCTCTGCTTTCTATATAAATCGTTTGAAAATAGTATCAAATTTGAAAACTTTTAAATTAAAACTTACACATTTTCTTCAATTCGCTCAATTGCCCATATACTCACACTTTCAACAAATATTTGCAAAGTATATCATTCATGCTGGAATACAAAGAGGAAAAAACAACATTGTCCTTACCAGGCCTTCATGAAATAGTCTAATCCTTATTCAGGAATCCTTTCACATTCTGCAGAATAAGTTGCTGTATATAGTAGGGAAGGATATTCACAAGGTTTCAAATTGCCCAAGAATAACTGCCATGTGCGCATTTACAGAGTAGCATGCTACTGTAGTTCCAAAAATAAAATTGTCAATATTTGTATTTAACTATCTTCTTGCCAAGAGCTTTTAAAAGGCTACCTAAGCAAATGAGTTTTGAAGATGTTCCAAAGTGAATTATTATTGAACAGACAATCATAATAATACAAAGTCAAATAAGCTTGTCTTTCTTTGAAGGTTTTCCAAAGAGATGTTAATTGGCCAACCTGTCACTAATAACGACAACAGTAAGTGATACGGTGAAACCTGAATTTGGCATAATCACTACAATAGCATTTCCAACATCTTATGGCTCAATTCTCCAGGAACTGAAGTCTAAGCCTTTCTAAGGTGGTTTTTTTATAAAGTGGCCATTGGTACTTTTGTGCAACATTTACATAAATGGGGCCAACTACATTGAAGAAATCAGATCCAGCATTACACTCCTGCCTAACTCAACAGTACACCTTGCATTCACTTTTGCATGTGATGAAAGATGACCAACATGCGAAGTTTTGGATCATCACATGTCAGGCCCTCATTCTGCAGACAGATTATCGTGGGTACCAAGTACTGTTGAAACCGAATCAGGTGGAAGGATATGAAAAAGTCAGAAACAGACCAGCTCACCACCCATATCAGGAGTCAGGAAGCTCACTGTGGAATCGTAAGAGCAAGCTTGACTGACTCACGAACCAAGACCCATGTGCTGGCACAAAATTCACTTCTTTCTAGTGCTGATCAATCATGAACGCTCACAGTGGAGCCCATCAGATAACAAGGGTGATTCAGACAATACAAGCCTCTGCTTGGGTCCAATCAAGCAACACGGAACTAGAGGCCGGGTAAACAAGTCAGGCTTCTGCAGGGCTACTCACACATGCGTACATTCACACACACATGCTTTCTCCCACTTACACTTCTAGAATTTCAATTTTTATGAGTAATTACAGAAAACACCTGTGTTGATAATCTAACAGCAGAAACATGTCTGTTATCTTAAAATGTATTTAGATCTTATTAAGTATGATATATATTTATATACTCAAAATGTTTATTCTACTTCTATTGAAATGTGTTGTTATCCCAAGGAAGTTACCTTGTGTTTGCCAATCACACCTACAAACACCAAAGTTTCTAAACTAACGTACTTTTGTGACACTACATGGATTCAGTAAATTATACTGCAGTGTCACAGTCTAGAGATTCCACAGAGTACAACTAAACGTAAATAGAAAATATTGTGTGATTTCAAAAATGAAGTGTCGCCAAACCCTACAAAGAAAAACTACCTTTAAAGCAGACATTCATGTTGAAATGCCTCTCAAAAGCACGTTAGCTAATCATAAGACTTTTAAGTTTGGCAATGAGAACAGTAAGTGCATTTTCTTTTGTTTTTATTTGAAGTACTTATTCTTAAAATTTCAACACAACAATCAACAGCCAACAGGTGTACAATATACACACACAATGAAATCAAATGAAAGCCCAAAGTTCAGGTACAGAGTCTACATCCATAATACTTTAGGGTGCAGAACCTTCTATATTTGACTTGTTTTGTGTTTTGAATATTTTTTGTGAAATAAAAAAGGCTCTAAAAAATAAATCCTATGTGGCTGGTGCTATAGCATAGCGTCCTACATCCTCATCTGTAGTGCTGTCATCAAATGGACACCAGTTCTTGTCCCAGCTGCTCCACTTCCTATCCAGCTTCCTGCTTACGTCCTGAGAAAGAAAAGAAGATGGCTCAAGTCCTTGGGATCCTGCACACACGTAGGTTTAAAATTGGTTCAGCTCAAACTACCATGGCCATTTAAGGAGTGAACCAGAGAATGGAAGGTCCATTTCTTCCCTCTCTATAAAAGGCTGCCTTTCAGGGGGCAGGTGCCGTGAAACACAGGCTAATCCTTCACCCTGTGGTACTGGTATTGCATTTGGACACCACTTCATGTCCAAGCTGCTCCACTTCCACTTCAGCTCTCAATTTACCATTTGGGAAAGCAAAAGAGCATGGCTCATGTCCTTGGGATCTGCACCCATATAGGAGGCCCAGAAGAAGCTCCTGGTTCCCAGCTTCAGCTCAGTTCAGCTCAGCTTAGTTTCGATTGTTGCAGCCATTTGGGGAGTGACACAGCAGATGGAAGACCTTTCTCTCCATTCCTTCTTTCTCGGTAAAATCTACCTCTCAATTAAAACATAAATCTAAAAAAAAAACGTATCCTAGGTTCAGCTCTGCCCCCGGGATGCAATGAGGAGAAGTGTAAACAGACTGAGTCCCAGCCTGACATTGTCCTCCAATCCTAGCTCTGCTGCTTTTCTGCTGAGTGACCTTGGGCAAGCACTTTGCCTCCAGGATCATCAGTCTTCTTATGTACAATGGGATAACAGCAATTATCCATTACAGGATGTTGAAAGAATTACTTTGAAGATTTCATATTGTGCTTGACATAAGTTAATAGAGACAGAGGAAGATACAGAGGGAGAAATCTTCCATTTCTTGCTTCACTCTCCAGATGACCACAATATCAGGGCAGCCAGGATCTCTATCTTGTTCTACCACTGGAGTGGGAGAGGCTCAAGTACTTGAGCCATATTCTGCTGCATTCTTACATGCATTAACACAAGTTTGAATTAAAAAATGGAGTAGGCAGAACCAGAATCAATGCTTATAGAGGATGGTCGCATTTCTGTTTTGAGAAGGGGGCTTAGTCCAAGGCACTAGTATACCAGCCCCTCCAAATACATGTCTACAGAAATAACACTGCTAAACATTAATTTTCATTTAGAGTTACCTATGTTTTCAGAAGGCAATGGTACCAAATCTACGTCATATACAAAGCAAGTTTTTTGGTCCCATTAGCAACCAGCTAAATTGTATAGATCAGCTGGCAACCACAGCGAGTATTGTTTCATCAGATCTGAAACGCCATTATCATGGGGGCAGGTATTTAATTCAAGGATTGAGATGCCCGCATCCCACATTAAAAGCTGAGTTGGATTCCTGGCTCTGGTTCCTGATTCCAGTTTCTTTCTAATGTAGATCATGGGAGGCAGCAGTGATGGCTTAAATAACTGGGCTCCAGTCACCCCATGGGAGAGCTGCAATGAGTTTCCATGTTTCAGCTTCACCTCCTGTCCATCCTGAGTTTTCCTGCATTTGGGGACTGAAAGACCAGATGGGAACTCTCTTTAAATATACCTGCCACTGTAACTTTGCCTGTATTCTTGTCCCTATCTTCCTTTACTTTTTAAAAAAGTTGGTAAAATTTAAAAATTAAGCAAATCAGTAGAAAACCCCATTCTTCTACATGCCAATAAAGAAATTAAACATGTTCCAAAATGCTATGGAAGACCATCACAGAAACCTGGGACGCTATAGAGTCAGAATTCCCAGGAAAGGGCAAACAAGAATTCACCTTAAGGCCCGACACAGTAGCCTAATGACTACAGTCCTCGCTTTGCATCCGCCGGGATCCCATATGGTTCTAATCCTGGAGGCCCTACTTCCCATCTAGCTCCCTGCTTGTGGCCTGGGAAAGCAGTTGAGAACAGCCCAAAGCCCTGGGACCCTGCACCCACATGGGAGACTCGGAAGAAGTTCCTGGCTCCTGGCTTTGGATCGGCGTAGCACCAGGCATTGCGATCACTTGGGGAGTGAATCATCAGATGGAAGATCTTCCTCTCTGTCTCTCCTCCTTTCTATATATCTGACTTTCCAATAAAAAATAAATAAGTCTTAAAAAAAGAGAAAGAAATCATCTCAGCATGCTGAAAGAGAAGTGAGGAAACCTGTCTGTCTCAAGGCTGCAGCCAGCTGATAAAAACACCTCCCCAGCAGAATCTGAACTCCCTGTTGGCACCATGATCCCACCACCAGCTTGCTTCTACAAAAGCTCAAGCAGAGAATTGCACTCCAAGTGATCTCATATTGGAGGTGGCCCCAGGTGGCCATTCCAGGCAAATTCAAGTCCACAAATGTTCTCCGGAAGAACTTACCTTCTATCTGGACCAATGACCCACTGACTTTCACCATCTACTGTGAGTTACACATGGGTTCAGAAATGGAGGAACCTTGTGCCTTAGCATTAAAGAAACCCAAGAGCTGCTTTCCTGAAAGAATAAGATACTCTCCACTGGTGTGGGAGTGCTCAGTAAGTATTTATTAGCTACATCCTCCCCATGTGGGTAATAGCAGGGTCAAAGCCACCAAGCCCTGAGCCCTCCTCAAAAGGTGCTTCCTCACCATTTCTCTGGAACTATGGATTCATTTTAACATCTGATTTCTATTTCAACTCTTTTTTCAACATGGTAACTGAATTGTTCCCCTCTAGCCTGATTTCAGGTCGGCCTTCTAACAATCTACTGCTGGAAAGCTATCTGTGAAGTCTGTTTTCATGTAAGTAAACTAACTTTCATTCCTCTAATATCACCAACAAAAAAAATACAAGCTAATTTCTGGTTACTATAACTCTCATTCAAAATAACAGTATTATGCATGCCACGTGGGATATGTGAATGTAATCACTTGGTTAAAATGTACAGAGTAAGAGTAACTTCTATTTGGGGCAAGAAAGGTTGAGGGGTATTAAAACCTAAGCATTTTTTTGATGGGCAGATATTTGGCACTGCAGCAAAGATATCACTCGGGAAGTCCACATCCTATAGCAGAGGGACTGTGTTAGAACCCTACCTCTGTTCCCAATTCCTGCTTCTCCTTAACATGCATTTTGGAAGAGGGTAATGGCTCAGGGACTTAGGTCTGCCATCTACATGGGAAATGCAGATTGAGTTCCAGGCTCCAAGCTTTGGCTTGATTCCAGCCTAGGCTATGGAAGACATTTGGGGAATGAGGCAACACATGGAACATTCTAATTCTCTCTCTCTTTTTTATTCCTTTTTCTCTGTCTCTCCATCCCTCCCCAAATTCCTCCTTTCCTTCCCTCCCTCCATCTTTCAAATACATCAACATAATTTAAAAATTAAGTATATTATCTACATAGGATTTTATCTTAAATATTAAAAACTAGAATGTAAGGCATCATTAAAGCAACCTTCATTCATTACTTTATCTTTGACAAGTGAATAACTAATTTTCTAAGAGAGATCTGATCTTTTCCATGAAAGGATATTTTGGGCCAAACTTTACTGATAGCTTGCTAAAAAAAGTTACTTGTTAGCATTGATTCTGCTCTTACTCATGATAGAGTCAGTATTAACCTGTATTGGTATTATGATACACACATATGCCAAAAACCCGCCTCAGGCGGCCATTAAATACAGACTCTCCAATAGCATTATTTTTGGGGGGAGGAAAGGAGGGAAATGTTCTGCTAATATAATCTAAATAAAGGATGCAAATTTCTCTTCAAAGACAGAGCCATTTAGCTTTAAGCTCTTTTATTTACTCTTCCAGTATCCCATACAGATCCTAAATATTTCAGCATCACATGTTCAACCACCATTTAGAATATACAAAAATGATTGATTTGGGAGCTATTTACAAACCAATACAAAATGAATCTTAAGGAATAAAAATGCATGCAAGTTAAACATGCTATGAATACACATTTTCAAATCCCATACAGTCTAGCTCATGTTTATACATTGAATCATTCCTTCATGGAATTTGCAAACTCTTTTCCAAGTTCACCCTTTCAATCTTAACTCAAACCAGCATCTTCTGGTTTGCCACAGAGGCGGAATACATAGCTTCTTGCCTGGGTCTGTTTCTCATCCCCTTGGTTCTTGCTACCATGGCAACACTGACTCCAGGCTTCCCTGGACTCTGCTCTCATAAAGCATCTGAACACTTGGGTCCCTCGTTGGCAACGCTGGACTCCAAGGCCCTGAGAGCTTCCAGCCATTTTCTAAACCTCAGGTTGGACAACACTGCACCAGAATCTTTGTCCACACAAGTTTCTCCTTACCCATTCTGGTACCCACCTAGCTACAGACTACTCCTTGAAAGAGTCACTCAGCTCTGCATTTCTGTCCAGACTCTTTGTTTTTATCTCAGGAGACTTAGCATAACTCACTGTCACCCAGAAATCACTCAGGGGAGGTACCCAGAGAGTTCCTGTAAGATAACCACCTAATTATAGGACATACACATTCTTTAAAAGTGATTAACAGGGCCCGGCGGCGTGGCCTAGCGGCTAAAGTCCTCACCTTGAAAGCACCAGGATCCCATATGGGCGCCGGTTCTAATCCCGGCAGCTCCACTTCCCATCCAGCTCCCTGCTTGTGGCCTGGGAGGGCAGTTGAGGACGGCCCAAGGCTTTGGGACACTGCACCCGCGTGGGAGACCCGGAAGAGGTTCCTGGTTCCCAGCATCGGATTGGCGCGTACCGGCCCGTTGCGGCTCACTTGGGGAGTGAATCATGGGATGGAAGATCTTCCTCTCTGTCTCTCCTCCTCTGTGTATATCTGGCTATAATAAAATGAATAAATCTTTAAAAAAAAAGTGATTAACAGATTCACAAAAAAATCAAGTAAAACAAAGGAGTTGAAAAGTTGATCGCATAAAGAAGTTTTTAATTTCTTTTTTTCTTCCTGTTATTGATTTTGTCTTTTGGTTTTTCATTTAAGGGGATGGACAGTAACTGCGTAATGGAGACTATCATATCTAGTAGCACGTTACTTAACTTCATGGCATTGTGATTTTCTATTTTTCTTCCTTTTGTTGATTTTGTTTTGTGGCTTTTCATTTAAGGGGATGTATAGTAATTATGTAATGGAGGCTATCATATCCAGATGTGAGGATATAATGCAATGTGCATCTCTACTTCCAGATCAAGATGGACTCCCAATAAGACTGTTAACTATATATTGATGATAGGATGCTGGACTCTCTGCCATTGTCCATGCCCTCAATCATGGGCATATGACTGTTTATAAAGAATCATACTATAGTAATAATTTATGGGAAATCAGTGGGAGTGAGGGCTTTGGGGACAGGGGAAAGGGAAATCCCAGGGCCTATGGAACTGTATCATAAAATGATAATAATAAGAAGCAGCAGCAAAAAAATAGATGAAACAATTAAAATGGGGTGGCTATAAATTTCTGATAAGAAGATTCTTAAAAGACGTTTGATGTGCACTGGCAACATCCGAAGCCTTATGCACACAGCTATGACTTTTGCTGAGTGTGGAACTCCGCATCCAAGATGACAAAACCACACAGATATATTTTTAAATCTTCATATGAGGCTGTTGTGAGGGTGTAGATGTAAATGAAAAACAAATTCAAGCTGGTGTTCTGCTTGGAATAGCTCCACATCACACTCCCTAAATATTATTCCATAAATCCAACTTATTTTTATTTTCTAGCATATGCTTATTAACTGCATTACAGTTTTTCAATTGTCAGGATAAAAACAGTAACATGATTCATTTCCCAAGGAGCACAGTATTCAAGGATTTTCCTCATTATAGGAAAATGAATAATATTTATAGTTCACATTGAATGTGTGAACTCTTTCATATTATTTACTCCAATATGAAAAATGCTATACTTAACTACATGTTTTAATAATGTATACACACACACACACATATATACATATGTAAATTTCCTGGAACAGGATACCATATGATATCCTATAAATGTTAGCTGTGACAATTATCAGTACAATTATTATTGCTGTTAATAGCAAAGCCTCTTACTATAATGAATCATAATTATATTATAGATTATGCCTAGTAGGATGGATTCATAAAGCAGAAATCCAAATTTAAATAATTTCAAATGGATACATGTTACTCCCATAGATTTGTGGAATATGTGGCATACCAATTTTTGAAAATTTTTCATGATATGCATTTCCATGAATTCCTTGAAGATTCTCTCATGCACATCATTTCAATTTTTTACCAAAATAAACCTCTTTTTGAATATTTTCCATCAACTTTTTGAGGATTTTATCTCCATGGTCCACACACTTTTTGAGGCAACCATGTATCTTTTGTTCCTATCAGCTATGATTTGAATCTCATTTGTCCCCTTCAAAAACTCACATGAGTCTTGGTCCTCAAAGCAGCAGTGTTGGGAAGTGAGACTTAGTGGGAGGGTATTTGGGGGGCGGGGTGGACTTTCACCAGAGAGCAAATGGCCTTCCACAGGACTGGGCTGGGCTATCTTAGGAATTCAGTCAGTTTTTCTGTTTCCGAAAGAGCCACTTCCTTCTACTTTCTACCACTAATCTGAAGATAGTAGAAGATTCTCACAGATGCTGAAAAGATGCCAGCAACATTCTCTTGGCCCTCGCATTCTCTAGCACCATGAGCTACTTAACCTCTACTCTTTATATGCAGTATCAGGTTTTCTGTTATATTTTAAAAAATGGACTGAGACACTTTTCGCTGGCCTAGAAACATCACACCAGATCCAACTTGCTTCTCTTAAGTATACACAACACACTGCTATGAACTGTTTCTGGCGCTCTTCCAAATCACTGTGCTGACACCTAACCTTCAGTATGACTACATTTGGAGATATCATCCTTAAGGTGGTAAATATGGCTAAAGAGTTCTTAAGGTCCTAATCCCACTGGTCTTACTAAGAAGAAAACTGAGGAGCATGTAGGTCCCCAGAAGACACGGGAAAAAATTAGTATCAACAATTCAAGAAGTCAAGCCTCAACATAAACCCACCTTGCCAATACCTGGTCTTGTGTCTACAGATGTTAATCCCTGATATTTTGCTATGGCAGCTAAAAAAAACTAAAACATACACACCAAGTCTAGTCCACTCCTGACCACACCAAACCAATATCATACACCTGATAATTGTCTTTCAAGACTGATCACAAATGTTGCCTCAGCCTTACAGGTTCAGAAATAAGATATGTTCATCCAAGCTTTTTTGGGGGGAACAGGGAGATGGGGTGGGGAGGGGGATGGGGAACAGTCAATACCCATTGATGTTAATGTTTGCTAGCTCTATTCTATTTACTCCAATAGGTCATATTGTTCTCTTTTCTAGTCTTTAAACTCCCGATAGACCTATTTGGGAGTATCAATGCAATGAAGTTCATTATAGAAGGAAATTTGACAAGAAACCAATGTAAGAGGCATGATATAATCCTTGGTTTCTGTTTCAAGAACAGTCTTTCTAGGTCCTATAGCTACTTAACTCTTTAGCATTGTAAAAAAGCAACCACAGTTAAATGTCTGCATCTGCATAGAACACTGTATTTATCACAGTGGCGTACTGCATACTGAGTTGATGGGGATGAGGTATGGAAAGCAGATCCAAAAGAGTGACAAATGGGAACCAGTTAATATACCCAGATCCCATACCCAGCTTGGCCTCCTTACTCCAGGTTCCTGTTAATGAACCTGAAGGGCAGCAGTGATGGTTCAAGAACTCAGTTCCTGACACATGCAGACCTGGATGAAGTTCTTGTCACTCAGCTTTGGCCAGTTACAGCTCTAGGTATTTTGGGCATTTAGTGAGTGAATGTACTAATGATAATATAGATACGAATTCTGTTTCTCAAAATTAATAACAATAATATGAAGAGGAAGAGGAAGAAGAAGAGGAGGAGGAGGAGCAAGAGGAAGTGGAAGAGGAGGAGGAAATGGAGGAGGAAGAGGAGGAAGAAGGAGGAGGAGGAGGAGAAAAGGAAGAAAAAGAAGAAACCACAAAAGTGTGTGACAGATGATTTTTAATACCTACAAGAGTAAGACAATCACATCCTTTAAACTACCAAACATTGAAAGTGGTTGGGAGTCACTGTGGACTATTACTGAAAGGCAACAGTCGTATGTGAATCATAACTCAAAAGAACAATGAAAACTGGAGAGGAAGAAAAAAAGTTGCTGGAAGTAGAACTGAACCCATAATGTTACTGAGCACAAAACTCAGGTACAGAGGTATATAATCCAGCACAACTACTTAAACCACTACTTGTGACATTAGCATTTCACATAGGAGAGCCAGCTTAAGTCCCAGATACCTAATCCACCACCTTCCTAACACACCTGGGAAAGCACTGGAAGATAGCCCAAGTACCTATGCACCTGCATGTGGGAGATCCAGTGGGAGATCCAGGCTATTGGCTTTCATGACCTAGCCCCCACTGTGCAGCCATTTTGAGAGCTAACCAGTGATTAGAAGATCACCCTTCCTTCCTCCCTCCCTCCCCATGTCCCTTCTACTCCTTTCTTCCTCTGTGTGTGTGTGTGTGTGTGTGTGTGTGGGTGTGTGTCACTCTGCCTTTCAAATACAGGTATTGTAGTGCAGCAAATTCAGGTGCTGCTTGCAGCACTGGCACATGGGTTTAGTTTAAGTCCTGGCTGTTTCATTTCCAATCTAGCTTCCTGCTAATGGTCTGGAAAAAGAAGCAGAAGATGGTCCAGTGCTTAGGTCCCTTCCACCCACATGGGAGACCTGGATGAACCTCCTGACTCCTGGCTTTGGCCTGGCTCAGTGCTAGCCACTGCAGCTATCTGGAGAGTGAAATGAGTGGGTGGAAGATCTCTCTTCTTTCCATAACTCTTTCAAACTAAATGAAGAAACAATCACAAAATAAATGAATGCGTGAATAAAATCTTAAGAAAAAAATTCAAATACATCTAACTCAACAGTCAAGGAGTTGTAATTACTGCTTTTTGCAAACAATAAAGTAGAGAACTAAAATGACTGAAAGATTAGAGATTTCTATGCTACCATATGTTTTTAAGTTAGGACTCATAAACCTGGAAAAATGTTACTTTAAAGGAAAAACTTTTAAATTTTGTAAAATCATAATGAGTATTTCTCAAATTATGAATAATTAGCAAAGGAGGAAAGAGCTTGAACTGTGCATTTTCTTAAAGAAAAAAAATGAAACCAGTAGTACTTCACAAATGTTTGAGGGTTACATTGCTTTCAATGTCCTAATCACAGGTCCAAGAGCGATTTAATCATACAGAACACTGACCCACTGGTTATTTAAGGGATATGGGAGCAGGGGGTTGATCATTTACTACTGAAATTAGTACTCCAAAAACTCTTTCCCTCATTTCCAAATACAGAGATCAAATGCTATTGGCAAATATTTTAGTCTGACTTAAGTTTCCATGAGTTCTGGTATTAATAGTGGAGATCCCCCTAGGTATTTTGAATAGAAGGTAGAAATATTAATAGTATTGGCTTGGTGCTGTAACCTACCGGCTAAAGTCCTCACCTTGCAAGCACCAGGATCCCATATGGGCACCGGTTCTAATCCTGGCAGCACCACTTCCCATCCAGCTCCCTGCTTGTGGGCTGGGAAAGCAGTGGAGGATGGCCTAAAGCCTTGGGACCTTGCATCCGTGTGGGAGACCTGGAAGAGGCTCCAGGCTCCTGGCTTTGGATCAGCTTAGCTCTGCTTGTTGCGGCCGTTTGGGGAGTGAATCAACAGACAGAAGATCTTTTTCTCTCTCTCCCCTCCTTTCTGTATATCTGACTTTCAAATAAAAATAAAATAAATCCGTTAAAAATATTAATAGTAAAAGGAAATAAAGAACAAAAACTCATCTGTATTGAAGGCTGTGAATTATAAGATTCATGTCACACTGGAAGGAAGTAAATATTTCCATTTTCATTGGAGATTAGATTTAAGGTAATTTGTATTTTCTGATATTCTAACACATGGTTATTGAAATATGTTACATATCTTTAACCTATCTGGTTGACAGTATTGCTTTGCTTCTGCCATGTGACACTTACACTATGTGTCCAACAGTTAAAGCCTTTCTAAAAAGATGCTCAGCAAATTCTTGCATTATAGATAATAGCATAGAAGATGGAGGCAAAAACAGCTGCAAATACGGACTCTGGAGACCTAAATAGAGCTCAGATTTTCCTCCTGGTATCGAGTCATGCCTTTTTTGTTAGATGACACAGCTATGTTTTATTTTGTTGTCAATGTAAACTATTTTTTAAAAGTATAAAGCCAAACATCCCTGGGAAACTGGCAGCAAAAAAATACTTTAGGGAGAACCCAATATGTTTATTAAAATCATATATTTATATTTCTGAGCGACAAAACTATAAATCAGTCTCTTAAATATTTCCACTTTCCTCTGAAAAAAATCTTTCAGCTGTATATCATTTCCCCTTATGTTCCCACCAGTGCAGAAAGATCAACGTTGTTGGTCTCACAATGACTATTGCTAGCTTAATCTAGCTTTAGCAAAATGTGATGTGTACTTAAAAGTAGCCTGTGGTTTATTTCATTTTAATCTATAATACTGTGTTGTCTCTTTGTATTTACTGTTGCTAGAAAAAGTCTGAAGGAGGGAACCATGAAGTGTATTTCATATTAATTTCTAGCGTTCTTTTAAACAAATAAAATTCACTCTGTAATTCATTTAAATGTATTCTCCTTTGCCTTTATGAGCTTAAATAAAAGTCCCAAGAGCGAAGAGCTTAGGATCAGTTGCAAACAAAATAAAAGTCTTACTTTCCTTGGCAAAGAAATAATTCTCATTTGGTGATCCCTTTATTATTGCTATTGTTGCTTTTCACAAGGATTCACATGGATAAGATAAAATAAAATCCTGCATGCATTTAGATGGAATTTCAAATGATTGCTCTCTATTTCCATTTATGCTGAGTTCCAAGAATGACTATCTTCCGAGTATAGTCACAGTCTTTTAGCAGCCCTGACAGAAAAGGCCATTCTACTATGTCTAATTGTATATATTCCAATGCCAGGTAATTCTCCCAACAGTATTGTAAGCAAAGCACAGGGTCTGTAAGTTCAGTAAAGTAACAGAAATTCAGGTTTTTCACAACTAACTCCAAATGACAATAGACTTCTCACTCTCCCAGCTGTATCCCTCCCTTCCACCACACACACTGACGCGGTGAGGTGTTCTGTTTACAGGTGCGCAGGAAAAGGTCCTCCATCATTACAGAACCATATGTGAACGCCAGAAAAATAGTCAAGAAGAAGAAGAAGAAATCATCAATACATGGACTGAACTGGTAGTATTAACAAGTCCATTATAGCCAAAGAGCTATTTTGTTAATATGATGGAATTTATCATTTGAAAGTACTTTTAGGAGGGGAAAATGTGATTTTTGTGCACTCCTGCATGAGACACTAGTTTCTGTGCCATGATCAGGGAGGAAAAAAAAGTCAGAGACCCGTCGGACAAAAGGTAGTACATTCTTACCCTGGAGTTTTATAAAAAATGAGACTCATTTACTGTTCAAAGGACATTGTTTATACATACCAGACTTCCATCTTATAATTGCTCCAGGATTTGTAAAAAGGAAATCACAGCAGGGCAGCCAAATTTATTCAAAGCAATAACTGCACATAATTGGTGTAAAATACCAGAACAGTCTGCTCTGAAAACTCTTTTTCTCAGCAACATAGATTCCCGCCCCTCAGCTAACTATATTCAAATAAGGCTATTCCTCTTCCATACTTTAGTCTTTTCTTCCTTTACTCAGAGAACTCCCTCCCACTTTTTTTTTTCTTAAAGTACTATGAAGAATTTTCAACATGATTTAAATGAGAAAATGTTTTGATGCTCATTTGGCTTTATTAGTGTTTACTGAGTTACTATGGCAACCAATAAGATAGACTCAGGTTATGGAAAAATGCTGGTTTTATGCTCTATCTTTTCCTAAGACATAATGAGTTGTGGTTTTATCATCTAAAAGTAAGTTAAATGGTTCACTGTTGTGGTATCTTTTCAAGAACTCAAGTAAATGAACAAAAGGAAAGTAAACTTAAGTCTGAATGCTAGTATGCAAATTTGAAAACCACATTAAAGGAAGGTGAGTCCCCAAGTGTGGGGTATACCATAAAAGCACAGTTTTCAGCATACTACCCATTCACCTACGGTGTTTGTAGGATTTCTCGCAAAATTCTTATGAAAGGAAAAGGGTAGAAGCAAAATAACAGTATCTTCCTACTTTAAGTGACACTTTCACTTTTAATGTTATTTTCAACAAATGCTTTTCATGTGTGTCAATGAACAAGCTTACAATAACTTTGCTGATTTACTACCGCTTCAAAATGTCATTTGAGAGGCTTTCAGCAGACGTTTCTTTACAGATAGAAGGGAGAACTCCTAGGATGTTGTTGCTGTTGTTCTTTTTGAGACAGAAAAAAAAATCTCACAAGACTAGAAACTTACCTCCCTAACCTTTAATATTAAGGATTAAGATTTCATTTATTTATTTGAAGGGCAGAGTTAAAGAGACAGAATATTCCCTTGGCTGGTTTAGATGGCTGCAACTGCTGGAGCTGGGCTGGTCTGAAGCCAGGAGCCAGGATTTTCTTCCAGATCTCCCATGTGGGTGCAGGGACCCAAGCACCCAGGTCATCTTGGGCCTATGTACTTGGGTCACCTTCCATACCTTTCTCAGAGACATTAGCAGGGAGCTGGATCACAAGTGGAGAAGCCAGGATTCAAACAGGAACCCATACGGGCAGCAGTCATTTTGCCTAATAGTGAGCATACACGCATCTAGCACTGGAGTATCTGTGTTTATCTCCCAACTCAGGCTCCTGATTCCAACGAATGTAGGGACTGGGAGGCAGCAACAGCAGTCGCGTCCCCGGGAGGGCTGGGGTGCATTCCAGGCCCCTGGCTTTAGCCATAGATATTGCGGGCATCCGGGCAGTAGACTAGAGGATGAAAGCTTTTGTCTCTGGTTCTATATCTCCTCCTCTCTGTATCTCTCTGTCTCTCATATGAATTTATGAAAAAAAAATTCTCGAATGGTAATAGCTGTATTACAATGTGAATTATTTAATGTCATTAAATCATGTATGAACATATACAGATCTATAGATCTTAAGAAATCCCAGGAAAAAAATGGCATGAAATATGAAAATCTTAAATATACTCGCAACACATAATCATTCATTTTTTTCATCTAGTTGTGTATATAGATTCCTTACCTTTACACTCTATCTTCTTGGCAATCAACTATCTATATTTAGAAGTAAAAAGGGTGGGAACTAAGGACCACCAAACCAAAATAGTATCATAAAAATAAATTAATTGTAATTTCCTATAATGATATCTAGGCCTCGTGGTCTATTTTCACCAAAATTCAGTCTAAAGAGATACATATGATCTACCTTTCTAAAGCAGATACTATAAAACACAGAAGAGTTCTTACATGTTTTTGCTTTGCTTTTGTTAGCCAAGCCTTAAACCTGCTCTACCTTAGCCTCTTTTGATATTGTTTACCTTTGCATGCTGGTCCCTAGCATTAGCTGAGCAGCAATATGAAAATCCAAAACTGTAAGATCTAATGTCTTATTTTGAAATAGACGAATAAAAAAATCAATTTTGAAGGTACATATTCACTTAAGTTTTACTGCCTACTATGAAAGCCTCTAGTCACAGGCAGCTGTAAGTCACAAGTTCACTTTTTTGGCTGCAGTAGCCAAATTTCAAGTGCCTAATAGCCCCATGGGGGTCAGTGACCACCAATTCAGCCAGGGCAGATTCAGAACATTTCCATCACCGCAGAAAGTTCTACTGAGAGTAGCAACACAGGCCTACCTTAGAGAGTAAGTGTCCAGGCCCACTCGGAATGTGCTTTGGATTCTTTTACTACGCCACTTCAAAGAACACTGGGTTAGTTCTTTTAGCTATTTATGTCTATGGAAAGCAAGGTACCCCTCCAGTAATTTTCTTAAAAGTCAGGTGTTATCAATTGTACCACTCACTAGATGCCACTTGCTTATTCACTCAAATAACATTAGCTAATTTTAAAGAAGGGAAATTTAAAGTTCTATTAACTGAAAGAAAGAAAACTACTCTTTAAAAAAAAGTGATCAGCCACTTATGTATTCAAAAATATATAAAACGTGCCCCTCCACCTCATTTGTCCAATCTGCTGCCCTGGGAGGCTGAGCCATGCCTTGCCAATGTATGAATCCCTTTCTCCAGCTTCCCTGGGCGCCAGCTACAGGCCCTGTGGTAGAGGGGTCAGCACCCCTAGCGGGCAGCCTCTTCCCAGAGCCACTGCTCTGGGTCTGGGAACTGCTCCTACCCTCTGGTCCTTCAGACTCTGCACAGAAGGGGACCAGCTTCAACTGGCCAAAGAATCTGTATCTATTTTCAGTTTCTCCAAGTCCTGCCACCACATTCATAAACATTTTTGTTTAGTAAACATTCCGTGAATACCAAGTTTGAGCATACCATGTGTTTGCCATCAGAATGCCAACTCAGCCACCTCCTCAACGCCTGTATTCTTGCCCAACACAATGACAGGGCCAATGTTAACTCCAGCTAATTGTAAGAAACAATCTTTAGAGATGAAGCCTATATTTTGATTTTTAAATTTTATTACCTTCCCTTTATAATGCCTTCCCCACATCCATTGTAAACAGTATAGTAACAGAGTAGAGATTTTTATCTGAATGAACCTATTATATCTACACGCATTCTATTTACTATATTTAAATAAGATAGTCATTGAACATTTTGTTTTTGCACTTCATGAAATGCAAACCAGCTTAATAGTAGTGATTGCCCTTAATGATGCTACTATCAACTCCAATTGTAAAGCTCATGATTGAGAACATTACTTCGGTAATTTAGACCAAAGGCACATTTTAATGCTCATCATTTATGTACTTGAAGCTTGATGCACTGCCTTCCTAAAAAAAAATAAAATTCTATCTGTGCTTCACATTTCTCTGCCTCATGTTAGCAAACAAAAGATAGGAATTCAATCTAATAATAAACATTCAAGTGCCCACTATGTACCAACGATTCCAACAGGCAAGAAACTCAGCAATCTATATGCCCCATCTTTCAGGGTCCTATGCACTTGGGATGGAGGATCATCAGTACACAAGTTACTGCACAGCCCACTGTGTGAAACCATCACTGAACCAACCTGTAATCTCATACTGTGTTTTTTCTTTCTTGGTATTTTCTAACTTTCTCAGGCCTTGACTCACTAATACTAGATGTAAATTTATTGTGCACTGCAGTCTAAATGAAATGCCACTTAGTGAAAGGTAAAATATAATAAGAAAAAGAAAAATCAAATTAGTAAACTGTAATGTCTCCATTTTTTAAACATCCTAAGAATGAGATTTTACATGCTGCTGATGAGGACAACCAACACAGAACTGAATGGATCTGCCTCAGTTTGTCTGTGTTTTCTTGAAAATGTTGAGAAAGTTAGGTGAAAGGTAATAAAACAGGAAACTTCCCATTTATCTAAATAAACTCGATCAAAAGGAAATTTCCTGTATTTCTAGGGTAACAATTCTTCATCTGCTTAACTAAACCTTCTCTTTCCTTTTGGAATGTAAATCTCTCTGGCTCAGTATGTACATTTCTAATCTACAGAAAACATACACCCTCCATGACCTTCTACAGTATCAAACACCCATCTGAAACTGTTGGAAATTAATTAAATAAGGGAAATTCAAATGCAAAGCTACTGCTGTGTTTGGAGAGAGATTCAGACCAGCTTATTTTAGTAAGAATATTATTAAAAGCAAAATATTGTGGCTCAATATGTTGAGTCTTTTGATTCCAGCCAAAAAAATCTTTTAGCCCAAGCAGTCAATTACTCTCTAAAAAGTATCTGAATGGTCTACGAATGCATGGTTCATTCCATCCTTTACACATAGCACGTCCCTGGAAGCCACCCTGTGACATCTGTCAAGTAATAATGGTCCACACACAACTTGGTTTTCCTATAGATAACATAATTGTAAATCGCCCACAGTCCTTCCTGTCAGTTCTTTCTGTGTATTTATCTTGCAGCTTCCAGTTACGGTCACAGACATTTTTGAAAAAACAAAACAAAACAAAACAAAAAAACACTTCATACTAACCAGGGTAGAGCACAGTTGAAACAATGAGAAGTAAACAAAAAGGAAACAAATCTAGCTAAGGTTGTACCTTGCTTTCACTTAAGTATATAATCATTCTAAGTTAAACATATATAAAGTATAATAAAATGCTTTGCAATGTGCATCAGCTGATATTTTATAAATCATTTTCATTAATATCTAATTAATTTTTAATAGACCATGCCTCTCAGAGGCTTAACTCTAGTCCTGGTTGCTTAACTCTAAATTATACCTTTTATCAAAGAGTTTGCAACCAGTAATTATCTTTTTTGTTTTGTTTTGTTTTGTAAATGAATTAAGGGAGCATTTTCACTGTTGAATTTACCTGCAAATTGTTGAAAATAATCACTTTCTTGTTTGCTTATTAATACATCTCAACATTCCCCATGGTCGATTTCCCTAGTGTGTGGCAGCCAGTCTTGACATTTTCGGCTGGTATACTTAACAAACACATGATACAAACAGCACAAGCTATGCCCAAATGGCACAAGGCACTTCTTGCGACTACCTACTGTGTACTTTGTTTTTATGAGGTTATCCACATAATTGACTAACACAGAGTTTCTTAAGCCTAATCGGATGATGAGTGCCAAAGTCTGCCAATCTGCCAACTCCAACCCTGGTCAAATAGTTCAGAGAAAACAGAAGCTTGTAAAAGTGGTGTGTCCTAAGCAGAAGGTAGTTTCCATCAAGGTCAAGAACAAATGGGCTGACGTCAACAAACAGGGCACCTGTTTAATGTAATGATAGCCAAGCTAGTTTTTGTTGTTGTCTTGTTGTGATTGTTGTTGAACAAACAGGTAACAACAGGTAATGAGGGCAAGATAGGGGGCAATTCTGGGTGAACTAAGTAGTGTTATAAAGCTCCGAGCATGCTGAAGAAATGAGAGGGCTTTGACCCTAGGCTCTGGACTTAAAAAACAGATGGCCTAAATAAGGAATGTGTAAAGGAAGAATTCAGAAACAGAAAAAGGCCATGAATTGCCCAGGAGCCAAAAAGGATACACAGGGCCTCGCTGTTGGCCCATCCAGCTGATCTGTTTCCGATTAGAAATATGACAGCAAAGCAAAGTGAGCTTTGGACACAGTTCTGGCAAACTGGAGGAAGCAGTCACGCCAGTGCCTGGAGCACAGAGGCCCGGCTGGCCATTCCTGCTGGGTGATCTCAGAGTGACCACAAGCCACTCCAGATCTGAGAGCAGATGCTGACAGTGGCCCCTTCACACCATATCCCACCTCTGCGATCATTTTCCTGGGATGTTTGGTGAGGTTCCTGTGTGGTTCCCCAGCTCCTCTACAGATCACTGCACAGTTATGGAAGTTTAGGTTCTGGCTACCCTAACTCTAGCCCTCCTGCTCCCGTTCCCCAACTCCAGTGCATCCCCTCCGTCTCTTCACTCTGGCTAGGCTTCCTCATCCAAGAAGCTTGGACCAGAGGATCTGAAAGTCCCTTCTCATTCTAACCTGTGGTGAGGCTTGGATGTTACAGATTCCAAGAATCATAACATTGAGAGTTGAAAGGAACTTCCGAAGTCATCTATTAAACCTCCTACTCATCAGGGCAAACTTAGCCAGAACTAATAAGCTTTGAAGGTTAAATGTAGTTATTGTTGGCTGGCTGAATATGACAATAATGAACATTCAAAACCTTAAGCATAAAGAATGAAAGAAAAAACCATAACAGGTTTTTAGAACATCTGAAAAAATGTCTGGAGGAGCTGCAAGCCATGGAGTGACATGTTCCACTGCTTAGAAGTCAGTACCTGAGCAGTAATTCCCAATCTTTGTCTTCATAGTATCAGGGTATATCTATAAGCCACACAGGATGTTGGCAAATTCTCCACACCAACACACTCCCATTTATTACAAAGTTTAGGAACATCATACAAACACAGTTGCAAATGCAGAAAAAAAGTCATATTTTGAGACATATTAAAGAAAAGTCAAAAAGAATGTCATCTGTTATTAAAGGGTAAATCCCATTGGCAAGCTACTTTTTACAAATAATTTTGATCTCTGATAATAAATATTCTCTCTTCAATAGAAGTATTCTCTTAGAGTTTCTGTTGTCATGAAGAAACTATTGCACATATTTAACAAACAAGTCTTTGCAAAACGAACTTGCTGCTATTTTTATTAATACTTAAAAGTGGTAATCTCACAAATAAATGAGATACACAAGCCACATTTACAATTTAGCAAAGGCATCAGTGTTATTAATTCTTTCAAAATTGATAGACAAATTTAATAGCATCCTAATAAAAATGCTATGAGATTTCTTCTGAATGGAAGTTCACAAGCTGATACACAATGCAACACAAAGGCCCTACAATAATTAAGACCATCATGGAGTATGTACACTCTCTGCATTTCTATTGTAAGACAGTACAGCATGGGTACAAGGATATATGAAAACCAAAGAAAGACACACACACACACACACACACACTCACACACACATGTATGGCCACCTGGGTAAGCACAAAGGAAATGCTGAAAAACAAAGGGGGCAGGGGGAATGTTTTCTCATCAAATGGCACTGCAACCTAAAACAAATCTTGGCCCTATCCACACAAGCCTATCCACACAAGATTCAAAGATTAATTAGAAATGATCACAGACCTAAATGTGAAAGATAAAATGCAGCTTCTAGTAGGAACCACAAAGAAGTGTCATGACTTTAAAAAAAGATTTCCTAAAGACATACCAAAAGCAAAATCATGAAAGATTAGTAAATTGGACTTTATGAACAACTTCTATATTAAAGCATAGGTAAGTCAGATGATGGAAGGAAGAAAATGAATGTTAGAAGAAGATATTCTCATACTTATGTCTGATGAATGACTATATCCAGAATGTATTTTAAAACTTAGAAATTTAAAGTGATCAAAAAGTTGTGTTGTATGTGAAGTATGCTATTAAAATTGTTACTTTTAAAAAGCAAGCAAAAACCTTAAAGGAGATTTCACAAGAGGATATCCAACTGGCCAACAAAAGCATGGAAAAGTGCTCAGCATCATTAATCATCAGGAAAATGCAAATTAAAATCATAATGAGATGCCACTCACCAGAAGGGCTAAGTTAAAGACTGACAATACGGGTGCTAGTGAGAATGCAGAGCAATTAGATTTCTCATTCTTTGCCAGTAAGAGTAAAAAAATAGCAATACCTACCCAGGGTGAACAAATACATATTCCAAAACCTACCAAATGCTCTTTTAGGAGCAACAGCACATAATGAATACATGACACAGGCAAAAATAATCGCGGCAATTTCATTCATTATAGCTCAAAATTGAATAATCTAAATGCTCACTAATAACAGAACACATAAACAAACTTTATTTTGTGATGTAATGCTACACAGCATTAAAAAAAGAATCAGTAACTGATCACATCAGTGAATCAAATCAAAATAATGATGAGCAGAAAAGCTCAGACACAAAAAAGATACACACAATATGGCTTCATTCTTATGACGTATATGAAGCAAAACCAGTCTATAAAGACGAAAATTAGTAGTTATCTCAGGATGGTTTCTGGGTGCTGGAAATGTTTTATATTTCTACTTGGGTGGCTCTCATATGAGTGTATCAACTCACACATTTAAATTTGTTACACTATCCCAAATGTATTTTCTACCTCAATGTAAATTTTTTAAACAAACAAGTTAAATAATCCCATTATCCTCCATGATGGCACCAACTATGCCTATAATTATATGACGGCAACTTTCAGGATCCAATACAATGCCTGTTCAGTAGGCGTTGAATGTATTTAATTACATAAGTCAGGTAGTTCCATCTATATGACCCAAATTGAATGATTTTAGTTTCATGTGTCTGAATTGTTCAGAGAAGATACATAGCTGTGTGCTTTCCTGCAGACTCCTTTTACAGTCTCAGCACATTTATTCATATTTTAAAATCTAGCTTTCCTCCCCTGGAAAAAAAAGAGGGGAGACAGTATCATTTACATACTAAAAACAAACAGAAAGGACTCTGCATGTAGGATTTGAAAGACTGAAATCCAAGAAGCAAAGGAAGAGAAAATACAGGAAGGTGCAGCGTGGTGCCCTAGAAAGCAGATGTTCATTAGGGCCCAGACACAGAGATTACTATCACAATGTACTTATCTGAACATGCTATCGTCAGACCACACAGTCAAATCAAATTGTGAAGGCTCAAAGGATGTGCACTGAAGAACATCCTGTACTGATGAAACACAAATTTGAATTTTCTGACAGTGACAGAGGGTAGCAAAGAGCACCAGGTATCACTCACTGTCATTTCAAGTATTATTCATAATGTAAAAAAAAATTACTGTTTTTAAAAAACAATTTAACTCAATGTCGACGATTTCTGCCGTTAAAATTAAACTTGAACAGACCATTGCCGTGTTAAATCATATCATTTTTAGTCTAGTGGAAATGAGAAAAGAATATATCTCTTTTATGAGTACTTCAAATGAAGAAAACTCTGGTGAAATATTCACAAGTGAGAAATACAGTATATGTGATTTTAAATTTTCGGAAAGAAATATAAACAGTTTGGCATTGGACTACATCATATTGAAGTTCTAATCTCATTAGGAATATACATTTATCATCAAAATAGTTTCTATGATGCTAATTATATTCTTTCGTTCAAAGTATTATATCATGTCTGTGCTTCTATAACACACTTAAACATTACCAAATAAAATTTTATTTAAAATTTCCTATAAAATTGGGTAAGGAATCAGAAGACAAAATTCAACTCAAAGGAGTAACTGTAGTTAGCAAATTTTTTAATCAGAATCTGTAGCAGCAAGTAAAGGGGCAGGCATTTGGCCTGGCAGTTACGATGCAATGGATTTGACTACAGTTTCCCACCACTGCAGAGCCTGGGAAGCAGCAGGTGGAGATTCAAGTCATGAATCTGGTTTTGGCTGTCCACCTGGGAGACCTGGGTTGGGTTCTCCTGCCACCCACCTCGGCCTCGCCCAGTTCTGGATGTTGCAAACATTTGAGAAGTGAGCCAGCAGATCACTGTGCTCTCTCCACCTGTCTCTTATTCGTAAATAAATACTGTTTTACAAAAGAGTTAGTGGACTTTTTTTTTTTAACTACATGAAGTCAGATACACTTGGTCCCTGATTGGAGCAGATGAAGTGAAAGTAGCTTTTATGTAACGCGTCCCTCATGAATGGACTACATAGCTGGGAAAAAAACAAAATAAAAAACAGAGGTTAGGTCCAAACCAGCTCAACTCTTGGCACAGGAAGAAATGCTAGGAGCAGGAGTAGGGAGAAGGGAGACAGTGTTTGCTAACACTTTCCAGCCGCCCACACTCTGGCTGGACAGGAGCACGCACTTTACCAGCAGTCACCACCACTTTACAGTTGGGCCTTGCTCTTCAGCCAGTGCCTTCTGAACCACCCTCCAGGAAAACAAAGGAGGGGCGGGGCTGGTTTCAAGGGCTGAGCCATTCTCTAGCAGCCAGGGTAGGACTGACAACATGCCCTTGACAGGCGGAGTCCTCCCAAAGCTTCCAGGTGAAAGCAAAGGCAAGCCACAAACAGGATGTCAAGGAGGGTTTCCCTTACCCGATACAAACATCAGTGGACTGGTCAGTCCAAGGAGAGTGATGAAATGAGACATTTCCCCTTTGTGTCTCTTTGTTTTCCTATTCCAGCCTCATTCAGGGCTAGAGAAGAGGAAGGAAAAGCTGTGAGGCTATAATAATGCAGCCACTGCTGAGTGTAGTAAGAAATGGACTCCAAGCAACCACCAGGCTGCTAAAAAGCAATTTTAATGGGAATGAGGAGGACGGGGGAAGAATAAGTGGTGGTTATTGCTGAGACCAGCAATGAGGAGCAGCTGAGTGGGAGTTTGTCCAGGAGCAAGGAGAGCTTCAGGGTCTGACCCCAGATGGAAGCTCCAATGCCAACAACTCCAGGTTTTGCTAATCCCTGAGGCATGTGGTGTCCAGGCGTTCCATCTCTGGAAATTCCTTCCTCGGCCCTAAAAGCTCAAATCCCTATGTAAGGACTGCAAGGACTGCCTGCCTTACCACTCCTTTAAAGAAGGAAGAGAGTGCCTAGCACAATGGCTCCATTGCTGATCCTCCCTTTTTAAGCACCAGCATCTCATATGAGCACTGGTTCGTGTATTGGCTGCTCCATTTTCCATCCAGCTCCCTGTCTGTGGCCTGTGGAAGATGGCGCAAGGCCTTGAGACCCTGCACCCAGGTGGGAGATGTGGGGGAAGCTCCTGGCTCCTGGCTTCGAATCAGCTCAGCTCTGGCTGTTATAGCCACATGGGGAGTAAATCAGCAGATGGAAGGGCTTTGTGCCTCTGTCTCCCCTTATCTCTGTAGATCTGGCTTTCCAATAAAAATAAATAAATGTTAAAAAAAAAAAAAAAAAGAAGGTAGAGATGCCAGAGATCCTACTTCATGGGAGATAGCAGCTACCAGCTTAAGTACTTGAGTCCCTGCCACCATCAAGGAAGACCAAGATGGAGTCCCTGGCTCTTGACTGGCCTAGCCTGACTGAATGTTGCAGGCATTTTGGGAGTGAGCTCGCAGATAGAGGATCAGTCTCTCTAAGAGTATGTGTATCCATGTTACTTTCAAATGAATGAAAGTAAATTAAAAGGCAAAGGTAGGTCCCAACTCTGAATATTCAGTCTATGTTCCAGAGGGCATGGTCCAGTAGCTGTGTTAGATTTGTGGAAGGATTAAAATATATATGTGAATTATAAATTAGGTTAATTTTTTTCATTGATTCTTACAGGTTGTTAGAGACCCTTCCACTAAGTAGAACAAATTTATATACAAAAATGAGTTGCAGGCTTTAAATAAACAACTAAGAAGTGAGCTGTGTGAAATAAAATTTGTTGTAAACATAAATCACTTTTGTGTCAATGCACCCCCAACTGTGGAGCGAACTGCATATAACACAAGGAAAGAATCTAGTAGCCAATTCTTTCCATGTTCAGTTATGGTTTTTAAGTAGAAGTATGCAGGTGAGCCTGCAGAGAAAAGCCTAAAAAGAGATTGAGATTAGGCATGTTTTTTTTTTAAATACACATAATTCCATTTCAAAACACTAAAGTTAATCAGAGCTGTGCTTGGTAGAAGGCAGATAGGCCCTTGGTAGTAAGCCAGGGAATGACTTGAAAATAAATTTCTGGTGGATTTTTTATTTTATAAATGTCTGCATTTATCAGAAACTTATTTAGTAATGAACCCAAATTGTTTTTGAAGACAACAGTAAAACTGATTGTGTTACAAATTTCTAATAAAATTTCCTATTCTTGCAAAATAAATGTTTGAAATTGCATCAAAGTTGTGAAAATATTTCTTGCAATTCTGTGAGTCAATGGAGGTTTACAGGTTCTTAAGTACAAATAAGTTCGCAACTGTAACTTAAAATCATCATGTTTGACAAGTATTTAATGAAGAAATAGCAGTGTTACTTGGGGGTAATGTAGGTGTAAACTTACAAAACACTTTTTGGCAACTTGGATTTTTCCATGCCACAAGCTTAGGGCACAGTGCATCCCCTTCTGCCATTCTAAGTATGCAGTTTTTCAACTCATAGAGCAACATGGCCAGCATTTTGTGAAATGAGCCCACACTTTGCAGAGCTAAGATGATGCATTTTCCCCTCAGGATCAGGGAAAAATATTTCTGAGATCTTTGAAATGCCCTTGTTTAGCCACACAAACCCTCTTCCTGAAGTCCTCTTTAGCAGGGACCTGGCTCTCAAGTGCACAGCATGTGTTTGTTGCCAGGCAGGTTGAGAGATGGATTCAGGGTTACATACCGAGGCCAAGTGGAGGACAACACAGCTCCTAAAGCACTTGGCTCCATCTGCAGACGTCAATAACTGTTTATCTTACAGGAATTAGGGCTTGATTTGGTTAGATAATGAGCTATCCACAGAAGATCACAAATAATTTTTTAAAATTTCGTTTTCTGAAGAAACACCAGCTCACATTAGACACATTATTAATGCATAGATTGCAGGCAATGATCTAATCAACAGAATTACAATACCCCAAACTTTCTTTTTCTCCTTTTCTGTTAGCAAGACTAATGAATTATGAGAAATAAACATTATTCTAAATGGTTCAAAACAGTAGGAATAACATTTCTGGATAACCATTATGTCATCATTTGAGGATTACATTATAAGCCTGTTAGAACCCTAAGAGCTTGCCTTAATAGCACATTTATAAGCATAAAACTGAAAAAATGACAAAGTAAAATGAAGCACCTGAACATGAAATTTTAAGGTGAAGACACAACATAGCAAACTACAAAACTGTTATTCCTTTAAAATTCCAAGTTGCCTTAAAAGGATTATAGTACAAAAGATACACAAAACAATGCTGACTATCAACTCAAGAAATGTTCACTCTTTTATTTAAAACCAGATTTCTCCCATGGATAGTTCTCAAACAAAGAAATTTAAATGGTAAAAATATATGACAAAATACCTGCTATCACTAGCCATCAGGGAAATGCAAATCAAAACTACAAAGTGATATCACTTCATCCTTCTCAAAATGGCTAAAACCAAAAAGACAGAGTAAGAAAATGCTGGCAAGGACAGGGAGGAAGGGAAAACTCTTATATACACTGTTAATAGGGATTTAAATCAGTGTAGCCACTGTGGAAAACAGCATGGAGATATCTTAAAAAAACCAGACTTGCAATCCCACTATGGGGTAGGTTCCATAAAGACATGAACATGTTGTATCAAAGACATGTTCATGTTCTATGGAATCAATCAAGGTACCCATCATCAGATGAATGAATAAAGAAAATGTGGTATATATATATATATATATATATATATATATATATATATATATATATATTAATACAATGGATTATTATTCAGCTACAAATAATGAATAAGAATAAGAATAAGAATGAAAGTCAACCATTCGCAGCAAAATGATGCCACTGGAATAAATCATGTTGAATAAAATAAGCCAGACTCAGAAACATAAATGCTGTCTGGGAAGGTGGGAAAGGGAAGGAGTGAGTATCATTACATTAGAATTGTATCTACAAACTATCTGAACCTATTAAAAACTAATTCAAATTTTTAAAAATTTTTTAAAAATCAGATTTTCTTCTAAAATTCTAAGGTTTGTAATAGCTTCTTTAGCACTTTTTCTGCCCAAATGCACAGCAGTTTTTAATCCCACTCACATATCTTGGTGCATCTCCTGTCATGCAGACCTTTGGCTGTTACGCTGCTTTCGTGAGTATACTATTTCCTCGGTATACTCTGTTGATTTCTCATACTGTGTGTACTGTCTTCCCTGCTTATCTGTGACGCTCTGAAGAATGGGAATCATATTAACCTTTCCCAACGTCAAGTGCAGAGAATGGCGTATCGGCATCACTGTTTAACAGGATTGATTAGCGAATGTTTTAGCCCTTTATGGATCTCAGCAATTTTTCAACAAGCTTCCAGCTTACATTTAACCTAATTCCAGAATACAGATGTGACTGCCATTGTGCAAAGTCTCCTTCCTATTGGGTGTAGATTTTTGTATGCTTGCAGTGCCAAGTTTAGAAGCAAGGTAATTGCTCATGTTAGCATCTGAGTTCTCCTCAGACATACCCATCATCCAGAAAACTATAACATACCCTCCATCTTCTAAGACAACAGATGCTTCCATTTAAGAATTCACTGAGCAACAATGCAAGAAAGCAGCCATGCTCAGCATTATACATTTTCTCCCCCAGGAGGTCGAGATGTTGATTTTTGCCCTTTCCTTTTGCTTTATTTCTCTCATCATCTTGGCATGCTTGTTTTCCAGTGCTTGTTTGAAAAATTAAAATATTCATATAATTATGTTAAAGAGACTAGATGCATTAAGCACAAATAACAGATTAGATTATGGGAGATATATGTTCTGCTTATTGTTGGCTTAGCTGTCACCAGCCACTTTATAATCTTTGTGGTCCGCCTATGTGTCAGATTGAGAAATGTTTGGATTCTATTACCAAATGTGCATCTGTGTTCCACACACATGGTCCAAAGAAGACATTTTGCTATGTATGTCATCTGACCAAACTCCCAGTGGTAAACCTCTCTCGTCCAAGTGCCTCCACTCATGAGGTACAGCCAAGGGCCAGCAGGTTTTATTACTTTAGCCATGAAAATGATACAGCACAGAAACCAGAAGATTGAAAGTCATCCCACATAACATCCTCAAGTCAAACGTCCACATCTTGGGTATCTGGTTTGATTTTTTACCAAAAATTATGGTGTTGCATGTAAGTAACTAACATATCATTACCATATTTTTAAAACATACACTATTTTAAATTGAATAAAACCCTTCCACTTAAGAGCAACTTGATATACCCCTGCTTTTTTTTCTTATAATATCCCAAGGAATGTGTTACAAAGCGTATTTTTACCAATTTAATAGTCAGGTGGTCAAATGGCATGTGTAACATTATAAAATAGTCAGCAATTGAAAGAGAGCTATACTATTTAACACCTCAACCCTAGTTTATATTTTAGTTATTATCTATTAAATATGGTAGAATATATGTGAAATATGGTAGAACATACCTAGTAGAGGGGGTTTTCTTGAAAATTAAGCAGGACAAGTTTGAACAGTGTTGGTTGATTGGGGTAGGATATGATGGGGCCTGTACCTGCCATGTCACCAATTCACTAGGACATATTTCCCCTCAAGCTACCACTGGGAGACGTTCTCTGGCATCTACATTCTGTTTCTTTCCCCTAAGATTTATTTGCTTGTTTATTTAAAAGAGGGAAAGACAGAGATCTTCCATCCTCTGTTTCACTCCCCAATAACTGCAACAGCCAGGGTAGGGAGCCAGGAGCCAGGATCTCCATCTGTGTTTTCCACAATGGAAGTAAGGGCCCAAGTTCTTGGGTCATCTTCTACTGCCTTCTCAGGAATATTAGCAGGGAGTCAGAACAGAGGCAGAGCATCTGAGATTCAGATCAGCCCTGTGATAGATAACAGGTTGCGGCAAGCTGATGTTTAGCCCCTGGGCCACAGTGCCAACCTTGGGGCATCCAAAGTCTTAAAAAAAAGATCATGCAAAAAAAAATCACTTTCATTCTATGCAAGTAATCATTAGCCAATGGGTATGTGATTTTTATTAGATTTTTTTTTACTCCATGAAACACCTGAAAGTTTCATTTTAGGAATAAATAAAAAACACAAATCAAACTATATTGAAATTTCACTTTAAAATAAGGATAGATTGGTACATTTGTAGATTTTGGCCTACCAATTTTTTTCTAATTTAAAAAATTCCTGCATGCATTTTTCTTTCTGAATGATAACAGTTCCTAAAGAAACCTTTATTTAATACCTAATATACTGGGATATATACTTGATAGCAAGAAACTAAGGAAGTGTTGACATTCTTTGCAGAGAGCATACAGTGGGGTCCTGAGAAAATGCCTGGAAAAAATAAACATTTCTTAACTGAGACCCAATAAAAAACAAACTAGAGAAGAAATTCCCCACCTTTATCAACAATGAGTCAGTTTTTTCAAACTTTATCAAAAAGTGTCAGTTTTACTGAACACTTATCCTTCCATTCTGGAAGCTTCTCATGTGCCTTTTACTAGTTAAACAGAATCAGGAAAAATATAAGTGAATCCCTTTTCTGGTAAGTTCCTCTTCAGTTAACAAGGTTGGTGGGTAGGGGGGAACGGGTGGGATGGGTGATGTGGGTGGTGTGGGTAATGCGGGTGGTGCAGTGGTCTAGTGGCTGAAGTCCTCACCTTGGATGCATCAGGATCCCATGTGGGTGCCAGTTCATGTCCTGGTTGCTCCACTTCCCTTACAGCTCCCTGCTTGTGGCCAAGGAAAGCAGTGGAGGACTGCCCCTGGGTCCCCTAACTCATGTGAGAGACCCAGAAGAAGCGCCTGGCTTTGAGCCAGCTCAGCTCAGGCTGTTGTGGCTACTTGGGGAGTGAAATCAGCAGACTGAAGATTATTTTCTCTCTCTTTGATATCTGACTTTCCAATAAAAATAAATAAATCTTAAAAAAAAAAGAGGGGATGGAGGAGATTCTTCTGTCTTTTAAATAAAAGAGCCACAGTAACATTTTTCTGTATTCACAAAGTAAGCTGGGTTAACTTGATAGTTTCAATAACCCATTAAGCAAAATTCAAAGCACTGCATCAGTAAAGTTAATCCTTGGAAGTTTATTTCATGGAAATTGCTCAGATTTAAATTTAAGTCAAAGGTCAAGAGTGCTAAAAATGTATGGTGTATCTGGGTTTTCTGATAAGAAAAAGATTGAGTACTTTCCTACTTTTTGTCACTTACCTCTACTGTTCCCTTAGAGGACCTTAACATTTGACAGCTAACATAGAAAAAGTAGTATACCCAGTAACAGTGTTGTGAGAAATCTAAAAGGAAGGGGGCTAGCAGGGCTAACAGGTAAGAGATAGAGAATCTTCATTTCAACATTTATATAACCTTAAATCTTCCCATACCTCTTCCAGTCACATCACACTCACTAAAAGAAATAAGACTCATTCATTGGTGCAAGATCTTGCATTACTAAACTGATAGATTGTAGCCAATTTTTCTTCTCCTAAGATACAAAGCACCCTATGTCTTTGTATCCCGTCTACCACATTACGCTCAGCAGCTGCATGTATGACACCAGGACTCCTAATTTCTGGAGAAGCAGAGTGTACAACACAATATTCATCTGGCTACAATTAAGTAAGAGACATGCAAAAGTTCAATTCACAAAAAATTTTGTTCTTGTATCCGTTATTAATGGAATCCCAAATTAAACCATTCATCATTATTTCAGATTTTGAAACTATGTTCAGATTTGTTCTTTGCCATACATATATACAAAAATGGCCTAAAATCACTGTTTTAGAAAAAAAAAGCTTTTCCCTAGGATAGACACAATGTTATTATATAAAGAAAAACTTAAAAATCAAGTGTTGGCTTTCTACAGATAAATTTTAGAAATCTATGATAAAGATTACAATTGTGTCCATCTTCTTTCAGTTGGTACAAGATATTTAGCTACTTATTAATTTTTTTTAAAAACAGAAATGGAGTAAGTATTTCAATTTCCACAAAGCATCATTTAACAAATAAACCATGATTGAAAGATTGTCTTTACAAAAAGTGAAATTACTACAGCCACGGGTTGAAACATGTACTTACAAATCTTCAAGTTAAAATGTTAGATTACCAGAATTTAAATTTTCACGATACAACATGTGATTTTAAAACCCAGATAGTCTTTTAAACAATATATGCTTATATTTTCAAAGATGCATCAGAGTACAATTCAGAATAAATATCATATGGGATAGAAAGAGCCTGCCTTGACATGACGATAATGACTAGGGAATTAAAGAAATCTCATCAGTGTGTAAAATTAGGTTATTTGAAATTTATGTTACCCTACAGGAAGATATTCTGAAAATTACATCACCTCCTTCGTTTCCACCCAAGCCCTTTCCTTCCAAAGCACCCTCAAGTTCAGTTTTTGGAACACCATTTTCTTTTAAGCACAAAGCATATCAAAACGGTCAATTGTTCTAACATAGCTACATCGATGTAATTTTTTGTCTGTTAAGAAAATGTAGAAGTAACACATATTTGGCAGAGAGAGGAGAATTACAAAGCAAATTAGTCCAATTGGATCATTAACAGACAATGAACGGTATGGCATATGTAACTTTTTAAAGAATGGGAACAAACTCATATTTCAAGAGCCCTTATTTGGTATCATCCATTCCTCTGATGAAAAGAAACCATGTCCATTTATTTCTTCCTGATTCAATTAGGTCATATCTATTCCTTGATCATAAGTCAAATATTGCTTCTGAATAACGATACCATTCCTCAGTTTTTGACAGAGCTACCAGACAAAAATTTCAAAGCAACTCAGACTAGTAAACACATCACTGTACTTTAAACATTGTGATGCTTTCTAGCCCCTGATTCAGAAAGGTTCAAACAGACAAACATCATCAGGGTAGACGGCAGATTCTAAGAAGTCTATTAACTCTTGAGGCAGATCAGGCAACACTTGTTTTCAAATTAACTACAAATCAACCAAGTCTATCTTTTAAAACTACACCACTATATTGTTTCCAACAGATAGAGGAGAGAATTTTAAATAGGGGTGGGGAGAGAGAAAGCGGGTTACATGTTCTAAACTCTGCCTAGCTAAAATCTTCTCAACTAATCATGTTTCATTTTTAGGCAATGTTCTTTATTGCAATCATCAAGAAACTTGTACAAGAGGAAATTTAGATTTAATTACCAAACTTCAATGGCAGGCTATATAGGTCAAGTGAATATGAGCATCTCTCTTCAAAAACAAAGAGACTCAGGGTAATAAGACTTCAGATTTCATAGTAGAAATAGCTAAATATGTTTTGAGAATATCATTTACTGTAACACAAATCAATATTAAATGCCTTATGCAGGAAGAACACTTTGAGAAAATGGACCCTAAAGCTTTCTGGGATCTGATCCTTATTACCAGAGAAGGCTCTGGCCGTTTGTCTCTCTTCAATTATTTACAGGGAGAAGAAAAAAAAAAAAAAAACAAATGGCATTGCATTAGCTATATTAAATGTTAGGTACTTGGTTTCTAACTTACTAATGGTTCATAAAAATTGCCAAGGTAAATATGCCTGCAGAAACACGTTTTTTTCCTTCTTCACCTGAGTGTATGTATTTATTATTCATTCAGTTAAGTGTTGAATAGGGTGTCCTTCGGGCACCCAATGCTGCATAATTCAAACAAGTGCATTAAATATATAAGACGTCTAAAAGGTAGAGCATTGATTATGTCACAAAACTTCTTTTAAGAGATCCGATGCGGAAACCCTGCCCCTCAAACCGAGCATCTCCAAGTTGTGGAAAAACAAACCCATGAGAGCCACACACACAGAGCAATGAATAATGGCTGTCCTTGCCTGGCACCCCTTTTGCAGCTTTCCCGGGCCTAGAAGTAAAATAGGAAGTAGGGAGGGGGTGTGGGGAGTGAAACGCAGACCCTGGAGTGCTTGGACAGTTCTGGCCTTGATGCTGACAAGTGTCCTTTTTACACTGCCAAATACCAGGTCTGTGTGGCAGGTCCATGGCAATATGGACCACACACACACTGGAAGACGGAGGAGCTCTACGAGGCTGAAGCAGTCATTTGAACCAGGCTAGCCTAGCCATGCCCGGTTCTCTGGCCAGCAGGGCACGGTAAGGATCTCTCCAGGAAAGTCCAGACACTACATCCCTACCTCATTCTTCAGTGAGCTCCAAGGGCACCCGAGCTCTGCTAAATGTTAACCGTTCAAACAGCCTGCCTGCAAAAGCTTTTAAAGCAGAAACACACCACTATTCCGTGGATCCAGGTTTGTTTTTAATGAGTTCAGAAGACATCACATTTTATAGTTAAAAAAAAAAAAAAGAAAAAAAGGAAAAATTAGATAGGCTGCCTACCAGGGCCCCCAGAAACGCAGTGGCAATTCGCATGGCTACATGTCATCAGCCAGTGAAACCCAAGTGTGCAGCCAGGCCACTTTTTGAAAAAGCACCATTGCAAATCCATTGGTAGTAAACACAGAAGTGTCTTTCCCCCTTCTTTTCCTTTAAACTAAATACAAACTCACTTCTTTCTCTGCCCATTGCCACTACTGAGGTGGGGTGGGGGTGGGGGAGCAACCACAGACAAGATTCAAAAGGACATCAATGAACGCTGAGTGAACTTTGGCCACTTTTCTACCCAAAACACAAGCGTAAAAGTAGAAATCAGTAACCAGGTGAAGTGCCACACCGCACAAAGATCAGAGGCGGAGGGGCGGGCGCGCAGGGCCGGAGGCGGGCAGGGAAATGTCCCGGTCCCCTCCTCCTCCTCCACCCCCCTCCACCCCCCACCCCCAGCCACTTCGAGCCCCAGCCCCCGTGCGGGAGGTAGAGCGGCATCAGGGAGGGGGCTGGAGGCCCTGCGGGCTCTGGGGGGAATTCGAGAGTTACTGTTCCATGGGCGAGGCCCGGGGAAGGGGGTCCCAAGGCTGTGGGCCCCAAACCTCGGCTGCCTGCTGGTAAGCACCCAGTGTGAGGCGCCACTTCGGGGCCCCCTAGGCCCTCCTTGCCCCATGCTTGGCCAGGAAGGGGACGGTGGCTCTTTCCTGTCTGGTCTCCCCTACACCCCGCCCCAGCCCCAAACCCTCACACTGTAACCGAATCCCCACAATCGCCCCACGCAGCATGGCTCAGCCCAGGCCAGTGCTATAGTTAGCAACCTTCCATCAACTCCGTCCGGGGCGACTAGAGGCGTCCGGGAGCCCAGCGCCTCTCCCGGCCAACCCCAAGCGCCCCTGGCGCCCCTCTGCAGGCACCTCCGCCCTGCGGAGCCCTCTTACCTTGGCTTGCAGATACTGGGGGTAGTAGTAGGTGGCGTACTGAGGGTACATCTGCTGTTTCCACACTTTGCCCATGAAGCTGGAAGGGAGCCTGCTGTGCAGGGTCGCGAACACTTTGGGGTTTCCAAGTCTCAATCGCTCCTGCCTCTCCCTTTCCGGCGGCAGCGGTGGCTGCCTAGGCTGCTGCTGCTGCTCCACCTCCCAGCCGGGACCAGACGTCCTCCGCCTCCTCCTCCTCCCCTCTCCTTCTCCTCCCCTCTCCTCCTCCCAGGCAGAGAGACACTGCAGCGCGCAGAGGGCACCCCGGACAGGGCGCTCCCAAGGAGTTTCCTCCAGGAGCCCGACTGCGCTGGGGCTGCCAAGGGCTGGCGCACGGGCCGTGCTTGGCGGGCGAGCAGTCTGCGCCGGGCGGGGAGGGAATCAATGCAAGTGGAAAGTGCTGCTGCTGCGGCGGCTGCGCTCCGTGCCAGGCTGCATCTGGGGTGGGTGCGCCCGCCTGGAGAAGGGAGAGGGGCCGGCCGGCTGAGGCCGTGGGGTGGGGGGAAAGGGCGGGCGGGGGCGGGGCCTGGGCACCAAGGAGCCGGACCCACTGGAGGTGAGGACTGAGTTGGGAGCCCTGCTCACCTCCCTGGCTGGCGGTAGGACAGCAGGAGCCCAGCAAGCCCAGATCGCTTTGTGTCGGGTGGGGGTGGGGGTGGATGGAGTCGGGTTGGAGCGGGGTGGGGGGTGCTGCTTAAGAACTGCAGAAAGAGCACCTCTGGAGTTTTCATCTTCCTAAAGGGGAGGGGAGGTACGGGAAAAAGGAAATCTAATTAATCTCTCACTTCCCCCATACCTTTTTTTTTTCCCAAAAGGGAAGGAAAATGATTGAGGGCCCTACACAAAGCCGGAGCGGTGAAGCCTGGGTTCTGTTCCACCTCCCACCCCTGGCCACAGCACTCATTTTCGGGGTGACCTTGGGAGAGTAAGTGCCCTTCCGTTTGGTTTTCCTGGTTATGAGATGTGGAAATCAGGCCCCCTGCACCAAGGGGAGGCAGAATCTGGCGCTCTCTCTCTCTCTCTGTCTCTCTCTCTCTCACACACACACACACACTCAACACACCTCACAACAAACAGACGGCTCCTTCCAAGAGGAGGGATGCCGCAAAGAGAAAGGCTGGATGTTATTAGAGGACACAATATAGACATCAGCTTTGCTCTGCTTCTTTCTAATGCCGCCAGACAGTCTGTCAACTCCCACTCGGGAGCAAGGAAACTCCCTGAGTTTGGAATATGTTAAGGCCATTTTGAAACTCACGCTGGCATATTGTTGCAATGCGCTTAGGTGACATACAAAATCCATCTCCCTCTGCCTCTCTCCCTCTCCTAATTGTCACTACTTCATACAGCCCCAGACGAGCGCGCTGGTTTGGCTCACTGAATAACTGGAGATAATTTAATGGAGTAATTGGTTTCCAAAACAGCCTGCAGAGAGACGCTAAAATAGGACAGGTATGAAAGAAAGCATTCCCGAATTGATGTTCTTGCGCACCTAATCACTTCAAGGAAAAATTCATTTGTTACCAAACAGATCTTCCTGACTTTGTTGTGTCATTTCGGGTTTTCAGAGTCTTAACAGCACAAGGAAAATCAAACTGAACTAGAATGTCTGACTATCTTAAACATTTACATTTTTGTGTGATCACATTTTAAAACAGGTTTAGTAAGATGTGTTAGAACAATGGTGAAACAGTGAATTGAAACCTGCATAATCATTAATGTATAGACACATTTCTGACCGTTTGACTCATGTGAGAACATGTGGACACACCAGGAAACAGAGTCCCCCCACAATTGTCCATGTGAAATCCTATAAAGAAACTATTATCTATTGAGCTTCTGTTATATCATGGGCCACCTTCAAGGTTAATGCCAATCTCAAAGTTGGAGTGGTTCACTGTTTGCCTAAGGGAGCTTAAAGAAATTCCCCATATATTGTTCCAATATAAAACAATTTAGTGTTTTAAAGCAGACAACTGACTTAAACTAACTTGTGTCTTAGAAACCTAGGTAAGACTAAAAGCAGTGACTCAGAGGTGTGACCAAAAGAGGCGAAATAAGTTGAGAACAATCTCAGAAGTTCTAGGTTTGAGGTAGTAAAGGAAATTGCCCCAAATCAGATTGTTCTACTTACTTTTTTTTTATGATGATGGAAATTCAGCCTGTTTTAGAGAGCCCCAAAGCAGACACACACCTACATCTAAGTAAATATGTGATGTATGACTGAGCTGGTAACCTACAATAATGAGGAGCAAAATTTTCAAGGATTCTAGGCCAATTGTTTGTCCATATGGGAAAAAAAAATGAAATTGGAGCCCTGCCTGACAAATACCAAAGGTGGAGGGAGAGTTCATATGTATTAATGGCCTAGACAGACATGGCGAACCAAACTCCAAAATTGAAAGAATAAAACCTAAGGGAATAACTTTTTAGCTATGAGACAGGGAAAAGATTTAATAAGGTAATTCAAACTGTAGGATGGTTAAATGTGACTATACTGAAATTAATAATGTTGGCTCATTAATACAGCATATAAAGAGAGTGAATGAGCAAGTGACAAAATAGTTACTTGTAAGGCACAGAAGTGCAAATGGTCCATTTAGGAACTATGTAAAATATCCCTTGAGAATCAATAGAAAAAACAATTGGTGAGAATATGAGCAGAAACATGAATGTGTATTCCACAGTGGAAGCACAGCTGCCCTGAAAATACATACAACAATGCTGATACTTATTAGTAACTAAGGCAAGGAAAATTAAAATAACAAAATGCCATTTCACACTCACTAGGTTGGCAAAATTTAACAACTCTGAAAATATTGGAAGTGGCTAGAAAATCTGAAAATGAGAAGACTTAGGGAAAAACTGCTTCATGGAGAAGTGTAAATTGGTACAACCACCACTTGAGAAAATAGTCTGTGTTACTACTCAATTTTATTTGCATGTATCCCAAAAGCACTGAAAATATACCTTGAAATTTTCTCTGTGTGCAACATGAGACATATACCAGGATACTCATAATATATGGCAAATAGCTAAATGCTCACTAGCTGGAGAGTGGGAAGAAAGGTTGTTGTAAGCACCATAATGGAACACCTTGTAGTAGTAAACATTACTAAACCCCAGTTAAAAGCATCAATACAGATCATTTCAAGACTGATGTTGAACAAAGAGATGAGTAAACCCAACATGTGAAGCAGGAGTCCATTCGTATGGAACACAAAAGTAATACACTGTGTAAGAAAACTCACAGGTCTAGGAATAGTTGAACGAAACTATAAAGAAAACCAAGGGAATAATTTATTCTTTCTAAGGGAAAAATGGAGGGAACACAGGAGGCAGATACAGATGGTAATTCTCTAGGTGATACTCTGGGTTGTAGATACAGAGGAATATATTTCAATATTTTTTTGTAAGTGGCTTATAGATGCTTCTGTTTTTGCTGCATTTCATACTAAGATATTTTTAAAATAAAATTAGCTTTTCATTTGAAACATGATCATGTGCAGGCAAGTAAAAGCAGAAAGAATAGAATAATGATCCTTTCATTCGAAACACTCAGCCTCAACCCTTACCAGTGTTCTGTCAGGCTTGTTTCACACAACTGAGTTATTTCAAAGCAAATCCCAAAATATTACATCATCTTATAGTACCTATTGTTATACCTACATCTATCAAATAAGAACTTTATAAAAATACTATACCACTCACATACTCAACAAATACAACAATTCACTAACATCAGCTAATAATCACGTATCTAACAAATACAACAATTCATTGTTATCAGCTAATAATCATTGGCTAGTTCATTACTGTCATCTAAACTTTTTATTGTTTTATTTCAATCAGGATGAAACAGTTCCCACATTTTAAATTTGATTGATTTTCCTGTTGCACCTCTTCAGCATATTAAAGTTTAGCCCCACTTAGTTTTAAAGTTGATCTTTATTTGTTAAAGGGTTTGGGTTGTTTATCCTATCAAATGTCCCCCATGGACAGATTAAAACTTATGCCATCATTTTGAGATATGATCAGTTCTAGAAGTTTGCAGGTTTACATTTTTGGAAAAAAAAAAATGTTTCCTGAATGGTACTGAACACATGGGGGATGGAACGGGATGACATCAGGAGACATGTGATGTCCAGTTGTGTTTCTTTTGTGATATCAAGGCTGATCAGAATTTCAGATATTATCAGGCTGAATAATCCATTTTACTAAAGTTTCCTAGCAACCATTCACAGTACGGTTTTTAACACCATGAGTGTTACCTGATTCCGTTATTTTGTTAGGAATCTAAATTTGTGATTCCCTCCTCTCCCCCTCAGCTCCCTGACAATTTTACCATTCTTCTGCATCTATTAGCTATAAATTACCTCTGGATTTATAAAAGAATTTCTTTTCCTTAATTCTTCGGTTAAGTTGAAATATGGATATTGCAGAAAACATGATGATTTTTCTTCCTTTACCAATTTCCTGAATAAAGAGTTGGTGTTATAGCAAGTTTCAAAGCTAATTTTATGTGAAAATTTCAGGACATGAATTTCCATGCTTTTTAATTTATTTCACCTACTATAGTTACTATTTTTCCTGATGTTCAAATTGTTCCCATGTTTGGCTTTTGGGAGCCCCTTCCAGTCACTTCCTGTGTCTTCGTCAGACCCTAATATCTTCATTCATTTTTTTGTTTGTTTTCTAGTTTGATGAGACTGTTGCAGGTTCTGACATAGTTTGGCCCAGATTTGAGTCAGTCATTTATCTAAGAAACTTAGGTCAGCTTTTAGTAAAAATAATAAACAAATTCCTTTAAACATGTCCTAGATATTTATTACACTTGGGGGGAAGGAGTTCATGAATGGCTCTTAATGAAATCTTGTGCCAAGATAACCCCTAGCAGAGCATGAGCTATTGAGTGACATCAAGAGACACAATTATATGGTCACCTTTCCACCAAGGCTAAAGGACCATCTTTTATGTCAAGAATGTTGGAGAACAGTAGGCATAGTGCCTACCTTATTGGAGCTTATGATATTAGGAGGGAGACAAAGATTAAGACAATGACAAATTATGACAAACTTCACAAAGAAAATAACAGGACACTGAATGGAGAGTAACTTTATAGGAGCAAGGTTAGAAAGTTTAATTAGAGTAGATGGGGAATCTCTCCAAAGAGACATGATGGATAGCACTGGGTGAGCCCTAAGAACCTTGTAGGAGGTAAAGAGCAAAGAACTGAGTTCCTACAGAAAAAATTTTTTTCTAGTTTGCAAAGCAGGATTTATTCAGGAAGAGGAGGGAAAAAGGCTCCTGTCCTAGTGGCAGGAGGGGGCTCCAAGGGAGGGGAAAAGGAAAACTTACGGAAAATCTAGAAGCATAAATGTTTGTATATAAGATCTCCAATCCAAGATTTCTCTTATAACCAAAGGTAAACATTTTTTGATTATGCTTAATTAAAAGTGGACCAAATAAACTGGTTTTGCTCAGTGCTATTGACATCTGCCTAGGAGCACTGACATGACTAAGGAGAAAAAATTAGATAGTTTGCTACTTACACTTTCTATTCTTGCGCATCAGTGGATTCTAAAATGGATTCAGGCTCATGAGAAAGATCTGGTGAAGGAGTTGCTGAATTACTGATGGGTGAGCAGTTTTGTGCCCATATCGGGTAATCAGATGATGTCTGTGATAGCATTTACTGAATACTAAGGAAAGGCCAAAGTGTGTCTCTCATGTGTTTTGGGGTCTGCTAAGAAGAATAAAGATATAAGGACACCAAGCTTTTAATTTATGATGAGGTTTTGTCATAAAAAGTGGATGTCTCATGAAATATCTTCTAATCTGATGTTTCTCAGATATGTATCCTTAAACTGTATTTTATGGAGCTCTAAATTAAACAACTATAGCATTATTATATGTCATCCATGCAGAAAATATTTTCAGTATAGATAGTATATGTAGTTGATCAAGTAAAACATACATTTTTAAACCCTCAAAATGCATCTCTTATCCTTACAATTTGAGCAGTACTGTTAGTACACTTGTGCTCCTACAACTGGAAGCTACTTTGCCATCCACACTTTTCCCATTTTTTCTAGGTCCATCTCCTTCCACCTTGCTACCTCTTGAGGTATGTAGCTCCTTGCTGTTTTCTATGTCTAGTCTTCCCAACCCTCACCATATCCTTGAACAACTCCAGTCACCATTGGCCTTTTCTGATTTGTCTGCCTAGAGCACATTTTACCTTTCTTTACCTGAGCCACTTTTACTGTATCTTTGAAACTTGACTCTGTCTCAAATTCCTTTAGCCATTAGATTGGATTGAGTAGGTCCTCTTATGAGACCCAGCTTGAACCTGTCTCCAAATATCAAATATCCAGTTTACTGTGCACATTCATTAAATTCATATCAAGAAGTTTCAGGAGAAAGCATCCCCATAACTTGTGGTAGGAAATGTTTTTTAAGTTCTCCAAGATTCCTTCCAATTCAGAAATTTGGCAATTTTTGTGATTTAAAGAGGGACAGTACAATAATCATTCTTTCTGTCCCTCCTTGGCCTTATGCATTTTAGAAAAGCAAAAGAATGCATGCCTCTCATACAACATGTATAAACATTAGAAAAACATTTCTGAAATAATGCATGCAGTTGTTCATTGCCAGAATATGCTGGAAATAAGGATTCAGTTACCATCAAAGGCATATTTTCTCTTTGTCAACTCTGCTTACGGTAGGTCATCCATAATTAGAGCAATCATTAAGGTTACCATACCCAGTTGATCATATCTACCATAATATGATGAAATAATTTAGAAAGCAATGAACTCGTCCAATAAGCATTTAGTAAGCACCACCAGTATGCAGGGGACTATCTTACTGAGCAGCAGAAATAAAGACCCTGCCCTTGAGGATCCAAGGTTCCATGATTTAAAGGTTCTGATTCCATAAATGTATTTGTACAAGAACAGTTGCTGATAAGTATTACTGTAGCACTGAAGGACATCAAAGCCCAAAATAATTAATAAGTGTGAGGAAGTCAAGCAAATCAGTTGAAGAGAAGGGGGAAAATATCTGACTTTACTATTTCCTCTCCTGCAGGCGACCAGTCCTTAAGCTGCTTTTGGTAGCTGACAGCTATAGCCTGTCATACATTTGACTTGCAGTAATACTCTCTAGTTGTCTGCAAAAACACTTCCAGAAATAAAAGTGCATTTGAAAAAATTAATAACAGTTTAGAAATTGTGGAAGGAAAGAATGGATAAACTAGAAATTTAGTAACATAAGCTATGTAAATTGAAAAGTAAATGCAGATTGCTAAACTTTCATAATACAGTGAGTAGAAGTTGTAAATTTACACAAAGTAATGATCTAGAATAACATACAAGAACTCAAGTAAAAACTTATATAGCATGTGAGTCATGGTAGTGTGATAGTGGATGGTTTTTATGCTATTGTTTAATTTTCAGATTTTACTCGTTCCTGTGTTTAGTGCTCCTTGGGTAACCTGATTGTATTAAGCAACAGGCAACAAAATGCAAAATGAATATGATTTCGGCCATGGGTGATTCTCATTTTAATAGATAAAGCAGACATGAATTCACATAATTGCAATTGCATGTAGAGAAGTGGATGAGGAAGAAGTACTTTACTTAGTCTTGAGAGTGTCCACTTCTCTATGGAGAAACATTTTAAACTGTAGTTTGTGGAAAAAAATAAATTCACCAATTAAAAAGGCATAGAAGTGGAACAGAGGGGGAACAGGTTTAGAGAATTCCTGGTAAAAAGAGCAGTGGGTGCAAAGGTAGATGTCTTGTAATAGCATCATTGCAGAACTATAAGCAATCGATTATTACTTATGACTCCACAAACATAATGCTGTGATCCGAAAGTCCCTCCCCATCTCAAGTTCACAATACACTTAATCCTCACTGTGGTGGGAAAAGCCCTCATGAATAGCTTAATGTTCTTCAAAACAGACAAAGGGAATTCTATCCTTTTTGCCTTTCTGTTTTTCTGTTTCTGCCATATGAGGACAAAAAAGTCCTCTGGATTTCCCAGCTTTGGTAACACTTGAGAAATATATTTTTATTGTTTGTGGATTGCCCACACTGGGGTGCTTCTTCACAGCTGTATGGACAGAGTAAGATATTTGAAGAGGTGAGTAAGATTAAGGCTTAAAAAAAATTATGATGGTGCCACCTTCCTAAGAACCTTATTAGAATATCACTGTGCATAAAGTGAAATTTTTTGAAACATTTTAAGCATCATTGAATCAAAGAACCTCATAAGTTACCTGGGCCTGATTGTGTAGGGGCACAAGAATTTTTGAATCTCAGGTACAAATGAATACTTAGATTTATGATTAGAGAAATTTGGTTATTATCATCATTGCAAATAAACTCCATGAGGGTGGGAGACTAGAATCCTGAATTGCTCCAGGGAAAAAGTGACATTGGCTTAAACCAAACAGTAGCTTAAACCAGCAGTAGGAGTGGTCCATGCTAGTGAGGTGCTAAGGGAATGTTCCATCCATAGAGAATTTAAAAACACCCAGAAAGCCAACTAAAAGCCTGTTTCGTATTACCATTATGCACCCTATTGATCACTGAACAATGTTAGCAATAGAGTGCACACTTCTGAAAAAGCTTTGTTGCTATAAGTTCCAAACACTTGCCATGGTTACTCTTGAGTTTTAATGATCACGTTAGTTAGCTACTGCTGACAAATTATTCCCTAGTTTACCAGCTCAAATAACAAACAGTCATGATCCTACATGGTTTCTCAGTCAGGCATTTGGAAGTTGCCTAGCTGGGTGGTTCCACCTCAAAGTCTCTCGTGAGATGAAGCTGTGAGCTGGGGTAGTACTAGACAAAGGTTTGACTGGGACTTGAAGATTCACTCCAAAGATCACACATGTGCCTCCTGGGAGGTGTCCTCAAATTCTCTCTATGTAAGCCTATGTCAACAGGACTCTGATAATGTGGCATCCAGCTTATTTTTTTAAGAGATAAAGAGAAAATGTCCTCAAATAAAGTAGGAGCTACTGTACCTTTCATAACCTCTTCTCAGAAGTGACAGATCCTCAACAGCCATTCCATTTTATCACCAGGTACCAGGGGACTGGCTTCCCAAGAAGACAAACTCCAGGAAGTGTGAATGATCAGAGGTTCTTGGAGGCTCACAAGCACAACAGTGTATCCAGAAACTTCAAAAAGGAACAACTTTTGTCCTTATATACTCTTTTACGTACTTCTAAACCCATGGGACTGGTAGCATGATGTTATTGGCTAAGCTGCTACTTGCAACACCAGCATCCCTTATAAGAGTGCCGGTTTGAATCCCAGCTACTTTGCTTCCAATCCAGCTTCCTACTAATTTACCTGCGAAAGTAACAGCAGATGGCCCAAGTGGTGGAGCCTATATTGCTCCCATGTGAGATCTGGATGGTGTTGCAGGCTTTTGACCTAGTTCAGTCCCAGTTATTACAGCCACCTGGGGAATGAACCAGAATATGAAATGTGTGTGTGTGTGTTTGTGTGTGTGTGTGTGTGTGTGTTTCCATTTCTCCTTTTCTATCACTCTGCCTTACCAATAAATGAATAGATATAAAAAAAATAAATTTCAGGTCTGGCACAGTAGCCTAGCAATTAAGGTCATTGCCTTGTATGCGCCAGGATCCCATATGGGTGCTGGTTGTAATCCCGGCGGCCCCATGTCCCATCCAGCTCCCTGCTTGTGGCCTGTGAAGGCAGCTGAGGACAGTCCAAAGCCTTGGGACCCTGTACCCACATGAGAGACCCATAAGAGGTTCTGGGCTCCTGGCTTTGGTTTGGCTCAGCTCTGACCATGGCGGCCACTTGGGGAGTGAATCATTGGATGGAGGATCTTCCTTTCTGTCTCTCCTCCTGTTTGTATATCTGTCTTTCCAAGTAAATAAATCTCAAAATGTCAGTCTTGCTCATGTAGATTACACTTGTTAAAATTCTGTGTATTAGTTACTATAGATCAGGGAAAATATACGCTATTTCACTAAACATAATGGCTTCTTGTTTCATTAGTGGGTAGTTTCCAGCATTAACTTCCCTGTAGCATTCTTAATTAATTAATTAATTAATTAAAATTTTATTTATTTTATTGTTTACAGCCTTTGTCTATAGTAGTGTGTGTGTTTGTACTTAGTGTTAGTTGAATTCTTTACCTGCTAGAGCATTAAGCCTGTAATTGTGAAGTGAACTGAAAGTATGCCATTGTAAAAATTTAATTTAAAAAAAAAAGAAAGAAGGAAGAAGGAGGGTTAGTGGGGAGTTCAGGCAGGAGGGAGGGGAAGGTAGAAAGTTATCACTATGTTCCTAGATCTTCATTGTGAAATACATGAAATATGCTCACATTATATAAATAAGCTAAAAATTTAAAAGATTGACAGGAGTCAGCACATTGGCTCAAATGGCTGATCCTGCTCCTCCAAGTACAGCATACAATATGGGCACGAGTTCAAGTCCCGGCTGTTCCACTTCCCATCCAGACCCTGACTGTGGCCTGGAAAGAAGCTGAGAACTGCCCAAAGCCTTGGGACCTTGCACCCACTTGAGAGAACTAGAGGAGGCTCCTGGCTCCTGGCTTTGGATTGGCTCAGCTCCAGTCATTGTGGCCACTTGAGAAGTAAATCAGCAGATGGAAGGTTTTTGTTTTGTTTTTTGTCTCTCTTTCACTCCATAAATTCACCTTGCCAATAAAAATAAATAATGTTTTTCAAAAAGAACAACAAAAAATAAATTTACCCATTACAGTTATTTCCAATCCTCCATTCCTCTTCTCAGCCCCTGCTTTCCATTTCTATAGATTTATACATCCTAGATATTTCATATAATGGAATTATTATTATTATTACCTTTTGTATTATTTATCTCACCATAATAGTTTTTGAGTGCATCTACATTTTAACAGGTATCAGTGCTTTATTCCTTTGTATGACTGAATAATATTCCACTGCCTGGGTGTACCACAGTTAATTTAATCATTCATCTATAATGGATAACTGGATTTCTAACATCTTTTGGCTACTGTTAATAGTCTTCCTATGAACATCTGTGAATGTATGTACTGTGAACAAAGTATTCTTTGGAAGGATACTCCCTGTGAGGTCCCAGTAAACATCTGAGAAAATGTGCCCAGCAGTTATTGGTATCTGTGATTATGAAATTAACAGAAGCAGTAGGAAATAGAGAGAGACTTGGGAGTTGGTAACAATATAAAAAACTGTAGTTAAAATCTAAAGGGCATATGAGATTTACCAAGGGAAGTGTGCACAGAACAAAGCAGTAGACCAAAGGTAAGAATTCAGTAAGAATGCTTCCAGCCTACAAGATTTGGCTAGAACCTCTAGACATTCTCTGATGTAATACTTTGGGGATATGCTCCTCTTAGTAATTTAGCTCATCAAGAATTTAGTCATTTTTATGATTAAGAAATCCCTTCTCTCTAGGAATTCATTTTATAACTTATGACATCAAGAAATCACATTCTACCTTGTGGAAGATGGATAATGTTTTAGTCAATAATCTAAGATACAAATAGTTTTTCAGCCATCTTTTCTATTTACTCAGGCATTTCATCTTTCCAGTCGATGTTTTCCAATATTCAGATACATTTTCTAAGTCTCCTATAATTTACTACAACAAATTCAGTTGTATAGTCTCATAGTTAATAAAGGGTGTGCTCTACTGAGTGCTTATAGTTAACTTTTTAATATCATATAGTACATGTTTTATTTTATTATTAAAATGAACATGACAAACCTGTCTCTTTTTTTCCTGTCATTATCTCAACTTCATTTGTGGATGCTTATGTCTATATTATAATCTCTACAATTATAACAGCAAGATATTTCAATTTTTTTAAGATTTATTTTATTTTTATTACAAAGTCAGATATACTGAGAGGAGGAGAGACAGAGAGGAAGTGGAGCTGCCGGGATTAGAACCAGCGGCCATATGGGATCAAGGCGAGGACCTTAGCCACTAGGCCACACTGCCAAGCCCAAGATATTTCAGTTTTAGGGCACAAGTTAATATTGTCTTCAAACTCTTTAACTGAACACTTTGTGGTACAATTATTTCTAATTTACTTAAAATACTTCTAAACTACTCCTGTATTTTTAAAGGTTAACAATGTTGTCTCATTTAGTATCATAGCAGAATTGAGGATTTTCCTAATTTTATTTTGTTGCTAATAAGGAATATTGAACAAAATTTGAGACCTAAAATTCAACCCAGTGTGGTAGCTTCCAATGAGATTGACCCTAAGCTGTTCACTTGTACTTTTCGGAATACTACGCTTCACCAAATTATGCTCCTAGCATTTTATGAACATTTTTATTGTTGCAACCTTTCTATTCTAATGGGCACTGGAACAAAAGTAAGGGTGTAAATCTATTTAGAGGACTACGTTCAAGCTTACATGGACTTCAAGTTTTCCATTTCCTCTATGCACACTGCACCATGCAATGACTGCAAACTGCCCAGTCTTTGTCAAGATTTTCTACATTCGGTATGTAGCATGATCGACAGAGCAATGATATAATCAAATGTGACTAATCCTGTGCTGTCAAGATCCCTCGCACGGAATTCTTTGTATTTGGAAGATGCCTGGCCTAGGGGGAGGAAAAAATCTAATATAGCTTTTAGAGGAATAGTACCTGCTTCCTGATGTCTAAAAGGAAGTAAGTTAGCTTCCTGGGTAATGCAATTACAGAGCAGTGCTGTGCAATCATTAGGATGTTCCAACTTTATCAAAGATTGGTCTTTCATCTCCTCAAAAGAATGTGCTAACATCCCATAGGGAGTATTGTGCCTGCCAATTCCCTGAGTTACCTACTTGGTTATATATATAGAACTCTCAAGTAGCTAGCATTGGTAGAGGATGGGCAAAATGTAGTTAGATCAGTGCCCCATCAGAATCCAGCTCCCAAAACAGCCCCTTTTTAATTGGCTCACATTTGACTTCCATGAATCACCTACACCTAATAGTGCTTACACAATGTCAGTCACTTACTGTTACCTCAATCTTAAAATCTTACATTGTGGGTTATTATCTTTGCATCTTCAGATGAGAAGACAAAGTTGTGAGAGGTCGCAGCTACTCAATGCTTCATAGTGGATGAGTCTGAATTTGTACGCATCAGGCTTCATCATTTAGCTTTACATAAAGAGCCTATGGAAAACATGAATATTGTCCATTTCATAATGCATTTAAAAATCCTGAATATAATTTATGTGATATTTCTAAAACATTGTGTTATCATCTACACTCATGCTAAAAATACTTCTTCCGATTTCAATCCACACTACAATGTATGTGTAGTTGTAAGCATACCAAATGTACAATTTCAGGTTCTACCATTTTTGCGTAATAATTTATTTACATTTTTCCATGTTGGCTAGCCTTTACAATTATCATTTTAATTAGTTTTAAAAAAAGATTTGTTTATTTTCATTGGAAAGTCAGATATACAGAGAGGAGGAGAGACAGAGAGGAAGATCTTCTGTCCGATGATTCACTCCCCAAGTGACCGCAATGGCCAGTACTGCACTGATCCATAGCTAAGAGCCTCTTCCAGGTCTCCCTCATAGGTGCAGAGTCCCAAGGCTTTGGGCCATCCTTGACTGCTTTCCCAGGCCACAAACAGGGAGCTGGAAGGAAAAAGGGGCTGCTGGGATTAGAACTAGTGCCCATATGGTATTCTGGTGCAGGCAAGGTGAGGATTTTAGCTGTTAGGCTACTGTGATGGGCCCTAAGGTTATCATTTTAATAGCCACAGCATTCACTCAATAAATCTTTAATGATTTGAAAAATTGTTTTCAATGTGTCAGTGAAAGTTAATACAAGCATACTTTAGTTTAAGAGAGCCAGGATTATGGACTGAAACAAAAAGGCAAGAGATTAAGATGAATATTTTAACAAAAGAAATCAGTATCAAATTCATGTCAATGAAAATGCTTTCCTTGGATCTCCAGGTGATTCACTTTTGAGAAAGTGTAAGTTATCCTCACACTTACATAAAGGTCTGACTAAGGCTGCATGATTTCTGAGATCCTTACCAGCAACACCATGATTAACACAGTGTGTGAAAAGACACTAACCATCTATTCTAGGTGTTGTTCAGTTACGGAAATCTACAGGAATGAAGGATGTGTTTACTTCTCAGGCCCTGGTGGCTCAATAAAAACTCCGCAGGGTTTTCCTCTCCTTCATTCCCGCAGTGTCTGAGTTTTAGCATTTCTTGAATCATAGGGTCCCCAGGCTGTCAGGGACTATGTGTGGTCATCTATTCTAGTCCAGCCTCCTGCCTCCAGGCAGAGCCACACCCAAACCAGCCCAGACAGACACGAGACTCTGCTTTATTTTTAACAAGCTCCAGGGACCTAGAATGTTCCTTACTTCCTCAACAATCCCACCTCAAAACTTATCTGTACTTGCACACTGGTTTTTCCAGTGAGAACCTCCATGCACTTCTTAAACTTTAATATGTGGCATAGGCAACATTTTTCACAAATTTTAAATGAAGGAAATAGTAAATAAGGACCAAGCAGAAAACAGTATCTTAAATTGTCTATGACTTTAGATTTAACAGCATAATGTTATACTATGTTATCACATTAGAATTTAAGATAGTAAATACTATCTGTTGAAGCTCTCCCAATTTGTTAGTGAAACACATATACTAAATAGCTGGAGATGTGTGGCTGAATATTTGATTATGCTTAGACGATAGCCATATGTCTTTACAATTTATTCTTACATAGTGAGATTACATACATTACAGAATAAAGAAAATGCCTTTGTCCTCTTTCACACACAAAAATAGATGGTATCATTTTTGTTCAGTGAGATCAGATAGCCTTGGGAAACAAAATCCCTATTTACTATTCTGCTGATAATTTTATAATTGCCTTCCATCCGCTTTGATTTGATTCTTTCAAATACCAGGAAGGTGAAAAATATGAGGATTAGAAAAATAAAGCATGGGAAACACAGGGAAGAAGATCAATGGATCAAAATAAAAGTCTCAGAAATGAGCCCATACATGCATAACCAACTACTGTTTAACAAGAGAATTGAAAATAATCCAAGGTGAAAGGATAGTCTCTTTAACAAATGCTGCTGGGAAAATTGGAGAGTTTCTTGCAGAAATAAGAAGCAAGACCCCTATCTTTCAGCCTACACAAAATCAGCTCTAAATGGACTAATGATCTAAACCTATACCCAGACACCATCAACCTACTAAAGGAAAACAAAGCACAGGAAACACCCTGCAAGCAATAGGCATAGGTAGACTTCATAGAAAAGACACCAAAAGCATAGGCAGGTAACGCCAAAATAAACACATGGAATCACATCAAACTAATAAGCTTCTGTACAGCAAGGGGAATGATCAATAAAGTGAGGAGGCAACCAACAGAATGGGAGAAATCTTCCCACGTTACACAACAGATAGTTGAACTAATACTCAAGATCTACAAAGAGTTCCAGAAACTCAAGAGTAGAAGAAAAAAAATTCTGTTAGGAAATGGATAAAGAAAATGAACATTTTTCTTTTTTTATTTTATCACAAAGTCAGATATACAGAGAGGAGGAGAGCGCAACGGCCGGTGCTGTGCTGATCCGAAGCCGGGAGCCAGGAACCTCCTCTGGGTCTCCCATTCAGGTGCAGGGTCCCAAAGCTTTGGGCCGTCCTTGACTGCCCTCCCAGGCCACAAGCAGGGAGCTGGATAGGAAGTGGAGCTTCTGGGATTAGAACCGGCGCCCATATGGGATCCCGGGACGTTCAAGGCGAGGACCTTAGCCGCCAGACTACGCCGCCAGGCCCAAACAGACATTTTTCAAAAGATGAAATCAGAAAGGCTAATAGCCACATGAAAAACAATGTTGAGATCCTTTAGCCATTAAGGAAATACAAGTAAAACTATAGCAAGGTTCCACATAATTCCAATGAGAATGGTCTACATTCAGCAATCAGGAAACAACGAAGATGTGGGGGGAATAGGTATCCTCCTCCACTGCTGGGAATGTAAACCAGTGCAACCACTTTGGAAGTCACGATGGAGAGTGCTCAGACAATTGAGAACTGATCTACCATATGACCCAGCCATACAGGTTCCTGGTTATCCCCAAAGGAAACAAAATCTGTGCTAGAGAGGGCAATCAATAAAGCTGAATTTATGGAGGCACAATAGCAAAGATATAGAATCAACTCCAAATGCCAGTCAACAGAAGAACAAATAAAGAGCTTATATTATATCTTCTAGATGGAATACTACTCAGCCATAAAGAACAATGAAATCTTGCCATCTGCAGCAAAATGGTCTTAGTTGGATGCCATTATGCTTAGTGAAGCAAGCCACTCTTAAAAGGAAAAATATATGCTGTCTGATATAAAACAACCAATATGCAAAGCACTATATATATATCACACTCATAATCACACACACACATATAATCACACACACACATGAACTAAACAAGGGAGACTAGCATACTCAGAAGTAAAGATATTATGCAGTATGTGTCTGTATTTCTAAATAAAAGTAAGATTCCCAATGAAACTTTTAAACATGCCTCTAAAATATGACACTAGGCTTTCTACCTTTGCCTATACTTATCATGTCATGATACATTTACATATTAGAAAGTTAAACTTGTAACTTGCACAAAGGGATTATACTGCTGTGACAATATGGGGGGGATGATGGGAGAAGAAATTAGGATGGAAGAAGGGCTGGAAGGGATAAATCCCTATACCCACAAAGATCTATTATGTAAAACAAATTAAAAAATATTTAAAAGGTAAAGATTGTGACAGGCATTGTAGAGCACTAGGTTCAGCTGCTTTTGGGACAACTTAGCACATGTAAAAGTGCCTGGTTCCAGTTTGAGCTACTCTGTCTCCTGATCCAGTTTCTTACTAAGGACCTGGAAAAAGGGTATGATGATCACACAAGCACTTTAGTCCCTGTCCACCTATGGCAGTTGCAGATGCAGGTCCTGGCTCCTGTCTTCTGCCTGCCACAAGCCTGTTTGTTGAGCATTTGGGAGATGAATCCGAGGTGGAAGATCTCTCTGGGTGTCTCTCCCTTTCTCTGTATCTTTGCCTTTCAAATAAAAGTAAAAGTCTTTTAAAGAAGATAACGTTTAACCAAGGATAGAAGTGTCTATTTAATTCATACCTGATAACACTCGTTACTTTTGTGTCTTCTGTGTTGTTTTTACCCCAAGTCAAATATTTTGGGGGTATTTCATGAAAATTTTCATGCTAAATGAGTCACGATTTTCTAAGGCAAAATACATTAATTGCTTTCACTTGGGTTGGTTTATTTTACAAATCTGTCCTACGAAAGGAGATTGATGGCTTTCCTCTGATATCAACATCTAACAGGCCTGGTTTACTCATTTTCTTTTATCTTAGAATTCTTTTTGTTTTGAAGGACATAAACAATAGTGCAAATGTTATCCTTGCTCAGCCTTTTCTTGTGGCTTCTGTTTTTTTGTTTTTGTTTTGTTTTTGTTTTAATGGCATTGAGGCTGATATGCAGAAGCCACAAGTGTTAGATAAGAATTACCTATCATGTTTAAATGTTCTGCACAGGATTCATTTGGTTATTGGGCAAAGTAGAGTATGTTTTCTAGGTTCCTCTGGCAGCCACTGTATGAAACTATTCCTGACCTTAACTCACCTTAGTTCATGTGTAATAAAGTATGTCTCAGTGGAAACAATTGCTTTCTTCCATTCATGCCACAATACCTCCTGGGATTTCTAGGATCCTATTTCATTCTTAAGAACATGGCAAACATCACTTTGACAGATTGCCCTGATTTTCTTCCTATGGCTTAGAAAATCCCTATTAACAAAGACAAGCTTTTCTTCTTTGTACTATAATTTTGAGGCCAGTTACATTAATGAAAAGGGGGAAAAATAGGTAGCAGTCTGAATCAGATGACAAAATAAATCAAAATCCAAAAGTGAGATGTCTTTTCCATCAGGCTCTCATGAAAAAAAAAAAAACCTAGAAATTCTTCAAAGGTGATAATTTTTTAAATTTTTTTTACCAATATCTAGCAGGTATGTGTTCAACAAACATTCCTAAGTGTTTAATAGTTCCACGGACTCAATAAATTTAGCCAAAGATACACTTGCTAATCATATAAAATTATTGTACATTCTCTTTGCACTATATGTTTTGGTAGCTAGAAATCTAGAAGACTTGGGTTTCAACTCTTACTCTGTTTTTATTTACTTATTTCATTTTCTCTCCCTTACAGAAATAAAATTGAGAAAAATTCTGTATTACTGAAGTACACAATGTGGTTTCTGTTGTATGTATGAGTTATGAAATGATTGCAGCAATCACATCCATCACCCACATAGTTACTTGGTGTTATTGTTATTGAGCTCTTGCTCTTAATTGCTGTATGACCTGAGCAAATTCCTTGATCTCTGGAAGATTATTTCCTCATTATAAAATTAGGAAGATAATAATTATTTCAACTTAGGGTGCCATATTAAAAATAAAGCAACAAACATATCAAAATCTATAGACATTGAGAAGGCTTCTTGGCAAACAATAACTACAAGCATATATATCAGTAACTATGGATTTTAAAACATAAGGGTATCTGGCACAGCAGTTAAGGTGACAATGGACATCCACAAGCCATAACAGAGTATCTGTTTTTTTTTTTTATTGTTAATTATTTTGCATTATGTGACAGTTTCATAGGCTCTGGGAATCCCCCACCCCCTCCCCCTCCCCTCCCCCCGGTGGATTCCTCCACCTTGATGCAGTATTACAGTTCAAATTCAATCAAGATTCTTTCATTGCAAACATATACCAAGCATAGAGTCCAGCTACTTACTGTCCAGATGGGTTGGACAGTTTCTTGGGGAGACCTTTTCTGGTCTGAAGTTTGAGCTGGCAGGATATCATCACAGTCAATTAAGAGTCCCAATATAACATCAACAGCAATTTGCAATGTTATGGAATTGACATGGTTTTGAGTAACCAGTGTATTAAAAAGAAAAAAAAAAGAAAAAAAAAAAAAAAGGAAAACAAGTCCTAGCCACAACCTATGATTAGCTCATTGACATTTCAATTTTAGTTCATATACAGGACCGGCTGCTATATACCTTAAAATGGCCATAAGGCACCATTCAGCTATTTTGTGTCCATTTCATCTTAGTATTTAGCCAGTTGTTGTGTTGAAGTAAAATTTTGCTGATCTTGGCAGATTTTAGGATAATCCAGACTGGCTTGTAACTCTGACAAGATATATGTCAACATTTTAGGTGCAGAACATTTTTTTTGGGGGGGGGTGTGCAGGAAAATCCTCAACACCATGGTGAGGAGTAACTAATCTTTGTGACCCACCCAGCGAGGCATGAGCCAATCCATGCCAGCTCTTTCCTGTCAGATTTCAAGTTCTACTTTCTGTTGTTTATTTATTTTAGGTTTTTTTTTTTTTTTTTTTTTTTTTTTAAAGTTTGTCGGATTGTTTGCTGTGAGGGGTTTTCGAAGCAATCCCGATGGTCATTGCGAGGGAGAGGGGGTCCAGAGGTGGAGCCAGGCTCGGACCAGAGAAAGCTCTTCTCCCTGGTCCCGAAGGACGTTTATTGTTCTTCTGTTTCTGCAGACCACTCAGGGCTTCTGGTTGTCTTTCCAATGACGTTGGTTTCTGCACGGTAGTGTTTGGACTTCTTCCATCCCCAGCGGAAGCTCCGGTTGGGGGTGGGTGACCTCAGAGTACTCGGCCTCCGAGGGCATCCAATTCCTTGTGGCCTCCTTGGCAGTTGGGATATAGTCCTTGTTGCTCGTATTAATAGTTTGTGGTGAAGGTCTGGGAGTCTTCATGGTTGGGATCCAAGCTTCCTCCTTACCACCCATAACAGAGTATCTGTTTAAGATTCTGGCTCTTTTCCCTTTATGTCATTTTCCTGCTAATATATAAAATGGGAGGTGGCAGATGATAGCTCAAGTACTTTAGACCCTACCACTCACACGGGAGTCCCAGACTAAGTTCCAAGCTCCTGGATATTATGGCCATTTGAAGAGCAAATGAAAGGATGGACAATTTCTCTGTCTCCCTGTGTGTCTCTGCCTTTCAAATACAGTGAAAATAAATAAAAATTTCAAAACTTATGGAATGTAAGATCTCATTGTCATTACTACTATAGTGACATGATGATCTTGAACAACAATTTTAAAAAGCTTCTGGTGTTTGAAAATGATTGCCAAGAAAAAGCAATTCTTGATAGGAATTCCAAATGGCACAGGAACTCCTCCTGGGTGATGCCTGTATATGCAGAAAAGAATTTTCTGCTTACTGGACAAAGTTATTAGCATCCTGTGATTAAGTGAATCTTGAGGTTCCATGAGCTGTTATGAAGAGCCACCTAACAATGATTCACTTCTCTTGAGATGCAGGGTGCTGTGATCTCATGGAGTCGGCAAAGGTCAGGTCACATGGGCTCTAGCTCCCAAACTTCTGTGAGTGACAGAGAACTGCAAATTGGCTGAACTCCCTACTCGCTGTTTTCTCTGCTTTTCCCATGGTACCATTTTCAAGTTTCATCCGTATTCTTCACATCAGGTAACCAGTTGTTAAATTACAAACTTCTTCAAATCCCAGGGAACAGTCAGAAAAAATTACTGGGTCTTTTGTAAATTTCCTTTTTTCTACATGTGATCTGTATTTTAAAAGGATCAAAAAGCCCATAAGAATACTTTCTCATTTTGAGTATTAACTAAACAACTACTTATTAAAGAGTCCTATTTATTAAGAACTGTTATATCCAAATGCAAATGACACTGTGGAAATTTAATGTTGATCTGTTAATACAGTCAATCTAGACAACTTAGTGTATATGCTGCTTAGTCTTCGTAGTTGAAAAGTCAATACTTGTAGGGCTTTTGTCATTGTTTGTAGTTAAATGCAGAGTGATCAAAATTTGAGTCCCCAGTCACAACCAGTTCCAAGTGAATAACAATACTCTGCCTTCTTGTTTTACCTCTCACATAAGTAACGGTCTCCTCTTTGATGTCAAAGCGTTTATTGCTATGTAGTTTTTTTGTATTCCTGAGCTTTGTCTTAGTGACCTCACTCTTTCAAAAGACCTTAGCTATAGTGCTGAAGTGCTGTGTGGAGCTGGAAAACATAAGAACACTGCCATGTGCTGTGTGGAGAAAATGCATGTTAGATAAGCATCCTTCGAACACAAGTTGCGGTGTTGTTGGCTATGAGCTCACTTCTGACCCAACATAGAAACTGCACATGCCAGGAAAAGAAATAGGAAATCCATCCTTCTGCAAGCCAGAATGATCTGCTCCAGGAATATCTCTAACACACACTGAAACTATAGAAAAGGGATTGACTTGTGGCTTTCTGAGATAATGAGTCATGGAACCAAAAAAATAAAGAATTCTCAGGTTATCCAGATTTATGATAATGCTAAACTTCTCTAGATTCACCTTTGATTATAAAGAAAATGCTAAATATAATTATTTGAAAGGAATGTGCATTAAATACAGAGTCTTTAAATGGAAACACAAAACAAGTTTATGTGTTGAATAGACACCGTAACCAGAAACTCTCAGCAACCTAACCCTACCTTTCCTTTAGAGGCATGAGTTTACTGTTCATAGGTGACATAATAGAGCACACCTACTGTGAATGATAGCAATTAACTGTATATTCTTGGTAGCTCTGCAGCCATTTTTCTCAGGGTGATTTTATCCCATGGAACATTTGGCAACCTGGTTGTCTTGACTGCATGCATGAGTGGGTTTGGGAGGGGTACTTGTGTGTAGAATATAAAGGGCAAGGATGCTGCTAAACTCCCTACAATAGTGAATGTCTTCCTCCTGAAGAAATGTTAAATGTTTGAGGAAACAGATGTGTATTCCCTAATTAGACCATATCCAATGTAAACATGTTTCAAAAAACATCTCAGAGGTACCCCATAAATACGCGTAATTTGGCTGTTGCTGTTAAATACCTAGAAAACCCAAGAAACAAAAAGGAAGAACTCACCCAATCTTCATATAACACACAAGACAGCTACCAGTCTCAAAGAATTATTTTGCCAAAAATGTCCAAAGCAGTGAAGCGGGGAAACCCTCTCTGCTTTGTACTACTGGTCTGCAGACTCTTGATTAAGCGCCAGATAATTAATCTTTTTACCTTTCTGGGCCATGTGGTCTCCATCATAGCTTCTAAGTTCTGCCATTGCAGCATGAAAATAGCCTCTGACAATATCACAGTTGATGAATGGGTATGGGTGTTGTCCAACAAACTTGATTTGGGAAAGCACTCAGCTTGTTGAATTTGGAGTTGGAGTGTAGGTCGTGAATCACTTCATAGCAGAAACTCAGTCTTGGATGCTCATTAGGAGAACCCTGTGGCTTTTACATAGTGGTATTATTTGGACACCACTCCCCCTCTAGATTCTGATTGGTTTTTCTGGAATGGGCCCCACTGCTGGTATCACTTGAAAATTCTGCAGGGATTAGAACACACAGCCAGTGTTGAGAGCCAATGCTCAAAGGAGTGCTGTTTGTTTATTTGAAAGTTGACTCAGCATGGTAGACCCTTATCAGTAAGAAGCAGACCCTTTTCTTGCAATCTGGCTTCTGTCCCAGGCACTCTACTTTAAGTCCCAGGATTAGTGATCTTGCATTAGTACTCATTTCTCTGAACTTCTAAGGTTCTGATTTAGAAACAGTCTATGTTTTCAGGTATCTCAAAACTCGCAACATTCCAGTGCTTTTTACCTACCCTCCTGTTTCTTCTACCTCTGGCATCTTAAATACAGGTCGTTACCAAACAGATGTCCTCAGACTCTTTAACCAGTTTCTCCTTCACTGTGTTGTGGTCCTCTTGAATTGAAGCAACATTCACATTGGCACTAGTTGGCCTGATGTCTCCAAAATGGGTTATTTTGGTAGGATACTTTGTGTGACTGAATTCTTGCTTTGAACACAGCTTTAGAAACTAGACATGAAGGCTATTATTCATGAAATGAACTGAAAGTTCCTTTTTTCAGATATCAATTCATACTACAAAGGAACTTTTACAGACATTTTCTCCCTGCTTGTGGCCTCGGAAATCAGCCAAAAATGGCCCAAAGCCTTGGGGCCTCCCACATGGGAGACTAAGAAGTTCCTGGCTCCTGGCTTCAGATCGACTCAGTTCCAGCCATTGTGGCCACTTGGGGGATGAAACAGTGGATGGAGGATCTTTCTTCTGTGTCTCCTTCTCTCTGTAAATCTACCTTTCCAATAAACAATAAATAAGTCTTTTAAAAATAAGATCCTTAATATATGTAGCTGTCTTATGGTAGAAACAATCCACAGTAAGGTCAGTGAGGACTTTGTAGCCTGTGCTACTCTTCTAGTTCTATCTCATGCTGGAGAGAAAGTTACCAGAAATGAAAGTAATTATCACAATGCTATTTTGCATTTGCTAGACTTTAGAGTTATAATAGTGAAGCACACTCATTGTTAGATAGATCAGGCAGATATTAGCAGGAGACAGAGGAAACATGAGAACTGTAGTTGGCAAGAGTGTTGAGAGGGTCTGTTTAGACACAGCAGCTGCATTCGCTTCCTAGGTTTGTCATAAGGAATAATCACCAAATTGGCAGCTTGGAATAAGAATCTATCTTCTCATTGCTTTGGAGGTCAGATGTCTGAAATGAAGGTGTGAGTGAGGCTGTTGCCTTCAGAGGTTCTGAGAATTGTTCTCCTGTCTCTACTAGATTCAGGTGGCTCCTGAAAGTCTCTGACTTTCACATCACTCCCTCCTCTGCCTCTTTGTATTACCTTCTCCTTTACTTCTTCCTTTCCATTTGTGTCAAATCTTGCTTGGCCTTGCTTCTACAAGGATATTTGTTACTGGACCTAGTGTCCCCTGAGAAAGTCAGGGATGACTTCATCATGTAAATATCCTTAACTTTAACGCATCTGCAAAAATCTCTTCTAAATGAGATCAAGTTCATAGGTCCTTGGGGACAGGGACATAGACTATCTGCTATGAGAATCATCACCCATCCCCCACTGTAGCATGGGAGGGGGAACTAGAAGTGGGTGCTTGTCTTTGCCATTACTCAGCTCACAGGGCAAAGGGGAAGATGTATTCCATAAAACTGTGGCCCAGTGGCTGTCAGTGCAGCTGGTGAGGGTGTACCTGACCACAGTTGGACTTTTGGTAAAGGAATTCAATTAGTTTGACATAGAGAGCTGGAAGAATAAACATATTTCTTTGCTGTCTTCCCAACTTCATAGTGTTGTGTTCCATAGATCAAATAAAAAACATGCTAGAGAAAAAGATACCAGTTGATGCTGTTAAAAAAAAATGGGGGGAGGGCAGAGAGAAACTGCTTTCACAAGTGCAGGAAGGAAATTCAAGTTTATATATAAAAAAGTGAAAAACAAATGCCAACCTATTTGTTTCCTGCAATTTAAGACCATTATGCATTGTCCTGGGAAATACTAATTTCCTGAGTTTTGGGGAAAGAATTATAAGCAAAGTATAAACCACCATAGTTCTTTCCTTATGTAGGAATAATCTCATTATTGTAAACATCATCAGTATTACTATAATTTTACTTCCTTTATTCATATGACTTCTGTTTTTCAAAAGGAATTTAGGTACTCATGAAGAAGAGATGAATTATCAAGATGCTGCAGTTGAAATAGAAAATCAAGACCATGGAGAGGATGAGAGAGTAAATTTGTCAACCTCATGGGCTAATAAAGTTGCTGTGACCGAGCACCACATTTGGTCCTGCCTTCCTGACAGCCATCATTATGATAACATAGTTATGGCCATGTTTCACTCTAATAGAGTTTTGCTCATCTAGTCATGAGAAAGTCCAAAACACAGAATTTCACATGGGCTGACTCTCACTTCTGCTCATGTAACATTTTCTATGTTCAAAAATTACCACATAAATCACAGAGCTAGTCATTTGTTGTATAACTGAAAACTTGAAGAATAGGGAAAAGACTGCAGAGGAATATGGAAGGATATAGAAGAGAAAAAATGAGAGATGAAGAGGGACCATAGTAAGGTCAATGTCGTTCTTCTAATTAGTAATTATTTCCACATTTTCTCATCCTTTCTTATGTTTCATCTTAATACAGTAAAAATTATGTAATATAAATTTGCCTGTTTAGAATAAAGTGCTTATTATTTTGGCAAATGTTTTTCTGTACTGTGAAACTTCCACCAGGATCATAACAAGGCATTTCTGTCATCACCCAAGACTCTGATCCCTTTATACACTCAAATCCTTGTTAGCACTGCTGATCTCTAACAGCAACTGAAATGCTTATATTCAATGTACTTTCAGTTTTTCTAGAATTTCCTATGTAAATGAAAAACTGGCATACATACACACATATATACATATATGTATATACATATGTGCGTGTATGTATATTAACACATATCTATGTACATACATATGTATATATGTATATATATGTATATATATATATATATATTAGTCTCTTGTTTCTGGCTTCTTCCATTTTACATTGCACTTTTGAGATGCATGCATGTTGTAACAGGTATCATTCATTTCCTTTCACTGTTGAGAAGTTATCAATTTTTAATTAACCATTATTTATTCATTCACCAGATGATGGACATTTGTGCTCTTTCCAGTTTTAAGCAATTATAAATAAAATTATTAGAACTGTAAGGTTAAAGCTCATTGTGTGACAATTATTATCTTTGTGTTTTATCTTTCCTTGGGTAAACACCTATTACTGGTGATACTGGAAAATATGCAGAAAGATGATGTGGGAACAGTTAACTGAAAGATTTTTCTCACAATTTCTGCCTCTAGTGCTGCTTACATGTCAACCAGTATGCCCACTTTCCCATGATGCACTTATAACTCTTACACCAGGAAGCGGGAGACACAATAATGGCCAAGTAGAAGTTAAACTCCATGCGGAAATGCCATGAAATTCCCAGAAAGCCTTTGGTATACTAAACTCCATGAAAACTACACCCTATTTGTTCTTTAAAAATTATTTTATTTTTGATGTTGTTTACATAATTGAGAAGGACATATGTCCTAGTGGACCACTGATTAGGGTAGGGAGGGTATAGCATGGGGATAATAGGTGAAACAAATACTTCCGATTTATTTTTCTCCTGCATCTGGGCAGGTGGGGCAAGAAATGGAGGGGGCTGTTCCCAGCAACCAAACCACATCAGTACCCTGGGATTGGGGATGGCCACTTCATGTCATTCTAGGATCATCAATATAGAGAGGCATGTTCTGAGGGTATTGCTTAAGTGGTTTTTGATGGTTTTGAGATGCTGTTGATTTCATTGCTCCAAGACAGATGAAATCTTTCCAAGGTCCAGTGACTGACATAGTCTACCTTAGTGTATCCACTTGCCCACATACAAGCTATCTAAACTTGACCAGGAGAGTCATCCAATCTGTTCTACCCTCTATCCTCTGACGTGGTACTTGAATCCTCTGCAGGCCACAATGAATTGGCTGTCATGTCCCCCATGTGCATCTGGGCATGCTGTCTGCTGCAAAGGAATCAAACAATTGAACAGGCCCAGTGTCAATGCAAGCATTTCAAGGTCAGACCACAAATCCTGTGATTTTCCTCTATGGTCAGAGCTTTGAGTTCAGTGGTCCAGTTGGGGGTGTCCCCCCCAAAAAGTTACCTAAGGTGACCCCAGATCTGACTCCTGTGTCAGCCAGTGCAGGGTCCAGCTCAGTTTGTCACCTGTATCAATTCGCATACACTGGTGGTTGCAGTCACTTGATCAGTTCTGTCTCCAGCCCCATCTCATATGCAAATCAACAGATGTTTTGGCCCAGCCTAACTCTGTCCACCACACACTTGGCTCGCATGCACCAGCAGCAACTGCACCTAGTCAGGGCAAACTCCAATAATGACCACCAGATCAGCCCCCAGTCATAGTTACTGCATGGTCTAGTATGTGCAGCAGATTGTTCCTGTCTGTCCACATCCATTTCAGCTCTTAGGCACACAAATGGGTACTTCAGTCTAGCTCAATTCTACTGGCTCCACTACACAGCCCACATGTATGCCAGCAAGTGCTGGCAACTTGTCCAGCCAGGCCTTGCCCCCAGCATTGGTGCTTATGTTCACCAGTGCAAGCTGCAGTCCAGCAGAGGACTGCCCATAACTTCTCTACTAGGCATACTCCCAGCCCAGGATCTACACTTTCCAGGTGGTACTGTGGTCCAGTCTGACACGACTTACACACAATCCTGGTACTTACCAGCAGATGCTGCCACAAAGCCCAATCAGCCTGTACTTTTCTGGCTCTCGTGTGTGCTAGCAGATGTGGACTCTATCCTATTTGTTTGCCTGGGTTCACCTGCTGAGACCCCGATAAACTCTTCTTCCCACCTGGCTGCTGGTGCAGTTCAGATCACCACTCACTGGCTTCCACTGGAGTATCTGGTCATTACAACACCGCATGGTTCCCTCTGCTGTTTTCCCATGTTCATTAATCTCCAGGTGCCCCTCTGCTGTCATCCTGTCCTCTCCTATTTCCTGGAATGTGCCTTCTCTACTTCACCCTGACCAATGATTCTCCATTTATTTATACATGTCCTTACCATAGTCTACCATCTTGATTCTTTCCCAATAGTATCTTTCTAATATGCAGTTTGTTAAAACTTTTTGTTGTGTTTACTACTCTTTGGTGAAGTGTCTGTTCAAAGCTTTTACTTGTTTTTAATATTACATCCTGCATTTCCTTACTGAGTCCTCAGAGGTTCCTCTTTAAAGCAAATTCTGATGAGCAAATCCTTTAAGGTCTTTTATAATTATTTTTTTCAGCTATGAAAAAAGCTATTCACATCACCGAGCTGCTGTAAGAATTTAGTTATATTACACAACATGCAAGGGTTCTGATACCTCACAGCTACTCAGCAAATCTGAGTTTCCTCATACCCTTCCCCACCACCAATAGATTTGAACCCCTGGAAAAGTTGAAGATGCTACAAAGAAGACAAAGCCTTTTGGTGAGGGCATCTCAAAGAGAAGACTTTCAAGATGCTGGTGGAGTTATGAGGAACACTGCAGATGATTAAAAGGCAAATGGTAAGAAACAGATTCTTTAGTAAAAATTGGAGAAGGATGGAGCAGATAGGAGGTAGCAGCGTGAGAGGCAGGAAAATACAGGTGTCAAGTACAGGAATTCACAGCCAGTTTGCTTGGGTCTAAAGTGCGGCTGTTCCATTTGCAAGCTGTGTGAACATGAACAAGTTATTGAATCTCTCCACAGTATAGCCAGGGAGAGAAAAGGGCAGGGCCTTATGGGAAGTAATAAGGCTTACGCCTTGGGATGAGAGAGGGGAGATGTTCTTATTTGCACTGACTAAAGGATAACAGGAGGAAGATTGCAAGAATTCCTTGAGCTGAGTCAAATCAAATGATGCTTGGCTTTGCAGTAGAATGTGAGGCTAAAGCACCTGCTCAGAAAAAGGAAAATCAACGGCAAAGCTGTGGTTAAGGACAGGAGTGAGGGAAGTGTGTTTGTCTGCTTGGAACTGCACCTACAGGATGCATAAAACCTGTTCTTTTTATATGAATAAAAAAAAAAAGAAAAGTAGTTATTGAGACTCAAATAGAAAATTGGCAAGAAGGACACTGAAAGATTGCCATGAATCAAAGGACCCAGGGAACTTGGAGAACATGATTTAGAAATGACTTCCATTCATGGATTTGTGTGACTTGCTCTCAGGAAAACTCTCAGTCTGGAAACAGGAACAGTATCAAAACAGAAAACCACTTACTGGATTGAAAAAGTGGCTAGTAAAGCAGCAAGTATCGGAAGGATTCCAGATGTACACACTGTTGAAATTGTCAATCACTTAATATGTTTCTGTATTATGGGACAGCATGAAGCGGAACAATAAAGTGTTCAAAGCTATGATTTATCTCTACAAGTAGGAAAAAGAATAATTTTATGTGATAAATTTTAAATGACTATCCTTTAAGATAAAGAAAAAAACTGACAATCTAGTGGCTCAGATATAAAAACATGTTCATAACCACATGCAGATATATATAGGTAAAGGGAAGCTCTCAAACCATGAGTGGTGTTAGAGTTGAAATATTCAAGACAGAGAACTTTGAAGTTGAGGTACATTAGTTCATGGGTATTAGAATTGGATGGAGATGGAAAAAGTATAAATTTGCTTGATGAACGGACTATGTAGCCATTTTTAAGGAAGGGGAATGCTAGGGGCAGTACATGAGCATGAGCACATGTGATGAAGTTCCTATGAAACAAGGAAGTACATTTTAGAGATAAGCAGATTACTATAATCTTTTGCCAACCAACCTTATATATAAGTGCTAGACCTGTAACCAAATGAGCATTTGCTTGGCCTTGTCTTGTCCTTAATGCTAAATAAGTTTTTGTATTGTCTTCTGTAATGATGTCTCTCTTACACCCACACTTTGGTAAAGACAGCATGAAACTAATCATGCCTGATTCTTTGTATCTTCCTCCTCACTTTTTAATGTGGCAAGCTGCCTTGGACCACTCTTTTGAGTTGCCTTTGCCTGCAGAAGAACTATATGGCTTGAGAGAGTGAAAAACAAAACAGTTCCCTCTTGCTTCCTATGGGATTACATGAAGCAACACAAGAGTTAGAAGGGGAGATTAACCATCTTCCAAGATGGGTTAAAAAAAAAAAAAGCTTAACCATTGATTGAAGGTGCTAACATGAATTTTACATGTTTGCACTGTGAGTTTACAGATCTAACTACAATACAAACACACAAGTATGTAAAAGAACATTTGAGTGCCATTTTGGTGGTTCTCTCTCTTACCCTTTATACTCCTAAGTGTGTTAAATGAGACTGTACTTGGTTGAGCTCCAACCTTTAGATTCCAGGTAGCACTTATGCTATACTATTTCCTACACCAAAGAAAATTCAACCTGCCAAGGCCTGTTTCAAAAGATTTGAATATTTATTTAAATGGTGCTAGTTCCTTCTTTTTCTATGAAAATAAGCAAAATATTTCTACTTCACATCCACATTCCAGGTAATTTGCTTCATGTTCATAAATACCTGAGGGAATAAGATGCCTGAATTGATAATTAAAGTATCAAAAAGGATTCTAGAAAAGTTTTTCTGCTTATGTGGTCCAGACTAACTGTCTCCATTAAATACATTCAGTGAATAACTGCTTAAATCTTCACTTTCTTTTTCAAGAGAAGTTACATGTAATACGTCCAAAATGGCTAGGAGGAATCATGGGATTTGTGCATATGAAAACAGCATTGTTTTACATAAAGGACAAAATATGTTTGAGAACTATTTATATTCTGGGCAAGTTTTGGATTTGTATATATTACATGTACAGAAAACAGTTCATGAGCATACCTAATGTGTACTGAACTAAATGACCCTTTGATAATGATGTCATGCCTTTTCATACTAGCAGAAATTACAGATAGCAAGAGGACCCACAACAGATGCCAAAAATGCATGGAATGGCTTCCCTGAGAGCATAATGGCATAATTATCTTATGGGACAAAATTGAAAAGAACTAGAAAACAGGAAAACGTTGTGGTGTCAACAAAAATAAAAAGACTTTATTCATGGATTCAAATTTATGCTCAAAATGAATTGAATATAATATGCCATTCTGGATTTTCAGGCAGAAGTTAAAAAAAAAAACCAACAAGCTAAATGGTGATGGAACTTTCAAGCAATCTAGTAATTTCCCTGGAACTTTCTTTCCTTTCGTGTCAAGTATCCTTATCACCAATCATCCATTTTTTCTTTCCCTGAGGAGAAAAGAATATCCTCTTTTCTACCAATACTTCTGGAAACGTTCCTTCCCTTCTACTAAATTGGACTTACTGTCAATGTTCACATGGCCTTGTATATCTCTCATTTCATTCAATTTCCGGCAAGGCTTGTTGGTAGCATCCATCAGCAAGAAGAGCCCATACTAACAAACAGGAGCAAATTATTTCCAAAACATGGTTCCCAATATTTTTGTCTTCCCATTGGATTGCCAGTTATATTTTCATTTTGTTCCATAACCATATTTAAACCTTCCTTTCAGCTGCCTATTAAGATCACTGAAAACCAATACAAAGTTTCACATCCCTGTAAGTATGCTGATAGTGATTGCCCAGAAGTTCCTGAATGGTGCAATGGTGTTGGTGGGTCATCAACTGCCTAAAATAATTCCATACTGTTTCATAATTTCTGACTATTTTCTTATGTCACATTGCCTGCTGCATATTTAAATAGTCCTTTCATCACTCTACTTGTTACTTGGAAACTATTGTTTCCTAAAGAGTTGGTCTAGTTTCTTCTGTGAACTAATACATCCTTTCCTTACATCTAAACCTTGCCACAGACCTCTATGGAATGAGTTAGTCTCACTAGAGTTATGATTTGTACTGGTTGGGTTCTAGCCTTGAAGTCATTCTATTAAGTACTTCCTTTCCCTGTGTTCCTGGCGTGGATGGATCTAACATCACTTGGATCCTACATCTTTCCTTTGATTATTCTGTGCCTTTGTTTTGCTGTAAGCAACTGCTTCAGAGAGGACGGCAGGATGAAAGGTTCTGAGAACTTACCTTTGAAATGTTTTTTATTCTGTTTGCAACTGGATTGAGAGCTTGTAAAAAAATTCCTTACAACATTCCTAATATGATAAAAAGGATTTATATTTTAAAAAGCAGCCAAAGTAATATTTAACAATGAAAGACAAAGTTTTCCCCATAAGAACAGAACAAGATAAGGTTGTCAAGCCTTCAACATTTCTATTCAACTCTGTACTGAAAGTTTTAGCCAGGACAATTAGGTAAGCTGATGGAATTTTTAAAAAATGTAAATTACAAAGGAAACAAAACTATCTATTCACAAATGTCTTGGTCTTACAGAAGAGGAAATCCTAAAAATATTTCCCCCAATTTTAAGATTGATCAATGAATTTAGCAGTGTCACAAGATATAAAATCAACACAAAAATTTGCTTGTATTTGTAAATGTTAGCAATTAATAATAAGAGGAAAATAATTTTATGTATAATTGTATCCAAGAGAGTAAAATATTTAGTAATAAATTTAAGGAGGCAAAAAGCTTTAGATACTAACAACTATAAAACTTTGCTGAAGAAATTATAGAAAGCTCAAGTAAACAGAAATATTCAGAAGCCTCATGGATTAGAAGACTTAATACTACTAAGATTGCACTCCTATGGCCCAGTCTGGTAGCCTAGCGGCTGAAGTCCCTCCATTGCACGCACCGGGATCCCATGTGGGCGTCAGTTCTAATCCCAGTGGCCCTGCTTCCCATCCAGCTCCCTGCTTGTGATCTGGGAAAGCAGAAGAGGATGGCCCAAAGCCTTGGAATCCTGCACCCATGAGGGAGATCCAGAAGAGCTCCAGGCTCCTGGCTATGGATCAGTGAAGTACTGGCCATTGCGACCACTTGGGGAGTGAATCATCAGATGAAAGATCTTCCTCTCTATCTATCCTTCTCTCTGTATATCTGACTTTGCAATAAAAATAAAACAAATCTTTTTAAAAATTGTACTCCTATCCAAATATATTCAATGCAATGCATATCACTATTTATACACAAATACACACATAATCCTTAAATAATTATGGAAATGTGTAAGGGAACCTAAATAGCTAAAATCCTATAGAAAACAAACAACAAAGTTGGAGTACTCTCATTTCTCAAATTCAAAACTTACTACAAAGCCACAATAATCAAAATAGCAAGCTACTATTACAAGGAGAAATAGGTGGATCAATGGAACAGAATTTTAAATCTAGAAAGAAGTCACCAGATCTATAATCATCTGACAAAGGCCATTACATGAGAAAAAATGTTCATTTCAATGAATGGCACTGGGAAAACCAGATACCCACATACAAACAATTAAATTAAACCTTTATCTCATCCCAGTTATGAAAATCAACTTAAAAATAGATCGAAGAGCTAAACATAAGAATTTAAAAATGAAACTGTTAGGAAAAAAACTAGGGAAATGTCTTGCTGATTTTAGCTTTGAAAGCACAAATAACAAATACAAATGGGCAAATGGATTTCTTAAAATTAAAGTTTTATGTATCCAAAGACACAACTGATTGAGTGAAAATACAATTATACAAGGGAGGAAAATATCTGCAAATAGTTTATTATATGAAGGTCTAATGCTTGGAATGCATAATTTTTTTATAATTTTAACTGTTTTCTAATATAAAAGGAAGAGACTTTATGCATTCCATATATACAATTCAAGGAGACAACCCCACTTTATTTGCTTCATTAATTAAAAATAAAATGACACCCCAGCTGTAGGCAATGACTTAGGCTGCATTGTACCTAGGTAAGTGTTACACTGCTGGAAGAAAAGCAGCTAATAGCTGGTGGGCATCCTGGTCTGGTTAATGCCACATTTGTGTTAACTATGCCAGTATGATGCCAGTATGCCAGCATCCTTGTCTATCCTATTTTGTTTTTAATTATATGGGAGGGGGCAGGCCCCAACACATCAAGAGACAGGGTCTTGGAGCCTGCACATGAGTGTGCATGGGCCCTGGGTAGGCAGGTAGGGTCCCAGGCTAGCATGGCACACCACCAGAGGACTGGGCATAGGAGACTAAGAATTGCTCAAGGAAGCGGATCTGGGGATGTGTGGGAGGGAAGACTGCTAAGGGAGAATGTAACAGGTGAGGAGTGACTTCTGGGAGACTTCTACTAACCCGGCTATTGCAATTGCAGGTAAACAAGAGACTGAGACCTGGTGATTTAGAGGAGTGATACTGGAGTACATTTGGGAGCCAAACCAATATACCTGCCCATATGGGAGACCTGAGCTGGGACTGTTGGTATCAACTACCATCTCTACTGGTACATACAAAAACCAAGCCTGAGATGGGGCCTGGCTGGCAGGGCGTGACCATAGTACCTACTAGTGAGTGTTGGGGCAGGGGGTGGACCATGTTAGGCTGTGCCATGACACTAACCACTCAAAATAGAACTGGTTCTGGGAGCAGAACTATGGCAGATCACAGTCCCTGTAGGACTGCCATACTTGCTGGTTTCCTCAAGGGCTGGAGTAGTGATGGGCTGAGCTAGGAATGATCATGGAACTCAACAACACTCATGGGTATTGGAGTTCGGCACAGGCTGGGCTAGTCCAGGCTGTAGCATCTGCAGGCAAACCCAAGAATTGGGTGTTGGGGGTGGCGAGCCACAACATCTATCAGTATACACAAAGGCTGACACTGGGGAGCAGACTGTCATGCAAGGGCCTAGCACCTACTGGCATGTGAGATTTGTGTCTGGGAGTGGGCATGGTTGAGAAACTTCGGGAACTCCCCTAATGGATTATCACTCTGCTGATGAGCATATGGGTCAAGGTTGGGTGTTGGTCAGGCAAGAAAGAGCTGCTTCACTTGTTGACAAGTGTGTGGGTTGGTTCTTTAGGGGGCAGACCAGGTAGGACCAGGCAAAACCAAAGCACACATGTGCAGGAACCAGGATGGGATGCGGACCACACCAAACTAGACTAAGCTATCATACCTATCAGTTTGCACGAAAGCCAGGAATGGTGATAGGCTGGGCAGGACTAGGCTGCAACATCACCCAATGAGAGTTGGGACTGGGTGCAGGTCAGGAGAGACAAAGCTGCAGAATCTAATGGCAAAGGCCAAGCTGGGAAATGGGTTATGCCAGGCTGAGGTGAAGCAATCAGCAGCACACGCAAGATCTGTGGCTGGGAGTGAGTTTGGTTGGAGAATGAAGGGGACACCCCAGATGGGCTGCATTTTCCACTAGTGAGCATAAGAGCTGGAATAAAGGTAGCAAACTGGGCTGGACATGGCTGCAGTATCCTTCAACATGGGTGTGTACCAGACTGGGCTAGGTTCCAGTACCTACTGTTGCTGCCAAGAGCCAGGGTAGGTGTAGAACAGGCTGGATTTGGTCTTGGCTCCTGCTGAGCTAAGCAGTAGCTGGGTCAAGGGCTGGACCAAGAATGGCTGGGCTGTAGCGCTCAAGAGTAGAAACTGGAATGGGTGTAGGCCAGTCAGGAAAGGCCACTGTACCTGCCAGGACAGGAAGTAGACTAAGGCAGTCTGGGCCAAGGACCCACCAGTGTATGTGAGATCTGTGACTGGGAGGTGACCTGACAGAGGAGCTTGGAGTACTCCTTTGACAGGAAGCAGTCCCTGCAGGTGAGTGCAAGTTTATATCACTCACTGGTAGATGTGAGAACCAGGATGGGGTGCAGGATGGGCTAAGTTGGGCCACAACACCAGCCATTCACATTAAAGCTGGTAGTAGGATGTGGCTTGGGTGGGCTAGGCTACAGCATCTGCCAGTGTGTGCTGGAACTGGATTCAGGCCATGCCAACCCAGGCTATAGTATCTGCTTTGGGATGCTGAGGTGAGATAAGCCATGTCAGTTTTGATTGCAGCTCCTACTAGCACATGTAAGACCTGGGATGGATGTGAGCCCAATAGGGGACCTGTGGGGGTTCCCCTGCTGGGCCACTGCTCCTGCTGGTGAGCCTAAGAGCTGGGGTTGGGAGGCAAAGAAGGCTGGACAGTGCTAAAAATCCACTGGCCTGCATGTGAACTGGGTTAGGCAGAGAGCCAGGCTGGGCTAAGCAACCATATCCACTGGTGCATGCCTGAGCCAGAGTAAGTGCAGTCTTGTTGGGCTTTGTTGCAGCAGCAGCTGGCAAGTGTTGGGATTGGGGGAAAGTCCTGTCAGACTGTACTGTAGAACCATGAATAGAAACTCTAAAGTGGACTATGTCAGCCAACAGACCTTGGAAGGATTTCCTTAATCTTGGAGTAACAAAATCAACAGCACCTCAGAGCTATCATAATCACTTAAACAGTATCCTCAGAACACACTGGGGACTCTAGGATGACATCCCCCATTCCTGGGTTGGGTTACTGGGAGCAGCCTTTTCTCTTCTCTCCATTTTACTAAAATACCAGAAGAAAAAAGGAGATCAGAGGCAGTTGTCTCTTCCACTTGCCCCCATTCCTTGACCTTTCCCGCCCTAACTGGTGGTCCACATGGTAATACATCCCCCTCAATTATGTAAACATCGTCAAAAATAAAATGAATTTATTATTAAAAAAGAAAATGACAAGCAATTCAATTTAAAAATGAGTATAAACAGACACTTATACAAAGAGGATACGCTTAAGCTATTGGCCTCCAAGTATGTCAAAAGATGGTAAATGTTAATTGTCATTAGGAAAATTCAAATCTAAATAACTATGAGATGTCACTTCATATACATTAGGATGACCACATTAAAAAATGAATAAGTGGAAGGAGAAAGGAAGAAGGAGAGAAGTAAAGGGGAAGAAGGGAAAAGAAGGAAGAAGAAAGGCGAAGAGAGGAAAAGAAAGGAAAAGCAAAACAAAGAAAAGGAAAGGAAAATAACGTGTTGGAGAAAATGGATATTCAAACATTGCTATGGTGAAAGTTATGCCATGATTATTTTATTAAACTATATAAAACTGGAAGAGGAGAGCTGAAATAAATGTGATGGTTAGTTTCATGAATATTTGCCTACTTGGCTAGTATGCAGGACCTAAATAACTAAAAACCTGCTATAGGTATTTCTATGAAGATAATTTGTAGGTGTCTTTCACATCTGCAGCCAAATTTTAAGCTAACTTTGAAACTGTTTTTGCCTGATACATGATTATGAACATAGATTTACAGGTAATTTTTTTGATACAGGTATATGTTGTGTAATGATCAAACTAGAGTTCTATTTCTGATCCATCTCCCTGCCACTCTGCCTGGAAAAGCAATGGAAGATAGAGTCCAGAACTCAACTGGGTCTTTTACATGACTGGCAGGGATCCAAGTCCCCCAGCTATCTTCTGTTATCTTTCAGGGTGTGTAACAGTAAGAGGCTGGGATCTGCACTGAAATCAGAATATGAACCCAGGCACAACGATGTGGGATGTGGGTGTCCCAAGAATCATAATAACTGTTGAGCCAAAAGCCCACACAAAGGTATTCTTCTTACCTCCTTTGCGCCATTATTTTGCCTTCATCCTTCCTTTCTCCCTCACTCCTTCTTTTTTCCTTCCAATGGGTCATCTTCCTCTGTTTGCTGAGGCATAATAGCAGTACATTGGACAGGAAGTAGAGCAATCATCACATGCTGCCATCAGAGGCAATGTCTTAACCCACCGTGCCATAATGCTGCCCTCCCCTTCATTTCCCTCAAAGGCAGAGGGACAGATACAGATAGGGATTTCTCAGCCATTGATTAACTCCTCAAATATCCACACCAGCCAGAGTTGAATCAAGTCAAAGCCAGGAGCATAGTACTCCATCCAGCTCTTCCTGATGGGCCCTGCAAACTACTCAAATATAGAGTCATCATCATCTACTGCCTGCTGGGGTACACTAGCAGGAAGTTGGTTAGGCAGTGAAGTAACTAGGACTCAAACCAGGCATTCAGATGTAGAATGTGCACATCCAACTTAAGTCACCCTGCCAAATATCCCTCATTCTTCCTAATCTTTTTAGGCTGATGATATTTTTGGACAAGTTAATGATGGGTTGGTTTATCTTTGTAGACTTTTGAATATTTCTATCTTTGGTTCTGAAATTAAACAATGATATGCTGAGCATTTGTGCTAATTCTTTCATTGGCAGGATAGAGTACTTTCCAAAATAAGCACAGGTTTTTCACATGAGTTTTTAACAGTTACTTATGAAATTCATCTAACTAAAGGTGTCTTCCAGCAAAGACACTGGTTTGAATGACTATCTGTACATCACAGATCACAGTATTTTGTTGTAGTACAACAATTAAAAGTCTTGAAGAAGGCAAGAAGGAAAAGTTGGTGCATGCCTCTTCCTACAACTTGAAGAAACACATACAGGGGATAGAGATGCCTGCATTCAGGGAAAGGAAAGAAAATAAAGTCCAGTCCTCAGATTTGAAATCAAGACTCCATTTGTTAGAGAGTAGGGTGGCAAAGAAAGTTTAGGGATTTGTCTTGATACACAGAGCAAGGCCAGATCCAGTGATACCTAATACCAAATAAATCCTAAAAGCCTCTACTCACAGGCTAATGCTCACAGAAGTAGCTTCTAGTTCTGTCAATGAATCAGGTACACTATTGCAGCATAGTGAGATGAGCTTGTTTCAACCAGCCTGTATGTGAGCTTGGTATACACTGTGAGACTGTGCCAGACCTGATGACTATGAGAATCAGGTGTGACACAGCTTGCTGTCAGCCTGGGTGGCCAAGGGGCTCTCTTTGTTACCCTTCCCCAACTATGGGCAGATACTAAGGGTCAAGAGTCCAGTTACTGGGGAGTAGGATACCAAGGTTCTTGGATCATCTTAGATTTGATAACACCAATATTGGGTTGATACTAATGGTTCCTCTCCCCAGTCAAGTGCTTTCAAATAGAGCTGCAGCAGCCTTAGACTGTAAGCCTACTTTAGCAACAGGCAACTTAGTATGCTTAAACTCTTGCAGTAAAGTACACCTTGGTCCTAATCCATGCATCTTCGGGGTCCTTTGAACTCTTAGTATGATCTAGAATTTTAGCATACGTAAAAACAAGACTGCATACTCTATTTTACCCCAACTCCAGGATATACAACATGGAGAGAATACATGTATATTTGGAGGAAGAAAAGATATGTAGGTAGGTGGCAAGAAATCACTTGAAAACTGGTGCACCTCTGCTGGACCTTGGGCTGCTACAGCTGTGACTCCAACTATGCTACTCCCGACACAGGCACCCAAAGGACTCCTACAGAACTCCAGGCAAATGTTCCAACCTCACACACAGCATCCTATTGCCAACTAGATGCTGCACTTGAGATGACAACCACAACTACTGCTGTCACCAATTGTGGAAGGAGAAGATGCAAGGAGATTACACCAAGACATCTAACTGTAAATAAAGCCATAGTAATCTACCAAGCCACATATCTGAAAACACATACTTGAAAACATATTTTCAGAAAAAAAATCATTTTACCATGAAAGCTAGTTGTTAAAAGTGACAGAAACAACCAACTCATCAGATTAGCAAATACCAACATAGGGACACAGGAAACATGAAAAGAGCAAGGTAATATCATGTCCCTTTGGGAATACAATGACTCTCTTGCAATAGACTCCAAAGAAAAGAGGTTGACCAAATATCTTACAAAAAACCCAAAATAAAAATTATAAGGACACTCAGGAGATTTAAGATACACCAGCATGGTCATGTAATGGGTTAGGCTGCTGCTTGCAATGTCAGCATCATTGGAATTCCTGTTCAAGTCCCAGCTTATCTGCTTCCAATCCAGATCCCTGTGGAGGTAACTGGGAAAGCAGTGGAGGATGGCTCATGTGGCACTAAGTGGGAAGCTTGGATATATTTTTAGGGTTCTGGCTTCAGATTGGCACAGTCCCAGGCATTGTGTCCATTATTCCATATCTCTCTTTCAGCTTTTTTTCTAATATTTAGTTATTTACTTGAAAGCATTACCGACAGGAGGGTGGTAGAGAGAAAAAAAAAAAGATCTTTAGTCTGGTGGTGCATTCCCTAAATGGCCACAACAGAACCGGATCAGTCTAAAGCCAGGAGCCAGTAACCAGGACCTTCTGCCAGGTCTCCAAGTTAGGTGTAAGGGTGCAAGGATTTGAGCCATCTTTTACTACTTTCCCAGGCACATGAGCAGGGAGCTGGATAACAAATGGAACAGCTGGGATTTGAGCTGGTGCCTATGTAGCACTGCAGGGCATGACTTTATTCTTTATACCACAGCATTGGTCCCCAACCTTTCAAATAAGTTAAATACATCTTGAAAAGGAGAGATTCAAGAGAATATATGAAATAGTGGAGTGAAACCAGTAAAGTAATGTTGGATATAAATGAGAATTCCAGTGAAGAGAGAGATCTTGAAAAAGAACCAAATAAACATCAAAATGAAATAAAAATTTCAAATAAAAATACAATTGGATTGCTCAACAGTAGTCACTAGAAAAATAAGAACAAATCAATATAGAAGTCAGTATAAGAAAATGTACAATACAGATGGGAACCAGAATAAGTGAAACACAAGCTAAAAAAGAAAAGCCAAAACAAACCAGCATTAGGCATTTGGCACAACAATTAGGATGACACTCACAATGCCTGTATCCTGGATCAGCTCACTGCTGAGAGTCAGACATTTCTGCTTCTGATTTAGCTTCCTGCTAACATGTATGCTGGGAGGTAGCACATAATACCTTGTGTAGTTGAGTCCCTGTTACCCATGTGGGAAGCCTGTGCTGTGTTCTATGCCACTGACTGGGGCCTAGCCCAGCCATGGTTGTTATGAGCATTTGGGGAGTGAACCTGTGGAAGGAGAGCCTTCTCTGTTTCTGTGTATTTTTCGCCTCTCAAATAAAATAAAACTAAATAAAAATTTTTAAAGAACTTTGTCCATTGAGTAAAAAAAAAAAAAAAGATTTACAGAAGGAGGCTGATTTTCCATCTGCTGCTTCACTCGCCAAATAGTTGCAACAGCCTTAACTGGGTCAGTAAATGAATCCAGGAGCCAAGAGCCTCTTCTTGGTCTCCCATGTGGGTGGCAGGGACTCAAGGACTTTGGCCATCCTCCACTTTCCTCTCAAAGCATAAGCAATGAGCTGGATTGAAAGTGGAGCAACTGGGATACACATTGGCACCTATATGGGATGCCAGTGCCAAAGGCGGAGAGGCCCAGCCCACCATGTTACTGCACCTGCCCCCAGGCCTGAAGGTTTTATCCAGAGCCATTAGGCAAGAAAAAGAAATTTTAGAAATACAAACAATAAAGGAAGATGTTAGATTATACCTGTTTGCAGATGGCATGACTCTACATACAGAAACCTGGAGGCTATACTAAAAGATTGATAAAATTTTAGAGCTGATAAAATAATTTGGTAAAGTTTCAGGACACAGAATCAACACATTAAGATACTCATTCAGATGCCACATCACTTACTGGAGTACTTTTTTGAGTTTTGACTCTTGCCTTCTGATCGAAATTTCTGCCAATGTGCACCCAGAGAGTCATCAGATGACGACTCAAACACTTGAGTTTTCGCCACCCATATGCGAAACCCAAATTGAATTCTAAACTCATAATTTCAGTCTGCTCCAGTCTTGGCTGTTGTAGGTATTCGGGAAGTGAATCTGTGGAAGGCAGATCTCTTTTTCTCTGCTTTTCAAATCACATGAAAGTAAATAAATAAAATATTCTTAAAACAGTAGCATTTTTACACAGCAACAATAAACTCACTGAGTATAAGAACAACCCACTCACAACAGCTATCCAAAAAGCCTATGCAATTAGTTTAACCAAGGATATGAAAGAACTCCACCAAGAAATGATTGAAAGAAATTGAGAAAGACACATATAAACAACTGAAACAATCTTCTGTATTTATATGGACAGAATTAATAATTTTAAAATGATTGTAGTATCCAACATGATTTACAGATGCAATACAATCCCCACAAAAATACTAATGAACTCCTTCACAGAACCAACCAAAACAATTCCTAAATGAATGCAGAAGTGTGAAAGACCCAGAATAGCTAGAGAAATTTTGGAAAAAAAAAAAACAGAATGAAACTGGAGGCATAACAATTTAAGATTTCAAGACATACTATATAGGTCTTATAATCCAAACAATATGGTACTGGTATAAGAACAGACACACAGACCAAAAATACAGAGTACAGATCCTAGAAGTTAGCCCATGTGTCTTCAGCCAACTGATCATTGACAAAGTAGCTGAAGAAAATATCCTCTTCAATAAACGGTCAAGTAAAGCTGACTATCGCTATGCAGAGGACTAGACCTTCACCACGCACCTCTCACCCTCCACAAAATAAATTCAAAATGAATCGAAAATCTAAACGTAAGCTGTGAAACTATAATGCCATAGAAGGAAACATAGGGAAACTATAAAGAATTTGACAAAATGGAAAGCAGAGATAGCAAATGCAAAAAGAGAGACAGGATTATATCACCCAAGAAGTTTTTGAAAAAAATAAAACAAAATCATGAGAGTAAAGAAATGACCGACTAAGAACATCTGACAAAGGATTGATATTCAGAATACGTAAGCAATTAAAAAACCTTGAACAAGAGGAAAACAATCAGAACAGCTAAGAAATGGGCAAAGTGCATAGACATGCATTTCTCCGGGGAAAAAAATGCAATGACCAACAAACATATAAAAAAAAAAGGATGCTCAATATCAGTAATAAGGAAAATGCAAATCAAAACCATAGTGAGATATCATCACACCCCATTTAGAAAGACTATTATAAAATTCCAGAAAATGCTGGCAAGGAGGTAGAGAAAAGGGAATGCTTGCATACAGTTGTAGGAAGTGCAAATTAAGATAGCCATGAGGGAAAACAATATAGCGCTCCAGAAACTAAAAATATATCTACCATATGATCCATTCAATTATGTTAAGGGATACAAACCAGACATAGAAGGACACATATTGTAATATTCTGTCTCATGTGTGGAAACAAAGAAGTCAGTGTAAACAAAGAGAGTCATTAGTAGAGGTAAGGACCAGTTGGGTAAAAGAAGGAGGATGCAAAAGACAATCAGACACATGTATCGAATTCCAGTGTTCACAGCTATTAGAGTGACTATTATCACAGTAATGGGTAACACACTGGTTAACAAACAGAGGAGCTGGAAAGCCTGGTTGCCTAGTTCAACTGCCTTACATTGCATGCATGTGTTGAAATAATATACTTGATTCCATAAAAACGTATAAAAGAAATTCTGTGGTTTACCATCCTCTCTTAGGTTGCTTATTTTAAAATTATATCAGAAAATGTAAAGCACTCATAATGTTCTCATTGTTACCTTTTTGTATTATTTTACAAGCATAACATTTTCTGGAATTTCTAATTAAATTTTGTTTTACTTAAGTTATCTCTTCTCCTCTGGGGCCAGTGCTCTGTTTATTTATTATTAAAGGAACTACATCAGAGCAGCTAATCAGCACAGACTGGAAATATCAAACCCCCTCTCATACAGGCTAACCATGTACACTCATTCCCTCAGGCTCAGTATCCCAGGGCATAGCAGTCATACTAAGCTTCCTCAACTCTAGTAAAGATTTAGCAAGTTAGTTTACAACCATACCTAGACAACTAGCAACAACATAGTTAGGGATCAAAGGTGAGCCATTATTAGTATTTCTCACACTGCAGGCTTTATTCAGATGACTAATGATGTCTGCCCATTTATGCTTTTAAAATCAAAGACATGAAGTTGACTTGGGAACTCAGCATTTGTGGGTGAAATTTGCTGATGTTGAAAAGTCTAGTTTTGGGCTCAGCATGATAGCCTAGTGGCTAAATATACCCCTCGCAACTGCAGGAATCCCATATGGATGCTAGTTTCTGTCCTGGTTGCTCCACTTCTATCCAGCTGCCTGTTTGTGGCTTGGGAAAGCAGTGAAGGATGACCCCAGGCCTTGGGACACTGCACCAGCATGGGAGACCCAGAAAAAGCTCCTGGGTCCTGGCTTTAGATCAGCTCAACTCAGGCCATTGTGACCACTTAGGGAGTGAACCAGCAAACAAAAGATCTTTCTCTGTGTCTCTCCTTCTCTGTGTAAATCTGCCTTTAAAATGAAATGAAATGAAATGAAATGAAATGAAATGAAATAAAATAAATAAAAAAATAAAATAAAATATGAAGGAAGGTAGGAAGGAAAGAAGGAAGAAAGGCCTACTGAATGATCTAGTTTCAGTGTGAGTTGAAAGTGGGCATTGAATTAAACTGAATGAAGAAACCACCATTAGAGAACACCAATACCCACCCTGTGGGTCTCTGTGGCTTAGTGCATGCTCATCTTTACTAATTCTCTTTGGATCTTTAAAGCAGAAAGGGCGCCTGGCACAGTAGGCTAGTGCCAAATTCTTTGCCTTATATATGCCAGGATCTCACATGGGCACTGTTTCATGTCCTGGTGGTCCCACTTCCTATCTAGCTCTCCACTTGTGGCTGGGAAAGCAGAAGAGGACAGCCCAAAGTGTTGGGACCCTGTGCCTGCATGGGAGTCCCAAGGGAGGCGCCTGGCTCCTGGCTTCAGACTGGCTCATCTCCGGCCATTGTGGCCACTTGGGGAGCGAACCAGCTGACAGAAGATCTTTCTCTCTCTCCTTCTCTCAGTAAATCTGGCTTTCCAATAATAAGTAAACAAACAAATAAAGTAGAAAGGATATTTTCTATTAAGTACTGAATTCACATGTAGTTATAATATCAGCCATATTAACTACCTTGTTTAGCACTTCAAGACTATAGACTATAATTTTTTTCGATTGATGTTTCAAGAAGGCAAGTAAATTGTAGCATATTTATTGTGCTGTTTAACATTTCTGCTTTATATATTTTACTTGCAATATAGTTTCATAATATCCTTATTGATTTTGCACTTCTTTAGCATAAAGTATCCCTTTATTATGATATTATCCTATTTAGTGTATTTTTGTCTCAAATTCTATTTTGACTGAAGTTACTATTTAAAACCTGCTTTATTTTTGTTTGGATTTGCTTAGTACAATTTTACATCTGGATAAGATCCTATCATTTCAGTGTATCATGAAACTTCAGCTTTATTAAAAACCAACCGAGACAATCAATATTTGATTTTCTGTCCTAAAAGGATGCCAGTTTCCATAATATATCCATCTTGAATTTTAAGATTAGTATAAAATTTGCATAAATTCATATTGTTTCACATAATATAGGTTTATACAAAAAATAAATACAAGACTATTTTTGAAAATTGGTTGTCACAACATAATAGTGGAGAATTATAAATGTCATCTTTAATTTTAAAAAGGATGTATTTAATTTTTTTTTACACACTGGAAGGCAGATTGAGAGACAAAAAGAGAGAGTGTAAGTGCCCGACACAGCTTGGGCTGAGCTATGGGAAATCAGGAGGAACTCCATCCATGTCTTTCACACGGGTGGCAGTGATCCTAGCACTTGGTCCTAGTCTGCTGCCTTCCCAGGGGCACTTGCAGTAGTGCAAGCTAAGTAGCTAGGATTCCACCTTGTGCTTCGATGTAAGATGTTGTATCCCAACTGGCTATTTAGCTTCCTGCACTGCAATGCTTGTTCCTACCATCTCTTTTTGGTATGGATTTCTGAAAGGTATTCTGTCTTAACTTTTGATAAATTAAATAAAGATGACATTAGCACAAGGACTGTGGATGACTGTGTGCTAACAGTTCATTACACGGTGATAGAGAACACCTATTGCTTCTCCACTAATCTGTTGGCTGTCCTCCACTGTCTTTGCCAGCTCTTGCTCAACTCCCTTTCCTGCCCTTTTCTTGCCAATCACTGAGCCCCGGGAGCCTCCACCTGTGGACAGGCTCCACAGCGAGCTCAGCCTAGAGGCGGCCCAGATGGGAACTTAGGGGAAAGAGGCAGATACAACGGATGATTTCTCTCCTCCATTGACCAGACTTTTCCTGCTTGGCTTTAGCACTCATTGGATTCCAGGAAAACCAGGTCTTTTCCTTCCCCTTCAGGGGGTATTGTCTTTTAATCTCTGGACACTTCAACAACCCTTGGTGGGCTCTTTAAATTTTCCACACATCTGCAAATTGCTTCTTCATTACATTTTCCCCAGGGCAAATATCTAAGTGGAATTCTCGGTTCTCTGATTCAAGCAAGATAAGCTTTAAAAATTTTTTATTACCGTTTTACTTGGAAGGAGAATACCACTAGGGGCAGGGGGTTCTGTCTGCTGGTTCATTTCTCAAATGCTCGCAACAGTTAGGCTGGGCTAGGTAGAAGCAGGACCCCAGAACTCAGTCTGGGTCTCCCAGCTGGCTGTCAGGAACCCAAGTACGTAAGCAACCATTTGCTGCCTCCCACGGTGTGCATCTGCAGGATCCGGGCATTAGGAGTGGAGTTGGATTCTGCTCTGGGATGAAGGAATCCATACTAGTGTGATAATCATGACTTGGAGTTTTTTCCTTCCTTCTTTTCTTTCTTCCTTTTTTTTTTTTTTTTTTTTTGCAAAAAAGAGAATTGGAGAGTGTAGAAAATCAACAGGAAGCTTGGGGAGAAGGCATAGAGAATTAGCAGGAGCCAAAGTGGTTTCCTTGAGGTTGGCAATAGAAGCCACAATGAAGGTCACACTGTGATAATGATCGGATTCATGCCCTCTGCCTCTGAGCTAATGTTGAACCTCTCCAAATAGCTTCATCCCTGACTCAGCATTCAAAATCCTAATGAGGCCCCTCATAGGTTGTGATGGAAAGTGGGGAGAGCCTTGGATTATTGGGACTTCTGAAAAATGAGGTATTCTTAGAAACCCAGACAGATAGGAAGGAATAGCAGATGCCCAAAGGACAGAAATGACCACTGCCTACTGTAAATATCATCTTTAATGACATTTTAATACACATTAATATATTTAATTAATACATTTTCATTAATTAACTAACATGTCTGAATACATTTGATACACATTATAATGTTAATAGCATAATATATTGTTAGACTTAAAGGATGGTGAGCTTAAATGACTTCTCTTAATTATGTAATAATTTGCTTATTCATGTATTGACCTTTGCTTCTCATTGCCTGCTACTGAATGGGAACTCTTGGTTAAGTCATCCAGGATGTGTTCTTTAGGTTTCATGTCTGTCAATCCAATGTATTATGTTCAAGTCAAGCAAATGTACACATGACAAGAACCTCACACTTTTATGTATCAGATTCTCATATAAACATGTTATCCTCAGCTTTTTCCAAGAAACAACACTGTGAGAGATTGCTTATGACCCTCACAAATGAATTTGTTCCTGGTTATCCGGATACTAAGCCTATATTGAAAATCAATGTTAATTCAAGAATTCTCAGTTTAAAAATGCAGCTTGTTCTGAGCTTGAAGAATTGTGCAGGAGAGGGAGAAAGGAATGATTTGTGATCCAAAGAATATGCTTTGACAGCCCAAACCCAAAACACATACAAAAATTTCCACAGGGGCTTTGAAGGTGACCTTGGTCAGGAAGGGAACGCTATCTTCAGTAGTAAAGACAAGAAGAAAAACGCTACCTAGAAACATACACAGAGGAAATTTTTGGTGAAAATAATTTGTGATTTTACTAGATGAATGCATAAGGCTCATGGAAATTCAGTTTAAAATGCTGGCATTTTAGCATGAACAGTGGAGAATCTGGATACTAGATACTGGATGGCAGCACCTGCTCAGAAAAGACTGCCATTGTTAAAGGGAGCAGGGGCTCCTGCTGCCCTGAAGCTAAAGACTGTCATTGAAATGACTCTCCAAAGACCTCCTTAGAGACTGGTCCTGGAGCTGGTCCTCAGGGTGTAATTATGAGATTCCTGAGCTCACCATGCCACTGTTCACTAGAATTAAAGGTCAACTCACTTATGTTTCAGTTAAGTAGGAAAGAACAAGAGCAGGGGAAGTCTTGTGCTTCGATTCACAAATTTTGTCCTTAAAAGGAAGCACTGGTAGGAGCTACTCTGTTTTTGCTTGAGTATAGAAATAAAATGCTATACATTTGAAAGTACCAAAAGAAAACCTCAAGTTTATGTTCAGAATAGAACACACAGACTCTAAAACACAGTCATAGTAAACTGTCATAGACGCTTCTTTACTATAACTTTTAAAATGATAGTGTCTCATGATAACTATCTTCTCTAGCCAAGCAATATTATTTGGCAAAATGCTGCTGGGATGAGTTAGAAACAGAACTTAGCCACATTAAAAATCCTCCCCTAATCTGCAAAGTGAAAAATTATATAGATTCTTGCTTTCCTAGTTTTTTTTCCAAAAAGCTCATGTGGATAAGAATGGAAAGATTGATGGGGGTTATTCAAGTCTCCCCCAAAATGGAAATCTCTCAAACTTGATGTTTCCAAGAATTATTGTTTACTCAAAGACTCACATGTTGGTCTGATGAGATATCTTTTAAACTATCACAGATAAATGTCCAGTTTCTGCATTCCATGTGTATCACAATGTTCTCAGCCATCAAATTGGAAGACATGACCCCTGCTCTCAAAGGACTCACAATGTTAAAATCACAGATTAGATGTGGACCGGAGGACAGAGTCCCAGGTCAGAAGGCTCACATTCTGACTTTACCAACAGTGAATGTGAGTCATGTTGAAATTTACTCAGTGTGTACCATCTCAATTTCCTCCTATTTCTGGAAACTCATTGCCCTCCTTTTCTCATTGACTCCTGAACCAAGAATATAAGAAAATTGCTACAAGCATTCCTAAAACTTTAAACAGATCACTGTTGGGCTAAAGAAGGCTGCCAAAAGGGTGTGCCTGTCTTTTTGAAGAACTCTAAGATGCACCATTAACACATAATCCTGAAAACCTTTCCAGACCAGGATACGGTCCTGTGTTTTTAGCTACAATTTGGTCAATGATTTAAGAGGAAAAAAGATGATATATATACATCCTCTAGCTAGAAGAAAATTGCTGATAATTTGTTGAACATATTTTTCAAAACTGATACAGGGGCACTGAAAGAAGCAAACTGCAAAAGAAAAGAACATAATGTTTTTTAAAAGTCTTTGATATCTAAACAATTCAATTTTGATAATTTCTGAGTAACTGACTCACTTCCAGGGTTAATCCACTTTATTTGACCTTTGGAATGCCAGGTATTGATCAGATTTTGTTATAGATAGAATGCTACTTGAAATGATATGTTTGAAATAATAAGGTATTGCTGGCTTATATAGGAAAGAAAATGCAGAGTTGAGCGAATACATCAAATACAAAAAGTTACTGAGTTTAATGATAGTTGCATTCATTATAAAAATGAACTTTGGAGCATGGAAGACACTTAATTTCCACAGCTGCTGAAGATGCCTGGTGCCACTGTTTCTTCCTGTTTCCTTAGCCCCTGCAGAGTGTCTGAGTTTCTTCTACCCCGATCAAATCTGTTTTCAAGTGTTTCACATTTAAACTTCCCAGGAGAGGACTGCTTAGATTTGTTGGTCCATTCAGTATTCAGTGCCTACTTGAGTCTCACAACAGGTCACTATCAAGATGACTGAGCCACCAGTGCTATCGCAATTAGTGTGCCCGAGTTGGTAGGGTCAAGTGATGGAAAGCACACCTTCAGATGAGGATTCCCATGCGATATGCTATTTATGTAGGAAGTTCAGGAGACACTGGTGGGGAATGGAGGCCTCAGGCGGGGAGTTACATACAACTCAAGGGCACAATATCAAGTGTCTATTAGCTAGAGCTGTGGGTGACAGGTGTTTAATCACACAGGGGATTCTTGGAAATGGCATAAAATATGTGCTTTGATTTTATTCCAACAAAAGCCAAGGAACTGAGATATTAAATGACAACTCCCCCAATCAGGGCTTTAAGGCTTTCTGGGAGGGATGAAGCAGAGAGATGTTCATTCTTCTATACTCCAGTGTTTACACCCTCAGTCAAATGAATTCAGGTGAACTAACAAAAATGCTGGAATTCCCACTGTGGGTAGGCCTGAGGGGTGTAGGTAGGGCTCTACAACATGAACTACACATGGCCCTGATGTGTTAGAAATCAGTCAGCACCACTTGCCTTGAGGAAGGCTTTTCATACATCAGCTTCATGGCTTAAGTGATACCATTTTCAGAGGAGAAGTAATTCAGCTTAAATTTTAAATTAAATGTCACACAGGCAGTACTATATTTTTGTATTTGACTTTTGTATAATCTTTTAAGTGTCAAAAATCTTTCTTTATATTGAATTCAGATTTGGGGGTTTCAGCCAATAAATGGCTATTAAGTTTTTCCATGATAACGTTGGGTAACAATCTATAGTTCAGCTTTTCCAGGACCAACATCTCTGTTAAATTGGACAATAGCTGAACTTTTTGATTTTTGCCAAATTTTAGTGAAAAACTGTCAGTTCTAATATTAATAATGGGCCATTCACATATTTAATAAACACAAAAATGCAAGTCATAAAGTGTGTTATGAGGTACAATCTTCTCACATATTTGAACTGAAGGCTTTTTTAAATTCTAGAAAATTAATAATAAAGCATAAGATTATGATTTTTAACATGAAATAAGATTAGTGTTACATTTTAAAAATTTCTGGGACTCAGGAAAGCATTATATCTAACATTTGATTTTCACATTCCAACTTTTATATGCACACTGTTTAAGGAATGCTAATTGCATAAAAATGAGGATGGGATAGCAAAAGTTACTTCATGAAAAAATGGAAATAACTGAATATATCATTTTACTACCAATAAAACTGAGACCTGCCAGAGATACAGTGGCTGACCAGCCATTTCCTAGTGGACAATGCCCCATGTATTTGGAGCTTATCCATGGTGGTCTCAGTTCTGTGTGTCTTGCCAAATTGTGTGTCAGATCCAGCTCAGAGGCCAACTTCTTTGAGATGGCAGTAAAATGTTAAGGTTTGTGTACAAGTAGGAGCAGGTAGCACCAGAAAGCTGTGTGAGCAGAGACCCCAGATCTGAGTCTGGAGCGGCAAGTTAGCTGACACTTAGTGTTACGAGTGGTTTTGATTTATGAGTGGATCTGTTTGGTTTATGTGTACAAACCAAGAAATTAAAGGTGGCCTTGAAAGATACTGTAAGCCAAATGCTCATGGATGATGCATAGGATACAAACAGTGGGTTCCATAGCTATAGATGGCTTGAGTGTCTGCTGTGAAGTGAGACCCCTGATACGTAGGGTCCTATGTTGGTAGATCAGTTAATTAGCCAGATGAAAGTGGTGCTGGCTGAGATGCTGCTGGCAAGCAAGGCAAACCCATACCTGGACTGTATAATTTGGGAGACCAAATCTCTGGCCCTAGAAACATGACAAGGACCCAAGTAAGTTAGAATATGGGGTTACTGACTTCAGCTGTCCAAGTCGTTTTGCTTACTTGGTTGATGATCTCTGGTGGGGGCTGACATATGATAAGCAGATCTACACATGTGTCCACCAGTCTATCCACACACCTCTTGTCTTCCCATTTTTTTTTTTTTGTCTCTGAGTTCTGACCATTTTTGGCCTCTTTGACCTTGGACCACTTTTCTTTCTATTCAAAGGGGACATAAGCAGGTGTTAGGAGCATATGTACACATTCCTGTATTTCCATTTCTCTTGACTAAATATTTAGAGGTGGAATTTCTGGGTCATAGGATAAGTGTATGATTTAACTCTGTTAAGATCTACTCAAATGTTTGCAAAGAGCTATAACAATTTGTGCTCTCACCAGCCAAATGTGAGAATTTCATGCAAATGCTTGTTTTCCCTCATCTTTTTCATTGTAATTTGGGTGTGTTGTATCTCACTGTGACTCTAAGTTGTGTTGAATAATGTTGATGTTATTTGTGTGCTTAAGGACCACTTACATTTCTGCTTCTGTGAAGGAGCTGTTCAAATCTGCTCATTTTTACAAATTGGATTATTTTTAAGATAATTATTAAGCTGTAAAATTTTTTCGTGTGTTTCAGATACAAGATCTCTGCCAGAGAAATGTATTGTAAATATTTTTCTCCTAGTCTATGACTTGCCTTTTCAATTACTTAGCAATATCTTTGAAGAGCAAAAGTGTTAATTTTGATGAGTGTATTTATCAGGCTTTTTCTTTTAGGTTTTATTAATTTTGTTTTCTAAGAGATCTCTATTCCAAGGTTATAAACATTTTCTCATGTGTTTATCTAGAAGCTTTATAGTTTTAATTTTTATATTTAGATCTGTGATTCATTTATAGATTGTGTGTGTGTGTGTGTGTGTGTGTGTGTTTAGAACCAAAGAAATATTAAGACTGGCTTTTATTTATCTGGATATTCAGTTATTTTAGCAGTTTGTTGAAATCACTATTCTTTTCATTTGCTTTATCTTGGTCCCTTTGTTAAAAATAATTCACATGCATGCAGTTCTATTTCTTTATTCTATTTCATTTCTTTGTTTCTTCTTATGCCAACACCATCCTATTTCAATTACTTGTTTTGTAGTAAGTCTTAATTATTTTAACTTTGTAACAAATCTTGAAATCAGATGTTTGAATTTGCCAACTTTGTTCTTTTCTTTTTCCCAAAGTTGTTTTATCAATTGTAGATCCTTGCAACAACTACACAAAAACCTGCTGATGTTTTGATTAGGACCACACTGAATCTGTAGAACCATTTGAATAGAAATGGCATCTTAGTCTTCCAGCTCTGAGAGACAGTATATATGTCCATTTGTTTAGATGTCCTTAATTTTATTTAGCATGTTCATGCATAATCTAATGTATACTTCTACTAAATGTATCTTTGTTTCATGTTTTTGAGTGCTATTTTAAATGGAATTGTTCATTTAATTTCATTTTCCAATGACCTACTGATTTTATATGGAGACACATTTGACTTTTATTTGCTAGCTTCATACTTATTAAGTTGCTAAATCCACCTATTATTTCCATTGGCTCCTTCGAATGTTTTTTAAGATAATTTTTCCCCTTTTAAATGTTTGTATCTTTCATTTAACATTTGTTTATTTTTTTTCCTCAGGCACTGGCTAGGAAGTCTAGTGTAATATTAAAAAAAAGTGGTTTGAGCTGATGTCCTTTTTTAAATTTACCAATCATGAGGGAAAAATAAGTCTTTAGTTGTTGCTATCAACAGTTCTTATAGTTACCCTTTACCATGCTGAAGAACTTCTCTTTTTTAAATTCAAATACCATAAAATTGAAATTGTGCAAGTCTGTGGTGGCTTGTATATTCACAGAACTGCACAACCATCACCAAATCTATGTCCAAAACATTTGTTCATGCCCATTAGAGATCCTTACTGTATTATCAGTATGTTTGTCTACAGCATCTCCTGCCTCACCCCTATGGCAACCATTAATCTACTAACCTTGTCTGTAATTATTATTTGCTTTTTTGGGGACAGTTCACATAAATAGGATCCTGCAACCTGTGTGGTCTTTAGTGTCTGATTTCTTTTACTTAGCTTAATGTGTTCAAGATTCATCCAAGTTGTGGTATATATCGGTACCTCATTCTGCTTTTATTGTTGAATAATAGTAATTATCCATTCATCAGTGTGTGGTGTCCACTTTCTGGCTATTATGAATAATGCCACTATGAGTAAATTTTTATGTGGATGTATGCTTTCATTTCTCTTGGGCATATTATTAGAAATGGAATTGCTGGGTAATAAGACAAATCTATGTTTAACACTTTAAGAACTGCAGGTAAAGTAAATCATTTAATACATCTACCAGTAATATATGAGGGTTTAAATTTCTCCACATCCTAGTTAACATGCGTGACAATCTGTTTCACTGTACTCATCATAATGCTTATGAAGTGGTTTCTCAATTTTTGGTTTTGATCTACATTTCTCAGATGACAGTCTTACTGTGATATTTTATTCTTAACATTTTTATGATACTCCATAGACAACGGAAACTAAGAAGATACATTTAATTTACTAACATTACTATAGCTATGATGATGATGATGAAACTATGTAAACATAGTAGGGTAAATCAATTAAGACATGGTATTAATGTTATTATAAACAAAGATTTTTACATAAGCAAAAGGAGACAAATAAGAAAAACTAGAGAAGTGGAAGGAAAACAGTTCCCTGAGGTTTACCTCTCAAAAGAAATGCATATAAAATTCCTGGATTTTATATTAAATTTTGTATTATAATTATTTAAAGCCATTGACACACTAGTAGTAACACTAATACTTAGGAACCTCATCCTGATGTCCAATAGCTTGGCAATGGAAGAAATCATGGCTGACTCTCAGCCATGTGGCAGAACAAGCACAAAGTGAGCCTGGGATCTCTTATAGTACCCAAGAGATCAAAGGCCAATGTGTATGCAGACAAAGCACCTAGGAGCTAAAGGTAAGAGGCTCCAACCTAGCCAAAGGGTGGACAGTTTTAGTGCTTGCAACATATGAATTATGCCTGATTATTACTGATAAGTCTGTGGAAGGGAGGACAGAGTGAATGTATCATTTGCCACACTGATGATGAATATTAGATGAAAATTTTACTATGCAAAATGTGTAATTAAAGGGAAAGTGATCATTTGCCACATTTTTGTAGAAGATAATAAGGCAAAACTTTTCTTAAGAGAAAAACAAGTCAGGCCTGGTGGCGTGGCCTAGTGGCTAAAGTCCTCGCCTTTAACGCGCCAGGATCCCATATGGGTGCTGGTTCTGATCCTAGCAGCTCCACTTCCCATCCAGCTCCCTGCTTGTGGCCTGGGAAAGCAGTTGAGGACGGCCCCATGCATTGGGACCCTGCACCCGAGTGGGAGACCCGGAAGAGGTTCCTGGTTCCTGGCATCGGATCGGCGCAGCACCGGCCATTGTAATCACTTAGGGAGTGAATCATGGGATGGAAGATCTTCTCTCTGTCTCTCTTCCTCTCTGTATATCTGACTTTGTAATAAAAATAAAATAAATCTTAAAAAAAAAAGAGAAACAAGTCAACCAATAACTACAGGAAATGAACGAACCAAAGCCATCATTTTGCAGTTTCTAATGAAGTAATTGATTTATGCTGGGAAGATCCATGATGCTAAAGGTCAAATCCATTAGGTGAAAAGGAGTTGCAGAGAAGGCACGTCCTGGTGCTTGCACATGTCTTCTATGATCATTTCCAAGGGAGAAATAAAACTCTCTTTACAACAAAAGACATCTGGCTGCTAACACTTAACCCAATCAAGTTTCACTGAAGTCCTAACTACCCTCTTTCTGGCAAGAGGATGTGATTGGGAATTATGTGCTGTACCCAGTTATCAGAGCTTCTCAATATGAAACTTTTTTTTTGTCTATACCCAAATTCTACACCACTGACATTTTGGAAGATCACAGAAATTTTCTTTCTTTTTTTTTTTTTTTCTCAGAATGTGCTTTAGTCAGGATTTATCCAATGCTTTTTCATGGTTAGGCACAGGTTATGCATTTTTGGTGAGGATGTGATAGAAATTAGATTGTGTTCTGTTTTGTTGCATGCTACGTGGTGTCACACTGTCAATCTATATCTTTCATGTGACTTTTAGTTGTAACATCTAGTTAAGAGTTGCTACTACAAAGTTATTCTCTTTTGTATTTAATAGGTACTTTATGAGAAGATGCTTTTGAGCGTATGTACTTATTACATTCATTATCTTATTTTTACCCACTAGTTTTGTATCAAATGATTTTTTAAAATTGAATTATTACTGTAGATTGCCAAATGAATTTTTAAATGCCATCACTTCTTACTCCATTTATTGTCTTTATTAATATTATTTACTTTCTAAAGTATGAAAGATATTTCTCTTCTATTTACTTATTCACTTATTTATGTCCTCTGGACCCAGAGAATCCTATACAGTGGGTTATAATCTAAAGTATCTTTATTCTTTGGATAGTAGATACCTACTTAGGTGGTCCACAGTGTTCTTTTCATAAAGCCATCATTCTTTCAGCATTTTCTTACTTTCCAGCATCACGGTACATTGTAACCTCATTATGTACCTTACTTGTCTATCCCTGGAATTAGTTGTTTGCCCAAGGAATCCCTGGTTTCTTTCTGTTTGAGAGAGTTTTTCGGGATTCAAGAATTGGGTGCTACACTTGTTCATGTTTTCTAGGGTATTGCTGCACTCAGGCCCTCTCTGGGAGGATAGCACATCTATACAGACACATCTTACACAAACACATATGGTAGGGTGCTTGGAAAGTTCATGGAAGATGGAAATCAAAAATGGGGGCAAAAAATTTTGGAAAACCATGCACAGTCTTCTCAACACATGCATTTTCATGAACTTTTTTGAAGACCTTTTGTACATACACGTAAATCATCTTCTGAAGTTCACACAGTTTCAGTCCCAGTGCAACACGCCAGGATTCATTCTCTTTCCATTCCTCCCAAATCCTTATTTCCCATTCTTCAGTAGTGAGGCAGCTGGCTCTCAGGATCCTTAGAAAGGTTACTTATGTGTCCAGTCACTTGCATGTAGCTAATGGCCTGATCCTGCTAAGCTGTCCCTGTCACCCAACTTTGCCATAGTCCTTGAGTGGGAAACAAACACTAGCTGGTACTGAAATGTTCCTTATCCCCAATATGAGGCTGTTTTCACCATAACCAGCTGTCACGGGACTTTCCCTCATGCCTCATGCCAACACCCATCTCATGCAGCAGTTTTTTTTTTTTTTTCATCTGTTTCTGATGGTGACAGAAATAATTGTCATGATACTTCCATGAGCTTTGAGGTTTGATTTTGGTTATCTGGATGAAGGCATGCTTACAATATGTAGGTGTATATAGTATGTGCATTTATACACATATACACAGGTGAATCTTTACTTGTGTATAGACTTATATTAGGGAAGTATGTGCAACTTAGCAAAATGTCTTTTTGCCATTTATTGAAGCGAATAAATGGTATTTGTCCTTTCATCCAGTTAATGTGATAAATAACAGAATATAATAGATGTTTTCTTTTTGAGGTATCCTTTGCATCTCAAGCATAACTCGGCTAGATCGTCCTTACTGATTTATTAACTCATCTATGTTTTATGTCATCTTACACTATCTATAAAGCATATACTGGCCTGTACTTTCCCTTTTTCCACTGCATTTGTCAGTGTCAATGTCACTGCCATTCTCTGTGTGTGTTTACAGATCACTTAGGATTGAAATAATGTGCTTCTAGACGTTTTGAATAGCCATTATGAGATAGACAGAGCCTGGTGTTTTTGTGAGGTATTAATCCTTGATAATCTTCTCAATTTCTTCACTGCTAATCAGTCTGTTTATTTTCAGAAGTCCTTTTAGGGTCAATTTTGGTAATTGACATTTCTTTAGAAACCAATTTTATCTAGATTTTCAAGTATGTTTGCACAATTTTATACATTTTAAAGAATTATTTTAACCATTCTAATTGCTGACTTGATATTTTTATGCGTTCCTTATGCTTCCTTTTAAAATTGAGACAGTCATTTTTAACCATTTCACTGATAATTCTAAAGGATCTGTTTTTCATTATTTTCATATTTTTGCTTCAAAATAATATTTACTTTTACTTTAATTTTCTGCTTCCTTCCTTTATTTTTCTTTCCTCTTGCTTCAAATATGAATCCATTTTCCTTTTTCCTGTTTTATTACTTAGTTAAAGCTCTGAATTTTTCCTTTATGTACTGATTCTAGCCATAGGACAAGATTCTGAACCATATTCTTTTCTCAGTACCTTTTGATTTCAGTTTCTATTTCCTTTAAGCCAACTATTTAAAATAGTCTTCATCTTTAGGCAGTTGGAGTACTGTTTTCTAGCAACACAAATTAAATCTAATTTCTATGTGTTACAATTTGAAAATATGTTCTGTGCATTTTTTCTAGAATATATTAAGAGTATTTTGTGGTTCAACATACATTGAATTTTTAGTAACATTCTTGGTGCACTTACAGACAGAATATTCTGTTTTCAGGGTTAAGAGTGTGATACATAGCTTTTAAGGAGATTATAAATAATGAAATTTGATCCTACAACTTTACTTCTTTAGCTGGTTGCTTGATCTGTCATGGATTGAGGTAATGAATGTATTTTCCCTATTACGGCTTTGTTTCTTTTTCCCCACTTATTTTAGGCAGACTTTGCTCTAAGAATTTTCATGTTAGGGGCTTGGTTATTTAAAAGCCATGACTCTTATCACTATTCAGTGAACAGATTTGTCTTAGTTAATGCTCTTTGCTGTAAATAAACTCTAGTTGCAATCAATAATAAAATCACTGTTGGCCTTTTTAAATAACAGTCTGATCCATCTGTGCTTTCCTTTGCTCTAAGTGTGTCTCCTGCATACAGCAATTATGACTTTAGTTTTATTAGCCTTTTTGAGAGTTTTCTGGCTACATGACTTTATCTCCTTTATGCACAGTGACACAGAGATATGTTTGTTCTCAATTCTCTTCGCTTAGTACCTACTACTACATTTCTATTTTACCAAATCATCTACATCTTTAAAATTAAATGTATTTGTGTGTTTTTCTTCTAATAGATCAGAAGATTTGTAATGTGTTTTTAGGTCATTTTTTTGTTCTAGAATTTTACATAATCCATCAATGTGTACATTTTTTGATTTATAAGCTTTTGACAGTACCTATTGAATACAGTGAGAAAATTAATTTATGTCCTTTTCTATATCTCTCTCATCCATCTTTGTTTTTAATGTGTTACATCTTTTTCTTTAATTCTTCTTTATATCTATGCATGATTATGTTAAATAATTTGTTTTATCACATCATTGCAGGATTTATCTTAATACTGTTGTGTCTGATTATAATGTTTTAAAAACTACTTTTTAGAGCATTTTTATGTCCTCAGCAGAAATGAATGGAAATAGAGATATTCCAAACATGCACAATCAGCCCTATTATCAATATCCTCTGCCAAACTGGTTCATCTCTTAAAACCAATAAATCCACATTAGCATATCATTATTACTAAACTCCATAGTTTACACTAGGGTGTATTCTTGGTACCATATGTTCTATGCATTTGGACAAATGTGTAAACAAACACACACACAAGTACTTCCATGGTCATAAATAGTTTCTGTCTATTTTGCTATTCATTCCCTCTTTCCCTTCTATTTCTGACAACCACTGATCATTCCAATATTTTCAGTTTCATCTTTTACAGAAAGTCACATAATCAGAATTTTGTGGTATTCAGTCTTTTCTAATTATATTCTTTCACTTAGAAATAAGTATTTGAAGTTCTTTTTCAGTCTTGACACCACATTTAATTTTGATTTTTCCTGAATATGACCATTGATATTTAAAGTTATAGTATTTTGAAAATTATCTTATCCTTCCTTCCTTCCTATCTATCTATCTATCTATCTATCTATCTATCTATCTATCTATCTATCTATCTCTATCCATCAAATGAGAGAGTGCTCCCCTACTTGCTGGTTCACTTCCCAAACATCCACAATGGCTTGGATCAGGTTGGGTTGACCAGAAGAGGAAAACTCATTTCAGCTCTCCCACATTGGGTGACAGAGACCCAAAAACTTTGATAATAACCTGCTGTCTCCCATAGTGTGTATTAACAGCAAGCTGGAACCAAGAGTAGAGCTGGAACTCTAACCTAGATACTCTAATAGACCAAACATCAGAACTCCATTTTTTCTTTTCTTTTTTCAGTGATGAGTAATATTAATAGGCTGTATCCACTATAATTTATTTATCCATTCATTTACTGAATAACATCTTAGTAATTTTCAAGTTTTGACAATTATCAATAAAGCTGCTATGAATATCCATGTATAAATTTTTCTGTTGACACTTTTTAAAGGACTTGCCTATTTTTACATAAAAGGTAGCTCTACAGAGAGAGAGGAGAGACAGAGACAGAGAGATCTTTTATGTACCAGTTCACTCTCCAATGGCTACGTTAGCTGGAACTGGGCTGATTCAAATCCAGGAGCCAAGAGCTTCTTCTGGGTCTCCCATGTGGGTGTTGGCTCTTGGTCTACATTTTGCCACCTTCCCACACCATAGGAAGGGAGCTGCACTGGAATTAGAGCTGCTGGGGCTTGAGCTGGTGACTATACAGGATGCTGGTACCACAGGCAGAGACTTAGTTTGCTACAACATGGTGCCAGCCCTGTAGACAAATGATTTTAATTCCCTTATATTGATAATAATTTCTACAATTTCTGGACAAGGTGATAACAGTAGGGTTTAATTTTGAGAGAAGTTACCAAACTGCTTTCCAAAGTGGTTTTCCCCTTTTGCCTTCCTGCTAGGAGTTAAGGCTCTTCTTATTTTCAATGCCACATTTTCTGGGTTCTGTTTCATAGCTGGTCTTTAAATCAGTTAGTATCAGTCCTTCAACTTAGTTTTTCTTTTTCAGAATCACTTTGGTCACCTAGATCCTTCAACCTTACATATACATTGTAGAACTAGTTTACGGCTTTCTATAAAAATGGCTTTTATGATTTTAATTGGTAATCACATCCAATCTATGAATTTTGAGAAAATTAACATCCTCATGGAAGTGAATTTCCAGACCCTTGACCATGTTATATCATATATCTTCTCATGTTTTAGACCTTTGATTTCTTTCACCAATGTTTTGTATTTTTTTAGTCTTTTTGCCAATTATAAGGCATGATATGAACAGAAATACAAAACACTTCCAGTTTTCCTTTGCAGTCTGTATTGGAATGCATTATGTTGGCATAGTTTTTCTCTTGCTTTATTGCTCTGGCGAGAAACTCCATCCAATGTTGTGGAATAGTGGTGAAAGTGGACTTCTTTTGTTTCTGATCTTAGGGGAAAAGCATTTGGTGTTTTGTCTAATAAGTATAACGCTAGCTGCAGATATCTTTAATAAATAGTATCAATTGACCATCTCTGCTCCCATACAAGATGACACCATATATGTCAGTTTAGATTCTTAAATGTAATTACTTCCTTTTTTAAAAAAAAAATTGCTCATTTTCAATGGAGAGGCAGATTTACAGAGAGAAGGAGAGACAGCGAGAAAGCTCCTCTGTCTGTTGGTTCACTCCCTAAGTGCCTGCAATGACTGCAACTGAGCCAATCCGAAGCCAGGAGCCAGGAGCTTCTTCTGGGTCTCCCAAATGGGTGCAGGGTTCCAAGGCTTTGGGCTGTCCTTGACTGCTTTCCCAGACCACAAGCAGGGAGCTGGATGGGAATGGGAGCAGCCAGGACACGAACTGATGCCCATATGGGATCCTGGCACGTGTAAGGTGAGCATTTAGTCATTAGGCTATTGCACTTGGCCCAAATGTCATTATTTCTATACTGCCTTGCTTTGTAATATTTACTTTATTTTGCAATGCCATTATTATTTAGTCTTGTCTCAATATTTATGTCAATTTAAAGCAGGTTTTATAAATAAATTTTCTCTGCTCTCCTTTTAGCTAATTAAGTTCTTGAAATGTTTTTAAGGATATTCAGATGAACTATACGCCTAAATTCTTTTTGTTATGATTATTTTATTATTTTATTATTTTTATAGGAAAGTTAGTTATACAGAGAGGAAGAGAGACAGAAAGGAATATCTTCCGTTCCCTGATTTACTCCCTAAGCTGCTGCAATGGCCAGAGCTGTGTCGATCCAAAGCCAGGAGCTCAGAGCCTCTTCTGGGTCCCCAAGGGGGAGCAGGATCCCAAGACTTTGGGCTACCCTCAACTGCTTTCCCAGGTTACAAGCAGGGAGCTTGATGGGACTTGGGGCTGCCAGGATTAGAACTGGTGCTCCAATCTACAATCGCAAAAACCTGGAAGCAGCCAAAATGCCCATCAATAGAAGACTGGATAAGAAAGCTATGGTTCATCTACTCTATGGAATACTACTCAGCTATTAAAAAAAACGAAATGCAGTTCTTTGTGGTCAAATGGGCCTGACTTGAATCCATCATGCTAAGAGAAATGAACCAATCCCAAAAGGTTAAATACCACATGTTTGCCTTAATCTGAGATGAAAAGATGACAACTTGGAAGATAGTACCTGTATATTGTAATATTAGTGCAATCTCTAACAACCTGTATCCAATGCAATAAGATAACGCGATATAATCTATAAACCAACAATTAATGTCAGAATACTCAAGATCTACATTGAAAAACTGTAAAACCTACTAAACCCTCAATATACTATGTTAACCTGTAATGGGGAGGGAGTGCAGGGAAATCTTTCAGGAACATAAAAAGAGTGCGAAAAAAGTACAATATAGCCTATCAGGATCAAATCTGGTAATTCATAGACAACAGACTCAAAGCGGCACTAAACAACAATAAAACTACTATACCAATGCATGAGGGGGAAATCGGGTGCGATCCTGACAACCTCTTAACAGGAGGTCATGTGCGTGGGACACTTCAGAGTGGAGCAGGTGGTAAGGAGGAAGCTTGGATCCCAACCATGAAGACTCCCAGACCTTCACCACAAACTATTAATACGAGCAACAAGGACTATATCCCAACTGCCAAGGAGGCCACAGGGAATTGGATGCCCTCGGAGGCCGAGTACTCAGAGGTCACCCACCCCCAACCGGAGCTTCCGTTGGGGATGGAAGAAGTCCAAACACTACCGCGCAGAAACCAACGTCATCGGAAAGACAACCAGAAGCCCTGAGCGGTCCGCAGAAACAGAAGAACAATAAACGTCCTTCGGGACCAGGGAGGAGAGCTTTCTCTGGTCCGAGCCTGGCTCCACCTCTGGACCCCGCCCTCCCTCGCAATGACCATCGGGATTGCTTCGAAAATCCCTCACAGCAAACAAACAATCATACAAACTAAAAAAAACCCTAAAATAAATAGACAAACAACAGAAAGTAGAGTTTGAAATATGACAGAAAAGAGCTGGCGTGGATTGGCTCATGCCTCGCTGGCTGGGACACAAAGATTAGTCACTCCTCACCATGGTGTTGAGGATTTTCCTGCACACCCCCCCAAAAACAAACAAAAAAAAATGTGTTCTGCACCTTAAATGTCAACAAATATCTTGTTAGAGTTACAAGCCAGTCTAGATTATCTAAAATCTGCCAAGATCAGCAAAATTATACTTCGACACAACAAATAGCTAAATACTAAAATGAAATAGACATGAGACAGCTGAATGGTACCTTATAGCCATTTTAAGGTATATAGCAGCCGGTCCTGAATATAAACTAAAATTGAAATGTCAATGAACTAATCATAGGTTGTGGTTAGGACTTGTTTTTTTTTTTTTTTCTAACATACTGGTTACTCAAAACCACGTCAATTCCATAATATTGCAAATTGCTGTTGATGTTATATTGGGACTCTTAATTGACTGGGATGATATTCTACCAGCTCTAACTTCGGACCAGAAATGGTCTCCCCAAGAAACTGTTCAACCCATCTGGACAATAAGTAGCTGGACTCTATGCTTGGTATACGTTTGCAAGGAAAGAATCTTTTTTTTTTTTTTAAAGATTTATTCATTTTATTACAGCCAGATATACACAGAGGAGAGACAGAGAGGAAGATCTTCCGTCCGATGATTCACTCCCCAAGTGAGCCGCAACGGGCCGATGCGCGCCGATCCGAAGCCGGGAACCAGGAACCTCTTCCGGGTCTCCCACGCGGGTGCAGGGTCCCAATGCATTGGGACGTCCTCGACTGCTTTCCCAGGCCACAAGCAGGGAGCTGGATGGGAAGTGGAGCTGCCGGGATTAGAACCGGCGCCCATATGGGATCCCGGGGCTTTCAAGGCGAGGACTTTAGCCGCTAGGCCACGCCGCCGGGCCCGCAAGGAAAGAATCTTGATTGAATTTGAACTGTAATAGTACATCAAGGTGGAGGAATCCACCAGGGGGGGAGGGGCGTGGGGAGGGGTGGGGGGATTCCCAGAGCCTATGAAATATCACATAATGCAAAATAATTAATAAAAAAAAAGAACTGGTGCTCATATGGGATCCCAGCGTGTGCAAGGTGAGGATTTTTTAGCAGCTAGGCTAGCATTCCAGGCCCTATTCCTAAATTCTTACATGTTTTGAAATAGCTGTTAATTTTAAATTTGAATACTATTGAGATACCATTTTCCCCCCCATTTTAAAACATAATTTCATTGTTTTTTAGAGTTAGTTAATATTGTGTGGAAAAGGTTAAAGAAAAACTGCATGAGTACTTGATCCACCTTTTTTTCTCTTTCCCAGGAACACCAGCATGCAGCTGTATCAGAAGTAGAGCATCCATGACTCAAACTGCACTCAATCATTTGCCACCATGGCAGCAGCAGCTTAACTGCTACAGCAGAGTATCAGCCACCAAAGCTAAAAGCCATTAGGGTTATCTTTTTAATCATGCAACCTCAAGTAATTCAGTTAGAATAGTCCTAAAGGATTTCCTACCACTCAGCAAGTGTTAGCTGTTTCAAGTTCTTTTTGCAGAAAAAAGCATCATTTTCTTTCTTTTTGTCTTATTTCATAGAGAACTTTTGTTTTTTCTATAGTAGAAATAAATGTATATGTGTTAATGTATACATATATTTTAGTATATGTTTATTGGTTAAATCTTGAAGTGTGGGCTCAGCACGATAGTGTAGCTGTTAAAGTCCTCGCCTTGCTCGCGCCAGGATCCCATATGGTCTCCAGTTCTAATCCCAGGAGCCCCGCTTCCCATCCAGCTCCTTCTTGTGGCCTGGGAAAGCAGTCGAGGACGGCCCAAAGCCTTGGGACCCTGCACCTGTGTGGGAGATCCAGAAGAGCTCCTGGCTTTGGATTCGCTCAGCTCCAGCCATGCGGCCTCTTAAGGAGTGAACCATCGGATGGAAGAACTTCCTCTCCTCCTCTCCTCCTCTCTGTATATCCGCCTTTCCAATAAAAATAAATAAACCTTTAAAAAAATCTTGAAGTGTTTTTGCATAGATCCCACACTGAATCTGTTTTTGAAACTTACCAACTTTAAAAAGTAGGAAAGTCTTCCTGGACAAGTTCATTTTAAGGAATTGCAGGGGCAGACATGTCTATGAGGCAACGGTAACCTGAGGGATCTCGGGTCTACAGTCTGTCTCCAGAGCATAGGCCTATGGCTTTGAACTGTCTCAGGGCAGGGTGACTTCCTCCTGGCTCACAGAGAAATCTCAGACTGCACAGGACATGTGGGGTGTGAGACTTAGATTTCTTGTTCCCTCTTAAGCTTGGCCATATTAAAAGCACTATGTATATCTTCTTTGCTTATTTATTTTTTGCATTTGTTCCATTTTCTTTCAGCTACCTCCTTCAATGTCTTTTAAAAGTAAAATCACTCTTTCCTGCTTTGTTTTTCTCCCCCCTCATTTCTGATGATTGATAATTTTTGAAGAAGGGTAGTCCGATCATAGTGAATTATGATCACAAGATCCTGGATGGCCTGAAGCAGCAGCAGTTGTAACTCCGAGGAATAAGCTAACAGTAATTGAAGACATAAAGTTTGGGACTGGCATTGGGCATAACTGCCACCTCCAACACCTGCATCCCATATGAGCATCAGTTCAAGTCTCCGCCACTCTACTTCAGATCCACTTCCCTGCTAATGTGCCTGAGGAAATAAGTGCAAGATGGCCCAATTGCTTAGACCTCTGTGACCCACATGGGAAACCTAGAAGCTTTGGTTTGTAACTAGCCCAGCCCTGGCTTTTATACCATTTGGGAAGTAAACCAGGGGCTGGAAGAACATTTCTCTCTCTCTCTCTCTCTCTCTCTCTCTCTCGCTCTCTCCATTATTTGACTGGTTCACTCTGTAAATGGCCTCAAAGGCCAGAGCTGAGCTGATCTGAAGCCAGGATCCAGGACTTCTTCCAGGTCTACCATGTGGGTTTAGGGGCCCAAGGACTTTGCCCCATCCTCTGGTGCTTTTCCAGGATTTATGCAGAGAGCTGGATCAGAAGTGGAGCAGCCAAGACACGAACTAGTGCTCCTATGGGATGCCAACCCCATAGGGAGGAGAATTAGCTTGCTGCATCTTTACATCGGCCCCATAAAGTCAATGTTTAAAGTGGCCAGCACTGTAGGGTAGGGAGTTTCCCATATTGGTACTGATTTGATTTGAGTTCCAGTCGCTTCACTTCTAATCCAGCTCCCTGCTAATGTACCTAAAACAAAACAAAACAAAACATAAAACAGTGGAAGATGGCTCAAGTGCTTAGATTCCTTCCCCCATGCAGGAAATCCAGAAGATGCTCCTGGCTGTTGACTTGGCCAGTCCTGGTTGCTGCAGCCATTGGGCAATTAACCAGTAGATGAAATATTTCTCTATTTCCCTCTGTCTGCAACTATACCTTTTATCAAAGATTCATTTATTTTTATTGGAAAGGCGGATATACAGAGAGGAGAGACAGAGAGGAAGTTCTTCCATTCGATGATTCACTCCCCAAGTGACCACAATGGCCGGTACTGCGCTAATCTGAAGCCAGGAACCAGGAACCTCCTCCAGGTTTCCCACACAAGTGTAGGGTCCCAAGGCTTGGGGCCATCCTTGACTGCTTTCCCAGGCCACAAGCAGGGAGCTGGATGGGAAGTGGAGCTGCTAGGATCAGAACCGGCGCCCATATGGGATCCTGGCACATTCAAGGTAAGGACTTTAGCCACTAGGCCATGCCACCAGGTCCACTATATATTTTAAAAAGATATAAAATATCTTCTGTGTGTTTTAGCATTCTGTGAATGTTCCTTATGTATTCAAGCTAGCTTCCATTTTCTCAAAGATTTATTTATTTTGATTGGAAAGTCAGATATACAGCAAGAGGAACAGACAGAAACACCCTCTGTCTGCTGGTTCACTCCCCAAGTGGCTGCACTGGCTAGAGCTGAGCCAATTTCGAAGCCAGGAGCCACGAACATCCTCTGGGTCTCCCATGTGGCTGCAGGGTCCCAAGGCTTTGGGGTGTCCTCTTTTGCTTTCCCAGGCCACAAGCAGGGAGCTGGATGGGAAGCGGGGCTCCTGGGATTGGAATTGGTCCCCATATGAGATCCCAACGCATGCAAGGAGAGACCTTTAGCCATTAGGTTACCATGCCGGGCCCCTCTGTAAAATTTTAACCAATCAAATCAATTAAAAAATGAAAATTTTTTTAAATAAAATATTTTAAAAAATAATATTACCTATCTAATAGAAATGTTAGGATTAAGAAAATTAAACTTTATCAGGGACCCTGAACATTTTTCATCAAAGCATAATTACTTAGTGCTTATAAAAACACACCTGGAAAAAAAAATGTCCGGCTGTCAGTGTTTACCTGCTACACTATCTGACTGCCTCTTTTCATCTCTCGCCCATCCTGTCGCAATGGCAGACTTCCTGTAAAAATGCCACATCTCAGAGTTTCCTACTCAGCACGACACACCCTGCCACCAGCAGGTCAGGGAAGGCTTCAGGCACATTCCTGGGCAGACCCAAGACTTTCTTGTTCCAAACCAGTAGTCACTGATTGAGCCCTCTAGGGTCACATGCTGTTACAGGGAATTTGGCTGTCTCTCAGTGTCTTTCCCTACTAGCCTTTCAACATTTGGTATAGGATCATTTGTCTTTGTTGTCTTCCATTGTTTGTGGATGGGGACGTGACTGTGGTCTAGCTTCACTGGAGATAAGGTTTTTGTCCCTGTTTTTACTTTTCTTTTTGCTTAGGTTGGTTTGGGACAAGAGAGTAAACAGATTTAGAAACATCTTTACTAGGTTACTTGAACTATTTTACTCCACTAAATCCAATTTAAAATTTCTTTTCAAAAAGTTCTGTGGATGATATTTGTGGCTCAGTAGTTAAGCCACAGCTTGCAACTCCATGTGGGAATGCTGGATTGCGTTCTGATTACTCTGTTTCTATTCCAGCTTTCTACTAATGTGTCTGGAAAGGTAGTGCTTGGGCCCCGTCCTCCCATATGGGACACCCGGATAAGTTATAGCCATTTGGGGGAGTGAATCTGCATATGGAAACTCTCTCTCCATCCATGTCTCTCCTCTCAGTCACTCTGTCTTTCAAATAGATAAAGAAACCATGAGATAGAAAATCTGTTTCTTCAAACTGGAATAGACAGACAGAGAATAACAAGGAAAGCTTAGAAACAGACAGGAAATGGTCAGCAGGGATGCACTTATAACTCACTGGGTGGGACACAAAGATTAGTTACTCCTCACTGGGGTATTGAAGATTTCTCTGCACACCCCTCCTACAACTGTTCACCTAAACTGTTGACATATGTCTTGTTATAGAGTTAGACTACCCAAAAAACAGCCAGTTTCAGAGAAACCATGCTTCAATGCTATAAACTGCTAAATACTAAAACTAAAATAGACATGAGACAGCTGAATGGTAATCTATAGCCATTTTAAGGTGTATAGAACACGGCTGAATATAAACCAAAATGGAAATGTCTATGAAGAAGTCACAGGTTGTGGTTGAGAGCCTGCATTTTCTTATTAACATATTGGTTAATCAATATCATGTTAATTAATGCCATAATGTAATTGGTTGTAAATATTATGTTGGGGTTTTTAATTGATTGGGATGATACTCTGCTGGCTCTATCTTCAGACCAGAGATGGTCTCACCAAGAAGCTATTGAACTTACCAGGACAATAAGATGCTGGACTGTATGCTTGGTAAATACCTCCAATGAAAGAATCTCAACTGAATTTGAACTATGGAAATGCAATAAGGTGGAGGGATCCACCGTGGGGGGAGGGTTTGGTGAGGGGTGGGGGGAATCCCAGTGCACATAAAAATGTGCCACATAATGCAATGTAATTAATAAAAAAATAAATAAATTTTAAAAAAAGAACACTTCCAGAATCACCCACACAGCCTGTAATTAGCACTCAGTAGAGGAATGTAACCGGAAGAGCCCTGTATCCTAACTCACCTGTGATAAAACTCAAAGATTACAACTTGTGATAAACATAAAAAAAAATCTGTTTCTCCTTTTCTCAATCCCTCTGCCTTCCAAAATACATACATACATGCATACATACATAAATGTGTTTAGAGGAAAGAACAAAACTTAGCCTTTGATTAAGCACTACTTTATAACTTGTAGAGATGGTTCCTGTTAAGTCTGTATATTTTAGATAATAAACCTTTTATTGAATTAAAACAGTCACCTAGTTACTCAAAAGGCACTATAAAACAGCTAAAACAAAGCACCTTATTTCCCTCTCCTACTTTTCATTTCCTTAGTCCAACTTTCCAATAGAAATCATATTCATCTGTTGCAAGTTTCTATGACAGCTAGATTGATGCATTTAAGCCACCAGGGATACATTTATAGCTTTATTTTTGCTTAATCTTTTAATGCATCAAAACACACACACACACACACACACACACACACACACACACACACCCCAAATTGGCTTGTTAAGACAAGCTCTAGGTAGCACAATCACAGTTTCTATCACAGAATTTCACTGGGAATTTCATGTGCAACTTAATAGTCACCTTTTGTTACTGCAACAAAACACCTGAAACAAGCTATTTATGAAGGAAACAGACTCAGTTCACTCACAGTTTTGGAGGCTGAATATCCAAACAGTATGAAACAGGCTTTGGCAAAGGCACCAAAATGAATGGTAGACACCTGCAGAGGAAGGATCACATGGTGAGCCAGGAGGCAGCAACAGTAGGTGGGTCTAAAATTTGCATTCTATATTAGTCCTGTAGCAGAACTCAAAAAGTCACATAAAGGGCCCAGGATATGGTGTAAAGGGCTAGCCTACCACTTGTGCACTGGCCTCCAATATTAGAGTTCTGGCTTTCCTGCTTCCAATGCAGCTTCCTGCTAATATGCTGGAAGCAGCACAAAAACAAGTGCTCTGGCCCCTGCCATCCGAAGTAGGAGATACTGATGCAATTTTATACTACTAGTTCTTGTGCTTATCTGGAGAGTGACCCAGAGAATGGCAAAGATCTTCCTCTCTCTTCCCCTCTTTCTCTCTCTCTGCTTTTCACATAAATAAATAAAGATATATAAATAAATATTTTTAAGAGGCATACAACAAAATTTCTTCTTCCAGTGACTTAAAAACTTCACACTAGGCTGTATCTCCTAAAGTTTCTACCACATCCGCATTGTCCCTATAGTACTACACAAGGGGCCGGATGTTTAACATACAGGCCTTTGGGGTAAATTCAACATTCAAATCAGAGCATTAACCTCCCACCAAAATGAGAACACCTATAGTTAGATATGAGAATATTTTTTCCTCCATTTGAGAACCAAATTTTTAAAAGGAAATTTTCTTTTTAATGTTTAAGATCGTATTTATTTATTTAACAGCCTAAGACAGACGGAAAGAGCTGGTTCCCATCCATACTTCATTTCCCCAATGCCTACTACGTTTGGGCCAAAGCTTGGAACTAGAAACTCAAAATAGTTCTCCTATATGAGTGGCAGGGACCCAACTACATGAGTCACAACTACTCTGTATATGGGTCTGCATTAGTAGGCGACTGGAATTGGAGTGGATCTGAGAACTGAACCCAGATATTGCAATGTGGAACATTGGGATGCTAACTAGTAGCTTAACTGTTAGGCCAAGTGCCTGACAACTCTGAATAATGAATTTTTGACCTGTATTCTAAAAGTAGGATGTTATTAACACTGGGACTCTGCTTAATTGAACAGGTGAAATGTGTTTGCTAAATCCCATCTTAAGCCAATGGTGCTATTGGTACACATATCTGATAGCATCCATTCAGGGAAAATCAAACTAATTGTTTTAGCACAGAGAATTTTAGATCCCAGTTAAATGGTTGCTAAGAAACCCAAAAGCAAAATGGGAACACTGGCAGGGAGAGTCAGCACTATGCGACTGCAAGAATGAAGAAGAGCTAGCAATAACTAGAATCTAGAAAACGAGGAGGAGATACTGAAAGGCTGGGATCAAACCTCTAGCAGGTGGCCTTGCCTGGCTGGAGCTGATATGTTTGTGAGGGGGTAGGATAGACTGGTTCTGGGAGTGCTGGAAAACGACAGACGCCAACCACCTGTTACTAACAGGAGGAAGAGCAATTGCTGAGACCACAGTGACTGGAGGAAAGAAGTCTTTCTTCCTTTTCTAGCCTGCCAGTCTCCCTCTAGTGCCCTGTATCAACACAGCTTCTCAAGGAGCCAGCTGGCAGAGAAGGACTACAGTGCACACCTATCATGGCCAGGAATCCAAAGCAGGGTCTAAACGGATGGTGTGGAACTTAGAGACAAAGCTTAAGCGGGTAGAGTCCAATTCTGAGCTACTCAGCACTTATGCACAGCTTTCTAATCATTTTAGAGCTTCTTATAGCAACAATAACAAATACATGCAATTATCACTCTTACACAAGTTCTTTCTATTCTCCCTCCCCAAGGGGAAGATACACATTTTACTATAGTGAAATTGGATTACATCTTAACATATGTAATTTTAAATGTGGGTAACAGTCATGGTTTCTCTCTTGAGGTGTTTTTAATTGCTCGTAAAATTTACTTCCAGTCCTGTATGAATGCTTTATAATCCAATGACTACATCATTATTACCAATAATCTTTTCACAATAATCAAGGTAAAATGAAGGAAAAAAAGATATTTGTTAGTATAAGCAATTAAATATGTAATACAACACACAAAATATTACTGATAACACATATAAAAATAAAACAAAAAACAACATGTAACAATATTAGGTCTTCAAATATTTCTTTCCTTGCAACAAACAGTACCAGGCAATATATCATAGTTATATAGTAATCAAGGGAGAGAATAAGCATCATTACTGTAGTCCTAGTTTCATAAGACTGTGCTATTTATAACTTCCTCTAGCATTAAACATTTCATGTTTTACCTTGCCCTCAACCAGCACTTTAACTGGCCTGCATCGTTTACCCAGTGAGGTGACCCAAATCTTCATTACTGAAGTGTTTGGATCCTTAACATGTCTTTCTTTAATTCCTATACCTTCCTACCAGCTTTTACCATTGGAAATGGAAACACTAAGAAATCCCTGAAAGAATATAGCAAGTTGCATATGCTATCCTTCATGATTGTGTTTTGTGGCCATAACAGCTTATTTTTCTTGGTAATCAAGATCAATCATTCTAGTCCACACAGTGATCCTTTCTTTGGCCATTGACTTTGTAGCACAGAAGGCTCAAAGTGATTGGTTAGTAGTCTCCACATTACAGTTCAGTGGAATCATTGCTTTGTCCTTCAGTGGTAGCCTTCTTCTAAGATCTTAAAACCAGCAGAATTCAAAATGAAGAGAACAGAATCAAATGATCTCCAAGCAGATACAACACTGGAAGAAGCTACTTCCACTGCAATGTTTTGATGATGCTTGGACTCAACCACTCTATTCATGGGAAAAACAACCTCTTACTGGTTACTGACTCAAAGCTTACCCACTAACACTCAAGGGACAAATCAAACTCTGTAGGATATTTTCTCATAGCTGACATTGTAACTTAGAAATCCTCATTCATTCTACTCTTATCAGACTTGCCTTTTCTGGAAAATGAAGGTACTTGTCAAATCTCACTTGAATCACAAACAGGTTTATTCGCTGGCTGAAGCAATGGACAGTACAGATACTAGGGAACCACAGAGTAACTCACACTGAGTTAGGGTCGAGTGTTCATGGGGCTGGTCATAGAATGCTCATTTCCAGCATTGGTCAGGATCTATAAGCAAGCCATTGTGCTGGCTCAGTCACTGGTCTTATCTCTAATACATGAGTCCATGCAGACCTACATTTGGAACAATGTCTCGGTAGTCTTATCTTGGAACCCAGGAATCTAAATGAGCTGTGTTAAAAGAAGAAGCGATCCATAACTGGAAGACTATTAAGACCACTTGAGCAAGTATCTCAGCATGCCCCACATCTGGGACCTTGGGCGGGTGGGAGACTGGGTGGGGATTCTCCCTCAATATCCCCCTTCACCTCAGATACATAAATAATATAATAAAAATCTATATTAAAAAAAACATCAACCCTCAAAAAAAAAAAACTTATAATTTTTTGTCTGCTGGTGTTACAGCAAAAAAAAAAAAAAAAAAAAGAAGATGAGTTTGGACTGCATACCTTGCATGTCACAGTTCGACAGTTTATCTCTTGTGAGCCCTAGTACAGTTTTGCATATTGTGACCTTTTGCTTCCATTCTCAAACATTGCATACACAGGTACCAGCAGAGTTTTTGTTCTTCTTTGTTTTGTTCCTCACTACATCACACTCTATTTATGAGAAATGGACTATTATCTGTAGTGCTTCTTGAGAGATCATACATGTGTGTTGCTTTCAAGGGCAGTTTTTGTCTTTTTGATCATCAGGCCTTCCTGTTCTCTTCAGTGGATGATCACTTGCTGAAATATGGGACATGACAAGAGCTCTGTGACAATAATTAAGACTGTACATTTGGTTTTACAACACAGATACTAAAGCAAGGATTGTTACTGAAGTTACTAAGGTCCTTCAAAACAAAATGCTTGACTTTCAAATCTGGGCCATGGATACATGTCTCAATCTAATTGGATTTTCCTTTAGAGAATTAAACGTCTTTTTCCTTTAATTTGGGTATGAACTACTCAACTTTGCAGTAAGTGAGTAATTATTCCCTTATTTTGTGACTATCATGAGTAAGAATCTCAGGAATATTGTGCTTGATGGTTAGAGGTGCCTGTGAACAATTTAGAATTTTAAACCAAATGAGAGGGAAGAAAATAACCAAAGAAGCAAAGACCAAAAGTAAATAAAGAAGTGAGGGACAGTCAGAAGGTTTTCCTTTTCCCCTTTGGCATCTGAGGGATCTTGCTTTGCTAAACCTGTATGAAACTGATCTACTTCAAGTGTCACTGGGTCTAGAAGGCCAAGGTTAAAGAGACAGAGCAGCCTGCATTTCAAATTTGACTTGCTGGAGGGTCTTCTAGGTTTGTGAGTACATTTGAAACATGGAAACTTCGCAAATTACTGGCAAATGGTAAGAGAATCACATACAAACATAGCATATGTTTGCCCCTGAACCCAGAGATATCTAGAAAGCTTGGCTGAGAGAGACAAGAGCTCAAAAACCAGGGCAATATTTATCTTTTTTAAAAATATATATATTAACACTTTTAGAGAGATGTAAGAGTGGGATTTTATAAATGTATTACAATACCTAAATCTCTTGGCTTTATGATAAGCATGTTAAAAGTAATTGATTGCTGGAGCTGGCATAATGACTCAACACTCTAATCCTTCACTATGAGTAGTAGCTTGTGCTCCACATGCTTCACTTCTGAACCAGTTGTCTACTCATGACCTTGGAGGGAAGCAGAATGTGGCTTTGGGCCCCTTCACTCATGTGGGAGACCTAGAAGAAGTTCTTGCAATGAGGTTGATTCTACTCTGGTTATTACAGCTACACACGTAAAGGACCAACGATGTTGGGAAGTGAAACAATGGACAAAAGATCTTCTCTTTCTATCTGTCCTTGTCTCTGTAAATCTTTCAAATAAAAATAAACAGCCACAGCACAGGCTACCTATATGAAATTCTTTGTTTACTTTCTCATTCAATTCTGACCACATAATCATAGTGTACACTGAAGAGGGATATCAGGTTACTCTTTAAAGATTGGAGACTATTTTTGGATACAGAAATTCATAATTTACCTACCCAAACTAATACCTCTACTGGTACTTAGTGAGACCAAGACTGCTTCTATCAGGAGTGCCTTGCAAGCTTACTGAAAATTTTAGCCCCTGGGTTTCATTCTGAAAATTTCAAATTGCTACCCTGAATCTAGGATTTGGGAATCTTCAATTCATTAAGCGTCCAGGTATTCTTACACACATTCAAGTAAGAGGGTCACAGTTCTATTAACATTCATTAATCTCAGAAATCCATTGAATATGCTACCTTTTAAAAAATTTCTTAAACAATATAATGTAGTGGTTGAGCTGTTACAGCTTATTTACAAAGTCTTTCACATGTTCTTCATCAATAGCATTATAACAAAAGAGTAGAGAGAGTATATACTAAGTATACTGTATCATAGCCCTCCAATACATGAGGCTTAGATGCCTAAAAACCACCATTGAAGAAAAATTGAAAGAGCGGAACTCACAGGAAGAGAGACATCGAGGGAATAAAATCCTAAGTAAAGCTATTCTCTCATACATTTTTTGTGTAAACACAAAGTTAAAATGCTGAAGATACCTTATTAAATAGAGACTATCATTAGGCATTTTGCATTTCTCATAATAATGTATTAGTTCTATCAAAAGATTCTGATCTAAGTGGCAAAAAATCACATCAAGCCAACTTAAAACTTCTTTCTTGGTGACATAACTAAAAAGCCAAGATGGAAGGTTCAGCAATACAAAGAAATTCATGTGTGATCCTATGGAATCCATGTGTGTTAGTTTTCATGTCTATAAGAGAGCACCTTTGGCAAAGTAGCAGGATACAAAATTAATGAACACAAATCAATGGCACTAGTGTATACAAATAATTCCACCGCTGAGAAAGAAATTTTAAGTACAGTTCCCTTTAAAATAGAGGAAAGGAATCTTAAATACCTAGGAATTAAGTTAACTAAAGATGTGAAAGACCTCTATGATGAAAACTATAAATCATTTAAAAAAGAAACAGAAGAAGACCTTAAAAAATGGAGAACCTTACCATGTTCTTGGATCAGCAGGACCAACATTATCAAAATGGCCATATTACCGAAAGCAATATATAGATTCAACGCAATCCCAATCAAACTCCCAGCAATATTCTTCTCAGAAATAGAAAAGATGATACAGAAGTTCATCTGGAATCACAAAAGACCACGAATAGCTAAAGCTGTCTTGAAAAATAGAAATCAAACCGGAGGAATCACAATTCCAGACCTCAAGACATACTATAGAGCAGTGGTTATCAAAACAGTCTGGTACTGGTACAGAAACAGAGAAGAAGATCAGTGGAACAGAATAGAAACACCAGAAGGGAATTCACACATGTATAGTCAACCAATCTTTGACAAGAAAACAGAAAACAATCCAGGTAAAAAACCTGGTCTATTCAATAAAAGCTGTTGGGACAACTGGATAGCAGCTTGCAGAATAAAGAAGCAGGACCCGCACCTGTCACACTATACAAAAATCAGCTCTAATTGGCTCAAGGACCTAAACCTACACTCAGAAACCATTAAACTACTAAAGGAAAACATAGGAAGCACACTCCAAGATATAGGAACAGGGACTTTTTAGAAAAGACGCCTAAAGCAATGGCGATCAAATCCAAAATGAACAAATGGGACTATATCAAACTAAAAAGTTTCTGTACAGCAAAGGAAACAATTAAAAAAGTGAAGAAGCAACCAACAGAATGGGAGAAAATTTTTGCATTCTACACAAGTGACAGGGGACTAATATCTAGGATCTACAAAGAGCTTCAGAAACCCAGGGATAGTGAAAAAACAAACCCTGTAGCAAAATGGGCAAAGGAAATGAACAGACATTTCTCAAAAGAACAGATTCAAATGGCTAACAAACATATGAAAAGATACTCAGACTCTCTAGCCATCAGAGAGATACAAATGAAAACCACCTTGAGGTACCACCTTACTCCTGTGAGACTGGCCTACATTCAGAAATCGAAAAACAACACATGCTGGCATGGATGTGGGGAGAAAGGTACCCTCCTTCACTGCTGGTGGGAGTGTAGGCTACTACAATCATTGTGGAAATCCATATGGAGAGTGCTTGGAAAATTGCAAATAAACCTGCCATATGACCCAGCAATCCCGCTCTTAGGAATATACCCAACAGAAGTAAAATCTGCATATGAGAAGGGAATCTGTAATCCTATATTTACAGCAGCACAATCTACAATAGCAATGACATGGAAACAAACCAGATGTGCGTCTAAGGAAAAATGGTTAAAAAAACTGTGGTACATCTATTCAATGGAATATTATTCAGCTGTCAAGAAGAACGATATTATTCTATTTAAAACCAGGTGGTCCCAACTAGAAATCATTATGCTCAGCGAAATGAGTCAATCACAAAAGAATAAATACCATATATGCTCTCTCATAAACTAGAAACCATTATGCTCAGCGAAATGAGTCAATCACAAAAGAATAAATACCATATATGCTCTCTCATATAAGGAAGCCAACATAGAAAGGGTAACTCCAATAGTCCATTGAGCGTTTGTTGGCTGTTTCGGCTGTGTCTCAGATGTTTTGATGTTTTTATGTCGGTTTGTTTGCTTCCAAATAATTTCTTTTCTCTAGTGGAGTTCATCAAGTGCCCATGGAGTATGCAATGGCAACATAGTTCCTAAGAAACTTCTGTGTTTCCTTTTAGTTAAGCATGTGCTGCCTACTCAGTGGCACATTACTTAATCAAGGTGCTACAATTTGTTGTTGACGTTGTTGCTGTTGTTATTCATACTGTGATTGATGTGGCTGTTATGAAATGATGTCAATCCAAAAAATAGTTAAAAAAATGTTCTAGATATGAGAAAAAAAAATGTCTTTGGTATTTTGAGATTGCAATAAGCTTGTAAATTGCTTTAAGTACGATGGGTATTTTGATGATATTAATACTTTCAATATATAGGAATTTGATTTTAACAGATAATTTTGTACTATGAATGTTTATTGTTAGTACCAGGTGTGAAATGTGGCTTTTTGTTATTGTTATACTTTTGTTTTCAAAAAATTAATTTTTCTGGCCGAAAGTCTTAATTATTTTAGAGGTAATCCGTGACTACTTTGCCATGTTTGTTTTTCCTTTCTTCCTGCGTGTTCCATGAGGAAGATATTCTGATTTTGTAGATAAAACATGCTTATGCTTTATTGTACAAGAAGTCTTATGTTTTTAAAGCAAATAAAGGTGTTAAAAAAAAAAAGAGAGCACCTGAGGGAGCCTAACGTTACAAAGGGGAAAAGTTTATTTTGGCTCATAGATTTTGAGGTTCAGAAAAAAAAAACCTGGCATCTCCAATGGCTTGGCCTCAAATGAGGCCAACTGGCAGAGCATGGGTAAAGAAAGGATTACATGGTAAACCAGAAAGCTGAATGAGAATGGCTGAGCCACATTTCTTATAACCAATCCTTTTGTGAGAATTCCCATTAAGCAGCATGCCCCTGTGACCCAAGGATCTTCTACTAGATTTTATCTCCTGTAAGTTCCTAGACTCCCCAAGAGTGTGAATCTGGAGACCAAGCCTTTATCACATGGGTCTTCAGGGAGTGCTCAATATGATATCTGGAACTTGTACCATCTGTCTTATTTAATATTCCTTGTGTTATCCTCATTTAAGATGGACTTTAAAAGAGCAGAAACCACCAATTCCAGGCTAAGAACAAGGGTTGGACAATTTCTAGAATGAAACCTTCACTTTGCTGGTATTACTATTAAATTTCCATGGCTCATTATCAGTCTTCAAACACACTGACCGGAGGGAGACAGAACACAGCACTGAGGCTAGGAATAGAGTCAACAACATCAGAATTTGCAGTGGGACTGGAGCAGAACATTTCTCAAAGGAAAACTAGAAGGCTGTATCCAGCAGAGATATGTACATCAGAGGCAGGAGAAAACCGTAGCTACAGTGGGCAAACTAGTAGCATCCAACTGTCTCCCATTTACTCTTTAAGATCTCTTAGGGGAATCTACAATCTTTTCCCTTGAGATTTCAGTGAGATACTTTGTTTCCTTTAGCTTTGGATAACTTTCAAGTAGACATGGCTTCTTTTTCTTTTGTTTTGTTTTTCCCCTTGATCTTTATCTTTCTTTCTTTTTTTTTTTAATTATGTATTATTTAACTTCATTAATTACATTGTATTATGTGACACAGTTACATAGATACTTGGATTCTCCCACCCCTCCCCAAACCCTCCCACCATGGTGGATTCCTCCACCTTGTTGCATAACCACAGCTCAAGTTCAGTTGAGATTCCCCCATTGCAAGCGTATACCAAACATAGAGTCCAGCATCTTATTGTCCAGTCAAGTTCAACGGCTTCTTAGGTATACCCTCTCTGGTCTGAAGACAGCCAGCAGAGTATCATCCCAGTCAATTGAAAGCTCCAACATACCATCAGCAAAAATTTACATCATTATGGAATTAATTGACATAGTAATGAGTAACCAATATGTTAAAAGTAAATGCGAGTTCCCAGCCACCTTCTGTGACCACCTCACCTACACTTCAATTTTAGTTTATATACAACATATAACATTCAAAAAATGGGCACGGGAAATGGGCAAACACTTCACAAAGGAACAAACCCAAATGGCAAATAAACATATGAAAAAATGCTCAAGTTCCCTGGCAATAAGGGAAATCCAAATTAAAACATCAATGAGGTACCACCTAACGCCAGTAAGACTGGCCCACATGCATAAAAGCACCAACAACACTTGTTGGCGAGGTTGCGGGGAAAAGGGAACCCTACTCCACTGCTGGTGGGGCTGCAGGCTGGTACAGCCTCTATGGAAATCAGTATGGAGAATATTCAAACAACTCAAATTCAACATAGCGTATGATCCAGCAATAGCACTCCTAGGAATATATCCAGAACACTTGTTTTATGAGAAACCAACATGCACTCCTATGCTCATAGCAGCACAATCAGTAATTGCAAAAACATGGAAGCAACCAAAATGCCCATCAACAGAGGATTGGATAAGAAAGCTATGGTACATCTACTCCATGGAATACTACTCAGCTATTTATCTTTCTTTTTTAAAAGAAAGATTTATCTTATTTTCATTGCAAAGTCAGATATACAGAGGGGAGGAGACACAGAGAGGAAGATCTTCTGTCCACTGATTGACTCCCTAAGTGATTGCAATGGCTGGTGCTGCGCTGATCTGAAATCAGGAGTCAGGAACTTCCTCCAGGTTTCCCATGTGGGTGCGGGTCCCAAGGCTTTGGGCCATCCTCTACTGCTCTCCCATGCCACAAGCAGGGAGTCGGATGGGAAGCAGGGCTTCTGGGATTAGAGCTGGTGCCCATATGGGATCCTGGTGTGTTCAAGGTAAGGACTTTAGCTGCTAGGTCACTGTGCTGGGCCCCAATCTTTATCTTTCAATTTTCGCCTCAATTTCAGTTTCCCTTCATTTCATGCTCAGAGATAAAAAAACAACTAGAGCTTCTGGAATGGCAGAAGTGTTATGTTGCTTTTATTTCACTACTTTTGTCAAGGACAACAAAGCAGATCACCTACCCTGCTGCAGGACAATTTGTAGATTGAGTTATGAAGGCCACATAGTTTTTAAGCATGGTTTTTGGAGTCTCATTGCATGGGTTCCAATTCTCTATTCACCATTTGCTGTCATGACTTTAAGAACATTTATACCTGCTATGGCTCACTATCATTGTCTGAGCAGTGAGGCTGAGAGTGCCTTACCAATCAGGTTGCTTTAACAATGGATTACATGGCCTGATCTGTGAGCTACACAGTAAAGAACCAATGATGTGGGCAGGATTCTTATTTGTGCCAAAGCTCAGAAGTCTCATAGCTGTCCTTTACTAGAATCTCATTCTTGTCTTCCTAACAAATAATCATATGTAGCTCCAAATTTGGGACTACTTTATCTCAATATTCCTTTCTGCTTTGCAAAGCTTTCTGCTTTAGTTCTACTGCTCTATCCTCTACTTTCGTTTTTCTCTTTGCAAATTCTCATGTTTCTTGCTTCTCACTATGGTCCACAGGATGACTCAGCATTCTTTCACATGAAACTGAAATCTTTCATGTTGGTGAAAAAGGAACACAAAAGTGAACCATAATGAAGAAACTGTGGGCAAGATCTGCTCTAGGCAGGTGGAGGGAGAATTTGTTGTAGGGTTTACTAGTACTTTCAGGCATTTCCAAAACAGATGCAGTAGGAACAGGCTGTGTAGTGATATAGCTAATCCTCAACCTGTGGACCTGGCATCCTTGCCTTCAAACCTGGGTTTCCTTCTAGAGAACTGTGAGATGGTCCCTCTACTGTTACTGATGTGAGCAACTGGTTTTGTTGTACTAAGAAGTCCATTTTTCGTAAGGTAGACTAGGCAGAAGCAAGAATGCAACAGTATGAATACAAATAAGATAGCTTATTATTGCCATGTCCTGGAGAAAGCTCCTGGTTCCTGGCTTTGCACCAGCCCAACTATGGCCACAGCTGCCATTTAAGGAGCAAACCACAAATGGAATGTCTCTTTGTTCCCTCCCTCCTTTCCATGCTGCATTTGTAATTCAATAAATAAAATTTTTTTTTAGAGAGAGAAAGATCAATGGGCAGGAAAAGTGAAATGATGCACAGCCTCAACCTTTAAGGAAAGAAAAATTTTGAAGCCCCTTCCTGCTGTTAGGTACTTAAGCCTGATACAAATGAAAACCATCCTTATATCATAATCTGCTTTTGAAAATCTTCTGAAAATAAATTATTACTTCTCTAGATTTAATGAATCTACTAAGGAAGATGAAGATGATAATAATCACAATTTTAGCAAATACTTGTGTTCCAAGGCCCTCTGGATCACTAACTTCACTGCACTTGTCACTGCCATGCCGATGATGACAAAATGAGTCTCAGATGAAGTTCCTTTCCTAAGGCTCTGTAGCTTTATATATGTGAGTTTTGTCAATACACAAAGGAAGGTCTGCTGGTTAGACATTCTACTTAAGGGAAATTCAGAAAATCCACTAAGTAATACAATGATGTGGAGTTATCATGCTCTTTGCCTTTATTAATCATTGTAATCACTCATTAAGATTCTTCACATTGAAAACTCAGTTATTTTTTAGCCTAATATGGTATTACCAATTTTATTCTTTACATCCTCTTATTACTTTGTTTAGTGATTTTTTTTTCCAATAAGTACTTATTGAGTGCCAATTATACTGAAAATCACGTAAGGTTGAGTAAACTCTCAATCTATAAATGATCACTGTATAAATCTGTTTTCAATCTATAAATGATCACTTGGAGAAAACATTGCGTAAATTACTCCATTAATTGTTTTTTTGAAAAAATAATTTAATTTTGGGTGATATCAATAGGGAAACTGGAATTAACTCAAGGAAGCAAATGAGGCTTCCAAAGGTTAAGAAAATTTCCTTTGTTGAGAGTTTTTTCTTGATTCTACCTGCTAGTTTATCCATAGGCCTTCTCTGTAATTTGCTTTGAGCAAAATCTACTGATGCATTCATACATAGAGCAAGGGCTAAAGTTATTAACCATTCAAAAATTGAGACATTTTTCAATGCTATTGTCAATATTTCTTATGACTATATGCTACATTATTCACAACACTCAAATTCTAAGAAATAGATTTCTTTTATAATATAAGCTATCTTATTTGTATTGATATTGTTGTATTCTTGCTTCTGCTTATTCTACCTTATTAGCAATGGACTTCCTAGTACAACAGAACCAACTGCTTATATCACTGACAATAGAGGAACCATCTCACAGTGCTCTAGCAGGAAACACAGATTTGCAGGCAAGGATACCTTCTAGTATGGAAGCTAGTGCACCTGCTTTAAGATCTAGGACAAAGGAGGTTTGGATTCAGAAGTAACAAATGTGAACTGTAGGAAACAAAATCACCTGAGCTCTCATGAGAGAAAATCAGATTTTAAACTACCAGAAACCAAGTTTTTGCTAGCTGTCATTTAATTTATAATTGATTTCTGGAAATTGTGCTGAATTAGTATGTGTTGTAAAATTTGGAAAGAATCATCTTGTTAAATTTCAAGATTATAAAACTTGCTTCCCTCACTCCAAAGCAGTCTTAAAATATATATTTGACTTCCACAATTCTCATGAGTCAACACAAAATTCTAACACTGAATAAAGATACAGCATGTTCACTGTAGCACTATGCTCCTGACTTCATCTTTGACTGGAGGCCGGGGATTCTGAACATTTGCTTTGTTTACTGCCTCAGCTCCAGAAGCCCAGCTGACCCTGGGTAATGCCAACTCGAACAACTCCCACTGTGCAGTAGAGACTGCTGAGCTCCACTGGAAGACTAGGAGAAGTGTCACTGTGCAGAGTAGCAGATCCAGCTGTGGACTGGGAAAGGAGGCACTGCTCCGCATTGTGCATGAATTCTGCTTCTTGGGCTGAAAAAGAATTAGCCCCCAGACTGAAAACATAGCCCCTGTGGGAGATGAGCGGCTGGCTTATTCACAGCAAGGTGCCAACACTAGCAGGGTTTAGGGATTTTACATTTTTTCCTTGTCCTCCTCAGCACATAATCCTGAAGGTGGGTGTGGTTGGTACTTTGGGAATCTCCAGAGTTCAAATTTCTAAATTCCCACAGAGCACCTAGCAGAGAAAGCTTTGGTTCTTTTCTCAGGTGTCACTGGCTTTGAGCCCAATCCATTGATGCCTCAAATGAGCAGAGCATTTCAAAAATTTCTTCAAGGTTTAGAGGACAGGAAAGACCGAGTGCCTTTTAGCATTAAAAGATACCTTTAAGTTTCCCATTTCCTGTCTCTGGTGCATTCACTTTCAATATTTCTTTCCTATCAACAATTTCTAAACAGCTCTCCAATAGCATTCCATTTCAAATGGAATTGATTTTGTCTTGAGGTAGCTAACATTAGGAGCTAAGTGCATATTTCCTGTTTAATCATTTCAACTTCATTTCCGAAAAAAAAAAAAAAATGGACACACTGAGTATTTAACCTATTTGGTGGTAGATAAAAAAAAACTGTACAGTCTCTTTGGATTAAAGCCTGGAAAAACCAAATAAGAGCTTAAGAGGCAGCAATTTGGGAAGCAGTTAAGTATGTTACTAGAAACAAATCCAGAATCCTTGGAATTTCTTTATGGTTAAAACTTATTTTACTAAATTTAAATTCAAAATGGCAGACAGACTGGGGGAGAAGACAGAAAGAAAATATCTCTTCCATTCTCTGGTTCACTCCATAAAAGGCCACAATGACGTGGGCAGGGTCAGGCCAAAGCTCCAAGCCAGAAACTGCAGCCAGGTCTCTCATGTGGATGACAGGAACCCAAGCACCTGGGCCATCCTTTGCTGCTCTCTCAGGTGCATTCACAGAGAGCTGGATCAGAGGGGGAGCAGCTGGGACTCTATCAAGTAGTTTAGAAGGATGCTGATGTCGCAGGTGGCAGCTTAACTCTGTGCCACAGTACCAACCTTGAATCCTTGGAATTTCTGTGAATAAAATCTCAACATTTTGATGGAACCAATCTCAGAAGACATCTAGTCCAATTACACATCCAGTGTTTAAGTCCCATCTTATCCTTTCCATGTGGTCATCCTGAAATATGAAATTTAGCATATCCCCAAAGATCAAACTCTGATGAGGAGGAAGGTTTTAATTATACGGATTCAGAATCTATGTCATGGTAATATTTTACTCATTGGTTCTGGAGAAGCCCATGAGGACTACATAAAAGAAATTCAAAATTTTATTCCACAGCCCATTAAATTTTTAGACAGCCTGACACTTCCAATTCTGTCGGGTTCTCACATTTCAAATTTGTGGAGCGGATTCCAATATGTTTATGATAGTTTGCAACCAGGACACTGGATTTCAATTCTTTGCGACAGTTACATCCTAAATAGAGCAGAGTAAACCATTTCTTTATTCAGTATTATTATAAGAAGTCAAATTCTATTAAATAAAACACTATCAAGAAAAATGTCACCCAACTCATTTCAGAAATGAGCTAAAGCTCTTAATAGAAAAATCTTCTGGAAAGAAGATAAGTAAATAATCAATAATCACCTGAAAAAATGGTCAAAATCACTAATCATTAAAGAAATGGAAATAAAAATATGATATAGTTCCTTCTACTCTTTAAGGGTGGTTACGAATAAAGAGTAGGAGAGGGAGAGATGGAAAAGGAGAGAAAGAAGGGGGAGGTGAAGAGTAAAAGGGGGAACAGAAACAGAAAATAACATAGTTGGACAGAACATGCAAAAAGATGCTTTCTTTTGAACTAATTGTAGGAATATAAATTGTATAGTTACTGTGAAAAACAAAAATAGAATTATCTTACATTCTAACAATTTTACTTATGTGTACCTACCCAAAAGAATATGAAGCTGGATTCTAAACAGATATCTGTCTAATGAAACTCATAGGTATATCATCCATAATTTCTTTTTTTAAAGACTTACTTATTTTTATTAGAAAGTCAGATTTACAGAGAGAAGGAGAGACAAAAATCTTCCATCTGCTGTTTCACTCCCAAAGTGGCTGCAATGGCCAGAGCTGAGCCAATCTGAAACCAGAAGCCAGGAGCTTCCCCCAGAGCCTCCATACTGGTGCAAGGTCCCAAGGATTCAGTCCATCCTCTACTGCCTTCCCAGGCCACAAGCATGGAGCTGGATTGTAAGTGGAACACTGGGACATGAGCCAGCACCCATATGGAATGCTGGCACTTGGAGATGAAGGATTAGCCAGTTGAGCTATTGCATTGACCTAAACATGGATGAACTTTGAGGATATTGCCCCAAGTGAAACAAGGCAGTTACACACATACAAATGTTGTTTAACTCCATGTAAATAAGGTACTTGTAATAATTAAATCAGACACAGGAAGAAGAATGGTGGGTGTCGGGGACAAGAGGAATGGTGGAGGGAGTGTTACTCTCTAATGAGCAACAAGCTTTAGTTTTGCAAGCTGAGAAGAGTTCTTGGAGCTGGATGGTGGTGATGTAGCCCCACAGTTTGAATATACTTTGTGTTATTTAATTACACATTCTAAAATAGTTAAGATGGTGAACTACATATATTTTACCACAAAACACGAATGAAAAACCATAAAGCTTTGTTTTCTATAACAGAACAATTCTGTTTCTTTCCAGAACATACATCTATTGCTTATATTACATGTCAAGTTTTTTAAATACTTGCTATTGGTTAATAGAGCAATCCGCACATCAATACACATTAATAACAATTAACATTTCTTCTGTCACTATGTCTTGGGAACTACTCAATTACCTTTATATATTGACTCACTTAAGTTACTAAGTAGATACTATGATTATTATGTGGAAACTGAGACACTCATTGAGAGATAAAGTAATTTGCTGAACCAGAGTTGGCTCATAGACATCTATGCATTAAAGAACACTTTGGGTACAAGTGCTCAATCATTTGTGTGACTATATTTTTTTCTGGCTGAATGTTTCTCAACTGTAATGTTGTGACACATGGTTGTAGTTAACTGTGACATGTTTCAAAACTAATGTGCTTCTTTTTAAAAGAACAGATCAAAGATTACTATCAAGTCACATTCACCTTCATTTCAGCAAACATTCTTGAGTGTGGTACATAGGTATGTATTACAGTTACCATGGGAATAATAATATATACATTCCTGAGAAAAAAATGACAAGTAGAAAAATCAACTATCAAATGTTTTCAGTGGTATAAAAATATGGCAAATGCTGCTTTGGCCCACATTTTTCCTTTCTTGGCTATAGGATTTAACAAAATACTGCCACAAATCCAATCTGAGACTTTCTTCTGCACATTTTGATGGCCATGACCTTGTATTAGGGTTCTATCATCTTTTCCATACAGTCTTAGCATGATATAGAAAAATTGAAAGAACATAATGAATATCCACAATGTCCCACTATATTAAACATATTAGCAACTCTGCTTCTTTTATATTTATATGTATGTGTTGTTTTACGGACCACTTTGTTCATAAGTTGTAAGCACCCTGGAAATTTTTCCTGGGGTCAGTCACTTGCCTTTTGTTTTTTAAGATTTATTTATTTATTTATTTTATTGCAGAGTCAGATAAACAGATAGGAGGAGAGACAGTGAGGAAGATCTCCCTTCCAGGTCTCCCAAATGGTTGCAGGGTCCCAAGGCTTTGGGCCGTCCTCAACTGCTTTCCCAGGCCACAAGCAAGGAGCTGGATGGGAAGTGAGACCACTGGGATTAGAACTGGTGCCCATATGGGATCCTGGTGCATACAAGGCAAGGACTTTAGCCGCTAGGCCACTGTGCTGGGCCCCACTTGCCTTCTTGATTTATTCCCTGCTCTTCCCATGAATGGTTAATGTGTCTCTGGCTGCCAGTATTTGCAACTATACTTTCCAAATTTCTTTGTAACTGGGTTCTGCTTAGGTTTTGGTCAATGGGACACACTCGGGATCCTGGGTCAACTTCCATAGGAGGACCTTTACTCAATGGGCTTTGATAAAAATCACTTCCATTTTCTTTCCCATGCAAGGGCTGGTAAAAACTTCCTGATCTTCAGATTTCTGGATTGTCTTTGTTCTCTGCTTCAATTCATGCAGCATCTTTTTATCCACTTCCCGGAGTTGAATCCCCTCCTTTGAGCACAATCTTTCTTCCTGATTTTAAAGAATGCAGACTTAAAATTATTTTACATGTTTCCCTGAAAATAAGGACATTTTCTATCAAACCTCAAAACTATTATCATTGAAGGAAGTTAACAATACTTACCTAATATAATTTAACACTGTAGTGCACATTACTATTTCATGACTTGTTCCTCAAGTGTTATTCCTTCAAAGTAAACCCAAAGTTCAATCACACAGTAGTACCAAGAAAAAAGTCATGAATATTGAAGGAAAACTAGATTGGTCTCCTCTGAGTTTTTTTTCCCTTTTGGTGCTACTGTGTCTGCTTCTAAACTCTATAGTATTTATGATCTGGAAGTTAGTTATAACAACTTAATTATATTGTTTTGGTAAGAATGATTATTAGATGCTACTTACTTCATACTGTCTCAGGAAATTCAACTCGTCAGGGTGTCCCACTTCCAGCAATAATCTGTGTGATCACTGAGATGAGGTCATAACTACCACATTCTCTCCATTATAAAAGTATTTCTTATATTTGAATTGTGTGTTTTTGCATTCTAGTTGCCCTGTATGACTATAATTAAATGTCAGTATTACATTTTTGTTATATTTTGAACTTGAGGGCTCTCTACATAGCTTAGTCATCCCTATAATTTTTATAGAATAACTTGTGAACTATATGTTTTGTAAATATTTTTAAAGGATCTACCATTAACTTTACAGCAGTGTGACTGATTGGTGTTGCATCCTAGTTCTCTTTCACTCACTCTTTTTGTTAGTCTCTTTTGCACTTCTGGCTTTAAGAAGCAAAGAAAGTAAAATCGGTTGGAGCTAAAGTCAACTGCTTCCTGTCTATTCAAATAAGCTGACTCAACATGTCAGAAAATGAACTCATCATCTTTCCTACCAAACTTGCTTTTCTCCTTGTATTGCTTAACCCAGTGATCTGCGTCACTTGATAGCACTAACCACAAACTGGGGATTGTCTTTGATCCTTGACTATCAATCACATCCCAATCCAATTATTTCCCAAGGTGTGTCCATTCTGCCTTTCTGGTGTGCCCTCTTCAACCACTCAAATATTATGTCATTACTCAAGGTCAATTTTTCACCAACTCTCATGTAGACTGCTTCAAAAACTGGCTTCCTTGCTTCCAGGATCATCTGCAAATCACATGCTTTACCTCTTTTGTTCTTTCAGCACATCTAGTTCCTTCTTGCTTTAGAGTCTGTGAGACATTGCCATCTCTTCCTGGAATGGCCCCAATCTACACCCTACTGACTTTTTTTAAAAAAAGATTTATTTGTTTTTTATTACAAAAACTTACACAGAGAAAGAGAGACAGAAAGATCTCTTATCCTCTGGTTCACTTCCCAAATAGCTGCAACAGCCAGACCTGAGCTGACCAAACAGAAACCCTCTGCCCGCTGAGAAGGAGGTATTTGGTTCCAGATTTTCCTGCAGTCTTAAAAAGTTCTTCCTGATCCCCCTTTTCTTCTGAATTAATCTGCATTCCCATTATTCTCTCTCAGCAAAATTTTCTTTTACTCCCTGGACTTGCTATGACTATATAAATACAGAAATATGTAAGAATGATATATGAAAAAAGGCATAGCTTGAGTCTGAAGCAGGGGTCCCCAGACCAGCTTCATGACCACAGTGTAGGTCTTCAGAGACAGCCTTGGGAGAAATCCACTGAGGGCACAGTAACATCAAGGGGGACAACCCAATTGACAAAATACTATCAGCGGCAAGGACCATATGAGCATGTGGGAACCATAGGAGGGATAATGTCTGGAAGAAACAAGAGAGAATTCCACTCTGCTTCTTCCCTCTATCTCATTTTTGTGGCTCTACAGGCCAATGATGAATCTAGACATTTACAGTTTACAGCAGCCCTGTGAAATCACAAGGCAGGGCTGATAATAGTTGCATAAGAAAAAAAGCAGTCGGGATTGGCTCCAAATTCCAGTATATTAAATAGCCACCTCTTTTTCTTGAATGAATTGCCTTATGTTTTTCTGCTTCTTTTAGAGAATAGGCAAATGATAAACAGGGACTTAAGAAGGAATAAAAATAAACCAACGATGAATTTTAACAAAGCTAATTCAGAAGGATGCAAACATTACTGCATGAATCTGAATAGGAAAAAGGAAAATGTTCAAAGAAAACTGATTATACAAAGCATTACAAAAATAGCAGGGAAATGCATGGGAAAAAATGTAACATGAAAATAAGAAATCACTATTTCCTAACTTCCTTATTTACTTAGTCTCTGGTAACCATCACATCACTCCAATGAAATCTCAAACCTTTCACTTGACCTGCAAAGCCCAGCCTCTGGGCTCTGCCCACACTCCCAGCTGTTTCACACCTCTCTTCTGCCTAACTTGGACCCAGCCACATGGCCTACCTTCTGTTGCTTTTTTTTTTTTTAACTCTTACATTAAAAAAAAAATTATCTGAGAAAGACATAAAGGGGAGGGGGAAGAAGGGAGGGATAAAGCACTCCCAATCATTGGTTCACTACCCAAATGACTACAATAGACCAGGGCAAAGCCAGGAAATCCAGGAATTCAGCCAAGATACCCCCCATGAGTGGAGGCACCCAACTATCCGAGTTATCACTACTTCCTCCGGAGTCTGCATGGTCTATGCTGATTGTTTCCAGGTGAGCCACAACCCCAACCCCAACTCATCTTTGTGGCAGCCTCCCTGAGGCATGTTTTGCCCTGGGATCCTTCAAAGGTTTCTGTGGTCCTGCCTTCTGTTGGAATTAACTCCCATATCCATTAACCTCTCTCTAAGCAAATTTTTCTTTTACTTAGTAAGAATTTACACCTGTGTTACTGAATTTTAAGATTTGAAAGTATCATAAATGTGGAAAACCATGGGCATGGGACATGAGGCTGAAGGAAAACTCAAACAGGTCTTCAGAATATTGGATTCAAACAGGGAAAAAAACATTCTAGGAAGTATATACTCCATTGAAAATATACTATATAATAAAACATCATCTTATACTTAGGTAATGACAATGAAAACCCTAGTGTCACCAAATACTGAAGTTTGTCCAAGCAAAATCAGGCTGCAAATGTAAGTTGAGATTGTAGCAGGATTGCTTCCTATCTCAACATCCACTCTCTTTCACTGACAAGTCATTAACTATATTTACCAAATAACTCTGGTGTTTGTAAGTTTCTGATTGAAGGCGCCACAGAACTGAGCCCTAACTGATCTAAGATCCACTGGTAGTATCAGAGAAAAGCAGATCCTGGTGATATCATCCTTTGATTTGCTGTTACAGGATCACAATAAAATACTTTATTCTAACAGATCGGGCCCTGATTTTATTTAGAGTAGCAATGCAACCAGATGAGGCCGCTCTTCCAAACCTCCCTGTAATTAGGTATTGTTAGGAAACTAAGAGCTGGCTGTAAGATCTAAGTGGCAGTGTTGTGTAAAACTTTCGAAAACTCTGAGTAGAGAAAAGTGAATTATTTGAAGACCTCTTCCTCCCTCTGCTCTCCTTTCCTTTTCCCCACTTCATTTTCTACTTCTACTTTCTTCTTCTCTTTCTTCTTTTTCTGTATTCATGTCCTTCTGCTTTTCCTCCTATCCTCTGGATTTGGATAATGATGAATGGTAATCAAAGAACTATCTTGGACCATGAAACAATGCAATTTCTTACAAAACTAAACATGCAATGACCACACATTACAGCATTTGCATTCTTGGGCATTTATCCCAGATAAGTGGAACCTTATGTTTCTACAAAAACCTGTACAAAAACATAAGATTTATTTATAACAGTAGAAAACTGAAACAACCTGGAAATGCTTTGTCATGAAAATGGTACATTTGTGATGTGGTACATTCATGCTGTGGAATATTACACAGCAATAAAACGAAGCAAAATTTTACTACTTGCCACATCAATCAGGACAATTCTCCAGAAAAATGACACTGAATTAACAAAGCCTGGTTTTCATATACTTCCACCTGTATGACATTTTTAAATGAAAAAAAATTATATCCTTGAATAAAAGTTAGTGGTAGCAGTTTTTGTTGATGAAAACAGCAACATGTATTGGTGAAAATGTTCTGTATCTTGGCTGTAGCAATGACAATATCCTGGTTGAGATACTGTAATCTTGTTCTTCAAAATGTTGCCATTGGGGGAAACGGAGTAAAGGCTATGTAGCATTATTCTGTATTATTATTTATTGCCATTGCATAAAAATTTACAGTCATCTTTAAAAATTGACTTAAAAACAGCCAAAAATGATGCTAATAAGGAAAACAGCAATTTGAAATCTACTTGAGATACGCTTAAAACTTTTTTCCTGGACTTGGACCTATGACAATCTTTTTTAAAGTTACCCAAGGGAGTCAAATGTTTTTTTAGATTCTAATTCAAAAGAAAGCTGTTGACAAATGGTGCCAGGGTTAGTCTTAGCACTATGGGAAGAGCCTTAACAACAACTGCAAGCCAGGTGACAAGTGCAGAACCCTTTGGGAGAGGGTACAGCAGTTGGAGAGACCAGGATTGCTGTGCTTATCATTTGAAGTTGCCCCAAAACCAACCAAATGGGACTGTGAGGAATGTTGGTGCTTCCTACTCAATCTTTGTCAAACTAAATGATACAGGATTTTGAACACTGCGCGTTGAGATCACAATCTTGCAGAGACTGGGTGACTGCTTAGGCAAATGACTTGTTTGACGTTTCTGTCTCCTACTCGAGCAGGACAAAAGAAGAGAGAGGGTGTGGGGACAAAGGCAGGGAATGTAATGGAGGAAAGTGTGTGGCCACAGTGTGGCTAGATTCCTGTGCACCAACGGATATCACACAAGGGCCGTCAGGCTGGAGTCGTCAGGATATGGCTTCAGCCAGAAGAGAACACTCCTTACCTCTGCCTTCCTAACACAAGAGAAATGAAACACCAGAAGTGAGAGATAAGGAGAATCAGCTGACAGTGACCCTTATAGCTGACAATGGAGAAGGGTTTAGAGCCTTCTACAGAGTTCACCGGATGCTCTCAATGGAAGCCAGAGGATTTTGAGTGAGTTCAGCAATAACCAGAAAAAGAATGAAAATAAACAGAGTTGACTGCAAGAGCCACTGGTTTTATAAGAGGTCCCCATCCCTGGACAGTCCCTTGCTCCTGACTCAGCACAACAGACTAGCTGCTGCAATGCTTGTCAGTGTTCGTGTACATCAGCCTCACCTGGGAACTATAAAAGCATCCTTCTCAAGTCTCATCCTAGACATTGGGATTGAATGATCATATTCCATACTCCCACTTCCAGCTGTGCCACTGTCCCAAATGCCACTTTCCTCTGGATGATTCACCACCCTCTGAGATCAAGATAGACAAAGTTGGCCTCCCAACCAACGTGTCTGTGGCACTGTATCAAACTCAACATGGCATGGTCTCTCTAAATAATTTTTCTTTTCCCAAGTCATCTTTCTTGGGTAATGGCTCCTTAATCTATCTAGCCATACAAGCCTGAATCTTCAAAATTATTCGCGACATATCCTTCATCTTTCTTCTCTATCAGTGTCTCCCAATTTTCCCTGCTCCTTTCCATTATCACAACATGAGACTGTGTAAGTTACCCTCCCTCCTTGCCTGTTCTGGAGCAGTGGCCTACTGACTGATCTCCTTTGTCCATTTTGACCATTTCCAATTCAGTTATCCCATTGCTCCTGATAGAACTCACTTGAAGTGCAACTATAGTCTCATCACCCCATTTTTGTTTCAAGCTGGAAATATGTGGAAATATGTAAGTGATTTTCCACAGTGCTAAGGATTAGAAGCCAAATCACAGACAAACCTTCCAGGCTTTGCCTGGTCTGTCATTTGCTTATCTTTTGTCTCAAACCACTTCACTCACTGCACCAAATATATTGCCCTTCCTTTTGATATTTCTCTGTGAGCCAAGGTCTCTTCAACCACAGGGTCTTTGTACATGCCGTTCTCAGTGTGGGAGTGTTTTTGTTAGGCATACTTACCCCACCCCAATCCTTCTGCTGTTACACCTCAACTGATCCTCAGAGGTTTTAACTTTACGTCATTAGCATGTATCTAGGATTATCCTAAGGCACATACATCCTTTCATTTAACCCACACAGCATTCCAAAGATGTTTGTGCTCTTGTCAATCACATTTTACAACTGATTAACTGAGGTAAAGGATGATTAAAATAACTTCTCTTAGGCCACAGAGTTGTTTCATGACCTCAGATTTGTTTAGTTCTAAAGCCCATGTTAGATATGTTATCTGGTGTCACTTTTCAAAAACATGATGCAGGACATCTCTGCCCTGTGGAACCTCTCTTCCATCTAGTATATCAGCTGCCCACTAACAGTCGACCCGAAGTGAGTGCCTGCCTTCCAGGCCAAGCCACCAGCCTCTAGCTCCTGTGGCTTCCCAATACCGGTGGTAAACAAATGACAGTACAGAGAGAGGCAAGTTGGACAGATTACAAAGTAAATTCAAGAGAGTATAAGGAAAACATGACAAATGAGAATCATGAAGTGGGAGGATGGCAGGATCACCAGAGGCCAGTAGGGCTTATTTTGCATGTGCACAAGGAATGAATTATTAGTGACAGCAACAATGGGGCTTTCTCAGAGATGGAAGAGGCCCTTTACTGAAGGAGAAAGTAAACATTACTTAGAACCAATCTCATATCATACCTTAATGTTTACGAAGGAGCAGAGGGAGATGGGCCAGGAAAGAACCAGATTTCCCAGGGGGAGGAAATCACAATGAGAACAAGCAAGCTGGATGCAGCCTCAGCCTGTTTGAACAAGAATATCCAAGGAGAGTGGAAGCTGTATGATAGGATTTTACACAGCAGGAGTCCCTCCTAGACTTGTTTCTGTAAGTGCTGAATGTTGGCAAATATCAAGGCAAGAAGCTCTCCACAACTTCAGATCTCCACAATTTCCTACAGGTTTTGGTACATTAGGTTTTCCCCAAGCTCAGAATCTTGACAAAATTGAAAACAGCTTTTACTTGTAACAGGAGTGGGGAATAGTTAAGTAGAATATGGCACATGGCATGATATAGAATAGTATGCAGCATTTCCAATGATACAAAATATAAAATTCAATGAATCAATATAATATTGATGGAAAAAGGCATGGCACAAAATACAAACTCACAACTATGTTAAAAACATTTTTCTTTCTCTATTATCTCTGTTGTTCATTTCTACAAGTTCTTCATTGAGTATGCATTATTTCAGTTCTCAGGTTCAAAAGATAAATATTATTCATAGTGTTTTATGCATATTTATTCTATTCTATATATATAGGTGTCTGTGATACTTTTCCTAGGTTTTGGGCCATGCATCTGTGCTCTGTATTATGAACAATGCTTAGTTCCTGTCCTTCCTTTTCCCAGGAGAGACTCAAGGAAGCTTTTGATTTCTGCCTCTCTTTTTTGCTTCTGAGGACACCCAAGTCAACTTTAGGAAGTACCCTTAAGAGGCCCTAATTGCTAAATTATTTAGCACATATTGTCATCTTTAGCATTCCCATCGACCCTTAGAGTGAGTTAGCTTAGAATGTGGTTTAACATGACTTCAGCTACCATCTCATGATTCCTAAGGATCAGGAATCTGGCTATGGCTTAACTGAGTTCTCTGTTCAGGGTCCCTCAAGGTTGAAATCAAGGAGTTGGTTGGGGTGTGACCTCGTCTGAACTTCAAGATTCTTCTGTAGACTCCATGGTTTTTGGAAGGAGTATGAAAACATACCGTATACACATTTTGTGTAGACTTTAGCAGAAAATTGTTGCTACCATCTTCATTTACTGAAGAGTTTCCAAAGACTATGAGGTACATTGTTAAAAAATTAAAAGTACAATTTACAAAAGTTATCTCTATGAGTCTAGATTTTCTTGGTACTATAAATAATCAATGAAACCATCAACTAACTAAAATCTAGAAACAGATTTGGGGCTGGGGAAAAGAAAAGAATAGTTATTGATTTTTATATTGGTGAAATTAAATTTCAGATTTCATTTGACAAAGGAGAATTTCTCACTGTTAAATGGCTTGAAGCTGTTTACAGAAACAGCTGCTGCAGAGACTTAGAGAGAGCGGCATTTATTGGGGCAAGAGGGGTGAGCTACTGAAAAGATGTGCCTGACATTTTCTGGCTCATGTAGGGTGAAACTGTCCTGCTAAGACATCATGCACTAAGCAGCTGCTTTAGGGGAAAATTTTTTAAATCCAGCTGTGCTGCTACCTCAGAGCCAAACAGTAGTCTGGCGTTTTCAACAACATCCAAGATGATAACACACTTTCACATTAAAGAGTCTTTGGAAGGTTCATGGGAAATCTACATTACAAAAAATTATGTATGAATTTGCTGGTTTTTTGCACCAAAAATAAACTTATCTTTTAACACCATTTCCATGCACTATACCTATTTCAGGTATTATTCGAAGCTCTATATGTGCAGTAGCTCATTATTCCTTGCTATAACTCTGTGGGATATGCGTAACTACTGCTGTCCCTACTTGGCAGGCAGGGACACTGAGTTACTATCCTTTTACACACAGCTAGCTTTCTCATGGGAGTCTGAGCTATTTGGCCTAGGATTAACTAGACTGTGATTGTCTGTTTATTTGCTTCAATCCAAGAATGCTTTCTTGCTCTGATAATACAACTTTAAAAAATGGAGAAACATTTCCAAAACAGAATAGCCACTCTAAAGCCAAAACACAGGGGTCTCCTGAAAGTTGATTTGATTGAAGCAGAACTTGAGAAGATAGCAGCTGAGCTGAAGGGGCTGGTAGATTGCTAGATGAAACACATGCCTCTTGGTCACTTGGGTATCATCCTGAAGAGAGGGGGCTCTGGTGCCAGGTCAGTGCTGGCCTGGTTCTATCCACGTTTGTACTGCTTTAGCGTTTGAGCTTGCCCCTTCTCTTCCCTTCTGAAAGTATGTTTCTGAATGTAACTTCCTTGGATGTATTCCCAAAGAGGTGACATTTATGCTTACCTCTGTGGCTGCTTTGGACTTTCAGCATTGCGCTTGGCTGCCCTCCCTGACTTGACATTTAAGGACCGCCATTCCTGCCATAGTTGGTCTCTTGGCCTTCTTGGCATCCCTTTCCTACCTTTTGCCCTTCTTTGAGATGTGGTTATTGATCATGAGATCAGTTAGCCCCACTCCTGGTTAGCCCCACTCCTGGGAGCTTTACAACATTTTTACCACAGACATTGCCATTGTGTCCATGATACCACACCTATTCTCACCTTAATTAGGTGACAGATGCTATTCTCTTCGGTTTCTCAACATTTCCTTGTGGGCATTCACACTAACGCTAGAAGAGTTGTATCATTTACAAAGAAAGAGGTTTTAGTTAGAGTGTTTTGGTTGAAATCCAAGAAAAATGATCTTAAGCTTCAAATAGTGAATAATTTTTAACATATCAAAGGGCTTTGCTTCTTGCTTCTTTGCCTCTGCATGGCTTTCTCTGCTCTCTCTGCCTGACAGCCAGAGCTTTACTGGTTCACTTTATCCATCCCCACAACAAAGGGGATGTTCCCTTCTCTAGCATCTGGTATTCTTCACAGTGAAGACTCTGCTTGGCCTGACTGGTTGAGCCAAGGCCCCATGGCTGGCCCAACCCTCAGCAACCTGCCCTTGCTCCACAACGAGATCGGGACTCCTCAAAGGAAAGCATTGAGCTTCAAAAGAGATGGAAATTGTGCTAGGGCTGTTCTTTGCTGCAGCTCAATATATAGGGAGAGAAGTCTTCAAATGTAATTAGCCTCCAACAGGTTCTAAAAAATTTGTTACCAGTTTTTATCTGAGTGACAGGATTTAAGCTTATCATTTGAGCTGAAAGTGAGCTGCAGAATGCAACTCAGTAGGAAAACAACAGTTTCATTCAGTCTATGTAGGGTGTTATGATTGTGCAACCCCACACACTGGAAGTCAGAAGGAGTGGAAATTTTTTGTATAGGTACAGGGAAATCCTGTCTCCTGGACAGAGAAAGCTGAAGGAGCTAATATTCAAACAGACCAGTACAAGACTACAGTGAGTATCAAATCGGCAGTAGGTATAATATTGTTTAAGTTGGTGGTGTATATAATGAAATCTTCAAAAAGGTCATGGAAATGCATATTATAAATAATTATGCATGGGTTTAATTATTTTGTATAAACTTACTTTTTCATTCAATTTTCCATGAATTATTTGAAGTCATATTTTAGGTACAGCTATTGCAAAATACCATTAGCTTAGGAATGAACCTGACTCAATGGAAAATGTCAGAAGTTGCCTGACTAGGAAACACAAAGTGTCTCAACACATCAACAGGGGTACTTTTGACCCTGTTCAGGAATCAGCAAGAAGCCAGTCAATTCTGTGCTCCAATTAATAACCAGGGATCTGGAGGTAATTCAAGAAGGGGAATTGTGAGGGTGTGAGGATGGAGACAGATACATAAACAAAAGAAATCGCTAATCTAAACTTAAAGGGAGAGTTCTGGGACTTTTTTTTTTTCATAGGGCCATACCTCAAAAGCTGCCATCTGGGTGAAATCATGATGGAGTGCTTTCTGGAGTGCTCTCACCCTCAGGGTGGGAAGTTCTTCCTAAAGACTTCTGAAAGCTTCTTTCGCAAGCATACTCCTGTCACACAGACAATAGGATGTTTGCAGTTTCCTCTCTTTTCCAAAAATTCTGGCTGATGGGGATTCAGAGCTAGGCACTGCAGTGTTTAGTTTTCTTTGAAGCAGACAGTGCAAGACATGGGCATGTCATGAACACGGCAAAGAAAAAGAATATGCCTTTTAAAAAATTCAGTACCAGAAATTTGGGACCCTGAAAATTGAAGTCTGTGAAGAATGCACTTCTAAATCTTTAACAAGGTGCCGCTGGGGAAGAATGGTGCTGGGGCAGGGGTGGAGTGGGGTGAGGTGGGGGATGGAATTCAAATACCAGCCTGAAGGAATCATTTCGATTACAATGTAAGAGAAGTAAGAAGTTACTGTAATGAGGTCAGTTCTGGTCCTCATGTTATTAGCCAACCAGTGAGTAGTACATAGACAAGGTAGATGAGAAATTAATTAGTGTTATGGGGGCTTTATAATCTGAGGTATTCACAAGCATAGCAAAACTAGGTCTGTCTTCTTAAAAAAAAAAACAGATTATAGAGAGACCTTATTAAAGCACAGAAGGCTCAGCTATTTAAGATGGTGACATACATAGAGGCAGGAATGCGCAGAGAGACGCTGAAAGGCAGCCAGGCCCTGAAGGAATTTCAGTGGAATTTCTTCACCGGAGGAGTAGTTAATAAATAGAGCAGATTTCTAAGGGCAGAAACTAGAGCATAACTACAAATACTTTTCTTCCTTTCTTCTTTACAGAAAGCAATGATAGGAAGTTGGAGAGGAAAAGAGTTGAAACAAAGAAAAACAAGCTAAGCTAGCCCTCCCAGCCACCTCCCACGAACAAACGTCTGTTCCCGGATGTTCAGAAGGTTGCACCGTTGAATAATCATAACACATACTGTGAAGGTGGCCTGGGGTCTCAGTTTTAGACTACTACTAGACATCATTAAGAAGTGCATGTAATATAACACTTTTCAAAAGACTGAAATCCTATTCGCTGGGTTTTGCTGTGTCTGTTTCCATAATTTCCCACTGTACAGAACAGAAATGAGAGACTTTGCTCTGGCTCTGCAATTACCCCTCCTCTTGCCTTGGATGCACAACTCTTCCTTCCAGTTGGAGAAACAGTACTTTTTCTCAGGCAGTTTCACTGTACCCAGTGCTTGGGAAGCCAAGGTTCTAAAATATCATTACTTTTTTCCATCAAATGTACTTGGATGGCCACTAATTAACTGTGCACATGAGTTTCTATTATTATGATTTTAAAATAAGGACTGAAAGGAAAAAGGAGTAGGTATAAGAGTGTATATCTGTCAACCAACACTTCTGCAGGTTTATCAATGTACAGATTTTCTCTCACCTCACCAGTCAAAATAACTGTTATAAACAATCAAGTTGATGAAGGCGTTGTGAAAATTTGCCAGTTCTCCCTTTGTGTCCTTTCGCTATCCATTAAAAGTGAAAGCATTTTTCACTCCTGAAGCCTTGAGATTTCTTGACATCTGGGGTCTCTCAGGGCACCAGCTCAGGGAGCTCCCATGAAGGTCTTGGCTGACACGTCTGTGCAGCAGTGGTGTCACCACAGATGGCATTGCTAAGACCACACACCACACGATCATGTGGGGTACTTATCCAGATTTAGATTCCTGGGATCCACATTAGACTCACTGAAGAAGAATCCCAGAGCCATATCTCCTGCTTCAAACCACATATCCCATTTCTGGAGGCCCATGTATCTAAGAATCAGGTTGGTAATGAAATCAGATGCAGATTTACAGTCTCTAAGCCATGGGATTCTTCTTAAGAGGGGGATTCTGAACTCACTGTACATTGCTCAGTAGAAGGGTATGAACTGGAACAGATGGGGAACAATTTAAACAAATAACCTCCTCAACCAATCAGCAAGCCAACCAAGGGAAGTCAATCTCATCACGTGCAAAGCTAGCAAGTAGGGGCCACTGGTAAGGATGTGGAGATGAGTGAGGGATTAAAGGCCTAAGAACATGGAACTTTATGGGAACATGTGGAAAGGCTTTTATACTGAGACCAGAGGACTGGCCCCTCTACCTTGTGCAGAGAATCTTCCTGGTCTAAGTTAGCCCCTGTTTTTATGAGCCCTGTCCAGGCAGGAAAGACCTCTACTTTGCATTGTGAGCCTCACATCCCCTTCACCTCTGAATGGATGACCCCTGGACTATTCAACCTTTTCCTGGCCTTCTCTATCACTGGAATTTCCTCCTTCCCTGTTTCCATGGGAACTGTCCAATTCCCAGGGGTCAGCACTCTGTGGCCTATTTTCCTCCAGGCCAATTTTACAAGACTCAGGGTATCGAGTGGCTTATGACAGCTTTCCTAACACTATGGTTGATCAAATGGGCCTTTGTAGATGGCCTGGGAACCGTACCATTATTTATAATGATTTTTTTCTATGGGGAAATTCTTGGAGTTCCTAACACTCCATTGACCAGTGACCTTTTGAACATGTCTGTCCCATCTCGGCTCAGTGGAGGGTGAGATCACTAGGGGTTGTCAGAGCCAAGCTGGGAACAGCAAACCAAGGCTGGGGAGTCTGAGGGCAAAAGCACAAGGGCATATCTGCGGAGGCGCAGCAGGATTGAGATGTGCGGGGTCAGATAGAGATTCACAGCAGGGCGAGGGCCAAGAGAAGGTTTTGGTGTCCATGTACGTAGATGAATCTACGGTCAAATGGACTGGATAAGGATCAGGAGTAGAGAGAGTGCATGAAAGGTCATATAAAGAAACCAGCTTCAGTCAAATGTGATCAGATTGGATGAATGTCTGGCCAAAATGAAGTTTCAGAGTTCTTCGAATTGGTTCGGCTTCTAAGAGCTTATCTAACCCTAGAATTGTAAATAAAAGGCAACTGAGGTTGCTCAACTAAGTTGGTTGTGAATTCATCTTTGACACATAAAATAGTATTCAGGCATAAAATGGAAATGACATGCTGAAACATGCTACAATATGGACAAACCTTGAAAAAACAGTGGTACGGAATCCAAACACCAAAGGTAGATTATTCTAGAACTTTCCTATCTAAAATGTCCAGAATAAGCCAGTTCATAGAGACAGGAAGCAATGAGTGGTTGTCATAAATTATGAAATGACTGTTAATATTATTGGATTTCTTTGGATAATGTAGTCGATTTTTTTGAAGTGATGAGAATATTCTGGAAGTAGGGTCAACTGTCACATAATCTTGTAAGTGTATTAAAACCCTCCAAATTGTACACTTGATTTCAAAGGGTGAATTTAATGGTATTTGAATGTCTCCACCTTCTGAAAAGAGTGCTACTGGTTTGTTGAGGGGGACTTTGTTTCTTGTTTGGTTTGCTGATTTGAGAGCTCAGGTGCTATTTTTTGTTCTAGCTGTTTTAGTGCGTGTGGCTTGCCATTTTAATGAATTGATTATATATAATCTAGATAAAACCTACTAAGCAAATGCAGTTTTCCATAAAATCTCCTGGTTCTCCCTTTCACTGAAATGTCCTCTCAAAGCTCCGCACACCTAGAATTTCTGACATGGATGTTTGAGCTGTGAGTCTGTGCGTGCTCACCCCTGCATTGAAGCCTTGATGTGGGACCACCACTTCCAAGATCCTGTTTTAGAGTTTTGTAATAGTACAGACAAAATACCTCAAAGGCATTTGTTTTTCCTTACCCAACGTTGGTTCACTGGATAGCAAGGTTCACATCCTGCGTTCAACAGATACTTAAGTTTTGTAGCACATATGAGGCTAGAAGTCATGCTCTTCTGCTTGCCATCTAACTGGAAATTTTGAATGTGAGAGAAGAAAAAGAAGGGCTGTAGCTCCTAGTTCCTGCCTTCCCATTTCCAATTCCACACGATAAAGAGATTTCTGACTAATATTTTGATGAAGAAAATAAAGGGGAAAATGCAAGAGAAAACAGAACAGAATGGTGGAAGAAAAATGAGTGGTTTGATGGAGAGAAAAGAGATCAGAAACATAAGGAATGTGAGATGGACCACAATGACATTTGCAGCCATTGCTCTATAGATGACAGTGTCTTTTAACTTTCAGCCTGTGATACAAATGATTAAACACATTTCATATCATCAACCACAACCTGTAGGTTGACATATGTATACATGTATTTGGATTCATGTGCCTGATTCAGAAGTTTCTTGAAACAGTTCTTTATTTTACCATGTGTGATGCAATCTAGACATTTTTACACTGTTCTGTTCCATTGCATTCTGTTTTGTAAAGTACTGGTTGCAATTCCCTCACTGCATTCTGCAATACACACTTGGCATTTAAAAGTCATTACTCTGGACTTTTTCCTCAAAAGAACCATAAACCTAATCTATTGCTCGCTCTGCCAGGAGGGCTGCTGGTGAGCTATATTACATTAGCTCTGGCCACCAAATGCTGCTGACTTGTTGAAGGTAGTCTATACAAAACTGTTTTAGAGGATGTTTTCTGGAACCTCAGTCAAGTAGCTCTAAGCTCCAGCTGTTCATAAGTCACAGTCCACAGGTTTATTGGTTCTTTCTTGGCCTTCGATGCATCAGTTCTAAAATATCACTTTTATTCTTTTTCATTACTACATACTAGCGATACTGCAACTTCTTGCATGTTTTTCCCTTAGAATAAAGTCATCCCCTTTTCCATAAAAAATGAATGAATGCATTTACAACAACACAGCTTGCTAAGTGGATAGTTCACACAGCATAGGCACTCTCAAAGTCTAGACACTGAAACTTTCCTGAACATAACAGTAAGAACATGGATGATTAATTCTGATATGTTTTTCATGTATGGAGAAACATTAAATGATTAATGTTCTCTTCTTATAGGTAAGAACATTAGTGACATCCAACAGGTGTACCTGAGATATAGAATTATTGAGATCTTTCCAGCTAGCATTTATTATATCATAGCCTCCACGGCATGCAGAAGCAGATATCAGCTGTTACTGGAAGGTTGAGATTCCATTTTTTTTGGTTTCCATGGTTATTTTTGCCTTTTATTAACTAACTGAATATAGGTTACATGAGGAACTTAGTGGGGTATATGAATGGACTTGGTATCATATTTTCTATGATGGATTTCATTTATTTTTCAACCTCCCCTCCACTTTTATCTTATTGGTCTAATAGATGCATTCACAATAGAAGCAAATATTAATCTTGGGAGCTTGAAAAAAATCTAATTTTGTACATAAAAGTTCAAATCTGTGGTATTAAAATTTCATAGGGACAATCACATAAAATCCCTACAAAGTTCCATGGGGGACAACAATGAAAGCTAAACAATGAAACCAAAACCTGGTATGTTTGTGAGTTTTCCTTTGCTTTCTCATAATTCTTTTCTCTTTTAAGTCTTGGAGATGAATATGGTGTCTTTGTGTTCCTCATTCCATTTGCAAAGCAAGCATTCAGCCTAAACCTCCTAAAATGAAATAATTCTTCATAAACTTTCTCACCTCCTTTAAAGAAATGCAACAACTTGAATGAAACTTGTAACATTTCACAGAAGGAAAAGAAGCCAGACACAAAAGGTCATATGTTTCATGACTTCCTTGGGAGCTACATTTTGCTTTGTCTCTGTAAATTGGTTCATTCTGGACATTTGATACAAAGGAAACAATGAGGAGTGGTTGCTAATATTGGCTTACTTTGGATAATGTCAAGATTTCTAGAGTGATGAAAACATTCCGGAGTTCAATAGTGGTAATAGACATTCAACACACATGAATCTTTCTGTTTCAGATAGTTACAGATGGCTACTATGATTAATACTGCTGACTTTGAACACCCATATATGAGTTTGCACTGGCACATATGGTTTACATACTTGGTAGTGGAATTTCTGGATTTTATGGTAAATCTATGTTTAACATTTTGAAGAACTGTCAAGCTTTTTTTCCAAAATGGCTGTGTTTTTTTAAACATTCTCACTAGCAAGATTCCATTTTTTCTACATCCTACTAAACATTGTTTTATCTTTCTTTAGTCATACTGACTGGCATGAACTGGCATCTCCTTGTGGCTTTGACTCACATTTCTCTGACGGTTAATGGTGCTGAGCATCTTTTCATGCGCTTATAGGTCTTCTTCAGAGAAGTCTCTATTCACATTTTTTCAGGTTTTTAATCTATTTACATTTCACTTTAAATTTGATAGCAAGGGAGATATTTCCTATCCACAGGTTCATTCTCTGAATGTGTGGCAGGGACTCCACTTTTTGAGTCATTGCACACTGCTTCTCAAGGAGCACAGCAGGGACTCCACTTTTTGAGTCATTGCACACTGCTTCTCAAGGAGCACATCAATAGGAATCTGGCCTGGAAGCAGAGCTGGGACTTTAGCCAGGATAGGAAATGCTGGCATCCCATGCAGCACCTAACCGTCACACCTAATGCCCACACTCTCCGTGATTCCAATAGGGCATTTCCCCCTTTTTAAATTTCTTCCCCAAACATTTCAAATTGCTGACACTGTTTAAAATATTTTGCTATTCTGTGTGTTCATTACTAGCATAATTTCCAATATTGGAAGTAAAAATTGTTGAAAATTTTAAAGAGCTCTCATTCATTTAATAGCTTTCTTGTAAATTTAGTTCTTCAAAAGTGCATGATCACAACACTGACTGTATAGAAGGATGATGAATACAGCCAAAAATTCTTCAACTTCTTCATTAAATAAGGAGACGTACTTTTTGCACATCTGCATTTGTGAAAGAAAATTTCTTGTGATCTAGGTCTTTTGACTACATAATTGGTAGAGACTCACTGTGGTCTTAAAGACTTGGATTGTCATGGTGTTTCAGATAGTCTCCACTCTAAAACTGAATACACACAGTCAGCAACAATAATGACATGCATTCATATATTTTACTCTTTACTTATTTCTTCAGGTTTCTTCTCATAACTGTCACTTTCATACATCATGGGTTTAACTGTTTACACTTGAACAAAAAGTCATGTTATTATTGTCCATTTTATTATATAAAGTGGGCTATAAAATGTGCTGTCACCTTTAATGCTTCTCAAGTAATCCTCTTTAAAAATACAGATAAATAGCAGAATTATTGAATTGTGACTTACTAAAGAACTATGCTGCTGTAATAACATATGGGAAAAACAGTGGTGGGGAGGGCGGAACAGGAAATCCCTGAGCCTATGGAACTATATCATAAAAAATAAAAATATTTTTAAAATGCAGGTAAGTGCCTTTTACAGAATTTTCTCTTTGGAATTCTGACCTTACGGATTTTGATGTTTAGGAACATGGTGTTTCAGATTGTGTTTCAGGACTACAGCCCAAACCCATCCTGCAGAAGAGTCAACATGCACTTGAGACCAATGTGGATATGCCTGTCATCAGGCAGAGTATTGCTCTATTTCCTAGTTTAATTTTTGTCCAATTGTTCTACCCATCATTAGAGTATTGAAGTCTTCACCTGTTGTTACTGAATTGTCTATTTCTCCCTTCATTATCAACTCTTGATGTTTTGTTTGATGTGCACTTTTAAATGCTTTCTTGATGAACTGATATACCAACTGTGTGCAACAGTTTCCCTTTCCTTATATCCTTACCAGTATTTATTATTTTCTAAATTTTTGATAATAGCCACTCTGACAAGTGTGAGGTCAGTGTGGTTTTGATTTGCATTTCATAGATGACCAATACTGTTGAGCATTTCTTCATATATTTATTGTTCATCTGCATTTCTTCTTTTGAGAACTGCCTATCTGGGTCCTTTGTCCATTTCTTGAATGGAATGATTATATTTCATTATGGAGTTTTAAAAAAAATTTCCTGTTACATTCTGGATATTTGTCCCGTATTAGATAAATAGCTCACAAATATGTGCTCCCATTTGGTCATATGTCTCCTCACTCTAGCAGTTGTTTCTTTTTCTGTGCAGGAGCTTCTAAGCTTGATATAATCCCATTTGTTTAATTTTGCTTTTGTTGCCTGGGATTTTGTGGGTCTTGTAAAAAAAAAAATCACCTACACCAATGCCCTAAGTTTTCCCTAGGTTTTCTTATTCTGTATTTCCCCCTTACATTCTTAAAACAAGTATTTTTGTTGAATGCATTTAAAGCATTTACAACTTAGCTTTCAAACCACAGATGTGAAATTAATCACAAATATTTTGGTCCAAAAGATGAAATTTACTTTTTAAGAACTGCAAATGCTTTTTAGAAAAATACATATTTTGTCTCATACTAGCATAGTGACTCTAATTTCTAATAGTTACTTTTTGCATAATATTTCTTCGTATCCTTTTGTTTTCAACATGTTCAAATTTTTTATCTAAATATGTCTTTGTAACTGGATCATCTGGCAACTTCTGCTATTCTACTAGACTGTTTTATCTACTCACATGTTATTATTGATCAAATGTGATTTGTATATGACATCTTTTATTTTCTATATATCTCATATCATTTTTTGTTCCTTTATTCCCTTCCTGATCTTTAAGTGAATATTTTCTAATACACTGTTTTAACATGATGATTTTTCTCAAATATATTAAGTTAGTTTCTAAATGCTTGCTCCAGGGCTTAAGGATACATGTATCAGCATTCTCATTCTCTCTTTAACTTATTGTAACTGAACTTTCATGCTCAACCCTTTTCTGAATGTACTCATCAAAGAAACAAGTTTTAAAATCCAATAATAAATTTCAGTTGTCATCTTACTCAAGCAGTATTTGATCTAACTAATCTTTTTCCCTATTTTGAATCTTTCTTTATGTGGTTTCTAAGACACTATCCTTTTATCCTTTTATTCCACCTCACCAGTTTCTCTTGAGTTTCCTTTGCCAATTCTTTCCCATTCCCGTTTGTCAGAACTTTGTAATGGCCCAGGCCCTGGGAAGATCTTCTTTTCTTCTTTACATTTCATCTTTAGCTAATCTAACTCTGTCCAAGTACGAAAGACAAAGTTGACAATCCTAAAACTATTTTCTCCCTGAACTTTTAGTTAACTTCTTTTAAAAAAATTTTTTAAAGAGTTATTTGTTCAAAAGACACACACAGAGAATGAATGAATGCAGAAAAGAGGAAAGGTCTTTCACATACTGGTTCATTCCTAAATGGTTTCAGTAGCCAGGGCTAGCTAAGTCAGACCACAGTTAGGAGCCAGGCTCTCCACCTGGGTCTCCCATGTGGGTAGCAGGATCACAGGAGCTAATGGCATCTTTTGCTGCCTTCTGTACATTATCAGAATATAGAATGCTGGATTGGAACTCTTACAGCTGGATTGGAACTCTTACAGCTGGCTCTAAAACTGGCACTCTGGAATCAGATGCTGGTGTCACAAGCAGTGGCTTAATCCATGGCACCACAGTGCCCATTCCTCTGATTGCTTTTGAGCATTTCCAGTTAAGGTTTAACAAACATCTCAGTTTTAACATTTTTTAAGGACTGTCAAACCTGCTCATATCTTTAGGTACAACCTCATTATCTTTGGATATTTGTACCAAAATCTTGTAGTGATTCTTGACTCATTTCTTAGTGTCACACACTACATCCAACATATTAGCAAATCCTGCTTGCTGTCAATTTTTAGGGGTATCTCTAATTCCATTTTTACTCTACAAATACATTCATTTAAATAAATAAATATATTTCTACTTTATAAATATATTCATTCAAATATATACATACATATAAATATATAAAGCTTTATTTACTTTTATTGCAGTCAGATATATAGAGGAGGAGAGATAGAGAGGAAGATCTTCCATCCAATGATTCACTCCCCAAGTGACTGAAATGGCTGGAGCTGCACTGATCCAAAGACAGGAGCCAGGAACCTCCTCTGGGTCTCCCAACATGGGTGCAGGGTCCCAAGGCTTTGGGCATCCTTGACTGCTTTCCCAGGCCACAAAAAGGGAGCTGGATGGAAAGCAGAGCTTCTGAGATTAGAACTTGTGCCTCTATGGGATCTTGGTGTGTGCAAGGCCAGGACTCTAAGCTGCTAGGCTTATACACACATATATACACACATATACACATATATACATACATTTGAGAGAATATTGATCCACTAGTTTCACTACCCAAATGCCTCCAACATCCAGGGCTGGGTCACATTTAAGAAAGAAGCTCAGAACTCAATGAAGGTCAAGCATCTAAGCATTAAACCTAACTTATTTGTTAATCTAGAGTTCTTCAATTACCTTCTTCATCATTTTCCTGTACGCTATTTTCAGAACAGCCAAGGTGACTTTTTTAAAAAAGAATTTTATGTGTACCTTTTCTGATTAAATAAACACTCCAGTGCATCTGGGTCATTTAGAATAAAACTCAGTCTTTAGCATTATCTAGACCCTATGCTATTTATATACTAATTATTTAGTGCTACATAAAAAATTATCACAAAACTTAAAAGCTTGCAACAACAACAAAAAAATATGTATTATCTCTGGGATTTTCACTGGGCCAGGAAATAACATTTTATCTAGGGTTCTGGATTAGAGCTGTTTATCAGGTCTCGGTAAAAATTTTGGCCAGGGTAGCAGCTATCTGAGCACTTTCCTGAGGACAGAGGATCCACCTCTGAGAAGTTATGCTTTCATTCCTGGCATGTTAGTCCTGCTTTTTGGTGGGAAGCTTAAATTTGCCAATATGCTACTGGTTTTCTTCCAAATGAGCAACTAAAGAGAGAGTGGGAAGACTTTGTCTATTTTATGTCTTAGTCTTGAAAATTATATAAGATCCCACTGTCACATCCTATTGATTGGAACTAAGTCTGGTCCACAATTAAGGGGAAGATGTTGAAGCTCCCATTCCCAGAGGGTGGGTTTCTTCATTCATTTTCTGCTCCTACTAACACAATACCAGAAACTGGATAGCCTATAAAGAGAGGAGTTTTCTTTCGGCTCTAAGCTTTGGTCTAATGTTGCCTTCCAGTTCTTCTCTAAGCTCAAGAGCCCTCATCTGGTGATGACCTTTTTTCTGGCAGATTCCCAAACTCAGAACATTAGAGAAGAGACAGGGAGAGTGGAAGGGATGTAGCCAAGCTGGCTGTTACAGCAGCATTTCTCTTGCAATAACCCATGAATCATTAATTGCATAAATGGATTAATCTAATCATGATGCCATAGCCTTAATCACTTCTTAAAGGTCCCACCTAGTCCCATTTATTAAAATGATTACATTCTAACACAAGTTCCTGAGGGTATGCACCATACTCAATCCATAGCAAAGAATTTGTAAGTCATGAAATTTGCCCATCAGATACTTCTCCGATTTCATTTTCTTCACTCTCCCACATTTTACATACCCAACTTCAGCCATGTTTACACTTGCTAATCCTGAAACACAACAGATGTGAGATGTGCTTCTACCCTAGGGCCAATGCACTTATTATTTATTCACTTTGCTGGGAAGAGTTTTTCTACCATCTGTCATGTGACTCACTGCATTTGACATCTCTGCACTATGTTACCTTGTCACAGAGTACTTCCCAGAGTAGAGTACTGCAATAGATTTTTTGCTTGTTTCTCCCTTTTTCTGCTTAATTTGCCTTGTTTACTTTCTAGTTAATGTGACTACATGAAAAATACGTGTATTTCAATTAGTATTGGTCATCATGTTTTTAGTTGGTGTTGCTCATCATACCTGCTCCATTTGTCCTTAAATATTAAGTCCTTGTAGGAAGGCATTTGGTGTCTTTTGTTCACTTCTGTAACTCCCGTGCCCTGCACACTTGCTTGGCATGCTTTGAATACTTGATACATTATTTAATTAATGAATACTCTGTTCATACTTATTTTTGCAGCCATACCTACTACATGCTTTGGAAGTATACAAATGTAAACCAGCTGGAATCATTTCCATCCTAAGAATTCTTAAGTCATTAACTTCTTTGATGTTATTTCACTTTTCTTTCTGTATTATGTATTCAATAAAAATGTCAGTTTGGTGTTCTTGATATTTACCTTCTTTAAAGCAATGACATTCTGTTTCTTTTTAAACATATTTTAACATATTTATATAAAGTGAACAAATTTCATGCATTTCACGAACGAGATTTAGAAGGCTAGAGATACTTTCCATCCTATATTTCCCCTTGCCTGCATGCTCCTCTACTTTTGTCTTTCCGTTCATAATTTTTTTTATAACAAGTACTTGAGGTTCACTTTGGAGTCAGTCACAGGCTTAACATTCCATTAAGGATCTAATGCAACAGCCAGGAAATAGAAAAAAACCCTACTGTCCCTCAAGCATATGATCAAAGGTTATAAAAAGAATCAAATCTCAAATGTCAATTTCACTCATCTAAATTACAGTTTTTAAAATACTCTGTCATTGGTTATCACTGATGAGGGAAAACATGATTTTTGTCTTTTTGGGACTGGCTTACTTCACTAAGCATTATGAATGCAAAAGGCAGGATTTCATTCTTTTTAAAGGCTGAGTGATATTCCATACTATATACCTACCACAGTTTCTTTATCAAGTTATTCATTAATGGACACTGAGTTGATTCCTTGTTAGCTATTGTGAATTGAGCAGCAATTAACATGGGTATGCAAATAACCTTCTTGGTTATTTTTATACCATTTGAGTAAATTTCTAGGTGTAGGATGGCTAAGTCATATGAAAGATCTATTTCAGATCTCTGAGGAATCTCCAAATTATCCTGTATAATGGTTGTATTAATTTAATTCCCACCAACAGCAAACAATGGAACCTTTTCCCCCCATATCCTCGAATTAGCAATTATTGCTTTTGGAATTTTGGGTGATAGCCATTCCAACTGGGGTGAGGAAAAACCTCCTTGTGGTTTTAATTTGCATTTCCCTGACAGCAGGTAGTCCTGAGCAATTTTTCATGTGGCTGTTGGTCATTTGTATTTCATCCTTCGAAAAGTGCCTGTTCATGTCCTTTGAGAAACTTTGTGCTAGGCCGCAAAGGTAATACATTAGATATTAACTGTCACTAACCACTTTGCAAGAAGGCATATAAGGCAGGATCTCCCTACCATGGCAATTATCATCATTTTTAAGTTTCTATCAAAATTTTTTTTAATTTTAAAGGTAGAGAGATGAGAATCAAGATGGCGGAATAGGGTAAGGACACGTTTAAACAGAGAAATATTAGCCAGTATGAAGCAGAGAGGGCACATTCCAGGAAATAGGAGAGGACAGAACAACAGCAGAGGGATACCTGGAAACTGACAGACACAGGAAAGTGGGGGACAAAACAGTGTGGTGTTTGCAGTGACTTATACCACAGTGGTGATCTGAATTGCTCCAGCAACCAGAACTCCACCAGCAACAAGGTGGGAAGGGACGTTTACCGGGAACTCAGGCAGTGAACCCAAAGAACTGCTCGTCCTGCTGGTCTGTTTGATTTGACCAGTAGCAGAGACAGAGCAGCAGATCCCAGATAGGCAGTACAGGAACAGGGTGGATTTCACAACCCAGTCACCCCCTAGAGCCATATTGGGCACCATTTTGTTTAAGGAGGAAAAGGCTATGTGGCAGGACTGAGCATGCAAGGAGATGGGAACAAACTCATTTCTAATTCAGTGAGCTGCAACAACGTGGCATCTTATATAGGTTCCACCCAAGACAGGTCCAGGTAGCGCTCAGACATGACAGCCAGCAGATCAAGAACTCTAGTAGTGGCACATCAGGTGCAGTGTGGAAAAACTTTAGGACTGCAGGGACAACAATGAGCTGTGCATATGCTGAGTTCGCAAGAACTCACTGAGCTCAGTGCATTGCACCAGTCCCGCAGGAAAATAATACTGACTGTGACATTGTAGTGTCAAGACAGGTCCATGTGGTCTTCAGAACTATTGACCAACAAGTTCCTGAAAGACTACCAATAACAACAACCTAGCTATATAGAACTGGTGTCTCCCTAATCCTGGGATCTGCTCCAACAGGAAGTGGGGAAAAGGTTGTACAGACAATGGTGCAGCCTCAGCACAGGACCACAGGAGGTGGAGAGTGGTAAGCCAGGAACTGGGGCTACAGAGACCATAATGAAAATCTAACATAAGAACCCAAACCTGGAACTCACTGGAGGGAGTAGCACAACTGACTGCAAACAAAGAGCTGTGTACCAACTGCAAGAAGTAAAATCGAACTGTAGACCTATGGGTGACAAAGCTTAGAAACCTATCCCAAGGAGAAAAATCTCATAACTAGAAGTTCAATGACCAAGAGCAAAAGAAGAGACACAGGCACAATGAACAGTACTGAAGACTCTCCTGCAAAGGAGCAAAACCCTATGCCAACCTCAGAGTTTACTGAGGAAGACGCTGAGAAAATGGAGGATACAGAATTCAAAACACTTGTTATAAAGCTTCTTATCAACAATGAGAAGCACATAAAGCAGATGTTCAGGGAATTTAAGGAATATGTCACACTGGAAATGAATCAAATGAAAGCTGACATATCAGAAATGAAAAATAGAGTGGAGCAAATTAAAAGTACAGTGGAGAGTCTCCAAAACAGAAGGAAGGAGGCAGAAGAATTTCAAAGTTAGATGATATTTTTGTCACCAGGGGAAAACAAACAAAAAGCTGGAAGCAGAGCTGAATCAGGCCAAAAAAAGTATTCAAGAATTGAAAGACACTATTAAAAAGCCAAAAATAAAAGTTATGTGAGTTCCAAAAGGTGCAGAAAGAGAAGCTGGGTTTACAAATGTATTTAATGAAATAATAAGGGAAAATTTCCCTAATCTAGAGAAAGAATTGGTAAACAACATCCAAAAGGGGCACAGAACTCCCAACAGGTTTGACCAAAAGCAATCTTCACCAAGACACATGGTCATCAAGCTCTCTTCCATGGAACATAAGGAAGAGATCCTTAAATGTACACATGAAAAAAATCAACTGACATATAAAGGAATGCCAATTAAACTTGCAGGAGACCTCTCACGCGAAACTCTATAGGCAAGAAGAGAATGGAGCAACATATTCCAGAATCTAAAAGCAAAAAATTGTCAACCCAGCATAATGTACCCAGCAAAACTTTCCTTTGTCTTTGAAAATGAAATAAAATTCTTCCACAGTAAAGAAAAGTTTAAAAAATATGCCTCTTCCAAACCTCCCCTACAAAGGAAACTCACAGATGTTCTCTTGACAGAGCAAATGAACAGTACCCACCAAAACCAAAGCAAATATGAAGAAAATCCCAGTAAAATAACAACAGGAGAAAACTAAATCAATGAACAACCCATTGCTAAAATGGCTGGACCAAATTACCACCCATTTGTATTAACCTTGCATGTAAACGGCTTAAACTCATCAATTAAATGTCATGGATTAGTAGACTGGATTAAAAAACAAAACCCATCTATTTGTTGCCTACAGAAGACACATTTCACCAACAAAGATCAGTGGAATCTATATCTCATGGATTTTGATTTTTTTTTGTTTCATCTCTTCAAAACAGTTTCTTCTGATTAAATTCTTAAATGACTCATAGATCATACAGTAGCATCATTTTCTTCAAGAACGTTCTGGACTTTCTTTTTCATTTCTTTAGCGACACATCAGTCATTCAGTAGGACATTATTTAACTTCATGGTGTTGTTTTTTTAATTTATTCATTAATTACATTGTATTATGTGACACAGTTTCATAGGTACTGGGATTCTCCCTACCCCTCCCCAAATGGCTTTTCATTTAAGGGGATGTATAGTAACTGTGTAATGGAGACTATCATATCTAGCAGCATGTTATGTAACTTCATGGCATTGTACATTTCTATTTTTCTTTTGTACTGTGGCTTTTCATTTCAGGGGATGTATAGTAACTGTGTAATGGAGACTATCATATCCAGATGCGAGGATACAATGCAGTATGCATCTCTACTTCCAGACAAAGATGGACTCCCAATGAAACTGTTTACTCTATTTTGATAGATAGGATGCTGGACTCTCTGCCATTGTCCATGCCCACAATAATGGACATATGGCTGTGTATGAAGAGCTATACTATAGTAATGATATAGGGGAACTCAGTGAGGGTGGAGGGATTGGGGAGGGCATAATGGAAATCCCATGTCCTATGGAACTTATCATAAAATGATAATAATAAAAAAGAGGTAAATTTTTTTAAAAAGGCAGAGAGAAACAAATAGGGTGGTGAGAAAGAAGGTATAATGGGAGGTAATGATGGGTAGTGGGTAGAGGAAAGCAGAAATGGGGAGAGGACAAAGGGGAGAAAAGAGTTCTTGTCCATTGTGTCACTTTGCTAATGCCCTCAACAGCTGAAGACAAGTGCTTAGGAGGCAAGAACTCCACACAGGCTTTCCACTTCTCATGGCAGGGATCCAAATACTTGATCTGTAATTTATTTATTTTCTCTCAGAATGTGCATTAGTAGGAGGCTTGGTCAAAGCTGAGTAGCTTAGACTCAAACCAGTACTCAGATATGTAGTGGCTTAACCTGTTATGTCAAAATGCTCACTCCTTTTATTTTTTTTAAATGCCGGAGGGATATGTTGTACTAAAACATCTTACTTGTATCTTATCTCTTTTTTATTCTATCGGATAAAAGTGATCTCCATGAAAAATCTGAAGTAAACATTTTGTCCTGTATCATTGCCATGAACTGATGTTTTGCTAGCCCAGATGAAAATGTGATGATTCTTTTGAAATTTCTGTAAAGGACACGTTGATGCTAACCATGTATTATCAAATTAAAGACTCAAATATTCACATATACAGTTCCAATATTCTCAAAGTCCATTTACAGCTCTTGGTTACAATAACAGAAATCAAGAATGATACAATATTGTAAGTATTTATAGCTATGTTATGGATGCAAAGTGCAGAGATTGAAAACACAACATGAAAATTAATGGAAAAATCAGAACATTTTCCTTATTCTTACATTTCTTAAAGAAAAAACTTATGATGCTACTCTAAATATGAGGTTGACATTGGCTCATCCCTGGATCCTGAGTTATAACATCTCTATCCACCATACCAGCTCAGACCAGACTAGAGTTCCTCAGTCTCAATTCTACATCCTCAAGAGAAAGAATCTAACTGCCCTTCATATCTTCACATTTAACTTGATGCTCCTCTATGAAATACAAAACAAAAGAAGATTCAACAACATAAAGCATCATTTTTAAAAAGATATCAGATTGATGGACCATGGGCTGCAATTCCAACTCTTTCATCTATGATATGTCATTCACAACAAACAAGGGATAAAAGAACAAGCTAAATGGCACCATGAGGCAAATACAGAAGATGGAAAATTCCACAGGACAACTGACAGGTCTTCTCAATAAATTGATGTTATTAAGACAAAAGGCTCTTCAGGTACATAAAAGACACAGTGTGAGGTCCCAGGTTGGATATGCACTGAAACATATCAACTATAAAGGATACTTCTGGGTCATTGGGGAAACTTTAATTTAGTTTTAGAATTAGTTAAGAAGAAAATAAACTGCTTGATGACTGAAAAAGCAGGTTTTAGAACCAGGTTACAGCATGATCTCATTGTGATATATATATAAAATAGGACCTGAAAGTATTTGCTCTGAGGTGTTATACTAGTGAACTCTGAGTAACAGGAATATATTTTCATTTTGATGTGTACTTCTCTATTTTAAAAAAATGCATCACACATGTACTCTTTACATATCACTGAAGTAGTTTTTAAAGAGTTAATCTATTTGCAGTGTCTTGGTTCAAAGTCATGGTTTTCTTTCTGGCTTTTACTGTGACCTTGCAGAAGTTATTGACCTATGTAAGCTTGCTCTTAGTTGTGAGGGCACACTAATAGCAAGCAGGACAATCTGATACAGTTACTGCAAGGATTACTCAGAGAACAAACGCCAAGTTATTAAGCAAAAGATGGATACCTAGTCATAGACTAATAAAACCTTACTCCATAATCCAATAAGGCTTGAATATAGCCTTCATCTGAAATACTGGGCCAACTCTGTTCTTAAAATTGTGGTTTTGGTCATGTTGAGGAATACTACATAGTTGGATGTCCACGAATGAAATTCCTTTGATTCATCCAGCTAGGGTTATTCAGTTTTGGTTTCCTTGTAAACGAAGTAAGAACACTGAACTAAAGAACATTCTGTTCCTAATCATCTGTGGCATCTGAATACATGCCAAGGCATGTACGATGCTTCATGAACGTGCGGCTTCCTTCCAGCGTCGTTAATCATCATTCAAGTCCAAATTTCATAAAAGGAACCTCACACAACAAGAGCACTACTATCTTACGTCATGGAATTGCACCATCTGTCTAAAACCACAATTTAGTTAATTGCTTTTGATGATATATTGTTGAATTGCCCTGCATATGAAGTTCATGCTAAAACACCCCAGGGAAGTCCATTGTGTTGAATCAGTATAAAACATGTTAATGATTCCCCCAACCCTATCCCCTGCCAACACCACTATCATGAAAAAGGCCAATATCCACATTCTACTTGATGAATTCACGATACTGGGTGCAGAGTTCATAAAATGAAGGTTTGTATCTATCACATTGTTAGTGTTTTAGAACACTTTGAGTCAACTAATCTTAAGAATTTACAAAGTGAAGGATCCCAGGATTTGAATCAAGTTCAAAAGAATCATTGATGCCACATCACACTCTTTTCCTATCCTTCTCTTAAGACAGGCTGGTAAACATTAACAATTTGTAACATAATATATAGGAAAAAAACACAAAGCAGGCTCACCAATGGTTAACAATGGTGAATCAATCAATCAATCTTAACACCACAGGAAACAAAAGACCAGAAGAAAAAGAGAAATGGCTCTATGCTCTTCTCTATTTAATTATCACCAGTTATAACAGATAAACCATGTAATCCCAGTAATTTAAATAAATAAAAACTTTGCTTTTTGCTCCTATCACAATACATTAAAAGGTCCTGATTCACAGCTGCAGGCAGGACATCTTTAAGATGATTGCTAAGAAGATATCATATATAAGCTAAAAATAGTGTTCAATGGAAGATTCAGCCTGAGTTCTCCAGGAATAACTTTTCATCTAGCACCTTCAGGTTCATAGAAGCCTTAACTAGGGAATTTTAATAGGAAAGAAAATGATTTAAGATTAGTTTTTCTAAAGATCACAATTTCGATGGAATGAGACTTTCCTCTTTAAAATCACATTTTTCCCTTTTTCTAGAACTACTTGTGTAGAAGCAGATTTAGCTCTTCATAAATTTTTATTTTTATGGCATGTGAAAGAAGAGTGTAAGGGCCAATAGTGTGGTATAGAGGGTAAGGCTACCACCTGCGACATCAGCATTCCACATGGGCAGTGGTTCATATTCTGGCTTCTCCATTTCCAATCCAACTGCATTTTAATGGCCAGGGAAAAGCAGAAGATGGTACAAGTATTTGGGCCCTTTGTTACTCACATGACAGACATGGAAGAAACTCCTGGCTTCAGCCTAGCCCAGCCCTAGCTGCTGTAGTCCTCTGGGGGAGTGAAGCAGCAGATGGAAAGTTTTTGTTTGTCTTTCTCTCTGTGAGTTTCCATTAAATAAGTAAATAATAATTTTTAAAAGTATATATACCACATCTACAATTAATTATTCAGATATTTCAAAAACATCACTTTCTTCCATAAAAATTGAGTATAAACTCTGGATTGATTATTGCATACTCTTCCCAATAGAAGCACCTGTTGATTAAGTTATCTTGTGTTTTGAAGCAAATAACATTTTAATTTATATATCTTCCAAGCCTCTACAAACAACTGAATGATATTTGTAACACATAAACATTAAAATACTTATACTATCTGGTAAAAGGCCTGCACTTACTTCATCAAACACTATAAGGTGTTACTGTAGAATTCATGTCATGGTACTTCGGCGAGGGAGAGTATTGTCCTTTCTGGAACAGCACTGCTTGACCAAAGTAGAGGTCCAGGTCTTTACAAGCATCAAACAGTAGAAGGAGCAGCAGCTATGGGAATGACCATGGAATTAAGGGACAGGTCATTTCCCTGCTTTGAGACAAAAGTCATGTACCTTGGTTTCCTTATTGGCCAAAGTAAGCCCGAATTTAATTATTTTAAAAATCAAAAACTTACTGGGATGCTTCTTGTTTTCACATATCTTGAACAAAATATTCCTACCCAAGACTTCCATTTTAAGGAAAGTTACACAATCATTCGTGTCAGGCTTCATTTTACTGGGCAGTCTCATTCCTTTATTTTTGTGAGATTTTGTTTTGTTTTGTTTTACAAAAGATTCATTGTTTCACTGTTTTCATACTTAATAAACACATTTTCATTAATTCTCACTGCAATTTTCCAACTTTGTTAGCATTCTCTTTGGACTTCTCCTTTCACAGTCAGCTTTAACAGCCCAAATTTTTGTGTTAATCTTTGTCTATTGTTCAGGAACTGAGGTCATTAATTCACTAATAGCATTGGAGAGGTGCTGAAGGTTTTCAAAACTGCAGATTGACCTAATTAATGTTTTTTTCTGAATTGTGCTAATTCCCCATTAACCACTCCAGGGCCTCTTAAAACTCCCCAGTCTCTGCCAACATCTATCCAGAAGTGTTAGATACTTGGAACAGGTTGTGGCTGTCTTGATTATGTGTAAAGTAGCTACATTTAAAAATTGTTTGCAAAAGCATTTGCCTTCTTTTCATTTGTTTTCTGGATTAATCATTTAGAACTCTCACTACTTTGGCCACTTTTGATGTTCTCCTTTCTCTTTCCTGTACTCACCCAAGGTGGCCCTCCCACGGCTGCCTGGCAGCTGTTATTTCCCAGTGATTGACAGCAATGAGGATTAAGCTTCTGGGACCAGGGATGTGCTACAGTGGGTTAAATCTTCACTGGCATCCCATAAATGAGAGCTGGTTTGAATCCTTGCTGTTTCACTTCCCATCAGGCTCTCTCCTAATGATCCTAGAGAGGCAGCAGAAGATGGCCCAAGTGCTTGGTCTCTTGACTATATCAGAGACCCAGAGGAGCTTCCAGGCTCCTGCCTTTGCCCTGGCATAGGCTGGATGCTATGGCCTTTTGTGGACTAAACCTGCAAATGGAAGCACATGTCCTGTATTGTATGTTCCTGGCACTCCACCTTTCAAATACATAATTTGCTTTTCAAAAAGTGCAAAATAAAAAAATAGGTTCCTATTCATAATGAGGAAAGACTAAACAGTGTTGCCAGGATCCTTACACAGCCTTTTCTGACCCAGGACCACACATAGCAAACCATGAATTACTCTACCATCTCCAAACTATACCAGGATACTTTTAAGAAAAAATTCATGGAGAAGTTTGAGAAATTTGTTTTGATGCAAAACTTTCTGAAGTCCATGTAAATGAATGTTGTCATAAAGTTCATGCAAAATGCATCTTTTGAGAGAATTATGGATTTTTTTAAAAGATTTATTTATTTTTATTGGAAAGGCGGATACACATAGAGGAGGAGAAACAGAGAGGAAGATCTTCCTTCCGATGGTTCACTCCCCAAGTGACTGCAACGGCTGGAGCTAAGCCAATCCCAAGCCAGGAGCCAGGAACCTCTTCCGGGTCTCCCACGCGGGTGCAGGGTCCAAAGATTTGGGCCATCCTTGACTGCTGTCCCAGGCCACAAGCAGGGAGCTGGATGGGAAGCAGGGCTGCCGGGATTAGAACCGGCGGCCATATGGGATCCCGGAGCGCGCAAGGCGAAGACCTTAACCACTGCGCCACCATGCTAGGCCCAATTTTTTTCTTTTTTTGCACTAAATCAAACTTTCTTTTCAATTTAATTTCTCCACATACTTTCTGGTAATCCCTCTTATCTTCACACTGCTGAAGTGACATGAATCCCATATTAGGGGTGCTGACCATGACACTAATATTTGAATGCGCAGAAAGTAAGCATCAAGTCAGCAGGTGTTCTGGCCGAATCATGACTTAAAGCTGTTTTTCTGGATGAGTGGCTTTTATGCTACATAAGTCTTCACCTTACCTGCAGGGAATATGTTTCAAGACTCCCAGGGAATGCCTGAAACTTGAGATAGGTCCAAACTCACTATGTTTTTTTCCTCTACAGACATAACTATGATAAAGGTTAATTTATAAATGAAACCCAGTAAGAGATTAACAACAGAAAAATAGACCTATTGTAAAAATATACTGCAATAAAAATGTGAATGTGGCCTTTCTCAGGGTTTCTTTCTGTACTTCCCCTTCTTGTAATGATGTGATGGCAGACGACACAATGCAGGTGAACTGAGGTGAATGTAGTAGGCACTGTGACACACTGCATTAGGCTTCTACTCCAGTGTTACTTAAACACCTGCTCTGTGATACTCTGACGGCTGACAACTGAGATGACTAGTGAGTGACAAACGGGTGGGTAGTGTATACAGTGTGGACATAATGTACGAAGGATTGATTCACATCCTGTACTACATGGAGGTGGCCAGGAGCTTGTCCTCATCAACCTCTTCAGAATGGCATGAAAATTAATGTGAATTGTATATTTCTGGAATTTTCCAGGTAATTCTTCTGGACAAAAGTTAATTGTGGCTAACTAAAGCCACAGAAAGGAAAAGTGTAGGTAAGTGAGTGTGGAGGAACTACTACACACAGAGTGCAATGCAAACACATTTCTTATTTTGATGTACTTAGTCACAAACGATAGTTAGTGTTTGCCTGCAGTATATTTTTGCTTGAATGGGGGACTCAGTTTTGTGCTGATAGATAAGGGCTAAAATAACAAAAAGTCACCACATAAATTCAGTTCAACAAGTTCAAATGCTCATCATGCTCATTTGGTGTTTTATTTGATAAATATCTTTTGGGAATCCAGCCTTTAACACACAGGCCTTTAGGGGACACCCAAATCACTTAATCATCTTTGGTATATCATTACTAGACACATTAAACTTCCAGAATAATTCTGAGTTTGTTTCCCCATGGTTCTTTCTTTGCAGTAAAGATCTCTTTCCAAGTATATTTGGTTTAAAGAGACTAAGACTCCCTGAGTTCAATTCTGGCAAGAAGAGCTGAGGGGAAAGTGTGGATTCAGTGATCTTAAAGTAGAAGGTCCTTAAGCATAAATGCAGATACTGTGCCTGACCTTCCCTTTCGTCCCTGAGTTTTACCTCTGTGCTAACCTTCCCAGATCCTTTCCCACAAAGCGTTCAGGGCAATTTCAGGATGACAGTGATAGCTTCAAGGATGAAGTGAGTGTTAGGGATGAGCAGGAACATGTTTAACATGTTATCTGAGGGGTTGGCATGGTGATACAGGAAGCTAATCCTCCCCTGGAGTAACAGCATTCCATAACTGGTTTTAGCCCTGGGTGCTCCACTTCTGATCCAGTTCCCTGCAAATGGCCTGGGATGACAGCAGCAGATATCCCAGTCCTTGGGACCTTGCACCCACGTGGGAGACCTGGGGTGGGGAGGGCTGGGAGTGGGGACTCCCAGGTTCTGGCTTCAGACAGACCCAGCTCCAGCCACTACCATTTGGGGAGTGTCCCCTTCTTTCTAAAAAAAAAAACGCCTTTTCTGGCAAACCCAGGCGCCAGAACGGGGTGTGGGTCGGGCCGGGTTTGGTAGCGACAAAAACCAGTGCACAAGACGGAAAGCCAAGGTGAGGTTACCTGTACTGGATTTGAATGCAGCACCCCACCAGCACACGTGAGAACCAGGAAGGGAGAGGGCAGAGCCGGCAGGGGGATTGAGGGGCTGGTCCCCTCGCCGGACAGCTACTCCCACTAGATAGCATGGGCAGGGATGGGGACAGACCAGACTAAGGAAGTGGTGGGGTTCCCCCCTCTTGGGTCACTACTCCCACGGGAGGACATCAGAACTAGGACGAGGGCTGGGATGGCTAGATGGAGAGGCACTCAGCAACATCCGTGAGGGCTAGATAGTTGAGTTGGTTAGAAGGAACTAAGCTTTAATACCCATTGATAGGTATAGGAGCCAAATGGGATGCGGGACAGACAGGACTAGTCGGCTATGCACATTGGCAGGCCAGGGTGGGAGGCGGGGCTGGAGGGGCTTATTGTGGGTCGCTCCCACTGGGCTACAGCTCCCACTAGTTGATAAAAGGGTCGAGTACGTGCTGGGCAGAACCAGGCTGGACTACAACACCCATTGGTTCCAGTGCAAGTCGGGACTGAGAGCAGAACCAACCCAGCAATTGCAACCACCAGCTGATCGTGGAGATGGACTGTGCCGGACCCTGTGCTTACTAGAACATACGGGAATCTGGTCTGGGAATATCTCAAAGTTTCTTTGGAGATCTCCCTAATCGAAATGCTGGACTCAGAACCCTAGCCAAGAAAAGACAGAGGACAGATCAAGTCAATCAACCACCTCAGCTATATGCTGGGCAGCGAAATACTGGGCAGATAAAGACTCTATGATGGACTATGACAATCAATGGATTCTTCAATGACCTCATCGAGCTGGAAGTGGCGAGAGTGGCAGCGATTCACAACTGGAGAACTATTACAACCACTTGAGCAGGTATCTCAGAACATGCCCCAAATCCGGGACTTTGGGCGGGTGGGAAACTGGGTAGGGCTTCTCCCTCAATATCCCCCTTTACCTCAGATACATGAAGGAAACAATATGGACATAAAAATCTTACCCACATCTCTATAGCCCCTAAACCTTTACATCGTAATTAACTATGTAAAGATTGTTAACAATAAAAAAAAAACGCCTTTAAAAAAAATAAATGTTATGTGGTCATCCCCAAAAGAGGGATTTTTAAAGACGCTATCAATTTTTGTTTCAAAATAGTGGTTGCAAGAACTCACTACCATATTGCTACTCTGTAACCCATGGTGATGTCCATACCGGAACAGGGGAATGAGCACAAGGTTGTGCTGGTTGACACTGTGCTCCTGTACCTACAGCCTCCATGAAATCCTTCACACCAGGGGCCCTTATTAATGAAATCTGGCACATTTACATTCTTTGATGTTTTGGCCTAATCAAAATGCCCTATTTTTATGAAGGCAAAATTGGTATTTTGTATCCTACAATATATGTTACTTAAAGCAAAATCTCTCCCTCCCAGGGTGGGTAAAAGCAGCTGCCATGGAAAAAGAAGCACAGAATCCCTTGGTTGGTCAAGGACAGACGTGAGAATGCCCCATTTCAGGTTTACAATGCATTATCTCCTTGTGGAAGTGGAGACTGGCATCACAGAAGACTTAAAACTCAAATTCCCTAAGATGATTTGGTTTAAAGGCTTTTAAAAAATATTTGTTTTTATTGGAAAGCCAGATATATAGAGAGAAAGAGAGGAAGATCTTCTGTCCACTGATTCACTTCCCAAGCTTTTTCTGGGTCACCCACATGGGTGCAGCATCCCAAGGCTTTGGGCCATCCTCAATTGCTTCCCCAGGCGATAATCAGGGAGCTGGATGGGAAGTGGGGCGGCCAGGATACAAACCGGAGCCCATATGGGATCCCAGCAGATGCCAGGTGAGGATTTTAACCACTAGGCTACAGCCTCAGACCCTGATGTTATGGTTATAAAATAAAGATTCCTGAGAAAAGCTTCTGTACCGTCATTGCTGAGTGTAAACCCAGTGCATATGTTAACAGGTATTTGGAGGAGAGGGTCCCTAGTATTTTTGACATCCTTACAGGGGTTGCCATTGATTTCCCCCAGCTTGAAAGGAACTGTTTTAGACAGTTACCTTGGCAGGTAAGGAAACTGACTTAAGGTCCCACATTCAATGACTGGCAGAGCCAGAATCAACTTCCTGTTTCTGACTCCAGGACAAGCACTCCAACCAGAATAAAGATTACAAGGTTAAAAGCGGGAAATTGGATAGGGAGCTATCTCACAGTACCTATTAATGGGATTAGACATTTTTTCCTATCAAAACTCACTTTCAATTATAATAAGAGGATTCAGGAAATACAGGATTCAATATACAAACACCACCTTATTGCCAAGGCATCCATTTATTTTGTGACTTGGGGGAAGTCTATAATTAGACTTCACAGTAGTTCTGATTAATAAATTCTAGCTGCTCTCATCCTGCACTAGAGTTCCTCGAGTGCTGGGACATGTTTTATTCACACGGGAGGGCTGTTGCAGCTCACTTCTCCTCACTTGAATCAGTTGCCTGGTGGCCTGGCACTCAGTCTTGTGTGGCAGAACCTTACTGAGTCTGCAAGAAATGGACCTTTAAATCCTAAACAATAAACATTCGTTTTACCACTCCACCCAGTGCAGAAATGCTCTCTAACCTCAAATCAGCCACAAATAAGAATTGGAAATCAACTCAGGGTGCATGGCCTCCCTGCTTTGGTTCATGTTTTGCAGAAAACAATTTCAGCAAAATATCTGCAGAGCATGTGTGCTTTAAATATGCAGAAGTTGAGAGGTTGTGTGGAATGGGGTCCTCCATCCTTTTATGACATTTCTTTTCCCCTCCCTCTCCAAAAGAACACATTCTATTTAGCAAAGTTGATTTTTATGTGTTGGTAATGAGAATTAAAAAGACTCAGAAGCAGGGCCCGGCGGCGTGGCCTAGCGGCTAAAGTCCTCGCCTTGAAAGCCCCGGGATCCCATATGGCCGCCGGTGCTAATCCCGGCAGCTCCACTTCCCATCCAGCTCCCTGCTTGTGGCCTGGGAAAGCAGTTGAGGACGGCCCAATGCATTGGGACCCTGCACCCACGTGGGAGACCCGGAAGAGGTTCCAGGTTCCCGGCTTCGGATCGGCGCGCATCGGCCCGTTGCGGCTCACTTTGGGAGTGAATCATCGGACGGAAGATCTTCCTCTCTGTCTCTCCTCTGTATATATCTGGCTGTAATAAAATGAATAAATCTTTAAAAAAAAAAAAAAAGACTCAGAAGCAGTTTCATGAGAGAGAAAAAAAAACTGCCGTGATTTCCTCTAAGTTTTGGGGGGAAGTTTCAACATCCCAAAGTCCTCTGGTTTTTTAAAAAAATTATGTTTTATGGGAAGCCAGTTTATTATATTTCTGCTTGTTAGATTCATTAGAATATTCTCATGAATAAGCTATTAGTTATTGAAGAAGCCAGTATGAGTTCATTTGGCCCTGAAGAGGAATATCTTGTCAGGTTGAGACATAAGATCAAATGGATGTGTCTCCAATTCCCTTCTGCTGGGGTTTGATGTTTGAGCCAGACTTTCTTCCTTGTATCTCCTAGGCTAGTTTCATTATTTCATCATGCTGTGATGCTCCCGAGAGCTTCTAATTTCTTAAAATTCATGAGAACTCATGGCCAGGAGGGGCAAGTCTCAAATGTTTTCTGTTACAGGACCACTCAGGGAGGCAAAGTGCCCCATCCCAACTATTTGTATTGGAATCACTCCCCTCTCTCTCCACAGTGCCAACAGTACTGCAATTAGTAGTAAAACTGATGCTGCTTTTGGGATTTTCAAGGAGCCCACGTGTGTTTTTCATTAACATAAGAAAATTAGTAACTTATTCCAGAAAACAAAGCATTAGCTCTGTTAAACTACAATAAAAACCTTAATGTTGCAGGAGACCAACCCGACACAACACGGGGGTCCTGCTGGACCACACTAAGATGAATGTCTTAGAGCAGAAGTGTGTGGGCAGCCTCAATCACCTACTCTTTAATGATATTCAGCCATTCTCTCTCTACACATTTGCTTTCAGGCAAGGCTTTCCCCTCTTGTTTTAATCATACATTTAATTAAAAATGGGGACCTCTCCAAGTTTGTTGTACGCCTTTTACTTTATGGTTCAAGAGCTCATCTTGAAAAAAGTAAAAGGAACTGAGAGAACATGTGCAGAGGCCATTGAAAAGTATGGGTTCTATTTTAAAATCTCTACAATGTGTTTGCAATAGAGGCATGATAGGATGATCTCCCTTATTGCAGTTTTGATTAGACATAATGAGCAGAATCAGTCTGAAAGCTTATCACTAGTCTTATGTTCTAGAAATGCCCAAGAGTATAATGCAAAAACAAACAAGGAGCTTTAATGAGCGAATATAATAAAAACAAAAATATTCAGGCAACAGGAAGCTGTTGCTTCTGTGTTGGCCCCTTCCCAATGGGTGACTGGGATTGGACTCTTGTAGAGCAAGTCTAAGATGGGTTAGGTCAGCTTCCAAATATACAATTTAAAAATACTGCAGATTAGTTTTAAAGAGTATGATTCATTTAATTAATAAAAAAGATTTGTTGCTTTTTATGGGAAAGGCAGATCTACAGAGAGAAGGAAAGACAACGAGAAAGATCTTCAATCCATTGGTTACGTTCCAGGTGGTTGCAATGGCCAGAACTGAAATGATCCAGAGCTAGGAGCCAGCAGTTAGGAGCCAGGAACCAGGAGCTTCCTCTGGGTCTCCCACACAAATACAGGGTACCAAGGTCTTGGACTATCTTCTATTGTTATCCCAGGTCACAAGCAGGGAGCTGGACGGGAAGTAAGAACAACCAGGACATGAACTGGCATCCAGAATGGATCCCAGCACATGCAAGGTGAAGATTTAACCACTAGGTTTTCGTGCTGAGCTTGTAATTCATTTAATTAAAGAAAAATTCATTTGTGAGCAGACTTTGAGCTAACCTGTTAATACAAAAAGAATGAAATAAAAGTTCTTTATGCCTCCTTTTGTGAGTTATAATTATTTTGATCATATTAATTGTCAGTAACTGATAACACAGATAAGGAAAAGGGTCTTTAGGATTATTAGAACTAGAATTCTCTCTTCCATCACCTACAAAATAATGCACTGATTGACACTTATACCAAATTATCATCACAAACTAAGGTTTATATTTTAGCAACACACACAGTGTTTAATGATCAGATTGAAAATGCCTTTCAGCTATTTCTTTGTAGCACAGTAAAGGACCTTTAGCTTTCTTTTCCTTAACACATTTATTTCTGCCTGCACAGAATATTCCAAAGTGCCAAATATGGACTCTTATAAATAAAGCATTTGGGTTAATTCTAGCTTTTCCTTTTTTAATTTTTGCATAAGAACTAGTTGCAATTTTAGACTTTGGCAAGATGGAAAGAGGAGATGATGTGTGTCTATTTCATCTGAAGTTGTATGCCCATAGTACTGCATTGCTGGAGAGGCAAGATAGTCAAGGATGGACATTCCTTCATTAACATGGAAGTCTGCTTTGTGTGGCTAAGGCCCATTCTGAGAATTCTGTTTGCAAGGGCTTTGGCATACAGCATTGGGGGTACTCAGTAATGGGGTACATTTTTCTGGAAGAACGCTCACATCAGACATTTAGTTCCAGTGGAAAGCTGTCAGGAAAGCAAGGATACAAGCTGTCTTGTTTTACTGTGATATTTTTATGTTTGAAAGAAAGTTGCTTTGTACTATTGGTCATCTTTCTTTTTTAGATCTGGGAGCACATACTGGAGCTTTGGGACTTCAACTATATACTCTTTGGTTTAAACTTTCTCCAACCAAAAACATTTGACTCCATCGAGATGTAGTTTTGTGACTGCAGAGTCTCTGGATTGACCAAGAGCTCTTCCAAAATGGGAGGACAGTTAACAGGGCAAATAAAGTCACCATTTTAGAAAGCACATTTGAGGAGCAAATATGCAAGGAAGCATGTTTTTCTCACTGTTTTCAAGCCAAAAATGTGATCACCACTTGAAAAATTTAAGGGGTGCCAACTACTTAATGCCATCCAGTAAGCACTGAATAGCTTTAAAGAACATATACATTCCCTCTCCCTCCAATTCATGAGGGTCACTGGTCATTGATAGAAACTGAGCATGTTTGAGCTCACTGCAATGATTAGATAACATTGTATTCTACAGATGTTGCATGTTTTGAGGTTTTTCTGGTCTTCCTCCTTCCTGAGAACATGATGCTGAAAATACACTCTGAATTGTGAAATGTGAATGGATTCAGAGTGGGCTTTTGTTTTAGACAGATGCCCTTTAAAGCTCTAGAGGACTCAAACCAACTGCCTTTCAATATGTGTTGATCTAACTTCATTGTTCAAATTCTAATGAAGGATCTTTTGTTTCTGACTCCTGATTCTAAAAAAATCCATTTGTGCAATAATCTTTCAATCTTATGGTATTCCAAAAACCTCAGAAATGATAAAGGCATATGTTCCCTTCTGAAAAAGCATATACTCAGAGTAGCAGGAGAAAGAAAAACTTTACAATACTAGACATCTAGACTCTGCAAAAGAAAACCCCACAAATTTACACGGGAATATATTTTCACAAGGCTTAGGTAGAGAGATAAAGTTGTTGTCAGAGAAAATTTTACATACTCATAAGCATGGCAGCTGTTACCTTTTAGCTTCTTTCATTTTTTAAAGTCAGAGCTCCCTAATGGCTCTTCCATTCTCCAAGATCCTTTCAGTTGTTCCCTCCAAGTGCACCACTGAAAGTTGTAAGGTACACACACACATCCCGACAGCACATGCAAAGAGTCACACATTTCTGAAAATGTTGACAGGTGTCGGCAATACTCATCTTTGGAGATAGCTTACTGTTGAAGTTAAAGTACAATACTGAGATTGATAGAGATTGAAAGAGATGGGGAAAAGAGACTGAGCTAGTTCATGTAACAGCTGCAACCATTCCCAAATGTTTTTCTGCATAATCATGCAAGAAATTCATCATGCATTTCCTATTAAATATTCATACAACTTGCTCCATAGGAGGCCTGTGGTATTTGTTAATTCCCGGGTGTCGGTAGGTTTTGGTATATCTACTGCCAGCAATAAATGTGTCATGCCTAGCAAATTCAATTCTTGGCAGAAAATATTAGGATATAATACTTGCTTACAGGATATTGCTAGCTTTAATTACGCCTAAATGATTTTCAGGATTACCTTGAAACAAGTAACTGACTCTTTTTGTTTTTAGATGAAAGGAATGGTCAGAAGGGTGGAAAATGAATGGATATAAAGATTCATTTCCCTCTAAGTGTCACCTTTGTAAGAGATGACCCCATTTCTACCATATACTAATCTTTCCTGGAAAAAGGATCTGGGTTTAACAATTAAAAAAAAGGGAATTCATCTGTTCTTCTACACAACTGAAAGTTTCTTATCCTAAGGCTTTATCATCTGAAAGGATGAAAAAGTAAAAGTTAATTAGCAAAATACTGCCCTCCAAATTAGTCAGCACATAACATTATCAGTCCCTACACTGGGTTTTACCAAAGTAGCCTAATAAAAATTAAAATGAATCTAGTCTTAGATCATCCAGGTTGCTATGACAAAATTTTGTAAACTGAGTACATGTAAACACTTTCATGTACATTCCCACACTTTCACACATTTGTGGAGGCTGGAAAGTCTGGTGAGAGTCTCTTTTCTGACTGATGGACTAACCTTCTCACTGTGTTGTTGCAGGGTTGAAGACTAAAGCTTGTCTCTGGGGCATTAGCCAATCACAAGGTTTCTGCCCTCATGATCTCCCAACACCATTACCTTATGGGTTAGGATTTCAATGTATGGATTTCAGTGGGACACAAACATTGAGACCATTACAAGAGGCTGATTGCACCTCAGAATATCTTATACATGGACATAGAGTAAGGTGGAATTCTTTCAGTAGCATATTTAAACAATGTCTAGGTTTCTGAATTACACAATACATGAAACTGTAGGAAACGAAATACAAGTAAAGGATATAGGCCCTGTCCTTACAATGTTTGCTGTCTTCTTAGAGGAGAGACATTTACTAGCTGAACAATGAGAGAATGAACACAGCTAATGATGTAGAACTGACTCTATTCTTCAGCACATCTTGTTTACCATTACAAAACATTTAACCCAATACTTGCTTCTCATGACAACTCTGTCCAACAAGGACAGATAATGTCCTCATTTTAAAGTGGTGAAAGATGAATGGCTTATCCATGCTTTTTAACAAGTTCATGAAAAGTCCCAGTGACTTCTGAATGCATTGAGACGCATGCCCAAAGGAGGCCCCAGAGGAATTTTCTGTATCTTCCAGCAGTCCCTCTTTTTTTTCATAGCAAGGGCTCCTTATAACTTATTTTACAAACAATATGACTTTTTGCTTCTCCTTTTGTTGAAGTGTGTTGCAGCAGACACTGTCTAGCTCACAATAAGGAGGATAGCTTGATAAAGCAAAGCTGAACAATTTGGGCCAAGGCATTGGACACTGCTGAAAGAACCAGGACTGTGTAGAGAATGAATGGCCTATGAAAGCTGAAGCTCAGGGATCTTGGCCAAAGGCTCTGTGTCTGTTCTTCCCCTCACCCCCAAGCTTATCCCCCACCCCCACCATAACCTTCCTCAGAATAGTGCTGACTCCATGAAAGGAGGATGAGGTTAAGAATCTGAAATTTGCCTCCCAGAGGGAAGGCAACTGCTCAGGAAAAGGAAAACCAGCAGAGAATTTTGAATTTTGTAGTGGCGAGAGAGAGAGAGAGAGAGAGAGAGAATGAATTAATGATTGAGTAGCTAAGATAGAGTCGGGGCAGAGAGCTGAGGTTGACATGTAGCTGATACACAGAGCTCAACACTTTTGCTAAAAATTCGAAGCTGTGGCTAAAAAGGTTAAGAACTCAAAGCTGAAAGCCTATACAATCAAACTTTCCAGTTTTCTTGTCATGGTGAAGCATAATGGCAGCACTCCTCCAGGGGTGAGGTAAACCCAGGACAGACTCACACATGACGGCATGTCCGCCAGCATTGATTCAGCTACCCACTGATCAGATTCAATTGGTCAAGTCTCACTCTATCTTGTAGAGAAAACATGAACCATTTCTGGAGGAAGTTCTATAGAGCTTCTACAGTATATTCTTTTTTTATATAACCACCTGTATATTATCTACTGTCTAGTATTCCATAAAAAATGACTATGAATGCAAAGAAAAGTTTCACATGGACAAAATAAGAGAAAACACAGGTAAGAGAAACACACCTACAGGTGTTCTTAACTAGGATTAGAGGATAAAGAAAACAGAGAAAAAAAGAGGACAAGTTGAGACATGTCACCAAAGAGATGGACTCAAAGAATTAAATGAAATCTCCACACTGAACAACACATGCCAAAAGAAGGATTTCTACAGCAGAAAAGATTCAGCCTAAGAAGGGTCAGCACAGTGGCATATCAGTAATCTCCCTCTAGCAGCGCTGGCATTGTGAGCAACGCTGGTTTGTGCCCTGGTAGTTTCCCTTCCCATCCAGCTCCCTGACAATGGCCTGGCAAAGCAGTACAGGATGGCTCAAGTTCTTGGGGCCTGCGCCCACACGGGAGACCCAGAAGAAGCTATTGGCTCCCACTTTCAGATTGGCTCAGCTCTGGCCATTGCGACCATTTGAGGGGAATGACTTGAGGATGGAAGATCTCTCTGTCTCCCTCTTTCTCTGTAATTCTGATTTTCACGTAAAGTAAATAAATCTTAAACAAAAAAGATTCAAGACATGATGATGAGCACTTTGGAAGAAGCAGATCTAATCAGAAGAAACAATGTACAGGCAGTAACACTAAACACACAGAAAACAATGGAATACTCTATCATATGCAAATGATATTGATATTAATAAGGGTGAGGACACAAATAGCAATTGAAGATATATATATAGTTAAAGCATTTGTGTAAACCGATGAGCTCAAATTTAAGAAGTGATTCACACAGGTTAGATAACAGACAAACCAAATCATATCACAACGAAAACGGCTGGAAAACAGACAATAAGAAAAATTTGAGGCATGTATGCAATCTAAAACAACAATTCCTCTCCTGGTTCTGTAAATAACAAGAAATCCATGTACACATTCACCAAAAATAAGTACAAAGTTATTCATAGCACACAATTATGATCCGCCATTAAAAGTCACCTGTATAAATAATGATGTATCTGTAAAATGTCATGCGATTATATCAAGGCAAATGAGCTGACTTTTGCCACATACAACATGAATCTCTTAAGTGGAATGTTGAACTAAAGAAAACAAAGTGGAGCACATAGTACATCAATTCATTGTTGTGAATTTTGAAAACAAGCAAAACTAATATGGTGTTAGTAGAAACAAGAATCATTTTCTGCCAGAGTGACTACAGGTGGGCACTGGAGGCAGATTCTGGCTGGGGGGAGGGGAGATTTTTTTTTTTTACCTCTTGCACTGATGATCTGTGAGTGTGTTCACTCTGCACACAGAGTTTACACTGTTTTTGTATTTATTGTTCTTTGACACAATTTATTAAAAAAGGAAAACCATGAAGCTTTTTTTGACAAATTATTAAATATACTTCAGCCTCCCCCAAAACATCCTCTCCTCCAATGCTTTCCTACCAGTTAACCTAGGAGAATGAATTTTCCAGTAAGAAGACAAGCAAAGATATATATAATAAAAGTTCCCCTGTGTATGCATGAGCATGAGAGGATGAGGGCTTGGGATGCTGGCAAGAGAATGAATTCCAGAAAGACTGAAAACTTATACTAAATTAAGAAGAAAATATTTGAGACAGAGGTTTCTGGGTGAAGTTAAATTCTGCTTGAAGAAAGAGTAAGCGATTTATTCTTGTTTCATTGTTTTGGCTTCTTGGAATTCTTGGGAAGTGCTAAGCAGTCTGTAAAACCAAGCCCTGATTCTATTTCTGAGAAACAGTAAACTCTGGTAACAGTTAAGTAATTGTATTTTCACTATTAACTTTTCTCCCTTAATTACAATTTTGATTTCAGGAGTCAGAGGCTGTATATGACTTTTGTGTGTTCATACATATTGTGTTAATAAGACTGTGATTTTCTATTCTTTTTCTTGGATTATAAAAGTTGTTTAGTGCATATAATATATAAAATCTGAGTTTTGACTTTTGGTCAATTGAATCTGTTCTTACAAATCCCATCAAAGTCATTGTTAGCATCTTGTGGAAGCAAAAAATGACATGAAGAAACTTGTTTTCCTGTAACATGCAAATTTAAGTTTCCCTGGGTATAAAACTGATATTGTGTGCTGTTAATACATACTTCACTGACCTGCATCACTGTTACAGCAATTAAAAAAAAAATACCCAAAAGGAAAAGCCAAACCCATTCAATATAGTTTACGATTTTAACTCTAAGAAATTTCTAAATGCTTACCTGCTTCATATTTTAAAATATAATATCAGCTAAGGAAACAATATATTGCAATAACATCAACACCAACTGAAAACTCAGGTTTTCTTGGGAATAAAACAACAGGATGGAGCTCAACACCATGCATCCTAAACTTTCCCCAAACACACTCTGAATCAAAGTACAGCACTTGCACAATGTTAAGTGGTGTACCAATGCCAGTTCACTAATCTTCACAGTGTGAAACGAAGCAAGGGGCAAATGAAATCCTCAGGATACTCACAGCCCAGACTTCCAGGATCTCCATTTGGACCATTGAGAAGTGGACAGCTAAAACTGGAGGAGACCTCCACACAGGGTCTCTGAGCGCGGTCTGCACTGACATCACCTGGGGTGGTGTTCACGTGAAAACATGCTAATAACCTAAGCCTGGGGGTCATTTGAGTGGCTCTGGGATTTGATTCTGAATCTCAAAGTGTGGGATGTGGGAACCTGCATTTATTTGTTTTACCAAATTTCCTGCTTCCTTAAAAGCTACCCTTTCAACCCTCTCCTTTTCAAAAGCGAAGTTGAGTCTCAAAGAGAGGAAAAGGCCACCCAGACATTCAGTGGTCAAGCTGGAATAGACCTGCCTCTTACTCCCAGGCTAAGCTCCTCTCCACCACACCTCATTGCTTCCCTCGTTAACAAATAATGACAGTACCTAAGAACCAGTGCTATGCACTCAGAGATATGACTGGAGAATTCTGAATTGCACTAAGTTAATGTTTTAGTGGACTTTAAAATAAATGTAATAAATACCCTTTGAACTTTAAAAAAGTCCAAAGAATATAGAGGGATTGACACTAATTCTTTAGCTTTTCAGAAAGTGATAAAGCTGGCCAACCAGGAAATTTTCCCTTTTTCCCTTCATAGGCAAGTGTAGTAGAAATGCAAATAACTTCTATTCAATGAAAAAGGATAACTCGAAAGGTATAGTTTACTAACCCTTTGAGAGGAGCAGTTTTATATTCAACCCAGCAGTCTTATCCTAACCTTTCTTGGTACTCTGCCTAAACCACTTGCTTCTCATTATCACATTTGAACCAGGTTTACCATGTTAGTGGTTCTTTCATAAATTAGTGAGTTAAATACCATCATCCTTGGATCAGGGATCGACAGCACTTCAGAACTATCCAAACCACTTGGGCAGAACCCTTGGAACGTGGAATCCTGAGTGGATATTGGGTGGCAATTCCCCATCCCTGGGTACTGGGGCTTTTGGGAAACTGATGTGTCTTCTCCTTTTATCTCTCCATCCCTCTGCCCCCGAAACAAGAAGAATAGCAAATTTGGAAATAATGATTTCACCCACTTATCCCTAATCCTCGATCCTTCTCACCCTGATCAACCATGTAATTATGAAAAAAATCATCAACATCAATGGAACATTAGAAGCAAAATATAAATTATTTTGGTGGAAACATTTTTGAAATTCATGTTTTCTCATTATATGTGTTTGAGGACTGACTGCTCTTATGCACATATTTAACCCAAACTTTTTCCCAAAGTTTCTGAACTACTCTCATGTGTTCATTGTACAGTTGAATGAGTATGTTGTCGAAAATTTCGAAAATCACAGTTGAGTGAGTAACTGTTGTGCTCACAGGTGAAAGAGCGGCTGCTCCATGCTGAGCTCCCTGAGCCCTTGAGCACCTTCTTTCTCCTCTCCGTTTCCTTAGTGCTGCATGAGGCACAACAGTGCCGCCTGCTCCTTGGTCATTTGTCAAATGGTGACAGTTACCCTGAGGACTGGGATCATTACTAGACTTCACATTCAGTTTTTGAGTTTACATAGTCAACAATGATCCCATCGACTAGCTTTCTTGGCAAATGATGACCCTTCATGGGGGTGAATGCTGAGTGAATAAACGTGTCTCATACACATTTTTGCACATCTCACTTGCTGAAATAAAGCTTGCAAGTGAATTGCAGACAAGTGACTATTTTTGGTGGACCTCCTTCTTAGGTAAATTGTAATAAAATATATACTTCCATTTTAATTCAAGGACAAAACATCCAATAGTACGGATATAATATTTCAAACTCACAATACCTTAGAAGGTAAGTTTCTTTCTGAAGAAGGAAATTGAGGCCCAGTGGAAAGACATGCTCGACAAAATTACTCATCCAGTAAGAAGCAGGCAGATTTTGGGCTCAGCTTTTTCTGATTTCAAAGCCCAGGGTCAATGGAGGGTTTATCACCTGCTAGCTATATAATCCTGAACAAGTTACCTAACTTCCCTAAGCCTCTATTTCCTTATGACACCTGTGTTGCAGGGTTATTGTGAAAATCAGAAACAGTGCACGGAATGTAACCATGGTGCCTGCAACATTGCCGGTGTCTACAACTGGAAAGCACCACAACTGCCATCATCACTCTTTCCATACTAACCTTGCCTGTCTAACCCCCCACTCACACCCTGCCCCCTAACTGTGCCCCAGCTGCCAGGGCTCACCAGGGTTTGTTCTTGGGGTCTCCTGCCTTAGAACAATGCTTCCCAAGTTTTGAAAATCATACAAGTCTCAGCTGCAGATCTTGACTCAATGGGTTTGCGAGGAACCTAGGATTCTGTTTGTCTCACAAGCTCCCAGAAGTACGGATGTTGGTGGCGGTAGCACCAACACCTCTGGGCCTTCCCAAAAGGCTTCTCCTTCTCTCACCATGAGCTTTTCTCTCCATGAGCTGTCCTCTGCCTAGCCCTGTCTCATTCACTTAGGGGTTTCTTTGTGCTGCTGTGATAAGAGCAAACTGTGAATATTAATGGTTTTCCCAGGTCACAAGCCTGCTTTAAACCTGTTTTAAATAGCTGTGAAGATGTTTATGAATGAAAATGGATGGGGAGTTGGGGGGTTGGGGAGAAGAAAGTTTTCTGCTATTTGCAAGTCATATGTTGTAATGCCCATCTATTTTTATGTCTCTATTTACTAAGTAAATAAAATAATCCACCATACTTCAACATTCCTAAAACAGCCTTATGAATGCTCTTATAAGCCTGTGTTTCATCTTAAAAGTAGGTTATAGATGCCAACACTGTACTCCTGTAGAAATGTTGATTAACTTTTTGTGCAACTGAGCTGTTAAAAGTGTAGCATTGGGAAATCAAGCAAATATTGATAGAGCCCAGTGAAATGCTGTGGTAATTATTATACCCTGTCTCCCTTAAACCAAATGGGGCCCTCCTATCCTCTTCATAGGTGAACTCCACTTGGGGAGCGATTCAATGATTGACACAATCAACCTTCATTTTTCAAGTTCAGAAAAAATCCTCAAAAAATTATATCTAAAAGGGATATAGATCAGCCACCTGATAAGGGGCTGCTGGGAAAAATCTCCCTCCCAGATAACTAGAGATGCCCTGAGAAGGTTCGGTTCGGTTCTATTCTATTCTCATTTTGAAGTGACTGGAGGAAGATGTGCCCTGAAATGGAGGCAGCCACTTTGTAATCCCCCAAAGCAAAGGGCTGAGTAGGAGAACCAAACTGTGAGAACAGAGCAGCAAGACGAAAGCACCGGGTCTTCAGTTGGTATTGTGCTGTTGATTCCCATGTGGAACAGGCTCTGCTTCCAGACTGTTGCTCTGGGAAATGATAGATGTCCTCTTCGTTTCAGTTGCTGTTGGCAGGTTCCTCCATCCCTGGCAACGTGAGGCTTCCTGGGTGGTCAAGAACGGAGGCCCAGGAGTGTGACTGGATGCTTGGGCAGCGGAAAGCCTTACACTTCCTGAACTCTTCCTACTGCAGCCACGAACCTGGCTGTGGTCAGCAGCCAATGGAAGCAAGATCTGGCTAAGGGAAGCCATAGGAATGTGCTCTGCTGAGCCCAGCCAGGCAGCCTGACCCGGCTTCCTTCCTGTGCCAAATTCCTGCTGTCATTTGTAATACAATCTCAGGTTTGAGGCCAGTGGTGGTTTGTAGAACTTTTAGTTTCATGGATAGATAGATGTTTAGGGACGTTTCTCTGCATCTGAGCTGTAAATTACAGTCTTTTCAATCACATGCTTGGAAGAGATTTTAAAAGCAGGCCATTAGGGCAGGCAGACGTCACTTACGTCTTTTGGAAATAAGGTCCTATAGAAATATTTTTTCCTTAATAAGGTAAACTGTGTCCGCTGTTACAGTCAGTACCTGAAATGGAGCCCAGATCTCCAGACTACACTATGATGCGTTAGTGAACAACGTGGTAATTATGAGTTATTCAGTGTTATTATTGGAAACTTTCAGAGCCACCTCTTTGCTAAAAAAATTACATTAGAAGATTTGTTGATTTTTATCTTTCCTCTTTGAGATTTATCTAAAAATGCTTTATAAAAATATAGAAGCTACTCTTCTGCTTAAGAACAATTTCCCTTCACAGAGATAACTTGTTATATATTCATATCTTGTGTTATATATTCATATCTTATGGCAGCCACTATTTGTGATTTTCCACTTTAAAAAGGATTGTCAATTTGAAAAGAAAAAACAAAGGTGGTCAATTTGAGGATTAGAAATCCTTGGCTGTTTTCTACTTAGAGTCTTTTTTTTTTGTCAATATTTTAAGTGTCATAATGGTAACAATAAGAGTTCACATCTTCAATTTACATAATTTTTTATCATAGCTTTAAAAATCTATATTTATGTACCAAGGAAATTTACACGCAAAATGCATTTCATTCCATGTGCATTCGGAAAAACAAACAAACAAACAAACAAAAAAACAAAAACAAAACCCTGGTGCAGGAAAACTGTCCTGATAAGTACCCATTACATTTTGAAAGCATAAAATCTAAGCGATCTGGGCCCGGCGGTGTGGCCTAGCGGCTAAAGTCCTCGCCTTGAAAGCCCCGGGATCCCATACGGGCGCCGGTTCTAATCCTGGCAGCTCCACTTCCCATCCAGCTCCCTGCTTGTGGCCTGGGAAAGCAGTTGAGGACGGCCCAATGCATTGGGACCCTGCACCCACGTGGGAGACCCGGAAGAGGTTCCTGGTTCCCGGCTTCGGATCAGCGCGCACTGGCCGTTGCGGCTCACTTGGGGAGTGAATCATGGGATGGAAGATCTTCCTCTCTGTCTCTCCTCCTCTGTGTATATCTGGCTGTAATAAAATGAATAAATCTTTAAAAAAAAATCTAAGTGATCTGACAAGTAAAAAACAAAAACAAAAACAAAATGAAAACAAGAAAGCAGTGTCATGGAGGGCATGTGTGAAAAATTACAACAATGTCACCTACACCAGCTCTGGGTCCTTAGTTCTGTGTTCACTCACCCAAAGAAAGAAGAGTCCAAGGAAAGGAAGGTCAGCCAGACCTAGTCAGCTTATGATTTCAGTCACCTAACTCCTGCTTCTCTGAACCTCCTACCCGAGAGCTCACTTGGTAAATCTGCATGTCACATCCACAGTATGAGACAAGTAAACAGGAAATACACACAGTGATCTTTCAAACACAAGATGCAGAGTACACAGGTGCAGAAGTGTCAAGCTGGAGAGTTTTACTTATGTCTTACATGCTTCTCCACTCAGATTAGATCTCGGAGTTCACAGTCACCTGACTGTCCATTCAGGGTCACATGTAGCCAGAGACTGGAGAGGGCCAGTCACAGAATCATACATTCTAGTGGTTACACCCTCTGCCATCCTCCCTGCCAATGCAATGAGCATGGACATCTTAAAGCTCTTCTGGCACCTCATCTTCAGCACCTTTGCTGTCCCTCTGTTTTAAGTTCTTTCTCCACATTGCTGGGGCTTGCTTATACTTCAGAAATCTGTCAAAGATAGCCTCATGCAACAACTCCACTCCCTTGTTAGAGCTTTTCCGAATCTTATCTGGATTAGGAGTTGGCACCAATCACACTAAATTGCATTTATATTGAAACTCTTTCACAGTATCCACTGTGATGATTTATAGTACGTTTATTGATTGGCTAAAATTTGAGACATATTTTGCCTTATTCTTGGGCTTTATTTTCCCCTTCTGACAACTCAGTTCTTAAAATTGCCCTCCTGACTGCACCTCTGCTCTGGAGTTTCCTTTATGCTAATTTTCTGGAAACACAAATCACATTCAAGGGTTACTGATTTTTGTGCTTATTACTTGGCTAAATTTTATGTTGGTGTCAACCCTGACACTTGATTGTAGATCTACTAAAAATAATATAACCAACAGTGTGACAAATTCCAAGTTTCATCTGCTCTTGGAAGACAAAAAGTTATCCAACTCATCAGAAAACCAGTAACTCCTAGTATGCACCAGTTACCTTAGACTATCTGGTTTGCATCTGAGGACCCTGTACAACTTGACCTCATAGTTGCTCACCAGGCTGAACTTTTAACAATGTTTAGTGAGCACAGATATGATCTGATCTGATCTTGCCTGTCTAGGATATAGTTGACAGTGCTCTGTAAAATTTCACTGTCTGCCAGGTGGGCTCTACTGGATTTGGGAACTACCTAATTTGGGGGGAAGACTGACAAATGTGGAACAGAACTTAAAAGCTATGAGGAATTATTTAGAAAGCGTTGGAATAGAGAAGTGACACAGTAAAGAGCCCATAAGAAGAACTGTTGTTAAGAAGGAAGATAATGAACTCAGTTTCTAAAGGTTGACGCTGATAGCAGTTTTGGACTTGGAAAGGGGTGATATTAAAATACTGACTGAGGTATGAAATGGCATTGCTATTTTGCACAAATGCCAGAGTTGAACTACATGGACACATCTCTGTCTAGTACATAGTGTGTGGGGAGGAAGCAGCTAGCAGAATAAGCTACTGCAAATTCAGAGGGGTCTTTGATCTGTGACAGGCTCAATAAATCTAAGCTAAACTTTTCATCTGAACTTCAACCTCCTTTCCTCTTGCCCCTCCCTCTAAGGATTAGGATGTGTCTATATGCCAGTGGGTAGTAGACTTAACCTTTTATATCCGCTTATCTACTCTTTCTTTGTCTTAAAATTACATCCAGACTCCTGTTAAAGCACTCCATTGTACTCATCCTTGTACCATTTTCTTTTGACTTTGTAAGAGCATGCTAACCCTCTCCCCTTCAGCATGTTAAGACCTCTTTTATCTTCACAAACAAGAGAGGGCCGACTTCTATGGATTTATGCAAATTCAGTTTTTAACCTGCCAGCCAAAGAACAGGGCACAGAGATTAATTCTTAAGATGTTTTTCAGCTTTTGAATTTGGTGTTCCAGGGAGAATGTTTGTATTTTTTTCTTTTTTGGCAGATTTGATGTAGACATAAAAACAGAGAATTAATTGTTAGCTCTGGGCACTCAAAAAAGGTGAGGATTTTTACCTGCCCTGCTAACAAAGGACAAACCCACTGCCTAAGGATTTAACTCCAGACTACTAGCCTGTAATTCAAATTGAGAAGACAATAAACATCCAATAACCAATTTGGCTGTACTGGGGGTCACTCAGTTAGCCTAACTAATGAGAAAAGCTTATTGGGCAGGAGAGGTGAAGATGCTGGATACCAGTCTCACTTCTGGGAACTCCGAAGCATGAGACTGATTTTCAGATTCTTCACGGGCTGGCTTCCTCTGTTACCTTACAGTCACACCGGAGGCTTCGGAGGCTAGGAAGTACTGGTGTGTGCCTACCAGCACCCCAGTCTGTTGATAAAGCATCTGTCCTTTTGTTTTAACTGCTTTACTGTGCGTGAGAGGGTACGGCCAGCAGACTGTTTATAATGCAAGACAGTCCTTTGCTTATTTCAGTGGAGACAGACTGCCACCTCCCAGTCCCTGCATCTTCCTTTGCCAAGTGATTGATTGAATACCCATTGCAATGTCTGTGAAGTGCTTGCCTCTTGAGAGGTCCCTTGACTCATCCCCCATCTTATCCCCTACCTTTAGTCCCATGAGAAAGCTTCGTGATGTTCAAGCTTCCATGCTAGCAGAATTAACCACCTGCTCCGGACACTCAATATGCCACTCTTGGCCAGCACATTCCTTCCAGATGAGTGGTCAGAGGTACATCACTCTTTATGGTTCTTCCAAAGAATGAACTTGACTTGATGTTAAGTCCACGGTTATCTGGAAGGAATAAGAGGTTAGCTGACTATTGTGCTTACAGAGATAATTTATTTACCACCTTCAACTGCTAAATTTCTGAACAGATAAAATATACTGTGATAATTTCATTACCTATTCACATTACTTCTCGGCAATCTGTTTCCACTCCTACCTAACAGCTGAAGTGGTTTTGTCTGTGCTTTTCTATCATGCCTGTGTCATTTTCTTAAACATTAAAATATTAAATATGCCTGAGGACATTTGGTACTGTTGGTTATCTTCTTCCTAAAGCTATGTCTGATCAACGACTTCTCCCTTCACTTCGATTCTTCCTTCTCTCCTTTGGTCATGTTCATATTCTCCTGTTGACCATTAACCCAAGCTTTGTTATTCACCGTGGGTCCATCATTTCTCAAAAGTAATACTTTTATTAAAATCACCATAGACCTTTAAAATCCTGATCTCTTACATAAGACTTATTCCACATAGGTAACTACTCTCTCTTTCGCTGGGATATCTAGTCTCCTCTCCTGATTTCTCCACTTTAGGAAACAGACTGGGTGAAATCTTGGCTCTACTGACTTATTGTTATAGAGCCTGTGGTGAACTACTCTGTATAGCCTCAGCTTTCTCAACTAGAAAACACTGTGATGGTGGTGGTATCAGGATCCCAATGGATTTAGTGAGTGACATACAGGAAAGTACATCAAAAAATGTTTAATTCAATGCCCTGGCTCTATAAAAAATGTTGAAAAAGCTCATATTGTGGATAACATTTTTTACAATTCTGACTTCTTTTTAAATATTCACTAATTTACCAAATCAATCTTCTCCTTAACAATCTATCTACTTTCCATTCATGTTTCTTTTCCACTACTCTTCGAATGACTGTTCACAGGACCTTAGAGCTAGAATGCCAGAGGCTCTTTCTTGAGAGTAGAATCCTTTCCTAAGCTGCTTCACAGTTCAGAAAGTGTTCCCACTAATGCATCACATTCAGACACCTCCATTTCTGCTAATTATTGTATAAACTTCTACTCCAGTCAGGCTAGTAAGATTGCCATTTCTATGCCTAAGAATGCCTAAGAAATATACTTAGATGGTAGTACCTGCCTTTGGTAAGGGCAATGGGGAGTAGGTGATTCATGAACTCCATGCATTTGTCTATACTGATAATTCTTACAAATATACCTTAAATTGTATTATTATTATTTTAAAATTTTATGGTACAATAGCATAGGGTACTGGGATTTCCTTACCCCCTCCCCAAATTCCCAACCCCTGACTGATTTTGCCCATATTATTACAACAGTATAGTCCTTCATAAGCAATCATATGTCCATCAGTGTTTGTTTATTTGAAAGGCAGAGATTTTCCATCTGCTGGTTCACTCTTCAAATACCTGCCATAGACAATGTTGGATCTGGATGAGGCAAGGAACAGGAACCAGGAGCTCCATCCAGGTTTTCATGTGGATGGCAGGGACTAAAATACTTGAGCCATCATCTTTTGCCTTCCAAGTGCATTAGCGTGATTGTAAGCAGAGAAGTCTGTCTAGAATCAGGCACTCTAATGTGGGATGTGGGCACCTCAAGTGGTAGCGCAATGCACTGTGCCACAAAGTGAACTTGAAGAGGAAAATTCTTTTGAAAGTCTTGGAAATGGGATACAAAGTTCTAAATGGCATTAGAATTGTAAAGCTATATGTTTCCAGTCCCTGTGATCAGTTCTCTAGAATCACTAATGAAAAAATACTGCATAATGATTGAACACATACAGTAGGCCAGGCATTATGAATGTAATAATCCAGCTGTTTAGTGTCCTCTAGTTGCCATCTAAATGCTCTTTTCAGTTTCAAAACAATTAATCTTATGCACACTTGGGCCTTTCTGTCCTCATAGAAAAGAAGATTGGGTTCCAGGTTATAATGCATAAGGTGCATTACCCAACTCACTGAACCAGCATCATTTGAGCAGCGATTATTAAACAGCATGTGCTTATTGTTCTGTGGGTAACCTCGAAGAATAATAGAGTGTTACTTTACTTTTTACATTTTTGACCTGCCAATACTTTTGGTGCTGCTTATGTTTTTCCAAAATTAATTTTTATCAAAGAAATATATTTACAGCATTCAAAATATCAAAACCTAACAAAAGACATAATAAAACTGTCAATTTCTTGTTTCATATCTCCCTGGGCTTCATTACATTGAGGCAATCACATTCAGATCTTGCAGGTGCTTACTGACCTATTTAACTCAATATTTTAAAATAACATGTATCAGCTTTCACAAGAATTATTAATGCATTTAATTTATTCTTGAGAGAGATAGAAGAGAGATAGTGAGAGCAATTTCCCATATTGTGGTTCATGTCCCATACACCTGCAGCTAAGTTTGGGCCAGGCTGAATGCGAGAGCCTGGAACTCAATCCAGATCTCCCACATCTGGGGCAGATGCCAGAGGGAGGAGTTATCTGACACTACCCAGCATGCATACTACCATGGAGCTGGAGGCGGAATTCAAACACAGGCATTTTGATATGGAATAGAGGTGTCCTAATTGGTGTCTTAACTGGTGTACCAAATGTCTGCCATAAGTTCTCGGATTTTCAATTCTTTCAAAAAAGAACTGATCTCTCACATTACCACCAATCTCTACTGCTTTCCATTATCCTTAAGATAACTGTATGCATTTTTTCATAAAGTAAATTTACAGAATTTAAACTATTGTACTTATAGAAATATTCATCATTATTCACTAACAGGCTATGATTATAATTGTGACCATAATTTTTCTTGTGCAAATTTCTACTAGGCTTATAGTTAATAATGGCCCATACTGTCATTTCTACCTGTATTTTTTTGAAAAGACTATGAAGCTCTTTACCCAATGTGGTTAAACACATTCAACAGTCTATATTTTCTGACCACTTCTCCAACCAGCAGAAACTGTTTCCTGTGGTCCTTGATTTCACTCTAGACTGATGGTTCTCTAATTTACCTGAAACATGTCATCACGGCATATCACTTTATCTTGCTTTTTGTTGGATCTTGTGTCTTTCTCTTTTTTGCTTTATTGTTTTTCTTTGTTTTGAGATGTCTTTTATTAACTTCTTGGAAAGGGGTCCATGAAACACATTTGTTTTGAAATATACTCCTGTCCCCAGTTTTAATTCTCAAACTTGAATAATAGCTTGGCTGGGTATAAAAACTATAATCTAGAAATTATCAAAAATTTTAAACCATTGCTCCATTCTCCTCCAGCTTTCAATGTTTCTGCTGTTAATACCAATAATTTGTTGATATAGTTGATATAACTCCACCATTGTCATCACTTCTTGTCTTTTCTTTAACTATATGGCCTTTTCACCTTTTAAAATATATTTAATTCTGGGCTTTGGGAAGATTGGACATAATTGTGTGAATCAAATCTTTTATTTGTACATGGGAATCTTTATTAACATCTTAATTCTGAGACAATGAATTGCATAGATTTCATTTTTGAGTAATCACAACGAAGTGCCTTGGGATGATCTTGTACCAATTATTTAGGGACCATTAATCTTACATACTTCTCTTTCATGCAGTGTATTTGAAACTGTCATTTTCTCAGCACATCGTACCCCCTTTTAAAAAATCACTTTTAGTATAGAGCTAATTGTGTCCTTTCTATCATTTTAAGACAACATCTATTTTACTGATAATTTTAGTACCTTTATTAAAATACAATTTTAAGATAAAACTTATCTATTTAACTTTATAATTAAATTTAAACACTTATTTATACAGTATATAACTATCATAATTTGTTTTATCATTCATAAACAAAATTATGTGTCCATAAGCAGAAATTTTACATTTATATACTCCTCTGTATAAATTCACTAATCTGTTTTCTCTCTGTGTACATTTGTCAACTCTGGACATTTCAGATAAATGGAATTGTTTTTGAGTCTGATTTCTTTCACTTAATGTAATATTTCTAAAGTTCAACCATGTTTTGATATTTTTAAGTACTGAATTCCTTTTTGTTGCCAAATTCTATTAATTTTTAAGTCCTATAAAGACAAGTGTCTATTTTCATTTTTATAAGCCCTTATAACTTTCATTAGCAGTCATTAGCATCTAACATATTTGTTTGCTAGATGAATACAATGCTAATTCTAAATTCATGTTCAAATCTGCCCTAGTTTTTTCAAATCTGTCCTACTTTTAAAGCGTTTATCTAATCATAGCCAAAATACTTTTAAATGCTCCTTGTTTTAAGAAAGTTTGAGCAAATACAGATACATTCTACATAGAGATAATGTTTTTAAAAACTGATTTGCATCTCTCTTTTCATTTTATCTGAGAAGTGGAAAGACAGAGAGAGACAGAGACAGATCTATCCATTGGTTTACCTTCCAAAGTCTGCATCTGATGGAACTCAGACCTGTCAAAGCTTGGAGCCTGAAATTTGGTCAGGGTCTCCGATGTGTACAATAGGGATCCAAGCACTTCAGCCATCACCTGCTGCTTCTTGAGGTGAATATTTGCAGGAAACTAAGATCAGAAGTGGAGCGGGAATTCAAACCAGTCATCTGAATGGCAGTTGGTATTCCAAGCATCATATTATCTGCTAAATCAAAAGATTGCCACTAGATTACTCTTAATTTTATTCATAGTAGACATATTAACCACAACTATACTCATTATAACAATCATCTTCATTGGAGTTTTCTAGACTGTAATCTTGACATTTAGTCAAGTTCAGGAATCACTGATCAATTTAGAGCAAATCTGATATATTTTTCACTTTGTTCTAGAATCCCTCTGTTTTGTTGAAGGAAATGGCTTTGATCACTATCCTGTTATAATAATTTAGTTCTTGGGGAAGTCTGCTCTGACTTAGCACCATTTTGACATTTTCCCTGAGGACATAAAATATTTCCTCTTTCATTCTTTTCCATTTCTTTAAAACCAAATGGAATCAGTTCAAGGAGGGGTCACTGACATTTCTTCCAGTGTGTTGTCATGAAGCAAGTCAAGTGTGTGTGGGCTTCTTTCCTTGTCCAGTCTGCATTTGGGAGGCAGGCAATTGTATTAAGACCTCCTAAATTACGCTTTCTGAGGTCTCCCAAAACCTTGCACTCTCATAAGAAAACACACATGTGCAGCAGTTTAGGAATGCCTCCAAATTTCATATCTAAGGATGATTTAATAGTTCATTTTCAAGAAGGAGGTGCAGAATGAATGAATTGTCCAAATATATTCTTGTGATTTTATAGCACTTTAAGTTTTGTTTTTGTTTTTTTCCAGGTTGCATTTACTTTGTAATGTAAGGAGAACAGATTAGCATAGATTTTAGATATAATGGTAAGAATATACTGATGATACCCTTTGTTGCACCCTGCTTCCATTCTTTTTCTTTGTTTCTAACTTTTTAAAAGATAGATATTCTAAAAAGCTTTAATATATATACATATATGAAAGGCAAAATTTTTAAATAAAGAAGGAAACATAAAGATGTTTAAGATTTATTTTTTTTTATGGGACAGGCAGATCAGGTTTACAAATAGAAGGAGAAACAGAAAGATCTTCCATCTGCTGGTTCACTCCCCCAAGTGGCTGCAACAGCTGGAGTGGAGCCAATTCAAAGCCAAGAATCAGGAGTTTTTGAGTCTCCCACCCAGGTATAGGGTCCCAAGGCTTTGGACAATCCTCTATTGCTTTCCCAGGCCACAAGCAGGCAAGCGGCTGAAAGTGGAGCAGCCAGGACATGAACTGGCACTCATTTGGGATCTGGTGCTTCAAGGCAAAGGAATAGCCAATTGAGTCACAGCGCTTGGCCTAATGTGAGCAGTTTTTCAGATATTTGTTGTCTATTTGTACTTCTGCTTTTGAGAACTGTGAATTGAGGTCCTGTGTCCATTTCTTCACTGGATTGGCCGTGCTTTTGTTGTTGAATTTTTGAGTTCTTCATGTTCTGTGAATTAATCATTTGTTGGATAAGTTTCATGCAAATATTTTTTTCTCACAGTTAAATATTGTTTGCTTTGTTTTGTAGAAGATTCTCAGTTTGATATAATCCCGTTCGTCCAAATTGTGCTTTTGTTTATTAGGCTTTAGGGGATCCAATCCAAGAAGTCATCACTTATATCAGAAATGTCTTGACGTATTTCTCTATATTTTATCTCAGTAACTTCATAATGCAAGACCTTAAGCTTAAATTTTGATCCATTATAAGTTGATTTTAGTCTATGCAGAGAACTCAGGATCTAATTTCATTCTTCTACAAATTTATACTCAGTTTTCTTAATGTATGGTCTGGGAATTTCCATCAATGGAAATCAATGGGTAGGCCTGGCAGCGTGGCATACTGGTTAAGGTCCTCACCTTGCACGCACTGGGATCCCATATGGGTGCCAGTTCTAACCCCGGTGGCCCCGCTTCCCATCCAGCTCCCTGCCTGTGGCCTGGGAAAGCAGTCGAGGACCCTGCACCCGCGTGGGAGACCTGGAAGAACTCCTGGCTTCGGATTGGCTCAGTTCCAGCCGTTGCGGCCGCGTGGGGAGTGAATCATTGGAAGGAAGATCTTCTTCTCTGTCTCTCCTCTCTGTATATCTGCCTTTGCAATTAAAAAAAAAAAATCAATGGGTGAGCCTGGTGTGAGAGCCTAGTGGCTAAATCCTCACCTTGCATCTGCTGGGATCCTATATGGGCACTGGTTTATATCCTGGCTGCTCCACTTCCCTTCAGGCTTCCCACTTGTGGCCTGGGAAAGCAGTAGAGGATGGCCCGGGAAAGCAGTAGAGGATGGCCCAAGCCCTTGGGACCCTGCACCTGTGTGGGAGACCTGGAAGAAGCTCCTGGCTCCTGGCTTCGGATTGGTCAGCTCTGGTTGTTGCACCAGTGGGGAATGAAACAGTGGATGGAAGATCTTTCCGCTTCTCCTTCTGTTGATAAATTTGCTTTTCCAACAGAAAAAAATATTTTTTTAAATCAATGGGCTATATGTATGCTGATTAATTTCTGAGTCTATTCTATTGCATTGATAAATGAACTGGTGTTTATGACAGCATCTTGCTGTTTAACACTAATAGGTGTGCAGTACGCTGTGCAGTCATATGAGGATGTCTCCATTTTGACACTTTCTTTTTGCTCAAAATTATTCTCCTAACTCTAGGTCTTTTTTTTTTCACTGTTTTTTTTCTTTTTTCTATTTCTTTTTATTGTTTCCTTAGTATATCTGATGTAAAAGGGGATTTTAAGGGAAAAGCCCCACCAAGTTTCCCACCCACCCCAGGTCCCAGATGTGGGGCATGCTCCGAGGGTCTTGCTCAAGCGGTTTTGATAGTTCAACAGTTCTGAATTGCTGCCACTCTCACCACTCCAAGCACCATGAGGTCACTGGAGAATCCACTGATTGACACAGTCCATCATAGAGTCTCCGTTTGCCCAGTATTTTTATTGCCAGCATATAGCTGAGGTGGTTGATTGACTTGCTCTGTCCTCTGTCATTTAATGGTTAGCGTTCTGAGTCCAAAAGCTCGATTGGGGAGATCCCCAAAGAAACTTTGTCTGAGGTGTTCCCAGACCAGATTCTTGTATGTACTAGCAAGAACAGGTCCTGGCACAGTCCATCGCCTCGATCAAAACTCTAGGTCTTCTTGATTCAACTGAACTTTAGAATTTTTTTTTTAAAGATTTATTCATTTTATTACAGCCAGATATACACAGAGGAGGAGAGACAGAGAGGAAGATCTTCCATCCCATGATTCACTCCCCAAGTGAGCCGCAACGGCCGGTGCGCGCCGATCCGAAGCCGGGAACCTGGAACCTCTTCTGGGTCTCCCACGTGGGTGCAGTGTCCCAATACATTGGGCCGTCCTCCACTGCTTTCTCAGGCCACAAGCAGGGAGCTGGATGGGAAGTGGAGCTGCCGGGATTAGAACCGGCACCCATATGGGATCCCGGGGCCTTCAAGGCGAGGACTTTAGCCGCTAGGCCACACCGCCGGGCCCCTGAACTTTAGAATTTTTTTCCAGTTCTATAAAGAATGGCTTTGGTATTTTTACGGGGATGCAAAAAATACGCAAAAGAAGGTAATAAAATGTGGATTAATCAGATATTAAGAATTAAATACACATCTAAGTCTATTTGTGAGCTTCACATTCTTATGCTTTCAAAAAGAAGGATTTAATTTTTATAAGCAATTTGGTGGGATTGAATTGTTTTTGTGTCACTTGAAATCTTTTGCTGTAATGTCAAACGACACATTTTTGCTTCACGGCAAGAGATCAAAAAGGTGGCGTCTCTTAGTTTGAAGTTTATTTGAGCAGTTGTTTTTTTTTGAACACACATACACACACGGTATTTTTTAAAATAAATCTTTCATTCTGAATCCAAAAGCTATGAAAAAGCTTTAAATGCCCCCTGTAGGGAAACTAACCCCAACAATGCAAACATCTGACTACATTCTCATGCTTCCTCTTCAAAAGGATGAGAAGGACAGAGGGGAATGTTTGCCTATTTTTATCCATGGAACAAGGTCAGTAAGTATGTGAAGCTGGTTAAATCAAAGTGTCATCTCATAAAAAATGCGTCCATATAATATGTAAGGTCTTCTTTTTGCTATAATTCAGAGTGAGATGGGTTCTATAACTATTATTTTCCTATCTGGTTATTAGGGTCTGAAATTTTGATTGAGATTTTTGAAATTTTTGAAATAAATATAGCTACTGGAGCACTTACATTCTGACTTAACAAATCTGACTATGTTAGAAGAAAATCCACCTTTGCAAAAATCCATGGTTCCAGGGACTATTTTTAATACCATGCCAGCCATATGAAATATGAGAAATAATAATGCTCCACTCATTTGCTTTTTGAAGGAGAAAAATACAGCTAATTTCTCTTTAAAAATGAAATGATTTTAAAGTAACATCAAGTTCACAAATTAAAGAAACTAGCTTTATTAGGTATTCCTTCAAATCTTCAAGAAAAATCAGAAAAATATCTTTAATATCTCTCAGGAAAATTGTATTTTTATTCAACACACACACACACACATACGAATGCGCCGGGATACAGTTTTTACTCACTTATTTCCTATTGGATGGTTTACACTGTGCTGAATTAAGCACTGAATAAAGGCTAGGCTATGGGCCCTTGCACTGAAGTACTCGCTGTAGTGCATACAACACACCTAGAAACATTAAACACCTTGTATCATGTTAAACATTTGAATGCAAGTTATATTGCACATGATTTTGAGTTTAAACTCAGGTATGCATGGTGTAGTTTTTTTCCTTATTTTTTATTTCCTCTTACTTATCTTGCTGTTGTGTCCAAGGTCTGATCTCACTTTTTTGTGGAAAATTTTACCTACAATGGAGAAGGAACAAGTGGAAAAAATACAATAGGAGAAGTCTATAAATTACTCAAACTATTATACAGTTATAAAATTATTAATTAGGCTATCTTAAATTTTCCAATGTATTATTCAACTATTTGCTCACTTTTCTTATGGCCGGAGAATAGATTAGATTTTACATATAGGGGCTGAACAGAGAAATCAAGGTAATGTTTCAGGGATGAGAAATACTAATGTCTCTCTCCAAGATTTCACTTTAGGACCTTTCTACATGAATAATTAATGGTCTCAACTCAATATGTACATTAGTAATCACCACATGACGAATATATCGATTTTTTGACAGGAAAAGTATCTAGACATAGCTAAGGAAGAACTTTCTAAGTCAGTGATTCCAAACCCGGGTCACAATCATCAAGAAAAGAAGCACACATATCATGACATGACTTCTGGACACAGCCAGGAGTCGCTGCGTCAGATGTAGGAAGGCAGACAGCGAAGTCTCTCCAGGTGCCAAATGTCAGTAGATGATTCAGTTAAAATCATACCTATATCCAGAAACACCTAGCAAAACGACAGTGTCCAACTAATTGTATAACAAGAGACAGTCTTTATTTGGAAGAAGGTCAGGCAGTCTGTGGTTTGGAAAAGTTCTTGGATGATTTTGGCCAATTTAGAAAAGCATTAATTTAAAAGATGACATGAATTTAATGACCTCTGCAATGCTTGTGTGCTTCTGTTTTTATTTATATTGTGCACATATACACTCATATATATGTATATATTCCAAATGGACACATGCACTTGTATTTTATGTGGGTTCTATCTTCTATTCATATAATTTTCTTTCTGGTATAATTAGCTCACTAGTTTATATTCACTTTTCTTTTTTCTTACAATCCACAACCAGTATTTAAAGGAATTAATTTGCTTCTTGAATATAAAGCTTTAGTAGAACTCATCATAATGTTGGGAAGATTTCTCACCACTTGATAGGAGAAACTGATCCTGTTTCTAAATGACAGCAAAGTTCGTCAATTACCAGAACATTTCCAAACATCCTCTAGCAGAATGAGCGTATAGCATCCTTCCAGATTTTGAGTGCCTATTTACTACTCAAATGATACTGTCTAGTCCTCTTAATTTAACACATTTAGCTTTTGTGGAACTAATTATCAAAGTATTCTAAATTAATTATGCTATTTGCTTATAAAAAGGCTTCATTTCGCAGACAGGGTTGTTTCAAAATACCTTCTCCAATACAAGAATCTCATCTGCTTCTGCAAGTATTGACAGATGTGCAGATGAATGTGTGTGTGTGTGTGTACAGCAAGGTAAGCTTATTCTATTATCTTTTCACATTCTTGGCTATGATATCATGCCAGTCAGAGTAAGGCACCAACACATGGACAAAATTTAGACAAGAGCTGGTAAATGACTCAGCTACATGAGCCTAGCAGCGTCAGAACAGTTGAGCTCGTAGATTTTGGAACACATAAAACAAAGTTTCTCTAAGTGCTGACATTCACTGGATAATTTGGTTAAGATAATATACATAGTATGAGGCGCCTAACAAAAAGCCACTGTCTAGGTAATTATATAACAAGAAAAGGTCTTTGTTAAGAAAGTTAATGCAGAGCCCAGCCCAGAAAGTCTAAGTGTTGGTGGCAAAGGATTTGGGGAAAGAAAGGAAGGAATGCTAACCAAGCAGAGACTGAAGCTTATCACTGCACCCAGAAGCTGTGGTATTTAGAAGTGTTTGTGTAAGAAGCAATCAAACCTGGCAGGCTGGTACCTGTGAAGCTGCCAGCCTTGCGGACTGGCTCCCTGTGCCTCCAAGTAGGGGTTAGAAGAGCTACACAGCTGGTGTGCCAGCAGACGGGCTCCCATCAGGGCAGCAGGGAACAGAGCAAACACAAAAACTTGACACCCTTTTGACCTGAGTGACACCTTCTTTTCTTTCAGTCTCTTATTTAAGGTGATGCCATGGCTGCTGGGGACATTGGCTGACTTTGTGAAGACTATCAGGCTGTGGCTTTGAGTTGCTTTGCTTGTCTCTTCTCTTGGGGATGTTTTGGTTCCACGTTTGTTTACTTGGTAGCTATTTTGCTTTGATTTGTTGTTTTATCTTGGCCTACATGTGTGCCCACTGTCCCTGACTGGTCCTCACAGCCTGGAATCTGGCTACACTGACAGACTCAGGTGCACACACACAGCATCTGGGACAGAGTGAATGTCTATTGCCAAATACATCCAGGAAGCATTTCTGAGAAGGCTGCTTGTAGCAGACTATTTGCCCCCCATTACTGCTCTTCTCCATGCAAATTCTTTAAGGATGGTTGCTTTCCAACTTGGTTTGGAATATAGGTAAATATTTCTGCTCAATTCACTACCTTGTTTTAGTAGTAGGCTTATTGTAAAATAATTCACTAAATGAAAAAAACAGTAATATTTTCTTTAATAAAAAAGATTAATGTGTTTGAGAAGAATTGTGTCACTCAAGCTGGAGTTCATCTTATGGCTAATGAAATGAGGGTAGTAGCAAGGTAGGTTGACCTCACTGTGTTGTGCACTGAAAATGTTGAGGGTATTTCATTTAGACAGGCACCTTTGAGTAATGACAAAGTGACTCACTTTGCTGCACAGGACATTTAATCTCATGGGAGGAGTTTTCCAAAATGAGATCAAACAGCGGGGAAAAAAAGTTCAAGGAAAAGCAGAGACGCTAGTCACCATGAAAATACAATTCTGGGAAGTTTTTTTTTTTTCCTCACCTTATGGTTGACTGTTTCACATGATTCTCAACAAGGCTATTATGTTATGAATATTTCACCATAAATAACAAAGGACTTTCTTTTTCCCCAACTTACATTCTCAATCTTGCACTTCAACTACCTTAACTTCTTTAGGTATTTTTTATATTTTCCCACAGATGGCCATTATTTGACTTTTCTTTTAGATATTATTCCTATTTACTGTGCGAGATGAGAATTTAGGGCTTTCAGACATTCCCCTCTTTTCTTCTCAGTTTCATCCTATTTTCCTAATAGAATTAGATCACGATTTTGTGTTAGATTAAACTCAGTGCTGGTATTGTTCTTAATCTGGCTTTTAGTCATGGCTGAGTCATGTGGGTCACTGTTATATTTCTCTCCCTGTCTCACTGCTCTGTTAACAATTGTCTGGCTTTTGTTGGTATGACTCTAAGTGTGGTTTTCATCTTGGTAATGTTGAAGAAAATCATGGAAATCCGTGTTTTGTGGTACATATATTGACTCCAACCTTCTGTAAAGAACAGCATGAGTAAATCTTAGTTTCCGGAATTACTTTGGTACCTCTCTCCGTGGGATTGTTCTTTGTTAAGGAATGCTACTGAACTTTTTCACTTTCCTGATGACAATCAGAAAGGAGCCCACCACCCGTACAACATGGCGAGTTCAGCCACCTGCTCCCATCTGAATGGTCTGAAAGACAATCATGGGGATAAGACTGCTATGCAGAAAGTAATATTATGCCCACACTGTTACAGGGCTGCAGCAAGAAATCCAAGTCCCAGTGTGGCTCTTGGGATGTTCTGCTTTCATTTTAGGGTGTAACTGGGAGGATGTGCTCTTTGGGACCTAGATATCAGCAGAATTGGACTACTTAAGTCTGTGTGTGTGAAAAATTCAAGGACTTAATTATAAATGAATTTTCAGAAAAGTGGCTAAGGAGGAGGAATTTGGAGATTGATTTAGAAGCTTTTTACAATCTCTAAAAAACTTTGTACAAAATGACTTTAATTCTGGATAGGAAGGATCAGACCCTTGATTAATGTGGTGTACTTAGCTCTGGCTTCCTGGTTAGTATCAGGAATCACGGTGTGTCTGCATGCATAGACAAGCAGTTAGTATTATCTTCCCCATCACCAGAGTCCATTCAAAGGTGATCACATGCTCAGAGAGTGTTGCCTGATTGTCATGTGTGCTCTTTAAGCGATCCCAAATAGGTGTAACTCATACCACATCTTTGGCTCTGGACTATGGGTTATTGGGTTACTGTCTCCCTTGCTGAATCCGACTGATAGATTCTGCTTTATGTTTTTCTCAGCACTTATCCCTTCTGTTTTTACATTATTAATGGCTTTTCTTCTGTCTTGATCATTAGAATTTAACTCTTGCCAAACCCTCATGTCTGACGACTCTCAGCAGACATCTGAATCTGAGCTAGAGAGAGCCAGGCATTTGCTGTCTCCTGACCAGTTCCCAGACAGCAGAGATGAAGGACTCACCTGTTTCTTTTTGAGAGCAGCCAGAACAAAAAGAAGAGAAGGAATACTATTAAATTGAAGCACCTCTGTTTACATTAGTATGAATTTGTCTATTGTACTATTTGGTTCCTTTTTTCTTATTTCTTTTTATTCCGCCCATATTTGAAAGTATTTTAAAATCTCCTATTATAATTGGATTTTAAAATATTCCTTCTCTGTATGTCTAAACATTTCTTTCTTGTTTGTTGCAGCTTTGAGCATATAGATCTGTGAATGTTACCTTCTTTGGAAAACATGGCTTTTGTCTGATGGCTTGTGAATTTCATCACCATGCTCTCTGTTTATTTTAGTGTTCTGAAACTTAAATTTAACCTATGTCATGCTAATATTTCTTCTGCTGTTTATTTTTACTTGTGATTGCCTAGTCCTATTTTGTTAACTTTTTTGTTATCAGTCATTAAAAAATTCTATTGAAAGCATCTCTTACAAACAACGTGTAGCCCACATTAAAAGAAAATACCAAAGTGACAGTATTTGTCTGTGAATAGGAAAACTTCGTCACATTCATTGCAACACAATATGTGGCTTTATTTAATTAATTAATTAATTTATTTATTTATTACTTTTTTCTAATTTGATTTTTTATTATATTTTTGACAATCTTTACATAGTTAATTAGAAAAAAAAAGGTTCAAGGGCTACAGGGAAGGGGTAAGACTATTATTTCCATATTGTTTCCTTCATGTATCTGAGGTAAAGGGGGATATTGAGGGAGAAGCCCCACCTAGTTTCCCACCCACCCCAAGTCCCAGATGTGGGGCATGCTCTGAGATACTTGTTCAAGTGGTTTTAATAGTTCACCAGTTATGAATCGCTGCCAATCTCACCACACCAAGCATGATAAGGTTGTTGAAGAATCCACTTGGCATAGTCCATCATAGACTCTCCATTTGCCCAGTATTTCGCTGCCAACATATAGCTGAAGTGGTTGATTGACTTGTTCTTTCTTCTGTCTGTTCTTGGTTAGGGTTCTGAGTCCAGCATTTCGATTGGGGAGATCCCCAAAGAAACTTTGAGGTATTCCCAGACCAGATTCTTCTGTGTTCTAATAAGCACAGGGTCCAGCACAGTCCATCGCCCCAATCAGCTGGTGGTTGCAATTGCTGGGTTGGTTCTGTTTTCAGCTCCGACTTCTACTGGAACCAATGGGTGTTGCAGTCCAGCTTGGTTCTGCGTGGCTTTATTTTATTCATCCTAAATACGGTTTACATTTGAATTTGTTATTTTTACAACTTGATTAAGTGACTTCTACATTTTTTTTTGCTATCAATTTTCTTATTTTTTACTTTTTGATCAAACATAGTTATCTACTGTTTGAATGTGTTTTGAACTGTTAAACACCTCAGATCTTCTGTGCAATTCAGGGATGAATTATGAGCTTCAAAAGGTGATCATTTCCTTCCTACTCACAAGGATTTAGAAGCACGATCCATTACTGAGAAAAGTAGTTGCTCTGATGGTAGAGTTTGTAAAGACCAGAAAAACACAACTGAGAGAGTGCTCCTCATTGAGTAGCCACATGGGATTCACAACGCAAGCCACAGTCAGCAAATTGGATGACATGTCATCATCTACAAACAGTGGAGGTTCAGCAGGTGGCCTTTAATAAAGTATACCTTTGACCAGATTGTTCTTTCTTTTTCTAGACTATTTAAATGTGGACCTTTGATACTTAAGAAATATTTGCTTAAATAATGTTCAGGTTGAAAGTACAGAAATAAGCAAATACAAAAATGTGGCGAAGAACCTTTAAGTTACCAGTGGAACATCCTTGAGAAATGTTTTAGGACTAATATAATTATTTATTTAAGAAAAGCTTTGGAACTACAAATAATCTGTGAAGAAAAATTCTAGATTTAGATGATGTTATGGAAAAGGACGGAAGAACCAACAACACAACAAAAAACAGATGAAGGTTGTGATTATCTTCACAGAAAAAGGCATAAATGCTATAACTTCTTAAACATATAAGGAGAAACACTCATCCTCATTCCTATCAAAGGACATTAATAGTAAAGCTTACAGGAAATTCTGATTCTAGCCAAGACAGAGTAGGAGGCACTGGTTTTAACCTTCTACCTTAACAAAGTAGAAAACTAGGCACAATATCAGGGATAATGGCTTTCAGCCATTGCATACCAAGCATCCAGGTCTGATATTCCTCATCAAAGTAAATACATACACACAAGCAGCCAAGTTTGCAGTTTTCAAACTTCAGAGCAGAAAAAGGGAACCAAGAAGAACCAGCAAGAGCTGGAAATAGATATTGGATGTTAGGGATGTTAGGGGCTAGAATCTGTGGGACAAATACAGGACAGCAGGAAGAGAGAGGGAGGGAGAGAGGGGGGAAGAGAGAGAGAGAGAGAGAGACAGACAGACAGACAGTCTGGGGTTTCCTGTGTCTTTACTGATTACTAATGTATACAACCAAGACAGGAAATCATCTCAGGCTCAGCGAAAAACAATTGGAAATCAGTAGGCTAACAAACTCCAGGATCACACACAGGGGGAATGGTTTGTGTTCACAACAACCAGATGAAGTGACCTAATACATAAGGATCTTTTAAAATCCAAAGGGGCAATGCAGTATTGGTCCTCAACTAAAACCTGACTGTACCCTTCCTAACAAAGTTTAAAAGCAAGGTTTTAGATGGCAATACTAATTTAAACTGACTTAATTGTATCTAAAAACATAATTCAACACTGTTTAAAAGAATGAGAAAATCAACTCCAAACATAGCATAAGGTCTCCCACAAAGTACCAGACTCACTAAAATGCAAAAAACAAGATACCTAATCAAGAAAAAAATCAATACAAGCAGAAATGATGGAATTGGAAGGCAAGGACATTCAAAGAACTATTGTATCTAAGCTTCACAAGTTTAACAAAACATGGATATTAGGAGACATGGAAGGCATAAATAGAAATAAGTGAATTGGACTAGTTATAAATTTTCAAGTAAATTAGGTTTCAATGTCTGAAATGAAAAATGTACTGGACAGAATTAACAACAAATTAGCAACTACATAACAAATGACCAACAAATTTAAAATTTAAAGACACAGAAACAGAAACTAAAAAATTACAATAAAACATGCAGAGGAAACACAAAACTAAAAAAAAAATCGGCAACAATGATCTGCAGGACACTTTCAAGTGGTATAGTACATATTTAATTGACATTACAGAGAAGGGAGTAGGGTCTGAAAAACATCTGAAGAAATGGCGATCAATTTTTCCCCAAATATGATGAGTACTAGGAACACCGAAATCTAAGGAGCTCAGTGAATCTAGTAAGTTGGACATAAAGAAAACCAGGAAAAAGTTCATTGTCATCAAATTGTTGAACACTTGTGACAAAGGAAAAAAACCTTAGATGCATACAGAATCTAGACACACTATGCACAGAGGAACAAAGTTAGGAATTACAGACGAATTCTTATCTGACACAATGCCAGCTGGAAGACAGTAGAAAGATATCTTTCAAGTACTAAAAGAAATCTGTCAGCTTAGAATTTTTTAAAACAACCAAAATGAAAAGTAAAAGAAAAAAAAAAGACAGACATACAAAAGCTGAAATAATTCATCAGCAGCAGACCTGAACTTCAAGAAAAATGTTTTAAAATTTTCTCTGGGAGAAGGGAAACTGTAGGAAACTGATTTGTGGCTTTGCAAATGTCCGAAGAGCATTAGAAATAAAATATATGGGTAATAGGATGACATTTTGTTCCATTTAAACTGTCTCTAGCACCCAATTCTCTATTTAAAGTAAAAATACCAAAAAAAAAATTTTTTTGCAGAGGTGATAGTGCATATATAACAGCAAAGTGGTAAACAAAACTAAGAGAAAGAACAGAGGAAATAAAAATGCCTACAAAGGTACAGAAGTATATAAAAGCAGCTAGAGAGATCCAAGATAGCTGAAAAGCATGAAGCCACATAGCATAGAGCCACCACAGATTGAAAAAAAAAAAGGACTCACAAGGAAAACACTGCATGTGCAGGGGTCTTATGGACAAAAATATTCAGTGGAGATATGGGAGAAAGAACAAAGACTCAGTGGGGCTCTGAATAAAAGAGAGAGAGATGTGACTAGGTTCTGCCAGATGGTACAGCCAGTTGCTGGCTAGAAATCACCACCTTACCAAATCATGAAAAGAGGTTGCTTTAGGTCTTGCCATCCACAGCGTTAACTGAGAGAGAATTCCATTGTTCATCACTGACTGTAATTCAGCCTGGGTAGTGAACCAGTCGATAGAAATCTTTGTCTTTGCTTCTCTCCATAAATCTGCCTTCCAAATAAAAATAAATCTTTAGGGTAAGCGGACCCCCGTACGTTCGCAAACCATGAGGGCAATTTGGGAGCTGGACTAATCCAGCTCCGTCCTGCTGCCATGGAGGCAGGAAGAGTTAGGGCGGATTCCATGCTTGGGGCCGGGGACGGAATGACCCACTTCGCAGGATGGCAGCTGTGAGGTGGCGCCTCAGCTAAAGCGGATCCGGCTAAGGGTTCGAACCAAAACCACCCCGCAAGGCGGTGGACGAGTCCCTGGCTTCGGGCGGCCAGTGCACCAATTGGTGCCAGGCTCTGCCTACTGGCCGCCCAGCGGCGAGCTCTGGGGCTTTTATTATTTGTAATAGCTGCTCAGGGACACTCATGAATTAGGCCAACTTTAGTATAGGTGAAACATGAATTCCTGGCGACTGCCAGTGATAGGGACATGTAACTCTTTGTGCTTGCACCTGCAGGTCTACTTTAATTGGGGATGCTGGGCCGTGGTGTCTCTGGTAGAGGCCAAGACAGGAGAGGTCCTGAGACAAACTGAGTCAGAACAGCCACTGTCGGGTGCGTGATCTGCCGCCATGGAGCAGGCCATTTGGTCAGCAGGGGGAACACCCTAGCTGGGTTGAGGTTCCCACCAAGGGACACGAGTGCTGGAATGGGGGCTGCGTTCTAGCTAGGAAACAGTCGTGGTCTCCCATGACACTAGTATGGCTGGGAATGGATGCACCGGGCTGGGCCAGACCCCAGCACCATCTGGTGTCCTGGAGAAGCAGGGTAGATGTGGGACTGACTTGGCTAGGTCTCAATCCCCTACTGAGCCATGTGTGAGCTATACATGGGTATGGATGAGCCATGGATGGGCTGAGTCATCCAGCAACAGGAACCAGAGTGGGGTGAAAGCCAGCCATGAAAAGCCACTGTTCCTGCTAGGACAGAAGGTGAACTGAGAAGGGCTGGCTCATGGACCCCCTGGTATGCACAAAATAAGCGCAAGAAGTATGATAGGAAACAGCCCCGAATGGGCCATGGAAAGTTTCCCACTGGCATACATTTGGAATAGGTCAGGGGCGGACCAGGCTGAATCAGTTCATGTCATCCACTGGCAAACCCGGGCACTGGAGGAGAGTGTGGGTCGGGCCAGGTTCATTCGCGACTAAAACTAGTGCATGATACGGAATTCCAGGGTGAGATTACCTGTACTGGATTAGAATGCAGCACCCAACCAACACGCGTAAGAACCAGGAAGGGAGAGGGCAGAGCAGCGGGGGGATGGAGGGGCTGGTCCCCTCGCCGGACAGCTACTCTCACTGGATAGTGTGGGATGGGATGGGGACAGACCAGACTGGGCAGGGCTGCAACACCTGAGCACCGCATGTGGACTAGAACAGGGAAAAGCCAGGTTGGGCTGATTATTCCTGCCGGTTCTAGCATAAATTGGAGTGGGTGAACGTTGTTTGGGCTTAACCGCAGACAGCTGGCAGAAGCTGGCACTGGGAGCTAGTTCTGTCAAGTCAAACCACAGAACCACCGAAAGAGATCATAAACCGGGGCTGAGAGAGACCCAAGAGGGAAGTGGTGGGGTTCCCCCTCTTGGGTCACTACTCCCACGAGAGGGCATGAAAACTGGGACGGGGGCTGGGATGGCTAGAAGGAGAGGCACTCAGCAATATCCGTGAGGGCTGGAGAGTTGAGTTGGTTGGAGGGAACTAAGCTTCAATGCCCATTGACAGGTACTGGAGCCATATGGGAAGTGGGACAGACTGGACTAGTCTGCTATGTATACTGGCAAGCCAGGGTGAGGGGCGGGCCTGGTGGCAGTTATTGTGGGTCGCCCCGACTGGGCTGCAGACCCCACTGGTTGATGAAAGAGTCGAGTGCATGCTGGGCAGAACCAGGCTGGACTGCAACACCCTTGGTTCCAGTGCAAGTCGGGACTGAGAACGGAGCCAGCCCAGCGATTGCAACCACCAACTGATTGTGGCGATGGACTGTGCTGGAACCAGTGCTAGCTGGAACATGCGGGAATCTGATCTGGGAATACCTCTAAGTCTCTTTGGTGATCTCCCCAATCGAAATGCTGGACTCAGAGCCCTGGCTAGGAGAGGACGGAGGACGGAACAGGTCAATCAAGCACCTCAGCTAAACGTTGGGCAGCGAAATACTGGGCAAATGAAGACTCCATGATGGACTGTGACAATCAATGGCTTCTTCAATGACCTAATCGAGCTGGGAGGGATGTGACTGGCAGCGATCCATAACTGGAAGACTATTAAGACCACTTGAGCAAGTATCTCAGCATGCCCCACATCTGGGACCTTGGGCGGGTGGGAGACTGGGTGGGGATTCTCCCTCAATAACCCCCTTCACCTCAGATACATAAATAATATAATAAAATATATATATATAAAATAAATAAATAAATCTTTAGAGTTTGTACTTTTGGGTTCGCCTAGAACCAAAGCAAAGCAGCAAGCCAAGGGATTCCCTGCATTCTGTCTAACACATAAACTTTCTTTCCAAGAAAATCTACTCCATAAAAAGGAATGGGCTATTACACCAGACGCACAGACATCAGCGTAGGGACACACAAAGTGTTAGGAAGCAAGCAGAAGAGCAACTTCAGAAGAACACAATTATGCTCTAGATTTGGATCCTCATCTGATGGAATTCCATGAGCTGCCAGAAATAGAATGCAAAATAATGATTGTAAGGAAACTGAGTGTGATAAAAGAGGAAACACATAAACAGATTAGAGAAATGAGGAAATCAATGAGTGATGTGAACTGAAACATTACAACAGAGATAGGACTCCGTAAGAACTACACAGAAATTTGGTAGATGAAATAAAGATTTCAATGAAATAAAAATTTGACTGAGAGCTTTAACAGCAGACTAGAGCAAATGAAGGAAAAAATTTCTACCTTGAAGACAAAGACTTTTGAAATAACTCAATCAGAAAAAAAAAAGGTAATTCAAAAGAATGAGAAAAGCCTATGTGAAAATTGGGTTAACATGATATGCCCATATATTTATAGTATTGGTATTTTTGAAAAAGAAGAGAAAGAGGTAGAACCTAGTTTCTCAGATCTTGAAAGAGGTGTGCACATCCAGATAAAGGAAGCTCAAAGGACCCCACCAAGGCATATTCTAGCTAAATTTCCATAAGTTAAAGATGGCATACTAGCTACAGGCAACTGCCTAAGTTGCCTTGTACCTAGGCAGGTGTCACAATGCTGGACAATAGCTGGTGGGCATTCTGGGACTGGTTAGTGTCTAATCTGTGCTAGAATATGTCAGTGTGCCAGTATAGTTGCTTACTCTATTTGTTGTTGTTGTTGTTGTTGTTGTTGTTAAAAGATACACGAGGAAGGCAGTTAAAGCCGGGCTGATTACACCACCCTGGGAGTGCTGCAGATTGCCAGATTACCTCATGAAGGGGCTCTGGGGATTCATTGGAGTAGAAACAGATGAGGGCATATTTGACAGGGCAGGAACGACTTCTGGGGTCTTTCATGGACTGGGCCACTTCACTCCCAAGTAGGCGGGAGAGCTGTGACAGAGTAGTTTAGAGATGGGAAACCAGAGGGCATATCTGGATCATGTCAAGGTACTCACCCATATGGGAGACTAGGCTGGAATGAATAGTATTGCCTGTTGCCCAATTGGCCATGCAAAATCTCAGGTTGGGGCCATGTCTAGCTGGGGTAAACTGGATCTGAGGGCAGATTCTGTATAGGACTTGTGGGATTGATTCTGTGAGACTGCAGCACCCAAGGTTTGTGTGGAGAGCTAGGGATGATGACAGGCTGAGCCTGACCAGAGTGTGGAACTCACCTGACACTTTCAGGAACTGAGGTTGGGAGGGTTCTGGGCTGAGCCAGGCTGCAGCACCTGCTGGCATATTCAAAGGCAGCACCTGCTGGCATATTCAAAGGCCAGGACTAAGGGTAAACCATATCAAGCAGAGCCATAGCACTAGCCAGAACATGTGAGATCCAGAACCAGAGTATGCCTGGTAGCAGAACTCAGGGAACTTTTATGCATGGCTGGAGCTCCCACTCGAAAGCACAAGAGCTAGAGCTTCGGGCTGGCCAGGAGAGGCAAGGCAAAGTACTCTTCAGCATTGTGTAGACCCAGGTCTGAGGCAAGATTGGGCTGGGCCAGGCTGCACTATCCACTGAACAGAACAGAGTGTTGGCTGAGCCTGGCTGGGGTAGGCTGCAATACTTGCCAGCAAGAGTCAAGATTGTGCGTGGGGCATGTCAGGCTGGGTTGAACCACCTGCCAGCAAATGCAAGCTCCAGGGCTGGGAACATGCCTAATGGGGAAATGTGGGGACTCTCTTTTTGTGGAAAAAAATGTGTGGAGATTTCTTTAAAGACTAGAAACAGACTTGCCATATGATCAAGCAATCTCATTGCTAGGTAAATACCCAAAAGACATAAACTCATCATTTTACATTTATAACAGACTGCTCTTATAGAACTAACCAATGTATCCATCATCAGCTGAAAGGATAAAAAACGTGGTGCATACATACAACAGAATATTATTCAGCTATAACAATGAACGAAATTCTACTATTTGCGCCAAACTTGATGCAACTGGAGGACATCATGTTGAGTAAAATAAACCATAAAAAAGACAAAAAACATACGTTATCTCATGTATGGGAGTCAAAATTAAAAGCAGGAAAAAGTTTTAAACACACACACACACACACACACACCCCAGAAAAAAGAAAATGCCTGTGTGTATTATTATTGCTGTAAATATTCTTTTATCAACGTACTTTTGTCAAGCTTTGTTTCATATCTTTGTCAGGCCAATGGTTAATAACATTATACTACTATAGTTTTAGTGAAGGGCAATTAGTTCAAAATTTTACACACATACACACACGCACACACACACATGTTAATGGTCCTTGCTGTATTATTGTTGATTTAAAGTCTTTTGCTTTTTTAATAAAAAAATAGAAACTGCTAATTAAACAGGTAATAGCAAAACCTAAGAAAACCACTTAAATAATCAAATGTTTTTTAATGTTTAGTATCACTAAAAATAGCTCATCTTTTATCCAAAAAAAGGAAAGGGGGAAGAAACTGAGTGAATAGGATACGTAACAAGAATGATTGAGTACATTTAGACTTAATCATGTGTTGCTAATCACATTAAATGTAAATGGATTACATGCTTCAATTAAAATGCAGCTATTGACAAGTTGGATAAGAAATACAGGACCCAGTTATATGCTGCTTATTAGAAACCTACATGAAATCTGAAGCCACAAAGAGGTGAAAATTAAAAATGAACAGTTACACCAAGCATTTATTACAGAAAAAAGATAGAGCTTTTATTAATGTTTAAACAGAGTAAGTTATGGAACAATAAAAGAAGACAAAGAAAAGCATTACTTAATGAAAAATAGATCAGTTCACTAAGAGGTAACAGCAATCCTAAATGTTCATGAATCTAATAATAGAGCTTCAAAATATGTGAAGAAAGAACTGATAGAACATAAAAAGAGAAACAGATAAATGTACAATTTTAGTAAAGATTTCATATTACTCTTCCAGTAACTGGCAGAACAAGTAGAAAATCAGAAACAATGCAGAATATTCAAAAAACATTATGAGCCAACATGACCTAATTGATATTTATAGCACATTCCTTCCAATAGTAGAACATATGTTCTTTTTGAATGAACACAGAACATTCATCAAGATAGATCATATTATGGGTGATTAACAAGACTCAAGTAATATAAGAGGACTAAAATAATTAAAAAGCATGTTCTCTGAATAATCCAGGATTGTTGAAAATTGATAACAGGAAGACGTCTGGAAAACACCAATCACTTGAAAATCAGTGAATACACTTCTAAACATTATGTGATAAAAAAAAAATTATAATTGTAATTTAGAAAATATTTAAAGCCCAATAAAAGTTGGAAAGTAGAAACACAAGAAAACAGAATATGTAAGATTCATATAATTAGGAGGAAATGTATTAAAATTAAATACTTATATTAAAAAGGAAGACAATTCTTAAATAATGATCTAGGCTTGCATCGTAAGAAAATAGTAGACAGCAAATTAAAATTTACACATACAGACGATGTAAAAAATGAAGACAAATTCAGGATTAGCAAAATAGAAAACAAAGACCATAGAGAAAAACAATGAAACCAGAAACTGGTGTTTTAAATAAATATTTGTTTAAAATGCAAACAGAAGAGGAAAAATGACAGAAAGATCCTCCATGTGCTAGTTCACAACCAAAAGGCCGCAAGAGCTGCAGCTGAGTCCATCCAAAGCCAGGTACCTGAAGCTTCATCTGGATCCCCCACATGGGTGCAGGGAAATGCCAGCACTGCAGGCAGAAGCTTAGATCGCTAAGCCATGGTGCCAGCCCTTAAAATAATATTGTTTGAATAATTCTAGCCAGATTGATGAGGAAGAGAAAGATAAAGCACAACCAGTTTCAATCACGGAATAAATAAACTCACACCACATTGTATAGGCATGAAAAGGTAAAGAAAGGAAGATTTAAAAAGTAAATAGGAGAAGATTATGAACAACTTCACAAAACTCATGATACTAACTTTGATGCAAAGATAGATTGAACAAATTCCACTGTCCACTGACAGACACAAACTAGGCAAGTTCAGATAGGAGCAAATAGATATCATAAATCTACTGAGAAACTGAACTGATAATTAAAAAAAAAATCAGAAAGAAAGCTGTTAGTAGTAGTGCTTCACTGATAAGTTAACCAAATAGTTAATAAAACAATTTCTCTGCAACGTGTCACAGAAAACTGAGAAAAAAGGAATATTTTCCCAAGCAAGGTTAGACTTGCACTGATACCAACCCATAAAAGAAAAGAAAACTTCAGACCAGTTATTTATGAATACAGGAGAAATAATCCTTGACAACATTTTTGTAAATCTCACCCAGCAAAAGAGGCTGATAGCTTATGACTAGATGAGTCCATCACAGGAACAAAAACTGTTATAGAATTTAAAAAATCAATTATTGGGGTAGACACTCTACCAATAGACAAAAGAAAATCATATTGATACTGATAGATATGTAAAACACAAGGACTAAAAGCCAAAGTACACTCATGGAAAAAATCATCTTTAAACTAAGGCTAAAAAACAACTTCCTTGATATAACAAAAGACATCAATCAAAATAACTATTTAATTCACAACTGATGAAAATTTAAAACTTTCCCTGTCTATTCAGGAACAAGGCAAAGAAAATGATCATTGTTTGACATTGTGCATATTATGTAATGCAATGTGTAAATATATAAAGCCATAGTGATAAAAGACACAGAAATTAAAATTCAATTTCCAGCTAATGTGATCAAGTTCATACAAAATAATCTGTATATTTAACAAGGACGCAGGATATGAGACTGTATGCAAAAAAAAAAAAAGAAGAAAAAAAACCTTATGCTATTGGAAATGAAAATAAAATCCCATAAGCACAACTACCAAACAAGAAATATATTGGATTAAGTTTTTAAAATTATTCAAGATATGTGCAATGACATATTCATTATATATGTCATACAACTAGAAACATAGCCAAGAGAAATTGAAATACAATTTCCTGCTATTTGTCCAGAAGATGAGAAATGAAACTTTTTCACACAAATATTGAACTCAGTTATTCATGGTGAGTTTATTTATAATAGCCCCAAACTGGAAAGAAACCACATGCTGGTCAACTGGCAAGTGGGTGAATGAATGGTGGTTTATCCTCAGAATGTGATGCTCCTCACATTCACTATGTGAACTGAGTGGCTGGCACAAACATAAGCATCCCTGATGCGCACCAGTTAGCGAAGGAGTGGAATCTTACGAAAAATGTATGTATCATTGTGATTTCATTACATGGAAGTCTATGAAAGGTAAAATCATGGTGACAAAAAGTGAATTATTGGTTGCCAGGAACTGGGAACGGGCAGAGAATTGTCTGCTGAGGTACACGAGAAAATGTTTTGTGTTTTGGCAATGTGCTGCATCATATTCATGGCTGTGAATACACAATCATATATGGTTGTGAAAATTTATCAAATTGTATGTTTAATATATAAATTATACTTCAGTAAAAGTGAGTTTTAGAAAACTACCATTCATGATTTCACCAATAAAGTTTTACAAAGTACTCAAACTTTGATAATGCATGTACTAAAATTTGGGAGAAATAGGAACTGTTTTGTATCAGTTCTGTAGGTATAAACAATTTCATTCTATCATAAATTGTGACTTAGTCATATCTTTCAACATTATTAATGAAAATAACATTTAATCTAGCACTGGATTTCTTGGAAATCATCCTACTCAGCTGAAAATAAGGAAATATTTATAAGAATATACTTGAGGGGACTTCAAAAATTTCATAAACAATGGAATTAAGAACTTATTTCACTGCAAATATTTAGAAATCCAAGAATATATCATACATTTTAAAATTGAAGTTCAAAAATTAAATAATAATTTCAAAAAATGGAAAAAAATAGAATTAGTAATATACTGAGGTCTTCAAAAGGTTCACAGAAAAGTGTTTTAAAAAGACTAGATGTATTAAAAATTTTTGCACCAGTGAACTTATTTATCTACATATAAATATATATAAGTATAAATACAGGAGAAAAAAATACCCCTGAGAGTTAAAAAGAAAGAACAAGAATGATAAATAAGAATTTGAATATAATTAAGAATGATGTAAATTGATTGACATTTAATTAGTATCTTTAAATCTTTAAGACATGCAGGAAAGACAAATGTTGTCTATAAAACAAGTGATGAAAATCTTGACAATACACTCAGTAAAATGTATTAAAATATTCAGCTTGATATAAAACTTGGTAGCTATCGCAGGCATCATTAAGATCATTGCCACTGTTGCTCAAGAAATAATTAAAAGAGAACCTACTGCAACTATATTACTGTGACTACACAACATATGAACAAGACTAATCTCGAGAGAGCTAACAATTCTTGAAGAGCACAGGATCTGACCTTTGGAAAATATAACCTTTATTACAGCATTATTATAACCTTAATACAGCATAAAGTGCCTGTAGGACCAGGGAGGAAATGGCCAGTGAAATGAGCCAAGAGAGTAGGTAGGACAATGGGAAGCGGTATGCTTTCTAGTAGGAGATGCCATCAAGAGGATGTTTTATTGCAGAGAACTTGAATTTCAGATTACCATGTCTTGAATTCTCACAGGCACGATGGCACTGCAAGCTCTAAGCAATGCTCATTCAGCACTGTGGAGTGTAAAACACAGCATTCCTGGCTGATGTGAACTGTGAGGATTGCAGCATCAAGAGATGGAAGGAGACAGGAAATTGTTCCAAGTTTACTTGAAGGCGTAAACAAGGTTGTGCACAAGGGTGTGGCTATGGAATTGGTAAGGAAAGTATGGATAAAAATGCATTATTTCATTAGCACCAACACAATCAGTCACAGGTCAGACAAGTGGGAGAAAAGAGAGGGAAGAAGCAGAGATAGCACTTGGTTTAGAGAGATAATGATAGCAATATTGACAGAAATAATGAAGTCAGGAAAAAAAAAGGTTGGTCTTGAGAAGGAAGCAAGTTAAGGTTGATATTTAAAATCTTGTGTTGGCATGTCAATTCCATAATGTTGCAAATTGCTGTTGATGTTATATTGGGACTCTTAATTGACTGGGATGATATTCTACCAGCTCTAACTTCGGACCAGAAATGGTCTCCCCAAGAAACTGTTCAACCCATCTGGACAATAAGTAGCTGGACTCTATGCTTGGTATATGTTTGCAAGGAAAGAATCTTGATTGAATTTGAACTGTAATAGTACATCAAGGTGGAGGAATCCACCAGGGGGGAGGGGCGTGGGGAGGGGTGGGGGGATTCCCAGAGCCTATGAAATATCACATAATGCAAAATAATTAATAAAAAAAATGTTTACCTAAAAAAATAAAAAAAATCTTGTGTTGGAATGTCAAGTAAAGCTATTCAAGAGGTAATGGGGTTATATTTGAATAATTTATGTAAGAAAGTCATCAGAGGACAGATGGATAGAGTGAGATAAGCATTGTTTGGTTGAGGGAAAAGCTGATGAAGGTGAGTGTTACAAATGAGGAGTGGTCTCAGTAAAGACCAGCACAGCAAGGAGCTCAAAGGGAATGAATAATAAGTAAGAGTGTTGGGCCCAGCGTGGTAGCTTAGTGGCTGAAGTCCTCGCCTTGCATGTGCCAGGATCCCATATGTGTACTGGATTTAATCCTGGCCACCCCTGCAGCTGAGGATGGCCCAAAGCCTTGGAACTCTGTACCTGCATGGGAGACCCAGAAGAGGCTCCGGGCTCCTGGCTTTGAATCGGTGTTGCTCTTTCTATCTCTCTTCTCTGTATATTTGACTTTCCACAAAAATTAAAATAAATCTTTAAAAAAAAGAAGTTAGAGTGTCTTTTAGGAGGACAGCAGCTCCAGAGAAGTGGCAAAGGGATAGGATAGGATAGTGAAAGGGAAGCTAACACATTAGAGATAGGCCATATTGGGCATTTGTTTAAAGAGGCATCAGGAAAAGCAGGGAGAAAAGAATACAGCCACAGTGGTGATGAGAGTCATCTAGGATGGAACTTAAAAAGTTTATGAAGAAATGGAACTAAAACATAAATTTATCTTCCGCCAAAAATGTTGAAATTTATGACTAGTATTTTCACTATTTCCATGGTCTGTGAATTTTTTAAGATCCTCTGATGTTTTAGGGAGCAAAGACAGGAGAGGAGACTAAAGAGGTATAAGCACATGAATCTTCAAGGCAAATAAGGATGCTGACCAGATGTCACCCTATTCATAACCATTTAAAATATGGACATTGGTCCTCTTACTAGTGGACATATTTAATAGAAAGCAAGTGTCCAAGTAAGAGTAAAGGATACAGTATCATGTTTTCTGAAACTCTAAATCAAACGGCATCGCTCCCTATAGGCCTCTGTAGGATGAATCAGGCTCACAGATATTGTTTGCAAAGCAGGGTGTTTTGAACACTCTGAGTGTCACAAGCCTCATCACTCCCTATTTTCCCATGCCCAGCCAGGATCACTGGTTGACATTACCTGCCTGATCCATGTGGGTGTTTGCAGTCACAACTCTTGCTCTAATGGTTTCTAATTCTAGGTCATCAGAACAAAAGAAAATCACCACAATCACTCAGTATTTCCAGACAAAAAATGTTCTGACTTTGAGTATATTGTAATTCTTAGCAAATGGAGGCCAGTAAGTGCCATTTCCAGTTGTTGTTTTCTTCTGAATTATCTCAATATGTGGGGACCCCCTTCCCCGGGGCCTGGCTCTTAGAGAACTGATTGTAGTTTGAGTGCTCTCACTCTTGTATTTGCCATGTGCTCCTGGTTGCTTGAGTGTTCCTTTTATCCAGTTCTGTTTAATTACCATGCAAACCCTCTGTTGAGCTTTTAATTAGCAAGTTATCTCCGTCTGAAGGCTGGAAGCCCTGGGCTATTTCAGCATATATTAGACAGCTAAAATATGAAATTAAAGAAAACAGAGTTTTAGCCAACAGAAACAAGTGACTCATTTCCTTGTGAAAACACACAAGGTTTATGTTACTCGGGCAACGATATTCCAGAATAGCGTCTCTCCCCTCCCCTGGTAGAGCTTTTATGTGTTTCTGTTACAGGCTGTGTTCCATAGTGACCTAATGTTGAACCAAATCACTTAGTGATTCATGAGAGACAAGAAATTGTGCTTTCATTTCAATAGCTTGTCCCATGTCCTTTTGACCAAAGGAAGAAAAGTTTACTTTGTACAAAGAGAGGAACTGTAAAATGATATAAAGGAGTCTTGACAGAGTGCTGTCCGAGGCTGTACGTGTGGTCCCACTATTACTTATAAAACACCACAACCTGTTCCAGTGTGTTAGAATTCTAAGTGCCTGTTTCTCTAGACAGTTGATTAAATCACAATGTGCAACCTGTTGGAGCACTGCATGGCGGAATGTTGATTTAGAGACTCAGTACACAAGACCCCAGATGTTTTCTCGGGACTCACATCATGGGAAAGAATTTCAAAGTGTTTAGTGTCAAAATTTCAGCACAAATCATTGTATTTCTCCCAACCCAAACTGTGTAGAGCAAAAGCAGTTGCATTAGCTCTTCTAGGTTTTAAGATCCCTGGAATTCTTGAAACAAGTGAAGACAGTATTTAATCTATTAAGCTCTTGTTTTGCTGATATTATTTGAAATTATGGTGTGCATGTGGTGATGGCTTCAGCATTTTAAGCTTAGAGATTTTCTGTGAACAATTTTATACTTTTATCAAAAGGCCAATAAATTTTGTAGCTATTAGAATGTAACAGACTAAAAATTATTGGTTTATGAATAAGTTTAGTTTTTCTCTCATATTCACCATCTGTCTGCAAGAGAGAATTTCATCTTTTATTTTTTTTACCCTTCAAAAAGTATATATTTCTTGTTTTTGGAGAGAATGAACAGAATAACAAGCAGAAAGACTGGAATAGCAGGAACATGAGGTAGAATGATTTAATGTCAATAAAAATTAATTTACCTTATAAATAATGTTGATTTATACACAATTTATACAAAATGTCCACTTATATAAAAAGGAATAGGATGGGGAGGGTAAGAATTCCTAGAAAGGATCATGAGGAGTTGCGAGGGGAAGAGGATATTTTCTTTAGATATGGAGAGAGAGGTCCATGTATATTCCTATGTGACAACTTATGGAAAGGAAATGTTTTAAGAATCATTAAGGGACAAAAGTAGCGTTCAGCAAAGCAGTTGTCATTTGGAACATACGTATTCCATGTAAGAGTGCCTGGGTCCTGACCCTACTTTTCATTCCCAACTTTCTGTTAATATACACCATGAGAGGCAGCAGATATTGGCTTAAGTACTTAGATTCCTGCTGCTTCTAAAGGAGACTTCGGTCGAGTTGTGACTTTCTGACTTCAGCATGGCCTGGTTCCAGCTGTTGTTATCTGGGAAGCAAAAGATCTATCCATGTCTGCCATGTTTTGCCTTTAAAATAAATAAATCATTTAAAATAATTCAGCTTTATATTTTTAGATAAAGAATTCTGGGACAGTTTTCAGCAACTGTCACAGTTTTCCATAACAGGTGTAGCATTTTGCCTTTCTACCAGCCATGCATCACGTTTCCAATTCCTCCATATTCTCAGTAACTGGTTATCCTCCCTGTCTCAGCTATTCACTTACTCTATCTCCGTCTCAATGTGCCATGTGATAATAGGTATTCTGACTTGTGAGGTAGTCTTTGATATAACAGAATTCAAACACTAAACTTATTAAATGGCCATATATCACACGCATGAAGAGTCATAATTCAAATTCTGCTTAAGCTGCCTACAAATGTTTTAAAATTCATTTTAAAATGTGAAACATGAGATATAATTAAAATCAAATTCTATCACACTTGGGGGCCCATTTATCTATGGCTGAGTTATAGATACAATCCACACTTGGTGAATTAAAGCAACAACTACTTAACTGATGATTCCATGATTTGTACAGGGTTAGAAACAACTGCTCCTCTCTGTTCTACTCGATACCAGCTAGGGTAAATGTGAGTGACTTGTGACATTCTGAGTGCTTGCTCATTCACATATCTGGTGAGTGTGTCTGGCTGGTGGTTGGGATTTCAGCTAATAATATGAGCAAATACTTTGGCCTCCCCTGTAGGTTCTTGGCTTCTTCATAGCATGGTGAATGAGTTTTTCAGAAACAGGTATCCTGGTAGAGATGAGAGAGAGAGAGAGAGAGAGAGACAGAGAGAGAGAGACAGAGACAGAGACAGAGAGAGAGTTTATTTAGATGCAAGAAAGGTGACATAGATTCCACCTATTGATGAGGGAATGGCAAGGTTCTAGAAGAACATACAAGGTGAGTGCACAAAGAAAGCTAATGGAAAATAGAATAAAAGGGTTGAGCTTATTTTGATTGAAAAAGAGACCGACAACTTCATTTATGTAGAAGCATGCTCCTATAACATTTAAAATAGTCATGTCTATTTTATATTTCAAGATATACTATGGAGCTGCTTAAGCATTATGTTATTTAGAAATAAATTTTAGAAGTAGTAAGACACATTTTGTCTGCAAAATTCTTCTCCATTTACCTATGAATAAAGACTCTGACTGTCTCACCCTTCTTCTTTGACCCACTTCTAGGCTTCTACAAGGCTGACGCAACATTACAGCTGGGGAATCATGTATTTAATATTTTACCTGAATTCTGTTGACTACTACAAGTGACATTTCTTTGGCTAATTTCAGGAGTTGGAATTCAAATGGAAGAGATTTAGTCCCCTTTCAGAAGATGAGTCAAAGCAGAGGCTCATATGCCAAATGAGATCTAGAATTGGAGAGGTTGGCTAAAAGTAAGCACATTCAACTGGCTTTGTCCCTTGGTCCCTATAGTATGGAACACAGCTGGAGGAAGACCTAGACAAGGCCCAGCAAAGGTTAAGAACCACACCAGGGAGCCTCCTGCCTGGGTGGGGATGCTACTGTGGGAAGGTGAAAGGGAAGAAGTAGTATTGCTCTATGCTGGATTCCACCTGAATCCTGCTCTTTGTGTGAAATAGTGCAACACTGGAAAAAAAGAGTGGCTTTAACTCAAAAATGTAAAAGTAAAATTACTATATAAGCCAACAATCCCACTTCTGAAATTAGAATCTTGAGTTGATACTTGTTTCCCTGTACTCATGGCAGCATGATTTATCATAGTCAAAAGATGAATGGCTTAGCAAAATATATATATCCACACAATACAAGAGTATTAGGCCTTAAGTTGGAAGGAATTTGATACTCACTACAACATGGAGGGAGGATATTAACCCAAATGAAATAAGCCATTTCAAAACTCCATACACTGTAATTTTACTTATACTAAGTGCCTGGAGTAGTCAATTCATTGCAACATAAAACAAGATGGTAGTTTCCAGGAGCTGGAGGGTAAGAAGAATAGGAAATAGTTGTTTAATGCTACTGAGTGTAACGTGTTTCCTATCTCCAATCTTTCTTTCATCTTTTGCCCTTAATTTCTGTCTATGATTTCTCTATTTCCTTCTTGGATGCTTCTAGATTCTTTTCTCCACAAACATCCCACATACCCTTGTCTCCATGGGTAAGGATTCCAGGGCTTTGTTACAGGGCTTCCTTCTGTGATAGCTCCTCTAGCTCCTTCCACAGGAACTGAGGTGGTCCATCCCAGAGAGCAAGTACCCACCCTCCTTAGTGCCATCCTACAGCACTTGCTCAGGGATCAAAGGGAGTTTGAGGCTATATATTGTGTTGCTTGTATCCATGCTTAATAATATAGGAGACATTTTGCTTGAAGATGACCAAGAAATGATTTGCCCTATTGACCAGTAACCATGTGGAAACAAACAAATTCTATTAGTACTGGTTTTACTTGGAAAAGACATTTGGAAAGACTGAGTCAAAACTGTTTGTGTGTTGTGAAAAATGTTTTTCTCCTGGATTTTAATTCAAGTACCTTACCAGATGCTCTGGATTGACTCCCAATTGGTCTCCAAAACTAATATGATGGAATTAATTAACCCACCACTCAACTCTTTTTTCTCCCATTCTGTTTCATGTTCTCCAAATCTCCTCTCCAGTCTGCAAAAATTTTCCATCTTCTGCCTACCAGTTTATTTCATGCCCTTCAACTTAAGGTTGTTGTAGCTGCTGTAGAATTTACACATCCTCCATGTCCACATGGGGGAATGCTAAGTGGTAACAGATATATTGCATTTAATTTTATGTCATTATCTCTTATGGCTATTCTTGCTAAGTTCCATACACAAAACATGTATCTTTATATACAAAGAAGAATAACAGAAATAAGAAACTCACTTTTGCATAGAGAATAACAAATATATTAGCTGTGACTTTTAATCAGGATAGATATTTTATGTTTTCATGTATAAAAGAACAACTAGTACATTAATGATATATAGGGTTTAAGACATTAATGAATCAAATAAAAATTTATAATAAAATAGAGCTGTTAATTCCTAAGTCTCAAAGGCAATTTAGCATGAAAGCTATGGATCATTATCAAATGTTGAAATATTCCTGACATAACCTATTCAATAAATTTTCTTTCTGATTATTTTTGGGATATAAATCAAAAAACATGTTATCAATTTCAACTATCAGTGTAGAAATTTGGAAGACTACAAAATAAAAATATTAGTAATTTACTAAATCCAAAGTTCCCTTTATTTTCATGTATTTATTTATTTATTAAAGATTTATTTATTTCTACTGGAAAGGCAGATACATGGAGAGGACAAGAGACAGAGAGTAAGATCTTCCATCCGATGGTTCACTCCCCAAGCAGCCACAACGGCTGGAGCTGAGCCAATCCGAAGCCAGGAGCCTCTTCTGGGTCTCCCACGCAGGTGCAGGTTCCCAAAGCTTTGTGTTGCAGATGGTTGCTTTACTTGCTAAGCCCCAGCCTGGTCCCTCTTACTAAGCTTAGAGTATCACCCTGACTTTGCTGAAGAAAATGATTCTGCCTTACTTAAAACCTTTTCAGTTTCCACTCCATATCCTCACTTCCTGAGATTTTCCCAAAGACATGTTTCCTCCCTCTGTTCACAACATTGTCCTACATGGATTCTTTTAAACCCTCTTGTTCCTTGTTCCTTTAACTCTCTTGTTTCTTTGAGATGAGCACATCCTGTCCTGTTGAAATGGAAGTCTATGACAGATGTTAATGGCCATCTTGTGCTCTACTACATGAAAGTAGTATACCTGTTTAACTACACTCCTATTCCTGTGCAGTTGGTTGTTACTCTTACAAATGTGTGCAGAGAAAAAATATACTACTCAAACAGATAATTAAGCCTTTCTGGGCATTTCTGAATGCACAGACTGCTACTGACTTGAAAAAGATGGTTTTGAAGGAGTAAATGAGCTGGGAAGAGAAGTAGGTGGGAAGATCAAGGAGGATCTGCAACAGAGCAAGAAACTGAAGCCTAAGTGGAGGATATAGACAGAAATCAAAGGAATGCTGTCTGGAGAACGGTATCTGATATTCAGTGCTAAGCTCCTGGCTTTGTTGCACTGCTCCATTAACACCCTATGTGGTCTCACACCTGCAGTACAGTCTGCCTTGTACAGCTTTTGGTGAGACAAGATTGGATAGTGCACAACCACAAGGGAGACACGATCAGAAAAGACGTTGAGAATGAAAAATGCAGCAGTCCTAGGAACCCCGAAGCCAGAAGCACCAGGAGCAATACAGGCGGTGTCCCTGCTCGATCTGAATGTGGATCCCTAGAGACACAGGAATAGTGAGGGTGCCTTTTCACTATAAGCAGGAGCTTGTATGAAATTTTACATGAAGCTCAAGTGCTAGTTCTGTGTCGTCAGATTTCTCTCACTTCATATCAGCTCTTCTTACCTGAGGTGCACTGTGTCTGGCAAAGCTCTCTTTCTTTTAATCAATGAAAGTCTCCAGAAAGTCTTGGGTGAGTGGGATGCACTGATGATCTCACCCAGATGCCACTGTAGAAGGGTTAGGCTTGACTGTGAGGGTGCCTTGAGTGCCAGCACTGCTCTCACGACATCCTCTGTTTTCACTGAAGAGGTCTTAGATTATTGTGGGAGGAAACAAATTCAATTCCCACTAGCTTATAAAAAGAGGGAGAAATGATTAGCTGACTTAACTTGAAGTCCTGGAGTAGGGCAGGCTTTAAGTTTGGCTTAATCCTGTCTCCTTCTTTCATTGCCATTATTTCTGAAGAGGTCAGAAAATGGCTATAGAAGTTTCTGGCTTCATGTGTGTACAAAATAATGCCCAGAGCAGGAAGAGGATACCTTCTAGGGTTTTTGTTCTTGTTGCTGTTTTGAGAGGAGACTTTCTTCTAACTGCTTACTAGTCACATATCCACCTTTACCCAATCCCCCTTCTTAACAACTTAGATGTAGCCTGAGCTGCTGGCAGCTAAGAGAAATAGAATTAGCATGTTTAAAACTTGGGTGGGAGCTGGCATTGTGATACCAGCTACTGTTTGCACGGTCTGCATCTATCAGTAAAATGGTTCCTCTCCTGGGTATCATGCTCCAATCATGCTCCCTTCTAATGCTCCTTGGAGGTAGCAGAAGATGGTCCAAATACTTTGGTTCCTGCTACTCATGTGGGAGACCATGACAGAGTTCCCGGCTCTTGGCTTTGCCTGGCCCAGCCCTGGCTGTGGCAATCAAATGTGCAGTCAATCAGTGGATGGAGAGAGAAAAGGGATATTAGAGATTCAGTTCCAATGTTTATTGTGTTCTGTTCTTCATAGCAATACGTACATTTGTTTTTTTCTGTGTTGTCATTAGCTCGAATCTTCAGAACAATTTTGTTTTTGCCAATTGAAACTCAGTCCCCATTAGACAATAATTCTCCAAGCCCTCCTCCACAAATCTTTGGTAGTCATTCAAGTTCCTACTTTCCTTCCATTTTTTTAGATATATTCCCAGAGATGGAGTTGCTGGATCATGTCATATTAATATCTGGGGTTTTTGGAGGAACTACCCTTCTATTTTCCAGGGTGGCTGCATTATTCATATCCTCATTTACCATGGACAGAGGTACTACATTTTTCACATCCCCACCAGTGTTTGCTTCAGAAGCTGCCACACTATGGGGATGAAGTGATATCTAATCCTGTGGTTTTGATTTACATTTTCATAATGTTTAGTAATGCTAAGCATTTTTTCTTATGATATTTTGCACTTTTGACTATTTTTTCTTGAAGGGATGTCCTTTCTCAAATTTCTAACCAGGTTACTTTGTTGTTGTTGGGTTGTATGCATTATTCATGTATTTTTGGATATTAACTCCTGATGAGATATATTACTTGAAAATCTTTTCTTCCATTTCAAGGGGTTTTTTTCAATATATATTTTTTTAAAGATTTATTCATTTTATTACAGCCAGATATACACAGAGGAAGAGAGACAGAGAGGAAGATCTTCCGTCCGATGATGATTTATTCCCCAAGTGAGCCACAATGGGCCGGTGCGCGCCGATCCAAGGCCGGGAACCAGGAACCTCTTCCGGGTCTCCCACGCAGGTGCAGTGTCCCAATGCATTGGGCCGTCCTCGACTGCTTTCCCAGGCCACAAGCAGCTGCCGGGATTAGAACCGGTGCCCATATGGGATCCCGGGGCCTTCAAGGCGAGGACTTTTAGCCACTAGGCCACGCCGCTGGGCCCTCAATATATTTTTATTTGAAAGGCAGATTTTGCAGAGAGAAAAGGAGGGAGAGACAGACAGAGAGAGAGGGAGATTTTTCATCTGCTGGTTCACTCCCCAAATGATATCAGAGCTGGGCTGATATCAAGCCAGCAGCTTGGAGCTTCCTCTGGGTGTCCCACGGGGACACAGGAAACCAAGGATTGGGCTATCTCCTGCTGCTTTCCCAGGCACATTAGCAGAGAGCTGGATCAGAACTGAAGTCACTGCCCGTATGGGATGCCAGCTCACAGGCAAGATTTGTCTGATATGACATAGTGCTGCCCTCCATCTTCTGTCTTTTTACTTTTTTAGGTCTATCAATTGTGTTCTCTGAGTCACTCTATTTGAGATTTTGATTTATGAGAGATGGGATATTAGAGTCTGTCATTATGATTATCAATTTCTCCATTCAGTGGCATCATATTCTGTTATATAGTTCAAGTTTTGTTGGCTGTGTGAAGTTCCTTGGTTGATTGACCCTTTGTAATTGGTAAATAAATCTGCTCCATTCTAAAAACTGTTTCTTCTTGAACTCTATTTTTATCAAGTATTGTCTGGTATTAACATTTCCACAGCTTCTTTTAAAATACAGGATTTTAGATTAAAAATATTTTTCTCAGAACCCTGATAAACATCTCCATGTCTTCCCATACTTGATATTGCCATTTAAAAGATGTGTCAATCTGATTTTTTTTTTATTATATGACGTTTTTAACCTGAAAACAGTTTGCTTTGAAATCTAACTGTGATGTTTTCAAGCATTCTGTTTCTACTATTCTTATGCTCAGTTTTTAAGTCTGAGTAATCAAGTCTTTCTTCACTTAAACTTTTATTTGATCATTTTATTGATTGCTGCCCTAACCCCACTCCTGTTTTTTCCTGGATTTCTTATTAGACAGACATTGGACTTCTGAGCCTATCTTTTATATCTCACAAAGCTCTCATTATTTCTGCAGGAATGTCCTATTGAGCTGCACTGTTGAGGGCCTTTTCAGCTTGACCTTCAGGTTTAATCAGTTACTCCTTCGCTGTGAAGATTCTGTGATTCATTAGACATTGTATTTTTAATAGTATCACTGAAATAATTAATGGAAATATGTTACTTATTTCCTTGTGCACAGAGGCTTTGTCCTCTGAACCTACTTATAGATATTAGATTTATTTATTTTACCAACTTGTGTTTGCCGTACACCTAATTTTGCTAGGAAAACGTTCTTTAATAAGTGGAATTCCAGACCTTGCTTTCATAGCCTTTATTGGCTTCCATCAAATATTTAGGAAATTCTTGGTTGTTTGCTCATCTTTATATTTGAAAATCCCTGTTTATTGCTCTGGGAATACTAACTGAGCTTTATGTCCATTATCACTGACAATTAAACTATAGACAAGAGGTGGGACAAGCTGACAGCAGAGAGTGCTGGCAATTTGTCTTTTGGTTAGACAGTTCCCTATTTCCTCCTGGGATAAGCCACTCTCTGGGTAACTGTACGCCTTCTTTTCAAGTCTATGACTGCTATTTCTGTCTTAGCCTCAGATTTCCTGTTATCATCACTTTTTTGGCACAGACCGATGTCAAAGGGCCATACTGAAGCAATACCAAATTCACTTATCTGATTAATCACCCGCACATTTCCTCACTCTGACTTTCCAGTGACACCACTTGCCTTGTACCACTCCTACCTTCCTAGTAATCTTCTCAAATAAATATTTTTAGGTGATGGCCACCTTCAGTATTGCTTTCCTATGGTTCTGATTCCATCAGCTTGCCATATTTCCAAGTGTATGTTAAATTCTCAGGTGTGTAGCTGACACCTAATATTGATAATACTTTCTGTAAACATTCTTGTAGGCATGTGGAAGACAAAAGAACAGGAAATAGGGTGCTTTAAAAGTCACTGAAAGGCTAGAGGCACTGGAAGGACAGAGAAGACACTCCGGATTCCGGGCCTGTGGCTCTTCACCAACTATTGGGGAGTCTCAAGTCCTAGTGAACTTTGAAGAACAATCTTCTGTTCATCTTCCTCTTACTTCACTGGTAGAAGCCTGCTAGAGTTGGCAGCATGATGGCTCTGAGCCCCACAGTTGTTTTTGTTTTTGTTTTTTAAGATTCATTTATTTTTATTGGAAAGTCAGATATACAGAGAGGAGGAAAAATAGAGAGGAAGATCTTCTGTCTGCTGATTCACTCTCCAAGCAGCTGCAAAAACTGTAGCTGTTCCAATCTGAAGCCAGGAGCCAGGAGCTTCCTCTGTGTCTCCCATGCGGGTGTAGGGTCCCAAAGTCCTTGAGGAGGATCATGGCCTGTCCTTGACTGCTTTCCCAGGTCACAAACAGGGAGCTATGGGAAGTGGGGCAGCCGGGATTAGAATTGGCACTGATATGGGATCCTGGCGCTTGCAGGGCAAGTACTTTGGCACTAGACTACCATTCTGGGCCCTGAGCCCCACAGTTATCCAGATGTGATCGTGACCCCCATCTCGGAGGGATGGACTTGTGCCTAGCACTTGCCATCAGGCCTAGCAGGCATTTACCTAGTACTTGTGATTAGGTGAATAAAGCGGGAATGGACAGCAGGAAAGGAAAATACATTTTAATAGTAAACAAGGTGATATTAATTAGGGAACATGTTAAATTAAAAAAACTGAAAGAAATATAACCCTTAAAATTAAGCAGAGGATTAAAAAAATAGTTAATTGTTTCAAAAGCTGAAGAAAAGGAGAATAAGGAGAAATTAAACATACTAACACATTCATTCATTCTTTCACTCATTTTACACTTAGGATATCAAGATATCAGAATATATAGAACAGATATCATAATCTGAATCAGGAAGAAGGAACTAACTGATAATAAAGTTTAAAAGACTGTGGTGATAAATACACAAAGGAATTTATTATAATCATTATATATTTACCTGCTATTACTTTTTAGAACTTGACAGGAGGAGTCATAGGAAGATGTATTATTTTAAAAGATAACTCTGAAAAGAATGAAACTATAATTTACCCATTTGGAAAATTACTTTAGATTTTTTATTTTTAAATATGCCCAAGAAGTTATTGATTAATCACCATCAAAGCTCTGGCAAGAGCTTCAGGGTTGATTAATCTGACAGATTCCTCTTAAGAGGCACTGATCAAGAAACATAGAGTATATTAGAATAATTATTAGTAGTAGTTCATTGTCCACTTGAAGAGACATAAAAATGATTTACAGTTTGAAAGCCATTTTCCTACAAGTTTCATAGGTAAAGCATTGGGGTCAATTGATGACACTTAAGGATTTGTAGTAATAGTGGGTAAACAGTTTTGGCAAATGCTGGTACTAAATGACTGGATAAGGAGAGAATAAACCTATTATCAGTATAAGGAATTTAAGCCAAAAATTAGGAACATATTTTTGCAAACTAATTTTCTGGATGCCAAATACTGGACTATGTAACCATCATATGTTATGTAATCTTATTCTTGGTAACACCATGAGGACTTGGATTATTATCCCCCCAGATAATTCAAGCGTATAAAATGGAATTATCATCTGAGAAACAGGACTACTGAAGGTTGACTTTCAGACCTAGTACTGTTCTCCCATTACTACTCCATATTATGAGGTAGATTTGAAGATGCAGATTGCATTCACAGACCTCTGGACTATCACAGACTATTTATGAGGCAAGGGGTCCAGCAGGAAGGGCTTGGTGTCACATGATGAGCCAGCTAGTCTCATTTGAGGGGTACCAAAAGTCCGTGAGGAAATATAATTAGTTATTTTGATGCAAAAGATCAAACTCTCCTTACTTTTCACAGTATGGATTTCCCATAGATTTTTGGAAGATGCTTTGCATATACAATTGTATTTTTTAAACTTTACTAACAAAACAAAAGAAAACCAAATAGGTCAAATAAGAGGGCAAGGACACCAAAAGGTTGAATGGCATTAGATCACCTGTAACATATTTTTACCTAGAATTTCCAGACTAAAAATTACTATAATAAAGTTGAACAATAATAAGAAACCAATTGAATACACGTCAATAGAAATTGGTAGAAAGTACTCATTCATACTGCTAAACCCTGCCTCGTAAGCAGAATAAAAATTATTTTAGAAAGGTACATTTATTTTGATGTAAAAACTGAAATCCATGCATAATTTTTCATAAAAAATTTAATATGAACTTCCTGAGGATCCCTCACATCTATGATCAATTTTTCAACATAAACTTCTGTTTTAATTTTCTCAAAACCTTCTAAATACTTTCATATATCCCTGATTTTAAAGAAAGAAGGAAACCAATAAACTGACAGGCATAAATGCAACAAAGGAAAAAGGAAACATTTATAGACATCTGCTGTCAGGCATCCTATCACTATTGTTACATGACGTATCTCATTTAATCCTCACAGTAATCCTGATCAGCAAATGTTACTATCAGCAATGATGGAGAAAAGAACTGATACTTGGAGCAAAGAAATAGTTATCTCTTAGCTGCCTGAGATATCCAGATACCAAGGACTGTAAGAGTCTAGCACATACACTCTTTCCTTGTTATTGGACTGTTCCCTATGACAGCAACAATTTGATGAGCAAGAAAAGCCTGAGTGGAAAAAAAGGAACTTTATAAAGCTATACATTTCTTTTTTTTTTTATTTATTTTATTTTTATTACAAAGTCAGATATACTGAGAGGAGGAGAGATAGAGAGGAAGTGGAGCTGCCAGGATTAGAACCAGCGGCCATATGGGATCAAGGCAAGGACCTTAGCCACTAGGCCACGCTGCCAAGCCCAAAGCTATACATTTCTATGATTATAGTTAAGAAATGACATATATGCCATTTGCTGGAGTTCTTTACTCCCGAGTTATAAATGTTTTAGAGCTACAAGAGAGTGAATACCAGATTCTTTTGGCCAAGGATTAGGTGGAACACAGCACGCATCACTTGTCTTGACTGCACAATTTTAAGATCTCAGAATGAAATCTTGAATGCTTGGGGAAGGGGAAGACTGGATCACATGAGGTTGAATTCATCTACAGGAAACATGTGGAGGGTGACCTTTCTGAGAGAGCCAGATTGGCACTGCATGATCTTTTCTGATATACCCATGAAAATCATGTGATATTACTTTTGCCCATTCTGTTGGCTACTGGGGGGGTCACCAAGGTACACCCAGACTCAAGAGTGAGGAGTGAGGGTTTTATCTCTTAATGAGGTTGTATAGAAAGGGCACTTGAAAAAGTGCAGGTGGAATGGAGGATATTTTGCAACCACCTTTGAATAGAATGGTTTGCCATATATATAGGCAGTGATGGAGAACATAAAATTATATAAATAATTTTACTTGAAATGTGTAGAATGTGTGTGTGCACATGTGTGTGCATGCATATTTTTTCTAATTTCTCTTGTAACATGTCTTTGTAAAAAATATTTTTTACAAGGAAAAAACATGACTCTTGGAAGTGTGAGCAGCTGTTGTCTACAAAGAGATGTCAATATCACCTCCTGGTATAATTACCAATGCCTCTGGCTGGGGATGGAGGCAGAATATTACTGAAGCTATGTCAACTCTAGGAAAAAAAGACAAGAGTGTGGCCTAAAGTACAGGAAGGGTGTGGACTGTTTGTCACAGAGTTATTACAACGATGTCGTAGAGATGCTTTAAACTGCACCTTGAAGGATTTCGCTCAGATTCATGGAAGGATCTGTGCCCAGTAAAGCTCATTAAAAACCTCAGCGAGTTTTTGGGAGGAAGACTGTGAAGCCCTCTTCTCCAGCCATCAGCCTGAGTGCAAGATTTGTACAAGTATAATTCACCCAAGTGACCTGTGGCCCTCTGGTAGTCAGGAGGATGTTTCTGCTTGTGGTGGGGCTGCCGAACTGAGTTTACTGCTCCAAAGATGAAAGTCAAAGAGAGGTGTTCTAAACTCATATGCCGGTGGATTTTTTTTCCTGTACTTTGAGTCCCAAAATTTCCTGAATCTTATAATAAGAAAAGTTACATTTTGTGTTGTGGCCAGATTCCCTTGATCTGTATTTGAAAAGACACTGCCTAGATTTCTTCCAAATATCAATTTATGAGTCAAAGTTATTTTTCTAGTCTTAGGTAGTGATTTTCCCATGGATTTTCACTGCTAGGTAATAGCCAGGCAATGCAAATGTGAAATCAAACCCATTGAATAAAATATGCATGATAAATAGAACTTTGGTCTGCACTGACTAGTCTCACTTAGGACATGCCTGAGCTTCAAGCAATTGGGAGCAGCCATCAGTAAAAATTCTATGCTCTATAGAAACCAGCTCCCATAAATATTTTATTTAGCTGAGAGAGTAACAGATTTTAGAATAATATTTTTTACAGTTGCAATTAAGTATGATGTGAACCATAAAATACCAACTCAATTTACTTCCAACTATGTTTAGTAATTATTGAGTAAAGTAAAATTTTAACAATGATATTTAGAGCCAAATAAAGGAGTGTCAAAAGTTGATGGAAAACACACATGATCTTTTTAAATTTTATTTTTAGATTTTGTCTTTAATATCACCTACATAGTTCAGAGGAATGCACACCTATGTGGGTCTCCAATTAGGGTGGGAAGTGTCAAGGTATGGAAGAAGGTGCATGGGACAGATAAGTCAAATTTTCTTTCTCCTGTGTCCACAGGGGCAGAAGGGTAGGGGACTACTTGTTGTTAAGCTGCATTAGCACCCAGGGATGGGGGACAGTCATTTGATAATGCCTTAATGATCCTGATGTGGGAATGAGGTTCTGAAGGTGTTACCTGACTGGTTTTGATACTTCTGAGACCTCATCGACACTAGGGTTGAATAAATATTTTCAAGATCTATTGGCTGACAAATTCTACCTTATAGACCAGGAACATGTTGTAAAGCTTAGCCAGGAGAGTTTTCCAACCTGTTTTGCTTTTCATCCTCTGATGAGGCACTTGATGTCCTCTGCTGGCCTAGATGAGCTGACTGTCATGTCACCCGTTGCATCTGGGTATGCTGTACACTGCACAGGGATCAGCACCTGAGGAGTCCTCACATGGACTCCAAGGTCAGACTGCACATTTTGTGATTTTCCATGGGGTTGGAGTTTGAATTCAGACATCTATTTGGGAATTACCCAAGAAAAATTGATTAAGATGACTTCAGATTTGACTCTTTTGTACGCCAATCAGTGCAAAGTCAGGTCTGGTCAATTACCTGCACCAGCTAACACACAAACCGGTGGATGCAGCTGTCTAGTCAGTTTCACCACCAGCCATATCTTTCACATAAATTGATGAGTGTTGTAGCCAACAACAGGTCTGGCCTCCATGTGTGCATGTGTGCATGTGTGCATGTGCTGTGACATAGTTGGGGTGACCCCCGACAGCCCCCACCAGGCCTACTTCTGGTCCTGAATCTGGTGCATGCTGGTTTACGCTTCAACTCAGTCTGTCATTGCCCACCTGCAGTCTCAGCTCTCACTGGTGTATGTTGTAGCCCAGCCGAGCTGATGCACACCACGCCCTATCCTGGCTCTCATGTATGGCACAGGGTGCTGCAGCCTGGCCCAGCCCAACCTGCCCCCAAGACCCGACCCACACAAATGCTATAGAGTGCTACAGCCTTGCCTTCTGCGGCCCTACCTAAGCCATGGCTCTTGTGCTCCCCAGTGGGAGCTCCCACCTAGAATAGTAGTTCCCTAAGTTCCCCTGCAAGGCTTACTCCCAGCCACAAATATCATACATGCCAATGGGTGCCACGGCTCTGTTTGGCATTGTCTGTCCTCATTTCAGGCATGTGAGTGTGCTGGTAGGTGCTGCAGCTTGGCCCAGCCTGGTTTCCTCCCAGCCCTAAATCCTGAGAGTGTCAGGTTTCATGGTTCAGCCTGGTTCAGCCTGGCTCAACCTGTCACCACCCCCAGCTCTCTGTGCAAACTATGGGTGCTGCAGTCTCACAGAGATGATCCCACAAGTCCCATACAGAATATTCCCCCATATCTGGTTATCTCATATTCTGGTGGGTGCCTTGGCCCAGGCTGGCATGGCTCACCCCCTGCTCTGACACTCGTGGGTGGGTAGTGCAGCATAGCCCAGTCAGGCATGCCTTACTCACAGCTCTAGCTTTTGCAAGCACCAGCGTGCAGCAGAGAACACTATTTCACCCAACCTAAGTCTCCCACGTGGGCAGGTGTCATGGCCTGATCCAGACATGTACTCCCTTTTCCCTCCTCTAAACCACTCTGTCTCAGCTCCCTCACCTTCTTGAGAGCACAGTGGCCCGGTCTGTGACAGACCCTAGAAGTCATTTCTCCCTTGTCAAAACTGCCCTCAGCTGCTTCCACTCCAGTATGTCCCCAGGTCTTCTCCCTTGGTAACCTGGCAATCTGCAGGCCCTCCTCTCCTCATCCCCCACATGGGTGTTGGGGTGGTGTGTCCTATGTGTCCTGACCCAGCATTCCATACCTTCCTCACGTATCTTTAAAAAGAAAACAAAAACAAACAAAAACCAGAATGGGCAACTATTCTGGCACACTGGTATAGTTAACACAAATTTGGCATTAACCAGGTCCAGAAAACAAAAACAAACAAAAACCAGAATGGGCAACTATTCTGGCACACTGGTATAGTTAACACAAATTTGGCATTAACCAGGTCCAGAATGCCTGCCAGCTCTTGGCTGCTTTTGTCCCAGCAGTGCAACACTTGCCTAGGTATAAAGCAACCTAAACAGTTGTCTACAGCTGGGGGCACACATCGTCTTTTAATTTTACTTTCCCACAAATGTTTTGATGCACATTCATATATGGATCAGGATCCACTGCCCGATTTTAGTGGAATGTATGGTCTATTTTAGTGAAAATTATCATTTTTTCAGGAATGATAATTGTAATTTGTTTTTAAAAGGAGTACTTTTAGATTTGATACCTAAAGTTATTAATTTTAAAAATAAACTCAGAGAATTCTGTTTTGGAAATTCACTGTGATTTGAGACTTCTTACAATATCACATACAAGGGACTGATTGTAAATATGATATTATGACTCCTAACCCACACTCCTAAAAGCCCGTTCTTACTTCTTCCTTCCACTTCTACTGGAGGAAAAAATAAAACAGTTTAATTCTGGAAGAATGACTCAGGCAGAAAAGCCCATTCCTGAGAAAACAATCACTGTTGTTGCTTGGGAATACCTGCTCACATTTTAAAGTCAGGTCAGTTTAAAGTGGAGTGGAAAAATACACTGCAAATCTGTCACTTGGCAGAAGAAGTGGTAAAGACTTCTCAGGTAATTCTTTCCTCATCATTCTGGTCAACGGAGACCCAGAAATCGTCACTGAACAGAAGTCTCACACACACACACCACACTCACCATACTCACACACACATGCAGGCTTTGTCCTCAGGTGCACAGACAGGGTTGACTTGTTCTCTGATTCCAACCCAGCCTCATGATTCTTGCCCTATCTTCCTCAACACTGCGGTCCTGACACAAAATAGCAGGCACCCTGACCCAAACAATGACTGCTAAACTCACTACGGCAATGAGACCACTTGGTCTGTGAAATGTCATCCAGAGTGACATTTATACATTTATTCACACATTATCTTAAGGATAAATGTTCTATTTTGATGACTTACTCATGTATTTAAGATGATTTAAATAATCCAAAGCTATTACATTCTTTAGTAGAGATAGCTATATATTTTTAATATATATCTAACCACATAGCTCAATCAGTTTTTTTTTTAACAAAATGGATAAGACAGTATGGAAAGACTGATTAGATACAATAAACATTAGTAATTAGTCAATTCATTTTGAGTGATGACCATTTGCTAAACAGTAAGTGGAGACATTCTTGTTATAGTATTTTCCTTAATAATTACCACAAATGTATGACATAGGCATGCCTTTTGTTATCCCATTTTACAGATGAATCCTCTGGAACTTGCAAAGATTAAGAAAATCGCTTTAAATCACAGGTCAGTCAGTGGCATGGCCAGAATTAGACACATGTTCTGCCTGACTCTGTAACTAGTAACTGTATTATTGCTCATGGGGTTATGAAGAATGACAACTGAATACAGTGTCATGCTGACACAGCAAACTCACAAATTGTTTGGCTTTAGTGATTGACAAAAATATTTAGCTCAAGGAAATTCTTCTCCATCCAAGCCTCCAATTTAAGGCACACTGAAATTGTGCCAGGATGCCCAGGACATTAACTTGACACATGAAGAATGTACATTGTCATCCCTGGGCAAAAAAGTATGCTTTCCAAATGAAGTTGCCTGTTTCTACACTAGCCTGTAAATCTCAAGATTTCTGTATTCTAAGGTTGAAATAAAAGTCCAGCTGGGCATTAATAAAATCTGCCCCAGACTATAGGAATGACTCACAATGAATTCAATTATTCTGCTAATTCAGTATAGGATATTCTACTCCTATGGTGGAAAATCCACATTAGGATGTATCATTTAAAATACAAACATTGTCTCACATTTTCCTGTCCCCAAGGTAATCCTTAGCAAATTTTCACTTCTCCAGATGTGAATAATAAGAGCTTTAACTAAGCATTTAGTACATCTCTTGTACCTTACTAAGCTCTATATACATTCTTAATTCTCACATCAGCTTTATGAATGAGGGACCAACTTTATCATCTTTTTCTGGTTGATAAGAGTTAGTCTTTTCTGGTTGAAAAGTTAAGAACTTGCCCAGGGTAATAGGGTGGGCTGGAGAGTCAGACCTGTCAGACTTCAAAGGAAATGATCATAGTCTGTCTATAGCTTTCCTGTGTAGAAGGACATGAAAGAAGGAGAGAATAAAGTCAGAAAAAAAAAAAAAAAAGAAAACTGGCCATCTCCTTTTCCCATTTTTTTTAGAAAGAAGTCTCTCAAGATTAGCCCTTTGATTGAATGGAGTTAAATATTTGCTCACTAAGTTTTCTCCCAGTCCACTAGTGCCTTTCTACATCCCCATTGCTCCCTCTACATTTGTGTTCCCCCCTGTCCACTCCTCAGCACCAGCACTGTCTTTCCCTATTTCTTTTTCCAAAAAACCTGCTGTCCTGTATCTCCTGGCCTTGTTATGCCACTATGGCTCTCTGAACTATGTCATGCTACTACTCACAACCCTCAGCAGGTGCTTTTCCAATTCCCCACTGTTTCTACTACACATGCTTTCCTTTCTTCTCATTACCCTACATCTGTGACGCTACCTCTTCCTTGCCAAGAAGCAAAGACCACCAGGAAAACTCCAAAGGCTTTTTCTATAAACTAATCTAAAAAGGCTGGACATTTTTAATGTCATCCTGCATGATGCTCTTGTATGGACTCTTCATTAATAGGAAGAAACTGAACTGCTACTGGGAAATTTTATAGATAGCAGCCAGAATGCCAGGACCACAGTTTCATTTTGAGTGGTAAAGCTAAAAGGAATAAGGTCAGGTCATTGATCACATGGCCAGAGGAACAAAGATATGAGGGGACAGAGAGGAGATTTTCAGAGAAGAGAAAAGAAGAGCCAGGAAAAGGAAGTGTTAGAGAAACTGTCAAAGGGGGATAGGACCACAGAGTTCAATGTTTTATAGGGGTCAACTGAATCAGTGAAATTCAGTTGTTAGATTTTACATCAGTAAGTTCAGCAGGCATATTCACCTGAATGGATTCAGAGAAGGAATAGGGAACTAAAGCTAGGCTGCAATGAGTAGATGCATAAATGGCAGAAGAAGCCACAAAAACAGAGAATATGGAGAAGGCTTACTGTGTTTAGCTGAGCGCAGGCTTTCATTAACCCACCATTACTTGTTACATTTGTGTTCTCCACAATTTCCAACCAGCATGATGTATCATATCTCATAAGCTAAGCAAAAAAACATATTTAAAGATTCTTAATAACAGGTGGGAGAGGAATATATGGTAGAGGCTGAAGATATTCCCATTCAGGAGTGGAGAGAAGTTGTTTCACTTTTGAAGACAAGAAAGACTTACACATTGTCACACAGTCAATTAGTGTGTACTGGGTGACACAGGGTTTGTAAAAAGGCAGTGCCTTTGCTCATATGGAACAAAAGTCCATCTGAACAGTATGCTTTACACAAATAATTATAAACAGCTGAAAGAAATGTTATAATCACATCAATTGCCATGAAATATTGGAGGCTCTGGGAACATAAAACAAATGTTGCCTATAGCTTTCAAGAAGAATACACGGGAGTTGGCCATGGGAACAGAATGGAATGAAGAGAGTATTCAGGTACCGTGTACAACCTATGCAAAGGTAAGAGAAAACATAGCACACCTGGAGTCAATAAGAAGTACAAAGTGAGAGGGGCCCAGAAAGTGGAGTTGGGGAGCACCTAGGGGGATGCTGGACATGAAGACAGAAATCACTCAAGGAAGGTGTCCCAAAGAAAGGAGGGACTGATTACAACAGGAGGCTCTTGTAGGAACCAAAAGGAAATGGGCAACACAACAAATAGGTTTAAGAGCTGTTTCTGGGCCTGGCGCGGTGGTCTAGCGGCGAAGGTCCTCACCTTGAATGTGCCAGGATCCCATATGGGCGCCGGTTCTAATTCCAGCAGCTTCACTTCCCATACAGCTCCCTGCATGTGGCCTGGGAAAGCAGTCGAGGATGGCCCAAAGCCTTGGGACCCTGCACCCACATGGGAGACCTGGAGGAAGTTCCTGGCTTCTGGCTTCGGATCGGCGCAGCACTGGCTATTGCGGTCACTTGGGGAGTGAATCATCGGACAGAAGATCTTCCTCTCTGTCTACCCTCCTCTCTGTATATCTGACTTCGCAATAAAAATAAATGAATCTACAAAAAAGAGCTGTTTCTAACAAATAAAAAGTTGAAATAGCTTCTTCCTTTTATGGTACCTGACCTCCTGAGACTTCTTCCCTAAATCCTTCCTTCAACCTCTGCCTTGCATCCTCTGTTCTAAAGAATTATTCATCCTTTGACCAAGATGCCTGGTTCAGAAAGCCATAAATTAGATGCAGACTAAATAAATCAGACTAAATTCTTAGTAACACTTCATATGGTCAGTCATCAAGTCCTGACCAGGCTAAAATCCTGACAGCTTCCAAGGCTGTCCTGTTCTGATTTCTTTCCTTGTAGAACTTTTGCTTTTGTTGGGTTCCTCTTACCCTGACCCTCGCAACCATCTCCCAACACTGTCTTCTGCTTTCAAACTGCAGAGAACAAGTTGTCAATGCAGCCTTTAAAAAATGAATGAATTTTTATTTGAATGGCAGATTAAGAGAGCAGCAGGCAAAAGCCAGGAGCTTGGGCCTGGCACAGTAGCCTAGTGGCTAAAGTTCTTGCCTTTCATGTGCCAGGATCCCATATGGGCACCAGTTTGTGTCCCGGGTGCCCTGCTTCCCATTCAGCTCCCTGCTTGTGGTCTGGCAAACCAGTTGAGGACAGTCCAAAGTCTTGGGACCCTGCCCCTGTGTGGGAGACATGGAAGAAGCTCCTGGCTCTTAGCTTTTGATCAGCTCAGGTCCGGCCACTCCAGCCACATAGGGAGTGAATCAGTGGACAGAAGATCTTCCTCTCTGTCTCTCCTCCTCTTTGTATATCTGACTTTCCAGTTAAAAAAAAAATAAAGAAATAAATCCAAAGTCAGGAGTTTCATGTGGGTTTTCCACATTGGTACAGAGGCCATTTTGTGCTGCTTTCCTAGGCACATTAGCAAGGAATTGGATCAGAAGTGGGGCAACTAGAACAGAAACTGACATCCATATAGAATTCTGGCATGGCAAGTAGTAGCTTTACCTGTTATGCCACAGCACTGGCCCACCAGTATAGCCTTTTAAAATATTCAGATATTTGGATGTGAATCCCTTCCACAATATAAAAAATCCTGATGTTTCCCCATTTTTCTGTATTGCAAAATCCAGACTACTCCTTATGTAAGTTGCATTCCTTATGGCATCTGGAATTCTTCAATGTTATCTTACTATCTCAGAGAGATTTCAGTGTTGCGACAGCCTCACCCTCAATGCACATCAGCCTGCAAATCCCCTTTTCAATACACCCAGGCATTAATCCCAATGCTTCTTTAAGCTCAAGTACAATTTCTTCCTGAAAATCTTGCCACCCTTACTATGTGAGGCAGCTAATGGGTCTTTGTCCTTGTTTCCATAGTGCCATGTGCATGCACCAACCCTAACATCTATATCTATCAGATGTTCTCACAATTGTGGTTTCATTCCCTACTCTTTATTCCTAACTCTACTTCTTGTAGCAAGTAACTGACTGAAACTGTTCATGAGAATTCTAGGAGATAATGGAAATGATTCAAGTATTTGGGTTTTTGCCACTCATATGGTATACTCAGATTAACTTCCCAACTCCTGGATCTTGCCTAATCCAGTCCTGGATGTTGCTGGCATTTGCAGAGTGAGCCAGCAGATAAGAGCTCTTATTTTTCTCTCTCTCTCTGCATGTTTATCAAATAAATAAAATAACAAAAATTTGCAACTGATTTCCTCAATGGTTGGTTTTAGGTATTAGAATAATTGAAGCTATTCTTCATTAAATATTAGCTTATTTTCTTTCTTTTTTTTTTTTTTTTTACTAAAACCACAAGTAAATTTTCACACTAAAAACATCATATTAACTGGATGTCAGGAACTGTTGATTTTCTAATCTGTAATAGAAATGTTGACCTTCCATAAAAATGAAAAAAAAAATGGCTATCAGATTGTTTGAGAAGCTAAAATCTGCCCTTATCTTGCCTATTTAGAGAATTTTCCTACTATGTTTTTCTTTCAGGCTGTAATCTAATATTCTAAAGAAGTATCAGTGGCAATTTTCTAAATACAAGTGGTTTGGTCCATTCCCAACCTCAAAGATTCAAAAATCAGCTGGAATTACAAAATCCCCATTGTTCTTATAAATTTTCTCTTGGATATAAAGAGCTCCGTAAGGGACCACAGCGATGTGGGAGCTGCTGCTGTGTTCTTGATGGGAAAAGCTAGTGAAGCTGCAATCTGGAGGCGTTACATGTAGGCACTTCTAATGACAGTGTTCAGAAGAAATCTCCAAGGCTCTGAAAATGTTTTGTAATTCCCGTTGTCATTTAAAAATGTACTTAATTTGTGCCTTACACTCTGTGTTTGTAATTTTATATTCTTTTTCTTAAAAACAACGCTCCAGCTTGTTTAAACTTCAAGTCCCGAAAAACAAATTTGCTCCAATCTAATGTCCATTTGATCCTTACTTTGCTGAGCAGCTCAAACTTAGTATCTGCCAACAAGAGACTGGCATAAGGTTGATATAGAAAGATAAATAAGCCAACAATAGTCAGTCATTTGCCAATACAGTTTTCAAAAAAATCAATGAGAAAGAAAGATGGGTGTAGAGGCTTATCAATTAGTCAGGCACATAATCAGCATGCGTGTTGTTCTTTTTGTTTTTTAATTCTTTGTTGTTTATTTTTTCTCTCATGCCTCTGCTTGCATGCTTCTGGATTACTGTGCTTCCTTTCAAAGGATAAACCACTAGACTAAGAAAAATGTGTGCAGGCCACTCTGAGGGCAATAGGAATGGATTGCAGAGTCAATGAATTTTGACATTCTAGCTATTCAAGAAGAGAATGGAAAAGTAGCATCGGGGGAAGGATTCATAAAACAGATTTCACACGGAATAGGAAGAGTTTGATGGCTTTGGGGAAAATATTTCTTTTACTTCTTTTAAGGGAAACTGGTGCTGTTTCTGTGTGTATTTCTACTCTACAACCTTGTATTTGCAAGTCATTTTGTTTTCTTTCTTGTAAAAATTAAAGAATATTTTACACTACCTTACCAAATAGTCCCTTGCTATTCATGCAGAAGCTTTCATTTTCCCTTTGAGTAGCAGATACAGGAATTTATTTTAGTAATATAACATGTGATGTCGAAACATATTTGAACCAATCTTATTAGCACAAATCAAAAATCTCATCTGTGTCCCCAATTTATACGATCATGCCCTGAAATAGGATAAGAAAAGCTACCTTTGAAATATTTCTGGAAGAATTAGAAGCAGGAAATGCCGGGGATTTCATGTGCTGAATTCTCATTAGATTTACTGCCCAATTTTGCAGTTTCAGCATGAGCCTGGGATAGGCCTCTATGTTTTGAACTGAATTCCAAGTGGATTGAACTTGCACAGCTTTAGAATTTCATCCATCACTTAGTATTTCCTGATTTGGAATTACATGTTGCCATTAATCATGAAAATAAAAGATCCCTTGAAGTATGACTACTTCAACTTTTCTGTGAAATTAAAAGGTATAAATGATCAAGCCAATAAACAAATAAAGTTGATTTATGAGTATGATAATCTAATTTATCTTAAAAGTATTAAAAACCTTATATTTTCAAGGTCTTAAGTATCTTTCTCATTACTCTACCTTCATGACAAAATTTAGCAGGGCATATGAAACGCAAAGCCATATCTGATCCCCCTTGGGTTTCCTGGCCACTACACAGTTGTCATTAAATGTTTAATGTTTTCGGTTGTCACATTGTTCGGACAAATAAAGTCCATTTTGTGATAATTACACAAAATTTAAAAATATCTGTGGAACACATGGCTAATGTTCCCAATGGGATGTAAGAATTATTTTTATTTAGAAAACTGAAAACTTTCTGTAATTCTCTTGTAATTTTTCATTGGTTCTTCATCAGTTGCATTTGAGCTTTTCAGAGTCACGTTTATAGGATGAACACTAGTCTATAAGAAAAAAGAAACTTTTAAAAAAGATTAGTTATTGATTTGAAAAACAGAGAGACAGAGGGAGAGAGAGAACAACCTTCCCCATTCCTCCAATACTGCAACAGCTGGGCAGGGCAAAGCAAGGATCCAGGAACTTCATCTAAGTCTTCCATGTGAGTGGGAGAGTGGGAGGGACTCGAACATTTCAGCCAGCAGACTACCACTCAGGCACATTAGTGGGAGTTAGGGAGGAAGTGGAGTAGCCAGGATATGAGATTAGGTCATCCAAGCATTGGCTAAAACCTCTGCACAACAACACTGACCTTGAGATAAGATTTTCAATGTATCAAAGCTAAGGAATCTTTTGTTAGAAGTAAGTTTACTTTCTTTTTTTTTTTAAGATTTATTTATTTTATTACAGCCAGATATACACAGAGGAGGAGAGACAGAGAGGAAGATCTTCCGTCCGATGATTCGCTCCCCAAGTGAGCCGCAACGGGCCGGTGTGCGCCGATCCGAACCTGGGAACCTGGAACCTCTTCCGGGTCTCCCACGCGGGTGCAGGGTCCCAAATCTTTGGGCCGTCCTCGACTGCTTTCCCAGGCCACAAGCAGGGAGCTGGATGGGAAGTGAAGCTGCCAGGATAAGAACCAGCGCCCATATGGGATCCCGGGGCGTTCAAGGCGAGGACTTTAGCCCCTAGGCCATGCCGCCGGGCCCTAAGTTTACTTTCTTAAGGAAATATTACTTCCATGATTGTATCCTTTGTGCTTTTTGTCATTTTTAAAACTCCTTTTTTCAATTAAATATTGATATTTAGAAGTGTTAGCTGGAAAAATAATTTCATTTGGCAAATTAAAAACTTGTTCATTTAAAAATATCTTTGGGATATACTAGTCTGTGAAGACTAATGTCTGTAAGTAAAATTCCTGTGAGGTGAGAGCTAACTTCAGCCTATGGAATCAAAAGCCTTTCCCAGAATGTACCATGTTTTTTTCCACCTCCATCCTTTACTTTTTTAAACCCAGGACCTTGGGGATGGAGACACACCCAATGAGTTCTTTCACATATTTCCACATCTGATCTTTCTGAACTCTTAATGATTGACTTCAAACCTCCTATCACCTTCTCTATGAAACCTTCTCTAAAAATCCCAGCATGACTTTCCAAGAATCAGTTGGGTGCTGTTTTCACCCTTAACTACTTTCAGCTGTGACATGTCAAGGATATTATGGTAACACGCTTGCTGGACTGCCTCAGACTGAGGGAGATGTTAGGACAGATATCTTTTTCCTATGGTCTTTTTTTAATCCTCTACATATTAGGCAATAGCTGGCATGTAATAAGTTCTAAAGAGATTCTGGATGCATGAGTGATTAGCCTGTATCTTGTAATTGTCTTGCCTTTATCCACTTATTTAATAATTATAAAGAAATACTTAAGAACTTATTATGAGATACTTTACTGGATACTCTAATGGTTGCACAGTATGAAATAATAGCCTTTGTTTATATATTGCTTATAATCAATTGAGTAGAAGACAGAACATACAGGCAAAATGTTTTATTAACAATCCAGAAACTTATTAGAGACCAAGGAAACATATATCACTTGTGTATCACTAGGGGAGGTATAACGGGAATGACAGGAGAATGCTTTCCAACAGGTGATTTCGTCACATTGTGTGTTGGTCAAAGGCTTTAAGGAGAATATGAGAATGAATGTGACTATTATAGACTCTCTTTGCCAAGCAGCCAGGATCATATAAACTCAGGACTCCCACTCTCCCTCCTTCTATCCCTTTCACAACCCTTGGACTCACAGAATATTTACAACCTTGCCTCATCCCTCACACTTGACACCTGCAACTCCATTTCTATCCCTGATCCTTCAGTTTTTCCTAGTTAGTTTTTGCAGCCTCCCATACAGAGTAAACAGTTAGCAGCCTTGCATTCTTTGATTCAGTCCTTTCATTTTATTGACAAGAAGCCTGAGCCCTGTGTTACTCACAGCTCAGCCGGGATCTTCAACTGTCATTCTGGTTCCATCTCTAGGGTCTTCCTACCTTCCAAGGCTGTGTACACATGATGCATCTTTAAGATGCTTAAAGTAAATTGAAACGTGGACCTCTCTGAATTACGTTTTGAAACTTCCATGAAAGTTGACATGTTCACTTGAGGGCAGAGGAACTGTAGCTTATTGCTGCACAGTGGTAGGTTTTTTACTTGATTTTGTCTCTACACTTTACTTTTTTATTAAAAATGTCAAGTAAAAATAAAAGAAAGGGAGGAAAATCATTAGAAAACTATGCCATGAAGAGATTGCCTATGTTCTACACTTAGAATTGTAGGAGAGCCACTGGCTTTATCTTTGCCCTAGTCGGTTCATTAGAAAATTTAGAGGATTGGAGACACAAGTTCCTCAATTGTAAGATGATTCGTTCACATGTTATTTTACATGCACAAATAAAATAACTCACTTTTTTATTTATGTCCAGCTATACCTCCCATAGAATTACCACTCACAGACTCAGTACCATTCACATCCACACTGATATTCAGAAGTGTAAGACACCTATCCTCCTTTATCTAGACTCTGTTGTAGATTCTCTTTCATAGGCATGGGAAAAAGAAAAACCTGAAAAATGCCATTTATTTTTAACTTTAGTTATAAGTGACATACAGTTGCTACTTTCAGAATTCAACCACATAGAATCTTAGGATTAATAGGTTTCATATTTGTAGTAAAGTAGAAAAAAGTCAAAGGTCATTTCTATCTTTATTCAAGTTATTAGGATTACTTTGTTTTAAATCAACTTTGAAGCAGAATTTAAATATGATTTTGTTTAATTAATGCCATTGGTATTCTATTTACATTTCCTGAGATGTGACACAAGTCTCAGTTATCCACTGTTTTGTTTTTGATTTTGGCTGAAATCTTAGTTTTTTAATGAACTTCAATATTTAAATTTAGTTAAAGCTATGCTATCATTTATAACCAGATGAGACAGCCATGGGAAGATAAATTGATAATTTATTCCTCTTGCATTAGGGAAACTGCTCTTGTATTTACAATATGCTGAGCATGGCAAGTCCCTGCCTAGCCTCCTAATATTTGTGCACATTTTATGGTGGAGTGTGATTTTCAAATTAAAAATGATTTGTAACAAGAATATTGACTGGGAAATGCATCCTGAGAGAAGACAGAGGAGAAGAAGTAATGAGATTTTTCACTACCCTAGCCCTGGGCTATTCAATAATTTTTCTTCTTTAAAGCTCCAGGAAGAATAAGAGCCTCAAACTGAGTGGCAGATGTTAAGCCAGGAAGTGGGAGACTCCGCCTTCCCCAGAGCTTCTAGTCATCTCCATGACCTCTGTGGCCTTGTTGAAAGGCTTTCTCTGAATTGAGTGACAACACAGAGGCTGTGGGGAAGATTGCAAGCCAGAGAATGCTGGCGTGAATGGTGGAGCTGTGACCCTTGCCCTGAATGGCAGTTCAGGGCTGGGTTGGGGTGAGGTGTGCAATTGCACTTCCAGATTGCAAGTCTGCTGGGAAAGGTTTTTCAATAGTGGGTGGTCTGGGCTCCCCAATCCCAGTAAGAGGTGCCTTAAGAAACTTAACATGCTGCGACCATGACTCCTGCTCCACATCTCTGGTCCTGCTTTCCAATCCTTGCTTCAGTGCATCCAAACTGGCATCTAGAAGCCAGGTACCATTTGACCAGATGTTTTGTAGAGTCAGAGTGGGCATGCAAACAGACAGCTGCAGAAATGTATCAGGGAACCACTCCTATCTCCTATTTCAGGGCATCAGCAAAAGGCTGCAGCTCAGAACAGAGGTGACGCCCCTGTACAAAGAGGGCACAGTTGTCACAGACTCAAGTGAGAAATAAAGTGGTTCTGAAAACAGGGTTTTCAGGTAGGAATTTTAAATGCCGATTTTAGTTTACGTATTAAAGGTCAGTGAAATAGTGCTGTAATGATTTAGGCTTCATAGTGGGAAGTTTAAGAAATGTTTTTAAATTCATGGATGCTTTTAAAGGATGTCGCTTCTCAAACCTAAGCAATTATTTTATCTTCATCATTAAACTTGGGCTAGTTTTCTAAAACTTGCATCATACACAACTTATCATACATTGAGTCTCTTCTCTTTCTCTCTGATTTATACCATTTGAACTACTTTTTGTTCCTCCACCACTGCATGTTGACCTAGTAATTTGTGGAATATGTGCCTTTTAGCCGTTTTCTCTGTGTGACCTGCTGCCAATCACAGAAAATGATTCTTATCACACTGGGGCAGGTGTTCACTGCAGATAAGTATCAGCTGTCTAGACAGCCGGGGTGGGGAACCCATGCAAACAATTTCATTGGAGCAAGAAAGCGTGGAGAAGTGAGGACTGCTAGAGAGTCATTTCCCTTCGAGGGATCAGCATGCAGGATGTAGAGGACACAAGCAAGTACTCTAAGGAAGAGGAGGTTCTCCGTGAAGGAGAAGAGTTAGCAGACACAGGAGGTGCTTTCTATCTCAGCATGTGGCATGGAGATTGTATAGGAAGTGACTGGGCTTCCAACAGCAACACTGGTGAGACTGAGTCTGAGTTCTTCAGGCAAAACCGATCATTTTGCTTCAATGGGATTCTATCAGTTTTGGAAAAGGGATGCTGTGCAAAGCACTCATGAAGGACATTTATTCCAGGAAACCTTCCTTGATTGCTGACTGGCAAGACTTTATCAGAGCAGCTGTCATTTTTGTCTCTTTTTCTATCACCAAGATGCAATAACCACACTATTTTTGTATTCTCTCTCTCTCACTCTGTGTGTGTGTGTGTGTGTGTGTGTGTGTGTGTGTGTGTGTGTAGGAAAGGCATCAATGCAATGAACAAAGAAAGAGTTTGAGGGGCCAGGAGACTGAAGCAGTGATAGAGTAGACAGAGAGTGTTGAGACACTGGAACGCAGGCACTTCTACTTTTCAGAGTGTACTGATAAGGGATAATTAGTTAAGCAGCCTAGCTTAGGGTCACTGGTTGGAAGTCACATTGCCCCCCTCCACAACTGTATGTATTATATCCACTCAACTGTCAATCAAATGACTCCTTCTACAGGATGTACCTACTCCCACCTGGTACCTGGGGGTGTTATCATGTAACTACTCTCCTTTGCAAATCCATGAACAGCCTAACAACAAGGATAGTTTCTCTCTCTCTCTCTCTCTCTCTCTCTCTCTCTCTCTCTTTCCCTACAGACACAGAGGACACAAGTAAGCAAGTAAGAGAACATTAAGCCAAAAAACTCAGGTTTCTTCATGTAGTTATGAAAAAAAGGAAACTGTACAGCAAAAAGTAGAAGGCTCCCATCATATTCTGCTCATATTGATGCTCATCATCAAAACATACTTATTTTGAAGTAAAGTGCTTCATCTTTGTGAGAGGCTGAGAGGCTGGGGCGCCTCAAACCTGGGAGCTGTTTCAAATACAGATATAATGAGTGTGTGAAAAATAAACAAACTTTACAGGGTTTCTTTTTCTTCTTCTTCTTTTTTAGATGCTTAAATCCTCATCCATTCGATTTAATTAATTAAACTATAATATTTTTTAAGTATTTAAGACTTTAAATATTAAGAATAATATAAGACACACATTACCTATATGTTGGCTACCTAGTTTAAGAAGTGAAAATGTTGGAGCTGGCATGATGGCTCAACAGCTAATTCTCTGCCTGCAAGGATTGGCACTCTATTTAGGCACATGTTCCTGTCCCAGATTGGTCGCTTGCAGCTCCCTACTTACAGCCTGGGAAAACAAGGGAGGATGTCCACTGTCTTGGGACCCTGCACCCATGTGGGAGAATTACAGCAAGATCCTGGGTTCTGACCTCAGATTGTCTCAGCTCTGGCTGTTGCAGCCATATGCAGAGTGAATGAACAGATGGAAGATCTTTGTCTCTCCTTCTCTCTGTACATCTTCCTTTCCAATAAAAATAAGTGGTTCTTAAAAAAAAGAAGAAATGCAATGTTACTAATGCCCTGTATGACATCTCTTAAGAACATTTCCTCCTCAATGTCTAGGTAACCACTATCTCCATTTTATAATTTTTCTCTTCTATGTGTTATTTATACTTTATTGAATACAACATATTTCCCAGAGTAGACAACAGCAGGAAACTGGAACTGGAAGCCGAGCTAGGACTTGAACCCAGGCATTCTGACACAAGAACTGGGTCTCCTAAGAACAAACTTAACCACTGTGTCAAATGTTCACCCCAGCTTTTAAATGTAAGAGTCTTATAAACATTCTGTACACAGATCATTATCAGACATGTAGCTTGAGATTACTGTTTTCTTGAGATTACTGTTTTCTGTTTCTCTTTCAGTTTATTTTTAGTGTCCTTTCATGAATATAGTAATTTTTAATAAAGTACAATTTATCACTGTAGTGTAAGCATCTAAGAAAACATGCTTAACACATGATCACAGAGGTACTCCTGACCAGTATGTGCATAAGCCAATTGGGGTGAAGGACTGACTGTGCTGGATTCTATACTGGCAAGCACAAGAATCAGGTCTGGGATCACCTTAGACGAAGTTTCTTTGGAGATCTCTCCAACTGAACTGCTGATCTCAGAACCCCAACCATGAAGAGACTATGTAAGCCAGTGGATTCTGAATAGATTTCATCGCGTTTGGAATGGTGAGATTGGCAGCAATTCAGAATTGTTGAACTATCAAAACTGCTTGAGCAGGACCCTCGGAGCATGCCTCACATCGGGGACCTGGGATGGGTGGGAGGCTGGGTGGGCCTTCTCCCTTTGTTTCTCCCCTGACCCCAGATACAGGGGAAAAAAGTGTGGAAAAAAATTAGTGTGGAAACAATGGCATTACCCACTTTCCTGTAGCCCTTGACCCTTTGTACTCTAATCAACTAAGTAAGATTATTAAAAACAAAGTATTATTACATGGAATAATAAAGTATTTCCATAATTAAAAAAGAGGTACTCCCAAATTTTCAGTAACAGTTTTATTGTTTCGGCTCTTAAATTTAGGAAAATGATGTGTTTCGACTTATGCTTGGATATGGTATAAGAGAGAGGTTCAACTTCATTTTTGTATATGGCTATCCAGTTTTTCCAGTGGCATTTGTTGCCAAGAGTATGCTTTCATTAATGAACTCTCTTGGTGTCTTTGTTGAAAACTGACTATTCTTGCACAGGTACATGACAGTCAGATTTCTGAAATGAAGAAATCTGAGTTCTCTAATTTTGTTATCTTTTTCTAACATTTTTGGCTACTCAAAGTACCTTGAGTTTCCATACGTATTTCAGGGTGAGATTGTAAATATTTATAAAAGCCCAGCTAGAAATTTGATATGGATCGCACTGCATAAAAAATGGGGAGTACTGCCATCTTAATGATATTACATCTTCTGATCCATGAACGGGGTATGCCTTTCCATTTGTTTATGAATCTTCATTATCTTTCAACAAAGGTAACTCTTTTTTAAGTTCTAACAGCTTTTATTTAATAGATTCTATGTTGATTTTCTTTATGTCAGATCATGTTCTCTGCAAATAGTTAGCATTTGTATTTCTTCCTTTCCAGTCTACATATATTTTATTTCATTTCCATATCTAATTGTTTTGGCTCTATCTTTGTGAAGAAGCTGAATAGAAGTTCAAGGGTAGAATCCTTCACTTGTCTTTGATATTGGAGAAGGGGAGAGTTCATTGACTTTTTTCTTGTATTTATTGTGTTCTTTATCACTACTTTTCTTTCTGGCTTCTTAATTTGGAAATTTACACTATTGATTTAGGTATTTTTGTTTTCCAATGCATGCATACCAATGTTTCCCCAAAACATTTACTTAGTGGCATCCGATAAATTTCTACATTTGTATTTTCATTTAGTTCAAAATACTTCTATGCTTTCCTTGAGGTTTCTTTTAATACATATATTATTTAGGAGGTTTCCTTAATTTCCAAATATTTTGGAATTTTCAAAATATCTTTCCATTATTTTCTCATTTAATACTTAGGTCATGAGAGAACATACTTTGTGTGTTTTCTGTACTGCACAGGTTGACATTTTATTATAGCTGATGATGTTGTTTGTCATAGTGAATATTCCACAACAATTCACTTGGGAAGAATGTGTATTATTCTATAAATATCAATTATACCAGATTATTTGGTTACATTGTTCAGGCCATGAATATTCTTACTGGTTTTCTAATCATTTTATTAATTCCAGGAAGAGAAATATTTAAGTCTACAACACAGTTGAGGATTTGTGGAACACAGTTGAGAATTTGAAGAAATGTGGTTAGGTCAATATCCAGCTACAATTTTTATGTCTTCTGTGAGCATTATTTCTTTATCACCATATTGCACCCATTTTATTCCTGACAATCTTCCTAGGTAGGGAATATTTTTGAGTGAAATGATCACAGCTGTTTCCAGATTTCTTTTGATAAGTGTTTGCATGACCTATCTTTCTCCTTCTTTTTACTTATAATGTATTTAATCTCTATTTTGGATGAGTTTATTATAAATAGAACAGACATAGGCTTAAATATCATATATATTTTTTTCATGTGTATATATATATATATATATTTTTCAGCTACCAATATGTCCATATTATTATCTTTTTAAGTATATAAATCATTATAATGGATTTCCTGGTGTTTTTCTTAGGAAAACCAAGGTTACTTCTTCCGCTAAATGCAAATGCATTGTCTTTTGTCACTATGAGAAAATACCTGAGGCTGTACACTTAATGAAGAAGCTGATTTTGATTATAGGAAATGGCATTTGAGAACTTGATCCCAGCAACTGCTAAGCTCTGAAGATGTTTTTTTCAAGAATATCATAATAGTGTGAGCAACTGCAGGAAGCAAAATCCTGGGGTGGTGTCAGGCTCCCTGATAACTCATGCTCATGGGACTGAATCCAGTTACACAGGATAGAAAAGCTCTGTTGAGACAGCATGAATCCATTCAATAGGCTGGAGTTTCCACGATGTAATTACCTTTCACTGGCCCCAATTTTTAGTTTCTACCACTTTGACACCCCCACACAGGGGACCATGCCTCAGCAAATGAACTTTTGGGGGACAATCCACATCCAAATTACAGCAGCAAACATTCATTAGACTAAGCCAATTTTACACACAGCTTCTAGATGAAACTACTAAACAGAAGAATCTTGAAATTGAAGAAAAGGTTTTAATTTTCAGATGAGGAATCTGAGATGAGTTACTAAGATAAGTGTCTGCATATAAATCCTGTCTTCCTTGTACTTTGGTAGAATGGAATAAGCTAATTATATCTTGTTGTTATTCCTTGACTGCTCAGATTGAAACATGTGATTGATCACAGAAAGATCAGAACACATTGTACATATATTGGAATATCATAAAGTATCCATAAATATGTAAATTCTTTTAATTAAAAGTTTAAAATTTTGAGAATGTCAGCACTCATTGTTTTAAACTTCCTTCTTTATATTGTTTTTGTTGTATCCACCGATTTAGTTTCTTTTTATTTTCATTTGTTTGAATAATTTTTATTTCATTTTTAATTTCTTCAGTGATTCCATTTTACTCAGGAGTATGTTACTCAATTTCAATGTATTTGCATATTTTCTTGTGTTCTTCTTGATTATTTCTAATTTTATTCCTCTGTGGGCTGACAACATACATGTTACACTTTCTTTATTTTAATTTAATGAGTCTTGCTTGGTGGCTTAATACATGTTTTATCCTAGAAAATATTTCATGTGTTAATTAGAGGAGTGTGATATTTACATCTAACGAGTGAAAGGTTCTAAAAATGTCTGCCATATCCATTTGCTCTATAATATAGTTATACTCTAATACATAATTTTTGAAATTCTGTCTGAGTGATCTGTCCACTAATGACAATGGGTTGTGAAAGTTGGATTGGTGGGCCCAGCGTGACAGTCTAGTGGCTAAATCCTTGCCTTGCACGTACCGGGATCTCATATGGGCACCAATTTGTATCCCAACTGCTCCACTTCTCATCCAGTTTCCTGCTTGTGGCCTGGGAGTGCAGGATGGCTCAAGCTTTGTGACCTGCACCTATGTGGGAGACCCAGAAGAAACTCCTGGCCCCTGGCTTCCGATTGGCTCAGCTCCAGCCATTGTGGTCACTTGGGAAGTGAATCACCAGATGAACATCTTTCTGTCTCTTGTCTCTATACATCTAACTTCCCAATAAAAATGATAAATAAATCTTTAAAATAAAGATTTACATATTTATTGGATATCTATTTATTTTTATAGAAAGGCAGGTCAGATTTAAGCAGAAAAGGAAAGATAGAGAGAAGGATCTTACTTTTCTGCTGGTTCACTCTCTAAATAGCTGCAATGGCGAGAGCTGAGCTGATCTGATGCTAGGGCCCAAATGGCAGGAGCTTCTTCCAGGTCTCCCACATGGATACATGGTCCCAAGGTTTCGGGTAAAGGCCTTCCCAGGCCAAAAGCATGGAGTTGTATTGGAAGTGGAACAGCCAATATGGGATCCTGGCACCAATGTGGGATCCTGGTGCAGGCAAGGTCAGGATTTAGCCATTGAGCCATAGTGTTATGCCCTGCTTTTTTTTTTTTTTATTTGCAATGTGATATTTTCTCTCAGTGTCTGTAAAATTCTTTTTTTATCTTTAGCTTTGGAAAAATTAAGTACAGTATGTCCTAAAGGAGGTCATTTTTGCTTGAGTCTACCTGAAGTCCTCTGTACTTCCTGTATTGTGATGTCCATATCACTTTCAAGAATCAGGAAGTTTCCAACTATTATTTTATTCAATAGGTTTTTCAATGCCTGTTTCCTTCTCCTTTCTTTCAAGTATGCCTAGAAGATGAATATTTTCTCACTTAAAGATATCTCATATGTTTTATATGTTTCCTTAGTATTTTTTTTTTATTTTTGCCTGGCTTAATTAAAAAAATTTTGCCCTCAAGAAATTATTTTTTTCTATTTGGCTTATTCTGTTTTTGGAACTCTACTGCAATTTTTAATTTCATTGACTGAATATTTAAGCTTCAAAACAAATCTGGAGGCATTGTAATATTAGACTTTAAGACATAAAACTGGGAAGTTATAATCAAAACAGTCTTATCCTGGCACAAAAATGGACATGGGGATCAACTGAACAGAATATAAATCTCAGAAACTAAATCACATATCTATCACCAACTATTTTTTAACAAGCAAACTGAAATTTTTGTAGGGATAGAAAATGGTCTCTTCAACAAATTGTACTGGGAAAATTTGACCTATGTGTGCAGGAGTATTAAACAAAATATCTACCTTACAACTTACACAAATATCAACTCTAAATAGATAAGGATTTCAATCTGACCTTATAGCACCAGATTACTGGAGGAAAACTGTGAGCATAGGTGTAGGAAAGGACTGCTTGGAATAGATCCCATAAACACAAGAAATGAAGGCAAAAATAAACGAATGGAATTACATTGCGCTAACATTCTGCACTGTAAATGACACCATCACCCACGCGAAGGGGCAACCAACTATGGAAGAAAACATTTGTGGAACGTATAGAGTATTAATATCCAGGATCTAGAAAGAGCTCAGGAAGTCCCATCACAACAAAATAAACAAGCCAGTTTAAGAAATGGCAAAGTAAATGAACAGGAAATTTTTAAAAATAATATACAAATGGCTAACAAACTCATTAAAAATGCTCACATTCACTAGACATCAGGGAAATGCAAATTAAAACCACATGGGATTTCATATCATCCTAGTTAAAATGGCAATCATGTGAAAATAAAACAATAAATCCTGGCAAGGATGTGAGGTACAAGGTATCCTAACCCACTGTTGGTGTGAATGTAACTAATGTAACCATTATGGAAGATAGTCTGAACATTACTCAGAAATGTGAAAATAGGTCTACCATATTCCACTCCTGAGAATTTTCCAAACAAAATGAAATCAGCATATGGGAGAACTATCTGTACTTTGTGTTTACTGCAGCTCACTTCACAGCAGATAACAAACAGGTGGAATCAACTCAGATGTCCATTTATGGATGACTGCATAAAAAACTGTCACATATATACACTCAGGAATACTACTTAGCCATAAGAACGAATGAAATCCTGTCTTTTGCAAAAACACGGGTGCAACCGGAAACCATTAGGCTTAGTGAAATAATCCATTTTCAAAACAACAAAGTCATCCTGTTTTCTCTGATACATGGCAGTTCGTACTTAATACAAAATAAATATAACAATGAAATGATTACTTTGGGATATGATTGTTGTTTTAGGCGTATGTTTATACTCCAATAGAAATATGGTCTTGTGGGTTTTTTTAACTTTCACTTACTGAATATTATGATTAGTGGCTAATTTAGCTTGTGAATATAGATTGTATCAAAATTATGTCTGTGTAAATACTGTTGAAGAAAGGTGAAAGGAGGGAGGAATATGGGAAAGGACCAGAGGAACACAGGAAGCAAGACGGTCTTCTAGAACTGTATCTATGGAATACATAAAATCTGTTCTCATCATATTAATAAAAAAGGAAACAAAACTTGCATGTAAAATAAAATAACATTCTCATCCATATAAAGCACTGTTTTCTCCATTTTTAATTGTTTACATTTTCTTGTATCTTATTAAGTTTCCTTAGGATCATTATTTGGAATTCTTTTTTAGATATTTACGAATTTCCTTCAAGTCAGAATTTAGCTCTGCAGAATTACTGCTCCTTTTAGAAGTACCAGGATACATTGTTTCTTCATGTTTTCTATCTTTCTACATTGATGTTCGTACTTCTGGTTTGACAATTCCTTCTTTGTGGAGTAGCTTTGATTTTAGGTGAACCCAGAAATACAACCTCTGAGTGATTTCTTCTGCTGTAATCATTGTCAGCAGTGTCTATGTGCGTCACAGTTGTCTAGTCTTCAGCGGTTTGTGGAAGTCGCAGTGCAACTTTGAAGTGAACGTGGGCATCCAAAAGTTTCCTTGGTCCCTCAGAGACTTGGGTGTTAATCACACTAGAATTCATAATGAAAGTGGCCATGTTCCTGGTACTTTGGGACAGAAAGAGGGACCGCTGTCTGAGGAGGCAGGGTTCAGTGGAGCTTGTGGCACCAAGACCTGAGGTCTTGGATCCACATGACAGTTCCTACCAGATATGCATGGATAATGTTGAGATTTATAGCATGAATGGCCCTACTCTCATCATTGGGGCTTGTGAAGAGGGATTTTTGCCCAAGTCCCAGAGGGTGGATGCAGATTGTGCTGTGCACTTTTCTCCAGTATGTATGGACCAGGAGTAACTGAACATAGGCAGGGGTTTCCTTAGGCTCCATGGTATGGATTCTGTTTACCCTGAAGAATGCTGCACAAATAGTCACAGTCCTAGAACTGCAGGGCAGGAAGGAGAACTTTGTGTAGATCTCACAGGAAAGCACAGGTTATACTAGAGATTCTGCACTGACACAATAGATGGGCTTGCAGTAGTAACATGAAAATATAGGCTTTCCCAGTCCCACAGAGCAAGCTTAGGTGTTCCCAGAATTTAGGGGGCCATCAATCACAATTACAGATCTACAAGATGCAGTTGGGACGTTACCGAGGTCTTGTAGATGTAGGGTTAGCTATGGGGGGAGAGGTGTGGGATTAAAAGCTGGAATTTACTAATCTGTTTTCAAGGGAGTTCAGATAGGGCTATGCAGGTTCTACGGCTCAGTGTGAATTAATACCAGGACTGTAGAACCAAGAACCACTATCTCTGAGTTGCCAAGTGGAGAAGAGACTGCCCTCATTTCCCAGAGGGCATAGCAGGGTGACACAGGGACTTTTGGCCACCCAGCACCCTGGGCTAAGAGATACAGAAGAAGACTTCCTCAGATCTTATCCTCTGGGTCTGTATGTCGACTACTGCTGGCACTTAGCCTGAAGAAGCAGAGAGGAAAATTCCTAGATGGTGCAGAGCAAGCAAGCATGGCTCCAGGGCTCATGCTCAGAAATGCCACAGTGGTGGGATGCAGAGGGATCTGTTCTGATCTGTGAAATGCCTGGCTCTACTCTGCAGGCTTCCTGTAGTAACAGGGCTGCTGGCTGTCTTCCAAACAGAATAGAGTTCAGCAGCTGCTGTACTGTGGTTGTTTGGGCCTAGGGCCTTGTGGGTAAAGGAGGGGCAATGTAGGTTCTCTTTTTTGTTTGTTTTATTTATTTTTTGTTTTTTGGGAGTAAAGTAGTTGCTCAGACCCCAGTCATTTCTTGATTGAATTTACAGTCAGTTGGGGCTGTGGAATTCTCCTGGAGTTAGGGCTGCCAGTTTGTGGCACTGATGGTGGTCATGGAACTTTCCATTTAGCTGTTCTGAGTAAGATGGCACAGACCTAGTCAGGGAGCCACGGCAGCAGCTGCAGTGTGCTTTTTTGTCCACTCTCTGATGGCTTTCAGAGTCCCAGTGCTGTTTTGCATTCCTGTCACTTCGTTACTGAACTTATCCCTCAGTCATTCTCCTAGAAATGTGATCCTTCCTCCGTTGTTCTGGTTCTTCTCCTCGGTGGAGCAGAGTACCAGGCTTCTCTATTCAGGCATCCTGGATTGGCCCCTGATGCATTGGGTTCCTCACATCATTCAAAAAGGCATATCTAGTTTTGCTGTTTGGAGAACTTCTTAGAGTACAGCTAAAGAGTATTGACGCTGTCATGTTGTTGTTCCAAAATTGGACAGACTTCACTGTAGATTAATGGTGGGAGATTCTGGCATTAAGAATTCCTTTCTCCTAATGAAGGTGTCTGAACCCTTGAGCTCTGTCAGGGACTTAGACATTTTCTCTGGACCTGATTCTGATTCTCAGAAAATGTAAGTCAGATACATGTGAAGAATAAAAGAGAGGTGAGAATTAAATAGGTAGACAATGCACATATATCAGATGACAGTAATGGGTTGACCACAGTATCTGTAACATAGACACTTTTTAAGTGAATTTACAAATGAGTGAATGAATGGGTAAATAGTGAGTAAAAATGATACCAAATGTTCAGGGAAGCAATCAATTATATGTATAGTAAGACATCTTAGTTCGCTGTGTACACATGTGGTAAATAGCAATATCTATAAAGAATTGAACATTCCACCTGCTTCTTTTCTAAGTCAGTGGGGCAGTATAATTTGATGACATATTATTCATAAAGAAATGCCTATTGTAATGATCTTAGAATTATGAGAATTTCATGGTTTCTTTCAGAAGTATGGCTTTGTGCCCACACACAGATGAAATCTCCTGTGCACTTCACAGTCACTTTGTACCCTTATTTATGCATTTGCACAAATGTGGCTAACAATGTAAGGGGGGATCATGTTTGTATCCTATCTCAGATGTAGCAAGTAGAGTGAGCTCACAAGCTCTGGTGTGCAGGGCAGAACTCCAAACTGTACTTCGTTTTTGGTTCTGAGTCTTGATTCTATCAGAAAATTGTATCTTCATTGAGATACAGTTTTGGGGCTTTGCCAAGTTTCTGGGAATGTATACAAGGCCCAATTTGGTGGGGGGGTATTGCTGCTTATCTTCTTGTAGCATTTGGTACCCACAAGCAGCAACTGAGGGGTCTTTTGTCCCTGTCTGCCTTGCCTCATATTGGTCCAAATACTTCTCCATCAAGCTCAAGCCTGAAATTCAGGGAAGCATTGGTAAGATTGTTTGAAGCCACATTGTGCTGGTTTTGAGTGCGGTGGTGTTCCTGTTTGGGGTCTTCCTCTATGGAGTTTTGCCACCACCTTATTCTTTTCTTGGGAAGCGCTTTCACCCCAGTCTCCATAGCACTCCCTTCATTCCTTCTGCCACTCATACAGGAAGAATGTGTACTTAGCACAGGACAGACTTTTCTGTCTTCACATCCACAGTCTGTGGCTCTTAAAGAAATATAGGAAGGACTTGGAGAGAACTTTAACATTCTGCTCTTTCATTTACCTTTCTACCAATTCACTATGTGAAAGAGAGGAGGACAAAGAAAAACAAAAGGTAAAACAAAAGGAAAGTGCAAAAATAAAAACCCAAGGAAGTACAAAAATGCAAAAACCCACAAATGAATACCCCAAATTTGTGACATCGATTGCGAGCACAGGTATGACTAGGAGCTAATGTTTGTCAGCTTTTCCTGTGTCCCAGGCTCTCTGCTTGAATATGGGTCTTCTTATTTCATCATCATCATGAGAATGAGACTTCATCTACTTGGCAATTTTTTTTTACAATCAGGAAATGTAAAGAGTTGCACAGTTAATCTCAAATATGAGGTCAGGTTATTTAAAATTTCAAATTTCATTTGTTATTTACTTTGTTTCACTGCATATCTTCACAAAAATAATGGTTAGTAAAAAGCAAGGTAGAAAACATTGGGGGAGGCATTTAGCATAATGGTAAAGAAGCCATGTGCACACCCCATCCTATACGTGCTTCTGATTCCAACTTCCTGCCACTACAAACCCTTCAAGCAGCACTCACATGAGATATGCCCATTGAACTTCCTGGCTTCATTCTGCTCTAGTGCCAATTATTACAAGCGTGCTGGCCAGTGAAGCAGCAGACAGGAAATATTCCTGTCTTCACCTCTCTGACTCAGCATCTCTGCCTTTGAAATAAACAGATAAATAAATAAAAATTCATAGAAATATAAGGGACAATGTCTTTGGTAAGAGGGCAGCATATTGACTCTTGGAAGGGCAGAGGGTTTCCTACGGAAGAAAAGAGAACAGAGATCAGTGGGAAGAAGAGGGAGAGATAACAGCTGGAAGAAGTTCACCGGGGGTAGTGTTAGAGAGCTATTCTGTTTCCTTTGGTGGGGATCGGGGTAGAAGGGCAGGTGTGAGAGAAAGGTGGAAGAAGAAAATGCAAATATGTTTTCCTATGCGACATAAACAAAATTATTTCTTGGCATTTTTTAAAGATGACACTAAAGATTTAAATTGCTTTTTGATTATTTCTGGACTTTAAGATTGGTTTTTCCTTTGGAAGGTGACACCATGCCAAGGTGGGCCACGAAGAGACTCAACTTTTGAGAACAAATCTGTCAAAATTTTAAAACTGACTTTCAAGAAAAGCTGTTTAACTCCCAGTGATATGTAATTGAATCAAAGAAAAATATGAAGCTATTAGTTTACCCAAAAAGAAAATGGAGAAGAAACTGATATTTTTCCAATATCCCTTAGACTTATACTGTCAATCTTCAAGAGCTAAAGAAGCCAAAATGATGAGCACGAGTTATGAAAAACAGCTTGCTGCCATGAATCTAGGCTAATCTGCCTAGGGTTGAATGGGACTCCAGCAACTCCTACACTACATATCTGGACAAACTGTCCATTCAAACTTTGGTCATTACATTGTAGGAGAAAACTGTCTTTAATTAAGTGGATATAAAAATATCTTGTCACTTAATACAAGTGTTTGTACACAACTAATGTGTGGGTGTTTCCATGATACTGAATTTATGATACATTTCGAACTTAATGGCTTCCTAGAACTGAGTTCCAGATACTCCAAAAATAATCTTCTTGTTACCAGGGATATTTGTAGCATATTGTTTGGTTCCCAGTCCTATTTTCCCATTTTATTCTCATGACCTTCAAATAGCTCAAGCCTTCTCTAAACTTTTTACTAGATTCCCATATAGGCAAGTATATTATACAATTTAACAATGTACACACACACACAATTTTACTTCAGCTATTCCCACTGACTTTACAGGAAGCATATTTTGGGGAAAAGGATGGCAGGCAAAGCTGGCAGGGACTAGCAATAAGGAAAGAAAGATACAAGGAAGAGGAATGGCACAATGAATTGCTAGTGTGTCCTGCTCTTCTAAGAGTATGGCACCGGACACCCTTCAAGCACATGTGGATGAGACAAGGAAGGTGACAAAGGCACAGCATCACTAGCTAGTGAAGTGGCTACTTCCTTTTTGCACATACCCATGGGATTTAGCAAGCCTTGCTATCTGCAGCCTTGGGTTCTGCTTCCTTCCTTGAACACATGATTTGTTGGTAATCCACAAATTATCACAGTCGGAGTAAACCCTACTCCAGGGAATTGGGGGATGTCTTCCCTCTGCTCTAGTAATTACTGATATTTCAACTCTCAGACTCCAGGTGTCGGAAGTTGTGAATTTATTTGAACAACTCAGTATCTTGGGCCATTCTTTTTGCAAAAGGAATATATCTATGCTACCTGTATGCTTAGTTTTTTGTGCCTTTGACTTTCACCTTGTGTTCTTGCTAGTCAGATTCATTTATATTTGAAGAAAGCAATGAAGATTAAATGTCCTTTATAATTTAAAAGAACATAATAATATCCTCAAATTCTGAATTATAAGATTAGCCTGTGTTTCTAGAATGTTAACACCTCAGCAGTTAATTACTCGCTGGGCATACATCTTCTATCCAAGAAAATCAGCACTAAACCGAGAACTCAAAAACCGAGAAAATCCACCTCCTTAAATGAAGGCAAACATTCTGTGCTCTACTTGCTTATCAATAGTAGATATATTAAAGGGAAAAATATTGATTGTACAAAATAATTGACTGTGACAAAACAAGAGGATTGTAGCATTGTCTATCACTTATTCAGTAAGTGGCTGTGCCAGGCACTGTTTTGAGTGCTGAGTTTACAACAGGCACCTACGTCTTGGTTCACTTGCTGTTTGCATGCTGGTGTGGGAGCAGTGCATGGCCATAGTTGGCAGAGAGCTTTAGGAGGAGAGATTTATGGAGAGCATGCTTCACAATGAACTCTTTTGAATTCAAATCTCAGGAATTTCATTCATTACCTTTTGCCAGTTGCTCATTATTTTCCTTTACAAATGAACTAGCTAAGTAGCATGCATGATAGATACACAATATTTTTAAACTCCATGAACTTTAGCTCTGGTAAACATAAGCATGTCATTGAACAGAGGGAATCATAATAGCAAGCTGAAGTTGTTATAGCAACAATGAAAATGCTTCCTTATTCAGGAATCATCCTTTTTCCAGAGTAAATTACACAATTAATGCTTGATATTGTATTGTTTACAGACTTCCTTGTGACTTGTGGCTTTTCATGTATCAGTGGGAAACAGATGGAAAGGGGATCCTGGGGGGGGTCGAAGCAATAACTGAGATCTTGGTATATGGAGCTCCTCTAAAGAACCTTGATAGGTGTTACCCATGAACCTCTCTTGTTACTGACAAACTTCAAAATTCACACCTACAACAGTGAATTCTGTTTATTTTTCTTCAGAGGATAGTTGAATGTGCTCATAGAAGTAAGAAACTGCACTGACTAGAAGAAGAGCACAGATACAGGGAGAGCAGAGCTGCAAGTGCAATGGAGGCACAGATGCTGGAGGCCTGCCTCTGTAGACCAGGCTGAGTGGCCTTGATTTTTCCTATCTGTCAAACAGAGATGGCCCAACACTTACTAGAGATATGATGATGATTAAAGGAGTTTTATGCACATTAAATTTAAAAATTACTTACATTCAACGTTACACAATTATTTTGCTCTTGTATGATTTTTAAGAGATCAGTTGGTTCCTATGCACTCAGGGATATGAGCATGAGAGCTGCCAATCTTCTTTCAAGTTTCATTTGGAACCAAGAAACTAAATAAATGAGAATATCTCTTATATCTAGATATCTGCTTCTGTAACCTAGCTCAAAAAGTCATACACGTTGCTCTCAGTGATTAGCAATGAAGCTACGGTAAACAACATGGAGTAGAAGAAACAAGATCTTTAAACTGGGGCAGATATGGTTGAACCTCTGACGTCTTGAGGTGTGAGTTAACGGGCTGTGTGTATTAAGCACCTCTTAAAGACCAGCAAATATGTGAATGCTGCTCAAGTGTACAGTGTTGTACCATTCTTTGAGCAAAATTTACCAAAGCCTTACCCTGTTCCCCATCCCATGAAAGCCTTCTCTAAGTAAAGATGATTGGATTAGTGTAGTGAATTGGGCCCTGATTCCCTAAAAATTTTGAGATTCATGAAATGAAACAGTAGAAGCTAAAGAGCTAAGGTTTCAGGTAGTCAGGCCCACAGACACGTTGAAATAATGAGGAAGCAGTCTGGATGAGCTCACACAAACTGTGAGACGCTGCAATGAACTAAATGCTCCTAACCTCTCAAAAAGGAATTTGTTGAAATCGTGATTGCTATTAGTATTAGCGAGTAGAGCCTTTGAAAGGTGATTATTACCTCATTGGGTGGTGGGTGAACGGGATTGGGGAGGGGCGCAACCTCGGGCCTGCAGGATTTAACCTCCGGCTGCCAGAGGCGAGCCGAGGGCTGCGGGAGAGGACGTCTAGCTCGGATCCCGAACCCAGTCCGCCATGTGCCCATGGCTCATGGCAGGCTGGGCCCGGGCGGCCAGTGCGCCATTTGGCGCCAGGCTGAGCCTGCTGGCCGCCCGGCCGGGGAGCTCTGGGGTATTGGACATCTGAATCGCTGCTGAGATAGCTCTAGAGTGACCCCACTGTTTCTGGGATCTGAGTCAATCCTAAAGATTCCCAATGCCAGTAACTCTTCCTTTGAAGAACTTCCAATCCCTTAATAATGCTGAGCTTTGAACACCTATCAAGTAAACTCAGAATTCTAACCAAGAAGATAAGCTCCGGCTTGTGTAGCAGGCTGGCACCTAATGGTCCTCGGAGCAACCACGTGCAGGTGCGTGATTTACAGCTAGGAACAGTCCCAATCTGGGATGCCACAGCTGGGATGAGGTTCCCACCAAGGGGTGTATGTGCTGGAATGGGGGCTGTGTTCTATCTAGGAAACAGTTGCAGTCACCCGAGGCACTAGTGTGGGCTGGGATTGGATGCACCAGGCCGGCTCAGATCCCAGCACCATCTGGTGTTATGGAGAAACAGGGTAGATGTGGGACTGACTAGGCTGGGTCTCAATCCCCTTCTGAGCCATGTGTGAGCTGTATGTGGGTATGGACGAGCCATGGCTGGGCTGAAACATCCAACAACAAGAGTCAGAATGGGGTGAAAGCCAGCCAGGAAAAGCCACTGTTCCTGCTAGGACAGGAGGTGAACTGAGTAGGGTTGGCTCAAGAACCCCCTGGCAAGCGCAAAATCTGGCATTGGGAGGGGTTCTGATGGAGGAGCCTGGGCAACTCCTCTGGCAGGACACAGTCCCTGCAGGTAAGCGCGAGAAGCATGATTGGAAACAGCCCAGAATAGGCCATGGAAAGTTTCCCACTGGCATGCACTCGGCATGGGTCAGGAGCAGGCCAGGCTGAATCAGTTCATGTCATCCTCTGGCAAATCCGATCACCAGAACAGAGTGTGGAATGGGCCGGGTTTGGTTGCGACAAAACCAGTACACATTCTGGAACGCCAGGGCGTGGTTGCCTGTACTGGATATGAATGCAGCACCCATCCAGCACACGTGAGATCCAGGAAGGGAGGGGCAGAGCTGGCGGGGGGGTTAAGGGGCTGGTCCCCTCGCTGGACAACCACTCCCACTGGAGAGTGTTGGCTGGGATAGAGACAGACACGACTAAGCAAGGCTACAACACCTGTGCGCTGCATGTGGACAAGATCAGGGCCACAGCATCAGCTGGCAGAAGCTGGCACTGGGGACTAATTCTGTCGAGTCAAATCACAGGACCACCTAAAGAGTGCATAAACCGGGACAGAGAGACCTGGGAGGGAAAAAGTGGGTTCCCCCTTCTTGGGTCACTATTCCCGTGGGAGGGCATGAAAACTAGGACGGGGGCTGGGATGGCTAGACAGAGGCACTCAACAACATCTGTGAGGGCTGGATGGTTGAGTCGATTAGATAGAACTAAGCTTTAATACCCATTGACAAGTACCAGAGCCAAATGGGATGGGGGACAGACTGGCCTTCTGCTACACAAATTGGCAAACCAGGGTAGGGGGCAGGCTTGGTGGGGGTTATTGTGGGTCGCCCCGACTAGGCTGCTGCTCCCACTGGTTGATGTAAGGGCCGAACCAGACTGGACTGCAATACCCATTGGTTCCAGTGCAACTCGGGACTGAAAACAGAACCAACACAGCAATTGCAACCACCAGCTGATCAGGGTGATGGACTGTGCCGGGCCCTGTGCTTGCTAGAACATACAAGAATCTGGTCTGGGAATACCTCAAAGTATCTTTGGAGATCTCCCCACTTGAACTGCTGGACAGAATAGGACAATCATTCATCTCAGCTACATGTTGGCAGCGAAATATGGGACAAATGGAGACTTCATGATGGACCATATCAATCAGTGGACCACCTCATCGAGCGAAACTGGCAGTGACTCATAACTGGAGAACTATTAACTCCACTTGAGCACATATCTCAGAGCATGCCCCACATCCGGGACTTGGGGTGGGCGGGAAACCGGGTGGGGCTTCTCCCTCAATATCCCCTTTTACCTCAGATACATGATGGAAACAATATGGACATAATAGCATTGCCCACCTCCCTATCCCCCTGAACCTTTTTTTTTTTTTCTTCTCTTTCTTGATTTTCCTTCAACTATAGTTAACTATGTAAAGATTGTCAACAACAATACAATAAAATGGATTATAAAAAAAAAAAAAAAAAAAAGAGGTAAAAAGAAAGGTGATTATTAGGTCATAAGGGTGGAGTCCTCACAAATGGGATTTTATAACAGGATTGTAAAAAGGATACAAGAGAGCTGCCTGGCTTTCTGTCACCAATCTGATGTTACAATGACAAGTC